>NC_057800.1:368703002-369374382 GCF_018294505.1 Triticum aestivum | reverse complement strand
CTCACTGTTCATCCAGAGGCAGCATCGATCGGCTTCAGTTAGCAGCAGTAGCGAAGGAATCGCTCGATCGGGTTCAGTTAACAGCCATCGATCGATCGCTCGGGTTCAGTAACGCGTAGCCTGCAGTGCAATCGCTCGGGTTCAGTTAGAGCCGAATGCCTCGCTCGGGCTCAGTTAGAGCCAACGCCTCGCACACACATGTGTACGTGTACGAGAGAAACGCGCATTGCTCGGCCCCCGACCTCCCACTGTAACCGGGAACTCCCCGAAATTTTCCTCGCCCTTGCTTCTACCATGGTTTTTCCATCATGGACGACCCAAAGAATGTCATGCAGCTGCGTCTCCAGCCCGCCCAGGACGAAATCCCATTTTCTGTCATGATTTTTTTTCATAGAAGTAGGAGCCCACCACATCTATGATGATACCGGGTTTAGTCACAATTATCGTCATAGAAGTGTCATATGTATGACAGGAATTTTTTTCATTCGGCCCAAAATGTCACGGATGTGTCTTTTTTTGTAGTGTGACGACCGCGCCGTTGACTCCGGTCGAGCCCTGCATCGGCGACCTCCGTCTCTAGCTGTTGCCGGTGAGCAAGCCGCAGCTCTGTCCGCCTCCGTGCGCTTCACTTGCTGCATGCCTCTGCCGCGAGCGCCTCGTCGAGGCCGTGGTTTGCCTGGGCCCAACTTTTCCCTTCACGTGCACGACCAGCTGGCCTCGTCTCCCTTCGTTCCGCTGCTGCACTGGAACCTGCCAAGACCCCGACGACCATGATGAAGTACGACTACATGACAACCCTGGTTGGCTACCTCCACGTCAAGTACCACCGAGTTCCCGATGGATGCGCCAAGTCCCCAGTGAGACCCATTTTCATCAAGTTCGACTACAAGGCTATGACCTCGGAGTTGGACCGCAAGCGCCACGTACCCCTCCGACAAGACCAAGGATGCCCGAACGAGTGCTGACCGAAACGCCTAAGTACCACTACTTCCATGACTACCACGGTGTTGCGCCAAGTACCCCGATGGCCGGAGCCCTCGGATCCGTCAAGTTCGTCTACGAACCGAGAACAACTACCATATCCGAAGAACCGTGTAACGAAACCTTCAAGTTCGACTATGACTCGTGTACGACTACGCGGGATTCCTCGGACGCCAAGTTCAACGATGCATCAAGTTCCTCGCCGTGACCCCGAACATCTATGGAAACTCATGCAATGATAAACATGTACCACTACCGTCACCAAGATTGCGAGAACCTCTACCGTCGACCCTAGAGCATGCGAGAACGACTACTTCCTCTACGAACCGATCCTCTTCGAAACGCACGCTTCAAAGGTATACCGCCGAGACGATGACCTGTGGACGAATGCATGTGTTGTATGAGATTCTTGTTTGGATGTTGGATCCACCCGTGAGCATTAGTTGTTCCCTCGTTTGACACCGCCGTCGACCCGTGGGAACCCGGTATCCGGGAGCACCCCACCATCTCTTGTGTGTTCCACGCTCCCGTCACACTTCCTTTTGCACCGGCATCTAAATCGAGTTACCGGAATCAGAATCTTTCCGTGGCACCTTTTTCCGTTTTCGTTGCCATGGCACCCCTTTCGTTTCTGCCACGATGACTAATGCTTCATATCATGTTCATGCCAACTTTTAATAAAATTGCATAAAACTTGCACATGTCATTCGCATCATGATAACAACATCAATAATGTTTAAATTGTTGTTTGCTTCATTTGCTAAATGCATATGGGGATTTACCGGAATTGTTGTTTGTTATTTCCGGCCTCATTTAAACTTGACTAGATAGTTAGTTTAATTATGCTTCACCTCTTGCCATGGTAATCAACATTTAATATTGTTGGGTACATAAACGAGATCGAACTAAATAATTGTTGTGGTGTTTCGTCAATATGCAACTCGTTGCATATTGAGCTCCACTTAACTTGTAGTTTTGCTTGTGCACTTTGCCATGCCATGCCTCATTAAACCGGACATGCATCATACTTGGTTCTGCATCATGCCATGCTTATGTGATGGTTGTTTACTATGTTGTTTGCTTCTTTCCGGGTTGCTTCTCTCGTTAGCTTCGGTTTCGTTTCGGAGTTGTGAGGATCCGTTCGACTACGTCCGTTTGACTTCGTCACGGACTTGTTCTTCTTCCTTGCGGGCTCTCAGGAAAGATGACCATACCCTCGAAATCACTTCTATCTTTGCTTGCTAGTTGCTCACTCTATTGCTTTGTCGCGATACCTACCACTTGCTATATCATGCCTCCCATATTGCCATGTCAAGCCTCTAACCCGCCTTTCCTAGCAAACCATTGTTTGGCTATGTTACCGCTTTGCTTAGCCCCTCTTATAGCGTTGTTAGTTGCAGGTGAAGTTGAAGTTTGTTCCTTGTTGGAACATGGTTATGTTGGGATATCACAATATCTCTTATTTTAATTAATGCATCTATATACTTGGTAAAGGGTGGAAGGCTTGGCCTTATGCCTGGTGTTTTGTTCCACTCTTGCCGCCCTAGTTTCCGTCATACCGGTGTTATGTTCCTTGATTTTGCGTCCCTTACGTGGTTGGTTGTTATGGGAACCCCTTGACAGTTCGCTTTGAATAAAACTCCTCCAGCAAAGGCCAACCTTGGTTTTACATTTGCCTAACAACCTATACCTTTCCCTTGGGAGTAATTGACCCGAGGGTCATCTTATTTTAACCCCCCGGGCCAGTGCTTATCTAAGTGTTGGTCCAAACTAGAGCATCGTGCGGGACCGTCCCTTGGCAACTTGGGTTATATTAGTACCTGTACGCTTAGCTTATCCGGTGTTGCCCTGAGAACGAGATATGTGCAGATCCTATCGGGATGTCGGTGCATCGAGCGGTCTTGCTGGTCTTGTTTTACCATTGTCGAAATGTCTTGTAACTGGGATTCCGAGTCAGAACGGGTCTTCCTGGGAGAAGGAATATCCTTCGTTGACCGTGAGAGCTTGTGATGGGCTAAGTTGGGACACCCCTGCAGGGTTTTGAACTTTCGAAAGCTGTGCCCGCGGTTATGGGCAAATGGGAATTTGTTAATATCTGGTTGTAGAAAACTTGTCACTTAACTTAATTAAAATGCATCAACCGCGTGTGTAGCCATGATGGTCTCTTTTCGGCAGAGTCCGGGAAGTGAACATGGTTCTTGTGTTATGCTTGAACGTAAGTAGCTTCAGGATCACTTCTTGATCACCTCTAGTTTCTCGACCGTGATTTGCTTCTCTTCTCGCTCTCATTTGCGTAAGTTAGCCACCATATATGCTTAGTGCTTGCTGCAGCTCCACCTCACTACCCTTTCCTACCTTAAGCTTAAATAGTCTTGATCTCGCGGGTGTGAGATTGTTGAGTCCTCGTGACTCACAGATACTTCCAAACAGTTGTAGGTGCCGATGATACCAGTGCAGGTGATGCAATCCAGCTCAAGTGGGAGCTCGATGAAGACCTTGTTTGTTGTGTTATGTCTTTTCCGGTTGATCAGTAGTGGAGCCCAGTTGGGACGATCGAGGATCTAGCATTTGGGGTAGTCTTCCTTTTATTTTGGTTCTGTAGTCGGACCTTGTTTGTAATTTGGATGATGTATGTTTAACTTGTACTTGTGTGAAGTGGCGATTGTAAGGCAACTCTTTATCCCTTTCTTATTCAGTACATGGGATGTGTAAAGATCACCCCTCTTGTGACATGCCTACCATGCGGTTATGCCTCTAAGTCGTGCCCCGACACGTGGGAGATATAGCCACATCGTGGGTGTTAAAGATGCGAGGGGGCGCATGTGGGCGATGACAGCTGGACGCACGGGGACACGCGGTAGAAGTCGTGTTGGTTCCTGAAACGGTGTCGTAACTCCCGTCACCCCTCCTCCCACCGCCCATTCTCCCACTGTTTTTCTCTACCCTCCTCCCACCGCTCATTCTTTCCTCTGTCCACTCTTTCTGTCTCATCGGTGGCGACTGCAAGATCCGCACGGCGAGCACCGGCTTCACCCCCCTCCGAGTCAATTGCGGTATGCCCTACGTTCCCACTCTACCATCGATTTTCCTGCGGCCGGGTTAGATTTATCCTTGATTGTAGATCACACATTCGATTCAAGGTTAGGCTTCTCTCTAGGACAAACTGAATCGATTCCAATTAGGGATTCGAGGGTATTCACACACATGGGGAAGGAATTTCGAGGGTTTGAACAAACCCTCGAATCGATTCATTAGCACTTTGAATATAGCCTAGCAGCGGGGTTTGAGGCGCATGGGGCCCACTAAGTGACATGTAGGTCGACGGTAAGTCTCTAACGTTCACGCTGGTAGTTATCCACCTTGAGGGGCATTGTAGAGTAGCCAGGTTGAGAAGCCCTCACCATCATCTTCAATGCCTGGTGCTCCTCCTCGTCGGAGTCGTCTAGAACGATCTTGTTCATACGTGTAGTGTGTTTTTTATCGGGCCTAGTTCATATGTATATGTTCAATGCAGACTGACAAGCTTGTCGTGGGAGTCAATGACAAGGAGGGAAACGATAAGACTGGCAAGGAGGTTGACGGTATCCTTGATTAGGGGGTGCTTACCACGTCGGCCTACCATTCATGGGCCGGACCAAGGACCCACTGACAAATGAAGAATGGATCATGCAAGCCATGACCCTTGGTGTACTCAAGATGGTTGTCTCAAAAAAACTCAAGATGGAATCGTTCCAATACTTGGCATATACTTCAAGACATATTCAAATTATCAACATGTTTATCCCCACATGTACCCGACATACGTGTAACCCTACCCCTGGTGCCTATATAAGCCGCAAGTCTCATTTTTAGGCAAGTTAGAACTCATTCATATGATCTCGAGGTAGATCATCATGTACTTTGTACCCCATCCACAATCAATACAATACAAGCGGGGCATAGCGTTTTACCTCTTCGAGAGGGCCCGAACCTGGGTAAACATCATGCCTTTCTCTACTTCATGTTACATCTAGCCGAGACCACCAGCTCGGGACTATTGGGAAATGTAGTAGAAAACAAAACAAAATCACCCTATGAACACCCAAGAACAATATGAAGATGCATATAGTGTTTGGTCAATGATCATTACCGACTTCAGAGTGCAGTGGAAGTAGACGAGTCAGTGTAGATAGTAGTTGGAGTCCCTTTAACTGTTGATGATAATCCTGCGAACCGCCCTTGAATGAAAGATCGAAAGCACGACCTCTCTACTTGGTTGCAAGCGTACGGTCTTCACGATCCGGTAGCGCTTCGCCGTCCAGAGCTTATCATCACAGAAGAACTAGAGGGAGGAGATTAGAACCACAATGGGATTCTAATCATGAGGACTATAGGATCTAGGTCAAGTTCTAATTGATCAACTAGTATCAACTAGAACTAGAGGAACTAGGGAAGGCAAAACTTGTGTGTTCAAAAGAGCTCAATACCGCAAGTATATATAGGTTGGAGGGGAGGAGGGGTGCCACAAGGGTGGAAGGACTTCCCCTTGCGCCGGCCAAGGGGGAAGGACTCCTCGTCCCCCACTCCAATTTGACCTCCTAGGAGGAAAGAGGGGGCACCTCCCCTATTGGGCCTTGGTGGCCCAATTCTCCCTCCACCACCTGGCCTTTTTAGGCATGTTGGTATTAAATTAAATATAAAAGCCCTCTAACAGTCACTAGAGCATATTATATATAATTTAACATCATCGAAAACATTTTTCATCCATATGTTCATTATCAGTAGTACCCGGTATACCCGGTGTTGCTCATGCTTCGCTGGTGGTAGAGCCTTCGTCATCGGGTATGACACATTCAAATCCGTGTGAACCTTGAGGACCTTCACAAAACCTTTCTCGACATGATGTCAAATAATGTGATACTTGCGCTCGATGTGTCTGGTCTTCATGTGGGATCTTAGTTCCTTTGCTTGAGCAACAACACCACTATTATCAAAATAGAGTGCCATTCGGTTCATCGCAATTGGAACCACACCAACTTCTTCAAGAAACTTCTTGATCCAGAATGCCTCCTTTGAAGCTTCTAAAGCCGCAATATATTCTGCTTCTCTCATAGAATCTGCAACAGTGTTATGTTTGAAACTTTTCCAAACTATCGCACCACCATTAAAGGTGAAAACATAACTCATTTGAGATTTATAGTCATCGATATTAGTCATATGAAGCCAGCATCAGTTTAACCATTTACAACGAGTTCTTAATCTCCTCTATAAACAAGGAGTGTGTCCTTTGTTCTTCTAAGGTACTTAAGAATACTTTTAACAACTTCCCAATGAGCCACTCTGGGATCACTTTTACCTGCTACTAGCACTTAGTGCATAAGAAACATTTGGTCTAGTACATATCATATCACACATGATGGATACAATAGCAGAGGCATATTGGACTCCATTCATCTGCACTCACTCATCAACTATCTTGGGACATTGATTCTTGCTAATTGTTGTGACATGTGACATTGGGTGAAATCCTTCTTTGCATTTTCCATTTTAAACCTCTTTAAAACCTTGTCAATGTACATGCTCTGGCTTAGCGCAATTAGGCGTATTGATCTGTCTCTATCGATCTTCATACCCCAAATATATGTACTTCGCCTACATCTTTCATTGAAAATACACTCTTTAAATAGCCCTTCACTGTGCTAAGAAACTTTGTATCATTTCCAATCAATAATATGTCATCCACGTATAAGATTGGAAATTCTACAGAGCTCCCACTAAACTTCTTGTATACACAAGCTTCTTCATCATTTTTAATGAAGACAAACTCTTTTACCACTTCATAAAAAATGTTGATTCCAGCTCCTTGATCCTTTCTTCAAACCATAGATAGACCTTTGAAGTTTGCATACTTTTCCGGCATCCTTTAGATTGACAAAACCTTCTGGTTGTATCATATATACATCCTCTTTCAAATAACCATTTAGGATAGCAGTTTTGACATCCATCTGCCATATATCATAATCGAAATATGCAACAATCACCATCATAATCTGCATAGACTTCAGCATAGATACTGGTGAGAAAATCTCGTCATAATCAACTCATTCAACCAGCAAAAACCCTTTCACAACTAGCCTCACTTTCTAGATGGTAGGATTACCATCCGCATCTGTCTTTCTTTTGAAGATCCATTTACACTATATGGGTTTCACACCCTCTGGAAGATGAACCAAGTTCCAAAATTGATTATCGTACATGGGTTACATTTCGGATTGCATGGCTTTGAGCCATTCTTTTGAGCTGGGCGCCACCACCGCTTCTCTGTATTGCACAGATTCATCTTCTTCTAAGATGAATACTTCATTATGAAACCATTCAAGAGGTTTGATAACCCTTCCTGGCCTATGTGGTTCAAGTACAGTTTTAACCGGAGTTTCTAAAGTTGGTGTAGCAACTTCTGGTTCAGTTGTGTGGACAACTTCTGGAACAGATTCTGTTTCGTTAGTCCCGATCACTTCTAGAGATTCAGTAATCTGTACTGTCCTCCCACTTCTTTAGCGAGAAACTCCTTCTCAAGAAAGTGTCATTCTTAACGACAAACACTTTATCTTCGGATCTTTTGTAGAAGGAATACCCAATTTTTTCTTTGGGATAACCTACAAAGTAACATTTGTCTGCCTTGGGATCGAGCTTATTTGGCTGTAAATGTTTTAGATAAGTCTTGCAGCCCCAAATTTTGAGATGTGACAAATTGGACTTCTTCCCATTCCATAACTCATATGGTGTCGTCTCAACAGATTTAGATGGTGCTCTGTTTAGTGTGTATGTTACTGTTTCAAGTGCATATCCGCAGAATGATATTGACAGATCGATAAACGACATCATCGACCTTATCATGTCTAGCAAGGTTCGGTTATGCCTTTTAGTTTCTCCGTGGAGTCCCAAGAGGAGTAAGTTGTGAGACAATTCCACAATCACTTATATGTTTGTTAAACTCATGACTTAGATATCCTCCACGATCTGATTGCAGAAAATTTATCTTCTTGCCATGACGGTTCTCAACTTCATTATGAAATTCTTTGAACTTTCCAAATGTTTCTGACTTATATTTCATGAAGTAGATATAACCGTATCTAATTAAATCATCTGTGAAGTTTATGAAGTATAAGTATCCACCGCGCGCTGAAATACTCATTGGACCACATACATCACTATGTATTATATATATCTAATAACTCAAGTGCCCGTTCTGGATGACCAGTGAACGACATTTTAGTCATTTTACCCATCAAAAAAGCTTCACATGTATCAAATGATTTTAGCACTCCATATTTATGAAGCTTTTGCATATGTTTCTTTCCGACATGACCGAGACGGCAGCGCCACATGTATGTGGTATTACTAGTCTTCTTAAGATGTTTAACATCAATGTTATAGATAACCTTTCCACGTTCAAGATTTAATATGAATAATCCACCAATCATGGGTGCAAATCCATAAATCATATCCTTATAATATATTGAACAACCATTGTTCTCTGATTTATAAGAATAACCGTCATTTATCAAACATGATCCAGAGATAATGTTTTTACTTAACTTCGGAACAAAATAACAATTGTTTAGTTCTAATATTAATCCTGAAGGTAAACTCAAAGACATGACACCAATGGCTTGAGCAGCGATCCCATCACCATTCCCGACACACATCAGAACTTCACTTCTTTTAGGCTTCTGAACATTCCCCAATCCTTGTATCTTGTTGCAAATGTTAGCAACATATCTGGTATCAAATACCCATGACTTGGAACTTTTGGTGAGTAGAATATCAATAACATTAATTTGTATAACTTTTATACCTTTACCAGAAGATGAGTTCTTCTTATCTGCATGATACTTCAAGCCATTTTCTTTTCCAGTGTCATTTTTGTTTGGAATAGAAACATATAGTCTCGCAAGAAGCTCCACCCTTGTTCCTCTTGGTGTTGCGCTTCCTTTTGAAACTTCATGTTTTGTTCATTAGCAACTTTTGCTGGTTCTACATCCAAATTTCATTGCTTGTGAGCATCGCTTCATAAAGCAAAGTAAGGATCGAATCATTCTTTGATGTCTTGGGAAAATCAATTTCCATTTCATTAATACTATCATAATAGTCTGCAAGCCTGACACCTTGCTCATCAACTCCAGCGATCTTGCACTCATCCATTGCTTCAGTCATCTCATGAACTTCAGCTGGATCTTTGTGGTACAGAACTTCCAGTGCCTCGACAGTCTCGACGGTACTGAGTTTTTGGTAATGTATCTGTAATACTTGATCCATGCATGATAGAATTGCACTTTTTACAACACTTAAATCATTCTTGTGAGAGATAAACACATTGATGACATCCTGAGACGCTCCAGGCGCCGGGTATTCACCAAGTGGTTGATCCAGCACATATTCTTTCTTAGCACTCGTGAGAACATATCTTAGAGTGTGCATCCAATCCTCACAATTTCCACCATCTGCAGGAAACTTCCCCTTATCAAAGAGAGGTGCTAAATTAAAACTATTGCAAGCCATTGATCTAAAACAATAAACACAAGATTCACTTTAGACATAATTCATAATTAAACTTGCACAAGGGATTAAACAAATTTTAATATATAAAGTGCACTCCCACTCAAATCAATATCTCTCATAATTGATAGTGAGTGATTCAAGATGCTGATTTCATTCTCATCCATTGATGTGGACATCACTGTTTACGAGAATTTTGACCAGTGGGGAAACTTTTGCTGATCATATCCCCATATGACTCTTATTCATCTTTCGATGCTTCGTGCTCTGAGCTTAGAATGATTCTGCCAGAACTTCAAGACAACCGAGTGCTATCTGCACACATTGTCTGACCATCTCCGTCTTACACTTCTCATCTCGTTTGTACTCATGTCAACGTGACGTGCTCAGAAACACCAAGTGTCATAGACGATTGCAACATTGGGAAGAGCACATTTTAATCTTGATTTTAGCTGTGAGAGATCACCCTAATAATCGACTACTATGCAATCAAAGGGTGCAAGCAACAAAGGCATAAACATCTCAGGCAATTCATAATAGCATGATATGGTATAGCCCCGGGCACCGGGGATGTCTCCATGGTCTTCCAAGGTCTTCATGAATTTCTCTCCAAAATTGCTACCGTCGTGGCACCGGTTTTGTTCTCTTGCGCCTGGTCAAGCTCCGGGTCCTCCGTGTAACCTGTAGGCTATATCTACGCCCATAACATTAAGCTGGCAATCCCGCGGATCCAGCCATCATGTCGTGATGTGCAGGCCACTTAACATTACGACATATAACCATCTCATATGGAAACT
This sequence comes from Triticum aestivum, assembly GCF_018294505.1. NCBI lineage: Eukaryota > Viridiplantae > Streptophyta > Magnoliopsida > Poales > Poaceae > Triticum > Triticum aestivum. The sequence continues at coordinate 369,364,066 of NC_057800.1, read as the reverse complement.
CATTGTCATGACAAAGGCTACACAACATCATATGCAAACCTGCAAAACCAAGTTAGAAGTCCTCTACTCGGTTTGGAAAATTTTAATTACCTGGTTGCTAGGGTTTTTGGATAACACTAACTACCTACATGCACAATCAAGACGATAATTCTTGTTGCTAGATTCACTCTCGGAGTGTGTGAGGAAAGAGAATTAATTAAAATCTCTAGCCCCGCACTAAACTTCCTCTAATACGCATGACCCCCCAGAAGATTTTTCATCTTCATCGCCCTCTTGTGTAAGTGACAGTTCACTATTCTTGACTATGATGAAGCCCATGGAACTATTAGTAGATCATCGACAGCCAGGGCCGATCGATTGTATGAACCTTGTACAAAGCTTACACCATACCATCAATGAACTAAACCGAAGCAACACTCGAGGGAAGCATAGCAAGAACATCAAACACTCACATCCACATGTGATCTAGATTAAAACCCGCACCTACCCATAGAACCGCTCATGCCACTATTGGGAAACGTAGCAGACAACAAAAAAGGTTCGCCCTACGAACACCCAGGAACAATACGAAGGCGCATATTGATAGAGGCAAAGGTGTCCTGATGTTTCGATGAGATAGCGATCATTTTCTGTGGGAGTCGACTTTGACGACCCGACAACGAACATGCGAGATGTCGCGCCTTAGCAATCGCTAAACCAACTTCTGAGGGTTATTGACCACGTCGGAGCATGATCAACCAGACCAAGAGGGTATATTTCCTGTGAGCAAATGAAGAACTAGCAAGAAACTGAGATTGCAATTCTGGATATTGCGAATATAAGAGGAAAACTTTATTGATGAAGTGGGGTTCTGGTCATTGAACACAAACGAAGTACGCGAAGTTGCAGCTATGGCGAACTTTTAATCTAAACAAAAACAAAGTATATATATATATGGAGGAATAGGGGGAATTTCGTGACCCCTTGAAGGAGGGGTCTAAAACCAACCCTAACTCCGTTTCCCCAAACATGCGGACTCTAAAAACAACCTATACTGAAGTATTTTGAAATTACATGGGCCTGGCCCAATAATAAGGTGACACAACACCTATAATAGCCTCTAGAAGTAATTTATAAAGTAGCATCTTGTATATTACATCCAAGCTTTCATGCACTCATTATGGTGGCTTGAAAGTCCTGAAATCATCACTTGAAACTCTATTCTTGTTCCCCTTGCGCATGCCATCATCTCCATGATTGATCTTGCTCCAGTGTTCATCCTTCTTGTCCAAGCTAGGTCCTTCATTTGTAAGCAAAACAAATGTATCCAATTTAGGCAGCATCATCTTCTCATGAACATTAGAATCGTTACCAAGAAACGGAAGTATCTAATAATTTAATTGGTGTTCGCGAGCTCTAGTAATTGGTCCAATATATGTAGCTGTAGGGTTTGTGGGTGTAACTGTAGTATTGATGTCCTTAGCATCCTCCCCTTCTTGAATTGAAGTCATCCTCGATGGAAGCTCATCCCTCACCCAAGTAAGGCTTCAAATCTGCAATGTTAAAAGTGGGGCTAACCCCAAAATCTACATGCAGCTCAAGTTTATATGCGTTATCATTTATTTTCTCTAACAAATAAAAAGAACCATCAGCACGTGGCATTAGATTTGACTTGCACAAACCAGGAAACATATCCTTACACAAATGTAACCAAACAAGATCTCTAGGTGCAAAAACAATACGTTTTCTTCCCTTGTCTCCAACAAGTTTATATTAACATTCATGAGCTCAATATTTGCTTTAGTTAACTCATGCATTTTTACGATCAATTCAGCACATTGTTTAGCATCAAAATTAACCTTCTCCGAAGATGGAAGATGCAACAAATCAATGGGTGCACGAGGTAGGAAACCATACACAATCTCAAAACGACACATCTTAGTAGTAGAATGCAGCGAATGATTATAATCAGGTTCAATATGGGGCAAGCATTCTTCCCACATTTTAAGATTATTCTTCAAAACAGCCCTAAGCATAGTAGAAAATGCTCTATTGACTACTTCAGTTTGTCCATCAGTTTGGGGGTGACATGTAGTACTAAAAAGCAGTTTAATCCCCAACTTAGCCCATAAACATCTCCAAAAGTGGCTAAGAAACTTAGCATCACAAAATTAAACAATAGTATTTGGCACACCATGCAAAAATTTTTTTCACAAAAGAACAAATCAATAACATTAGCAGCAGCATCGCTTTTATGACATGGTATGAAGTGTGCCATTTTCGAAAATCTATCCATGACAACAAATATGCTACCCCTCCCCTTCTTTGTTCGAGGTAAACCTAAAACAAAGTCCATAGATATAACCTCCCATGGAACACTAGATATAGGCAAAGGCATATATAAACCATGAGGATTAAGTCGTGACTTAGCTTTTTGACATGTAGTGCAGCGAGCAACAAAACGTTCAACATCCCGTCTCATCTTTGGCCAAGAGAAATGTGTAGCAAGTATGTCCTCCATCTTTTTCATGCCAAAATGTCCCATTAATCCTCCTTCATGCGCCTCCTGCAACAACAAAAGACGAACGGAGCTAGCTCAGGATGACTCTGCAAACATATTCCACTCATACTCATTTTGGCAAGAACTTGTGCAACCAACTTCAACATCTTGCACTAGTTCATGGAGTCACAAACCCTGTTGTTGGTAAGTCAAGGGACAAGGCAACTCAATGCATTTGTGGACATCATCATATGTGCAATTCACTCTACGTCTATGGATATCCTTGTATGTTCCTTGTGGGACTAACCCATGTAGGTATTGAAAGTGCAAAATTTGAAAGGATTGCTCCAGACTATTGACGGACTACATCAACATTGAGCATCCACATCTTCACTATCTACATGAAGTCATCATCGACAAAAACCAAGGTTAGTTCATCCCTCTTTGGGGGGGGGATATCACATCTAGGGGGAGCTTTGCTCAAAAAATTAAGCTAAAGCAACTCTAATGGTGTGAACACATTAATGCTTTATGTAAAAGTGGTAACCCCACTTGTTCTTAAACGATGAGTATGACCTATGATCAAATGCTTTCATTTGACTCCTAAGTCAATATACTCATATATAGATGACCTACTCATCGCCCATTGCTTGATAGATGCTAGAATTGGTTGTGCATGTTTGACACATCTTTTATTTGCCATCTTATTGTGTAAGCATGTTGATATGCATGTTTTCTTCATTCAAGGACATCCATTTTCTGTTTTGATTATCTTGGTTTTTCTGGCCAAGTGGATGTACAATAATGCCTAAGCATCCCCTCTAGCTATCTATGCTTTCTTGTCTCAAGTTCTATTCTTGCTAGATCACATAAATTGAACAAGTCATTTTCAGACCCTTCTGGTGAGGTGCACTCGGAGTCACCGATCTGAGAAGGACTAAACTCCAAAACCTTCTTTATGCATTTTGGTTGGACCAATTCACTCAAACTCGGTCAAACCGAAATCATTTAGATTGATCTAGTTTCCTTCTCGGTGTCACCGAGTTGAACCATTTTGGAACCACCGATGTGCTACAGTACTAGCAGTTACATATATTGGTGCCACCGAGTTGTTCCACTCGGAGCCACCGACAACACACGGGTATAAATATATACTCCGCGACCTGTACGATTGAAAATTTCTTCAAATGTCTGGTTCCCGACCTCGTTGTTGTCGTTGCCCTGGTCTCCGGATCGTCGTCCATGTCTCCTATGCGCCCTCACCGTCGGATTCTGATACGTCCCCGTCGTATCTACTTTTCCAAACACTTTTGCCCTTGTTTTGGACTCTAACTTGTATGATTTGAATGGAACTAACCCGGACTGGCGCTGTTTTCAGCAGAATTGCCATGATGTTGTTTTATGTGCAGAAAACAAAAGTTCTCGGAATGACCTGAAACTCCACGGAATATCTTACAATAAATAATAAAAAATCCTCGCCAAAGATGAAGACCAGGGGGCCCACACCCTTGCCACGAGGGTGGGGGGCACGCCCCCCCTAGGATGCGCCCCCTACCTCGTGGGCCCCCTGGAGACCTCCCGACTCCAACTCTATATAACTGCTTTCGGGAGAAAAAAACAAAGAGAAGATTTCATCGTGTATTATGATACGGAGCCGCCGCCAATCCCTAAAACATCTCAGGAGAGCTGATCTGGAGTCCGTTCGGGGCTCCGGAGAGGGGGATTCGTCGCTGTCGTCATCATCAACCATACTCCATCACCAATTTCATGATGCTCACCGCCGTGCGTGAGTAATTCCATCATAGGCTTGCTGGACAGTGATGGGTTGGATGAGATTTATCATGTAATCGAGTTAGTTTTGTTATGGTTTGATCCCTAATATCCACTATGTTCTGAGATTGATGTTGCTTTGACTTTGCTATGCTTAATGCTTGTCACTAGGGCCCGAGTGCCATGATTTCAGATCTGAACCTATTATGTTTTCATCAATATATGAGAGTTCTTGATCCTATCTTGCAAGTCTATAGTCACCTATTATTGAAGGAAATATGCCCTAGAGGCAATAATAATGTTATTATTTTATTTCCTTATATCATGATAAATGTTTATTATTCATGCTAGAATTGTATTATCCGGAAACATAATACTTGTGTGAATACATAGACAAACTAAACGTCACTAGTATACCTCTACTTGACTAGCTCGTTAATCAAAGATGGTTATGTTTCCTAACCATAGACATGTGTTGTCATTTGATTAACGAGATCACATTATTAGGAGAATGATGTGATTGACATGACCCATTCCATTAGCTTAGCACCCGATCGTTTAGTATGTTGCTATTGCTTTCTTCATGACTTATACATGTTCCTATGAGTATGAGATTATGCAACTCCCGTTTACCTGAGGAACATTTTGTGTGCTACCAAACGTCACAACTTATCTGGGTGATTATAAAGGAGCTCTACAGGTGTCTCCAAAGGTAAATGTTGGGTTGGCGTATTTCGAGATTAGGATTTGTCACTCCGATTGTCGAAGAGGTATCTCTGGGCCCTCTCGGTAATGCACATCACATAAGCCTTGCAAGCATTGCAACTAATGAGTTAGTTGCGAGATGATGTATTACGAAACGAGTAAAGAGACTTGCCGGTAACAAGATTGAACTAGGTATTGAGATACCGACGACCGAATCTCGGGCAAGTAACATACCGATGACAAAGGGAACAACGTATGTTGTTATGCGGTCTGACCGATAAAAATCTTTGTAGAATATGTGGGAGCCAATATGAGCATCCAGGTTCTGCTATTGGTTATTGACTGGAGACATGTCTCGGTCATGTCTACATTGTTCTCGAACCCGTAGGGTCCGCACGCTTAAGGTTTCGATGACAGTTATATTATGAGTTTATGAGTTTTGATGTACCGAAGTTAGTTCGGAGTCCCGGATGTGATCACGGACATAATGAGGAGTCTCGAAATGGTCGAGACATAAATATTGATATATTGGACAGCTATATTCGGACACGGGAAGTGTTCCGGGTGATTTCGGAGAAAACCGGAGTACCGGAGGGTTACCGGAACCCCCCGGGAGAAGTAATGGGCCATATGGGCCTTAGTGGAGAGAGAAGGGCAGCCAGGGTGGGCCGTGCGCCTCCTCCCCCCTGGTCCGAATTGGACTAGGAGGGGGGGGCAGCGCCCTCCTTTCCTTCTCCCTCCCCACTTCCTTCCCCCTCCTAGTAGGAGTCCTACTCCTACTAGGAGGAGGACTCCTCCTTGGCGCGCCTATAGGGCCGGCCAGCCTCCTCCCCTTGCTCCTTTATATACGGGGCAGGGGGCACCCCTAGACACACAAGTTGATCCACGTGATCATTTTCTTAGCCGTGTGCGGTGCCCCCTTCCACCATAATCCTGGATAATATTGTAGCGGTGCTTAGGCGAAGCCCTGCGACGGTAGAACATCAAGATCGTTACCACGCCGTCGTGCTGACGGAACTCTTCCCCGACACTTTGCTGGATCGGAGTCCGGGGATCGTCATCAAGCTGAACGTGTGCTAAAACTCGGAGGTGCCGTAGTTTCGATACTTGATCGGTCGGGCCATGAAGACGTACGACTACATCAACCGCGTTGTGCTAATGCTTCCGCTGTCGGTCTACAAGGGTACGTAGATCACACTCTCCCCTCTCGTTGCTATGCATCACCATGATCTTGTGTGTGCATAGGAAAATTTTGAAATTACTACGTTCCCCAACAGTGGTATCAGAGCCTAGGTTTTATGTGTTGATGTTATATGCATGAGTAGAACACAAGTGAGTTGTGGGCGATATAAGTCATACTGCTTACCAGCATGTCATACTTTGGTTCGGCGGTCTTGTTGGACGAAGCGGCCCGGACCGACATTACGCATACGCTTACGCGAGACCGGTTCTCCCGACGTGCTTTGCACAAAGGTGGCTAGCGGGTGTCAGTTTCTCCAATTTTAGTTGAACCGAGTGTGGCTACGCCCGGTCCTTGCGAAGGTTAAAACAGCACCAACTTGACAAACTATCGTTGTGGTTTTGATGCGTAGGTAAGATTGGTTCTTGCTTAAGCCTGTAGCAGCCACGTAAAACTTGCAACAACAAAGTAGAGGACGTCTAACTTGTTTTTGCAGGGCATGTTGTGATGTGATATGGTCAAGGCATGATGCTAAATTTTATTGTATGAGATGATCATGTTTTGTAACCAAGTTATCGGCAACTGGCAGGAGCCATATGGTTGTCGCTTTATTGTATGCAATGCAATTGCGCTGTAATGCTTTACTTTATCACTAAGCGGTAGCGATAGTCGTGGAAGCATAAAGATTGGCGAGACGACAACGATGCTACAATGGTGATCAAGGTGTCGCGCCGGTGACGATGGTGATCATGACGGTGCTTCGAAGATGGAGATCACAAGGACAAGAAGATGATGGCCATATCATATCACTTATATTGATTGCATGTGATGTTTATCTTTTATGCATCTTATCTTGCTTTGATTGACGGTAGCATTTTAAGATGATCTCTCACCAATTATCAAGAAGTGTTCTCCCTGAGTATGCACCGTTGCGAAAGTTCTTCGTGCTAAGACACCACGTGATGATCAGGTGTGATAGGCTCTACGTTCAAATACAACGGGTGCAAAACAGTTGCACACACGGAATACTCAGGTTATACTTGACGAGCCAAGCATATACAGATATGGCCTCGGAACACGGAGACCGAAAGGTCGAGCGTGAATCATATAGTAGATATGATCAACATAGTGATGTTCACCAATGAAACTACTCCATCTGACGTGATGATCGGACATGGTTTAGTTGATTTGGATCACGTAATCACTTAGAGGACTAGAGGGATGTCTATCTAAGTGGGAGTTCTTTAGTAATATGATTAATTGAACCTAAATTTATCATGAACTTAGTACCTGATAGTATCTTGCTTGTTTATGTTTAATTGTAGATAGATGGCCCGTGCTGTTGTTCCGTTGAATTTTAATGCGTTTCTTGAGAAAGCAAAGTTGAAAGATGATGGTAGCAATTACACGGACTGGGTCTGTAACTTATTATCCTCATTGTTGCACAGAAGAATTACGTCCTGGAAGCACCGCTGGGTGCCAGGCCTGCTGTTGGAGCAACACCAGATGTTATGAACGTCTGGCAGAGCAAAGCTGATGACTACTCGATAGTTCAGTGTGCCATGCTTTACGGCTTAGAATCGGGACTTCAACGATGTTTTGAACGTCATGGAGCATATGAGATGTTCCAGGAGTTGAAGTTAATATTTCAAGCAAATGCCCGGATTGAGAGATATGAAGTCTCCAATAAGTTCTATAGCTGCAAGATGGAGGAGAACAGTTCTGTCAGTGAGCATATACTCAAAATGTCTGGGTATAATAATCACTCGATTCAATTGGGAGTTAATCTTCCAGATGATTGCGTCATTGACAGAATTCTCTAATCACTGCCACCAAGCTACAAGAGCTTCATGATGAACTATAATATGCAAGAGATGAATAAGACTATTCCCGAGCTCTTCGCAATGCTGAAAGTTGCGGAGGTAGAAATCAAGAAGGAGCATCAAGTGTTGATGGTCAACAAGACCACTAGTTTCAAGAAAAGGGCAAAGGAAAGAAGAAGGGGGACTTCAAAAAGAACAGCAAGCAAGTTGCTACTCAAGAGAAGAAACCCAAACCTGGACCTAAGCCTGAAACTGAGTGCTTCTACTGCAAGCAGACTGGTCACTGGAAGCGGAACTGCCCCAAGTATTTGGCGGATAAGAAGGATGGCAAGGTGAACAAAGGTATATGTGATATACATGTTTTTGATGTGTACCTTACTAATGCTCGCAGTAGCACCTGGGTATTTGATACTGGTTCTATTGCTAATATTTGCAACTCGAAACAGGGACTACAGATTAAGCGAAGATTGGCTAAGGACGAGGTGACGATGCGCGTGGGAAATGGTTCCAAAGTCGATGTGATCGCGGTCGGCACACTACCTCTACATCTACCTTCAGGATTAGTATTAGACCTAAATAATTGTTATTTGGTGCCAGCATTAAGCATGAACATTATATCTGGATCTTGTTTGATGCGAGACGGTTATTCATTTAAATCAGAGAATAATGGTTGTTCTATTTAGATAAGTAATATCTTTTATGGTCATGCACCCTTAAAGAGTGGTCTATTCTTATTAAATCTCGATAGTAGTGACACACATATTCATAATATTGAAGCCAAAAGATGCGGAGTTGATAATGATAGTGCAACTTATTTGTGGCACTGCCGTTTGGGTCATATCGGTGTAAATCGCATGAAGAAACTCCATACTGATGGACTTTTGGAACCACTTGATTATGAATCGCTTGGTACTTGCGAACCGTGCCTTATGGGTAAGATGACAAAAACACCGTTCTCCGGTACTATGGAGAGAGCAACAGATTTGTTGGAAATCATACATACAGATGTATGTGGTCCGATGAATGTTGAGGCTCGTGGCGGATATCGTTATTTTCTCACCTTCACAGATGACTTAAGCAGATATGGGTATATCTACTTAATGAAACATAAGTCTGAAACGTTTGAAAAGTTCAAAGAATTTTAGAGTGAAGTTGAAAATCATTGTAACAAGAAAATAAAATTCCTACGATCTGATCATGGAGGAGAATATTTGAGTTACGAGTTTGGTGTACATTTCAAACAATGCGGAATAGTTTTGTAGCTCACGCCACCCGGAACACCACAATGTAATGGTGTGTCCGAACGTCCTAATCGTACTTTACTTGATATGGTGCAATCTATGATGTCTCTTACTGATTTACCGCTATCGTTTTGGGGTTATGCTCTAGAGACGGCCGCATTCACGTTAAATAGGGCACCATCAAAATCCGTTGAGACGACGCCTTATGAACTGTGGTTTGGCAAGAAACCAAAGTTGTCATTTTTGAAAGTTTGGGGTTGCGATACTTATGTGAAAAAGCTTCAACCTGATAAGCTCGAACCCAAATCGGAGAAATGTGTCTTCATAGGATATCCAAAGGAAACTATTGGATACACCTTCTATCACAGATCCGAAGGTAAAACTTTTGTTGCTAAATTTGGAAGCTTTCTAGAGAAGGAGTTTCTCTCGAAAGAAGTGAGTGGGAGGAAAGTAGAACTTGATGAGGTAACTGTACCTGCTCCCTTATTGGAAAGTAGTACATCACAGAAACCATTTTCTGTGACACCTACACCAATTAGTGAGGAAGCTAATGATGATGATCATGAAACTTCAGAACAAGATACTACTGAATCTCGTAGATCAACCAGAGTAAGATCCGCACCAGAGTGGTACGGTAATCCTGTTCTGGAAGTCATGCTACTAGATCATGATGAACCTACGAACTATGGAGAAGCGATGGTGAGCCCAGATTCCGCAAAATGGATTGAAGCCATGAAATCTGAGATGGGATCCATGTATGAGAACAAAGTATGGACTTTGGTTGAATTGCCCAATGACCGGCAAGCAATTGAGAATAAATGGATCTTCAAGAAGAAGACTGACACTGACGGTAATGTTACTGTCTACAAAGCTCGACTTGTCGTAAAAGGTTTTCGACAAGTTCAAGGGATTGACTACGATGAGACCTTCTCTCCCGTAGCAATGCTTAAGTCTGTCCGAATCATGTTAGCAATTGCCGCATTTTATGATTATGAAATTTGGTAGATGGATGTCAAAACTGCATTCCTGAATGGATTTCTGGAAGAAGAGTTGTATATGATGTAGCCGGAAGGTTTTGCCGATCCAAAGGGAGCTAACAAAGTGTGCAAGCTCCAGCGATCCATTTATGGACTGGTGCAAGCCTCTCGGAGTTGGAATAAACACTTTGATAGTGTGATCAAAGCATTTGGTTTTGTACAGACTTTTGGAGAAGCCTGTATTTACAAGAAAGTGAGTGGGAGCTCTGTAGCATTTCTGATATTATATGTAGATGACATATTACTAATCGGAAATGATATAGAATTTTTGGATAGCATAAAGGGATACTTGAATAAGAGTTTTTCAATGAAAGACCTCGGTGAAGCTGCTTACATATTAGGCATTAAGATCTATAGAGACAGATCAAGACGCTTAATTGGACTTTCACAAAGCACATACCTTGACAAAGTTTTGAAAAAGTTCAAAATGGATCAAGCAAAGAAAGGATTCTTGCCTGTGTTACAAGGTGTAAAATTGAGTAAGACTCAATGCCCGACCAATGCAGAAGATAGAGAGAAAATGAAAGATGTTCCCTATGCTTCAGCCATAGGCTCCATCATGTATGCAATGCTATGTACCAGACCTGATGTGTGTCTTGCTATAAGTCTAGCAGGGAGGTACCAAAGTAATCCAGGAGTGGATCACTGGACAGCGGTCAAGAACATCCTGAAATACCTGAAAAGGACTAAGGATATGTTTCTCATATATGGAGTTGACAAAAAGCTCGTCGTAAATGGTTACGTTGATGCAAGCTTTGACACTGATCCGGACGATTCTAAATTGCAAACCGGATACATGTTTACATTAAACGGTGGAGCTGTCGGTTGGTGCAGTTCTAAACAAAGCGTTGTGGCAGGATCTACATGTGAAGCGGAGTACATAGCTGCTTCAGAAGAACCAAACGAAGGAGTCTGGATGAAGGAGTTCATATCCGATCTAGGTGTCATACCTAGTGCATCGAGTCCAATGAAAATCTTTTGTGACAATACTGGTGCAATTGCCTTGGCAAAGGAATCTAGATTTCACAAGAGAACCAAGCATATCAAGAGACGCTTCAATTCCATCTGGGATCTAGTCCAGGTGGGAGACATAGAGATTTGCAAGATACATACGGATCTGAATGTTGCAGACCCATTGACTAAGCCTCTTCCACGAGCAAAACATGATCAGCACCAAAGCTCCATGGGTGTTAGAATCATTACTATGTAATCTAGATTATTGACTCTAGTGCAAGTGGGAGACTGAAGGAAATATGCCCTAGAGGCAATAATAATGTTATTATTTTACTTCCTTATATCATGATAAATGTTTATTATTCATGCTAGAATTGTATTATCCAAAAACATAATACTTGTGTGAATACATAGACAAACTAGACGTCACTAGTATACCTCTACTTGACTAGCTCGTTAATCAAAGATGGTTATGTTTCCTAACCATAGACATGTGTTGTCATTTGATTAACGGGATCACATTATTAGGAGAATGATGTGATTGACATGACCCATTCCATTAGCTTAGCACCCGATCGTTTAGTATGTTGCTATTGCTTTCTTCATGACTTATACATGTTCCTATGACTATGAGATTATGCAACTCCCGTTTACCGAAGGAACACTTTGTGTGCTACTAAATGTCACAACGTAACTGGGTGATTATAAAGGAGCTCTACAGGTGTCTCCAAAGGTAAATGTTGGGTTGGCGTATTTCGAGCTTAGGATTTGTCACTCCGATTGTCGGAGAGGTATCTCTGGGCCCTCTCGGTAATGCACATCACATAAGCCTTGCAAGCATTGCAACTAATGAGTTAGTTGCGAAATGATGTATTACGAAACGAGTAAAGAGACTTGCCGGTAACGAGATTGAACTAGGTATTGAGATACCGACGATCGAATCTTGGGCAAGTAACATACCGATGACAAAGGGAACAACGTATGTTGTTATGCGGTTTGACCGATAAAGATCTTCGTAGAATATGTGGGAGCCAATATGAGCATCCAGGTTCTGCTATTGGTTATTGACCGGAGACATGTCTCGGTCATGTCTACATTGTTCTCGAACCCGTAGGGTCCGCACACTTAAGGTTTCAATGACAGTTATATTATGAGTTTATGAGTTTTGATGTACCGAAGTTAGTTCGGAGTCCCGGATGTGATCACAGACATAACGGGGAGTCTCGAAATGGTCGAGACATAAAGATTGATATATTGGACGGCTATATTCGGACACCGGAAGTGTTCCGGGTGATTTCGGAGAAAACCGGAGTACCGGAGGGTTACCGGAACCCCCCGGGAGAAGTAATGGGCCATATGGGCCTTAGTGGAGAGAGAGAAGGGCAGCCAGGGTGGGCCGCGCGCCTCCTCCCCCCTGGTCCGAATTGGACTAGGAGAGGGGGGCGGCGCCCCCCTTTCCTTCTCCCTCCCCACTTCTTTCCCCCTCCTAGTAGGAGTCCTACTCCTACTAGGAGGAGGACTCCTCCTTGGCGCGCCTATAGGGCCGGCCGGCCTCCTCCCCTTGCTCCTTTATATACGGGGGCAGGGGGCACCCCTAGACACACAAGTTGATCCACGTGATCGTTTTCTTAGCTGTGTGCGGTGCCCCCTTCCACCGTAATCCTCGATAATATTGTAGCGGTGCTTAGGCAAAGCCCTGCGACGGTAGAACATCAAGATCGTCACCACGCCATCGTGCTGACGGAACTCTTCCCCGACACTTTGCTGGATCGGAGTCTGGGGATCGTCATCGAGCTGAACGTGTGCTAAAACTCGGAGGTGCCGTAGTTTCGGTACTTGATCGGTCGGGCCGTGAAGATGTACGACTACATCAACCGCGTTGTGCTAACGCTTCCGCTGTCGGTCTACAAGGGTACGTAGATCACACTCTCCCCTCTCGTTGCTATGCATCACCATGATCTTGCGTGTGCATAGGAAAATTTTGAAATTACTACGTTCCCCAACAATTATGTGGTATGATCCGTTAACCCCGAAGTGACAATAATCGGGATAGTTACCGGTGATGACCATAGTTTGAGGAGTTCATGTATTCACTATGTGCTAATTCTTTGTTCCTATTCAGTATTAAAAGGAGGCCTTAATATCCCTTAGTTTCCATTAGGACCCCGCTGCCACGTGAGGGCATGACAAAAATGTCATGCAAGTTCTTTTCCATAAGCACGTATGACTATATTCAGAATACATGCCTACATTACATTGATGAATTGGAGCTAGTTCCGTGTCACCCTATGTTATGACTGTTACATGATGAACCGCATTCGGCATAATTATCCATCATTGATCCGATGCCTACGAGCTTTCCATATACTGGTTTACGCTTATTTACTTTCCCGTTGCTATTGTTACAATCACTACAAAATACCAAAAACATTACTTTGTTTTCGTTACTCTTTTGTTACCGTTACCACCACAATCATATTACTTTGCTACTAAACACTTTGCTGCAGATATTAAGTTTCCAGGTGTGGTTGAATTGCAACTCAGCTGCTAATACTTGAGAATATTCTTTGGCTCCCCTTGTGTCGAATCAATAAATTTGGGTTGAATACTCTACCCTCAAAAACTGTTGCGATCCCCTATACTTGTGGGTTATCAAGAGTAATTTCTGGCGTCGTTGCCGGGGAGCATAGCTTTATTCTTTGAGTCACTTGGGATTTATATTTGCTTATCATTATGAAGAATTTGAAAGATCCAAGAACCAAGATTTATCCCTCAACTACGAGGGGAGGTAAGGAACTGCCATCTAGCTCTGCACTTGATTCACCTTCTGTTATGAGTAAGCTTGCGACACCTAAACCTGCTTCTGCTATTCGTTCTGATATGTCGCATGTTATTGATGATGCTACTTCTGCTATACATGATACTTATGATGAAACTACCTCTATGCCTGATACTACTATGCCACTTAGTGATTTTCTCGAGGAACGACTTGCTAGGGTTAGAGAGATTGAAAATATTGAATCTGATTATGAAGATGAAAGTGATGATGAAGAATTACTTGTTATTCCTGAGGGTTATTTATTTGATCAAGAAGCTTCTTTAGCTATTTTAGCTTGCAAAGATAGATATGAACTCAAAAGGTTATTAGCTAAATGGAATAAGCAATCTCTAAATGCTAGGATGAGACCCGACCCTGCTTTCGCTACTTCACCTATCTGTGTTACTGATAAGGATTATGAATTCTCTGTTGATCCTGATATAATTACTTTGGTTGAATCTGATCCTTTTCATGGCTATGAATCTGAAACTGTTGTGGCACATCTTACTAAATTAAATGATATAGCCACCCTGTTCACTAATGATGAGAGATCTCGCTACTTCTATATCCTTAAAATATTTCCGTTCTCATTAAAGGGTGATGCTAAGATATGGTTTAATTCTCTTGATCCTGGTTGTGTGCGTAGTCCCCAGGATATGATCTATTACTTCTCTGCTAAATATTTCCCTGCTCATAAGAAACAAGCTGCTTTAAAGGAAATATACAACTTTGTGCAAATTAAAGAAGAGAGTCTCCCACAAGCTTGGGGGAGGCTTCTCAAGTTACTTAATGCTTTGCCTGATCATCCTCTTAAGAAAAATGAAATACTTGATATCTTTTATAATGGACTAACCGATGCTTCCAGAGATTACCTGGATAGTTGTGCTGGTTCTCTTTTCAAGGAAAGAACACCGGATGAAGCTGAAATCTTATTGAATAATATGTTGACAAATGAAAATAATTGGGCACCTCCTGAGCCAGCTCCTGCTCCAATTAATGACCGTATTCCTAAACCAACTCCGAAGAAGAGACATGTTCTATTTCTCAGTCCCGAAGATATGCAAGAGGCAAAGAAATCTATGAAAGAAAAAGGTATTAAAGCTGAAGATGTTAAGAATTTACCTCCTATTGAAGAAATACATGGTCTTAATTTACCGCCTGCCGAAGAAACATATGATCTTGATCCTTTACTTATTGAAGAACCTCCAGACCCCGATAACCCGACGCAGGTAGTAAAGGTAAATTCTCTCTATAGATATGATAAAGCTGAAATCCCTCCTGCTAAAATTGTTAGTCAATGCTTGGATGAGTTTGCTAATTTTATGTTTAAGCAAGAAGACTTCAATGCTTATTTTGGTAGACACTTAAAACAAGATGCTAATATGATTAAATACATGGGTGATTATATGGCTAATATTAGAGGTGAACTTAAACTTGTTAGCAAACATGCTTCTATGGTTACCACTCAAGTAGAACAAGTACCTAAAGCTCAAAAGGAATTGCTCAATGAGATGAATAGTAAGAAAAATAATTATGCTGTTAAAGTGGCTACTAGAACTGATAGAATGACTCAGGAACCTTTGTATCTTGAAGGCCACCCTAAGAGAATTGAGCAAGATTCTCAGAGAAATAATATTGATGCACCTAGTTCTTCTAAAAAGAAGAAAAAGAAAAATGATAGAACTGTGCAAACTTCTAGTGAACCTATTGCTGAACCACCTGATAATCCAAATGATATCTCTATGACTGATGCTGAAACACAATCTGGCAATGAACATGAAACTAGTGATAATGTTAATGATAATGTTCATGATGATGATCAACCTAGTAATGATATCTCTATGACTGATGTAGAAATTGAACCTGCTGTTGATCTTGATAACCCACAATCAAAGAATCAACGTCATGATAAGAAAGACTTTGTTGCTAGTAAACATGGTAAAGAAACAGGGCCTTTTCCTCCCAAACCATCCAAGAAAAAGGATGATGAGGATTTTGAGCGCTTTGCTGAAATGATTAGACCTATCTTTTTGCGTATGCGGTTGACTGATATGCTCAAAATGAATCCTTATGCTAAGTACATGAAAGATATTATTACAAATAAAAGAAAGATACCGGAAGCTGAAATTTCCACCATGCTTGCTAATTATACTTTTAAGGGTGGAATACCAAAGAAACTTGGAGATCCAGGAGTACCTACTATACCATACTCCATTAAAAGAAACTATGTTAAAACTGCTTTATGTGATCTTGGAGCCGGTGTTAGTGTTATGCCTCTCTCTTTATATCGTAGACTTGACTTGAATAAGTTGACACCTACTGAAATATCTTTGCAAATGGCTGATAAATCAACTGCTATACCTGTCGGTATTGGTGAGGATGTGCCTGTTGTGGTTGCAAATGTTACTATTTTAACGGAATTTGTTATTCTTGATATTCCCGAGGACGATAGTATGTCTATTATTCTTGGAAGACCTTTTCTTAATACTGCAGGGGCTGTTATTGATTGCAACAAAGGCAATGTCACTTTTCATGTTAATGGTAATGAGCATACGATACACTTTTCGAGGAAACAACCTCAAGTTCATAGTATCAATTCTATCGGAAAAATTCCATCGATTATATTTGGAGGTTTTGAATTTCCTCTTCCTATTGTCAAGAAGAAATATGATATACTTATTGTTGGGGATGTACATATCCCCGTTGAGGTAACCTAGTGCTATTCGAAATTTCTCCTGTTTCATGTTAATCGTAATGAGTTTGTTAACAAGACTTGATCAACCTTGTTAGTGGGTTCCTTTTGATGAGCATGAGATGGACGAAACTAGAAGCACAACCTTCTGTACCCTCTCTATACTTTCTGTTATTTAGTCCAAATAAAGTAAAAATAAATAATTTTCTGTCTGTTATCTGATTATCCGTGCAATATAAAAATACCTCGAAAATAAAAGTTCTCCAAATGCCTTGAAAATTAAATATGATTTTTTCTAGAATATTTGAGAATTTATGGAACAAAGAACACACCAGGGGGGCCAACCACCTTGCCACGAGGGTGGAGGGCGCGCCCCCTGCCTCGTGAGCCCACGGTGGCCCTCCTCCACTTATTCCTGCACCCATCCTCTTCTTCTTCCTCCCACAAACACAAAAAACCAACTCAAGCACGAGTTCCAGCCCTCTTTGCTGCCAGTTTCGATCTCCTTGCTCAAAGCACCTCTCACAAAACTGCTTGGGGAGATTGTTCCTTGGTATGTGACTCCTCCATTGGTCCAATTAGTTTTTGTTCTAGTGCTTTATTCATTGAAATTTTTTGCTACTTAGGTGACCCTGCTCTTGAGCTTGCATGTCAAATTTATATGGTCAAAAGTAGTTTTGATGCATGATATAGGCCCTAGGCACTTGTAGGAGTAGTTACTATCAATATTCTTAAGTTTGGTTTACTTTTATTTTGAAGTTACTAAAAATTTCAGAATTTTTCAGAAAATGATGAGGAGATTATTGAGGGGCTCATCGAGCCAAAGCTCGAAGGAAAAGGCACCGAAGCCTAAGTATAATTTGCCGCGCACCGCGGAGGTTCGGGCGTGTGAATGGCCTTCCGAGGATTTCTTGAGAGTAGCCGGGATTTATGAAGATTTTCATGAATTGGCTCATAATGCAGGCCTCACCGCTTTCCTCCACGACCAATGCGATCAGTATCTCTTACTCACAAATACCTTTGTGCAAAACTTTCATTTTCATTCTAGGAACTCACCACCCACGGTGGTGTTTCATTTATATGATGAGCATAAGGAGATGTCACTTTATGATTTCTGTCGGATTTGTTTAGTCCCTTTTGGGGGCAAGACAGAAGAACCACATCATGATGATGTGGAGGGGTTTATTGATACTATCACTGTAGGAGAAACTAGGAAGGTTTCCGATGCACAAGTCACTAGCATACATTTTCCTGTTTTACGTTACTTTGCATTATTTGCTAGTCATTGCTTAATTGGACGCGGAAACTGTGGAAACCTTAGTATCCCTGATATAATTATTCTGCTCCAAGGTTTATACAGTGATAACACTTTTAGTATGGGCGGTATTATTGCTAGACGGTTAAGTATGAACCGTACTAAGGGTCCCATCTTTGGAGGCATCTATGCTACATGCCTAGCTGCACATTTTAACATACCTATTAGGTATGTTGAGAAGGAAGAAAAAGTGTTGCCTCGTGTTTATCTAGATTATAAAAGTATGGTGGCACATGATTTTATTATTAAGAATAGGGCAGGAGAGCTTAAATATCAATTGTTCTTTAATAAACATCATCCTGAGACTATTACCTTGCCCGCTCCTTCTTTGTTTGATTTGACTGTAGGCACGTACCTTGTTCCATTGACGGCTATCCACGCCTACTAGAACCCTGCACCGGCCGAGGAGCCAGAACCGGAACCACAATTTGATCCATCACGACAGTCTAACTATCAGTGGGATCCGGAGATGATTGCCAGCCAGTGGCAATCGAAGCCTTCTTCTTCCTCATTGCAGTACGACCCCAACTATTATTATGGATATCAGCCAGGCCAGTCGTGGTCATAGACCAACTTAGGCCAAAAGCCTAAGCTTGGGGGAGTACGTATTTCTCACCGACATTACATTTATGTTCACACACACTCATTGCTAGATGTCGGTGCTCATACTTTTTCATTGTATCATCCATGCTAGTTTATTTCCTTTTATGCTTTCTTCTTGTGTGTTTAATAAACCTTAAGAAAAAACCAAAAAAAATAGTTGTAGCTTTTAATTAATTTACTTTCCATGCTTGTAGTAGTAATTAAAAATAAAACCCAAAAATATTTCCTGTTCTTCTTTTGCTTGTTGGGAGCTTTCCCGTGTAAATAGTTTTATTTCTTTTCTTTTATTTGGGGGTCAGTAGGAGAAGACCATGATTAAATTGTTGAAGTGGCTCTTATATGCTTTATAGTTGATTTAACCAAGAGCCCATATTGCTTTGTCTTCTCCTGTTTATTGAATGCTCGCAGATTCTAGCTTAGTCCAATGCACGTGCACTCTTGGTATTATTCACATCGTTCGGTCGTGCAAGTGAAAGGAAATTATGATGATATATGATGGACTGACTGAGATGAGAAAATCTGGTATGAACTCGACCACTTTTGTTTTTGTAAATATGATGAGTTCATCATTCTTGATTCAACTTGTTATGAAGAAACATGTTTGCAATGACAATTAGAGATCATAGTTGCTTGTGCCATGCTTGATTAGCTATGAGTTATAATGGTTTACCTTGCGTGCCAACATGCTATTGAGATGGTTATGATGTGGTATGATGGGGTGGTATCCTCCTCTAAATGATTTAAGTGACTTGACTTGGCACATGTTCACGCATGTAGTTGAAACAAATCAATGTAGCCTTCACGATATTTATGCTCATGGCGGATTATATCCTACTCATGCTTGCATCCAATGTTTATTAATTTTAATGCATGTACATGGCTGTTGTCGCTCTCTAGTTGGTCGCTTCCCAGTCTTTTGCTAGCCTTCACCTGTACTAAGCGGGAATACTGCTTGTGCATCCAAACTCCTTAAACCCCAAAGTTATTCCACATGAGTCCACTATACCTTCCTATATGCGGTATCTACCTGCCGTTCCAAGTAAATTTGTATGTGCCAAACTCTAAACCTTCAAATAATCATCCTGTTTTGTATGCTCGAATTGCTCATGTATCAACTAGGGCTGCCTGTATCTTCCATGCTAGGCGGGTTATTCTCAAGAGGAGTGGACTCCGCTCCTAACTCACGAGAAAATGGCTGGTCACCGAGATGCCCAGTCCCATGCTTTATGAAAACTAAATCAAAATAATTGCAAAACAAAACTCCCCCTGGGACCTGATGTATGTTGGAGGCACTCATTGTTTCGAGCAAGCCATGGATTGATGTTTGTTGGTGGAGGGAGAGTATAAACTTTACCATTCTGTTTGGGAACCGCCTATAATGTGTGTAGCATGGAAGATATCGCCATCTCTTGGTTGTTATGTTGACAATGAAAGTATACCGCTCAAAATATTATTCACCTCTGTTTCAAAACCGAACTCTGGCACGTCTACAAATCCCTGCTTCCCTCTGCGAAGGGCCTATCTATTTACTTTTATGCTGAGTCATCATCCTCTTATTAAAAAGCACCAGTTGGAGAGCACCGCTATCATTTGCATTCATTACTATTAATTTATATTGGGTGTGACTATGATTGGATCTCTTTTACCATGAATTACAATGTCTAGTCAGTCCTTGATCTTTAAAGGTGCTCTGCATTTATGTTTTGCGGTCTCAGAAAGGGCTAGCGAGATACCATCTTGTTATATCATATTATGATTGTTTTGAGAAAGTGTTGTCATCCGAGATTTATTATTATGGCTTGCTAGTTGATTATGCTATTGATATGGGTAATCATGAGACCTAAGAATTATTGCAAATATGGTTAGTTATAATCTTTGCTGAAAACTTGAATGCTAGCTTGACATATTTACAACAACAAGAGCAAACCGAGTTTGTAAAAGTTTTTCTTTATTTCTTTCAGTTTGTCAACTGAATTGCTTGAGGACAAGCAAGGGTTTACGCTTGGGGGAGTTGATACATCTCCGTCGTACATACTTTTCCAAACACTTTTGCCCTTGTTTTGGACTCTAACTTGTATGATTTGAATGGAACTAACCCGGACTGACGCTGTTTTCAGCAGAATTGCCATGATGTTGTTTTATGTGCAGAAAACAAAAGTTCTCGGAATGACCTGAAACTCCACGGAATATCATACAATAAATAATAAAAAATCCTCGCCAAAGATGAAGACCAGGGGGCCCACGCCCTTTCCACGAGGGTGGGGGGCGCCCCCCTAGGGCGCGCCCCCTACCTCGTGGGCCCCCTGGAGACCTCCCAACTCCAACTCCAACTCTATATAACTGCTTTCGGGGAGAAAAAAATAGAGAGAAGATTTCATTGCGTTTTACGATACGGAGCCGTCGCCAAGCCCTAAAACCTCTCGGGAGGGCTGATCTGGAGTCCGTTCGGGGCTCCGGAGAGGGGGATTCATCGCCGTCGTCATCATCAACCATCCTCCATCACCAATTTCATGATGCTCACCTCCGTGCGTGAGTAATTCCATCGTATGCTTGCTGGACGGTGATGGGTTGGATGAGATTTATCATGTAATCGAGTTAGTTTTGTTAGGGTTCGATCCCTAGTATCCACTATGTTCTGAGATTGATGTTGCTATGACTTTGCTATGCTTAATGCTTGTGACTAGGGCCCGAGTGCCATGTTTTCAGATCTGAACCTATTATGTTTTCAACAATATATGAGAGTTCTTGATCCTATCTTGCAAGTCTATGGTCACCTATTATGTGTTATGATCTGCTAACCCCGAAGTGATAATAATCGGGATACTTACCGGTGATGACCGTAGTTTGAGGAGTTCATGTATTCACTATGTGCTAATGCTTTGTTCCGGTTCTCTATTAAAAGGAGGCCTTAATATCCCTTAGTTTCCATTAGGACCCCGCTACCACAGGAGGGTAGGACAAAAGATGTCATGCAAGTTCTTTTCCATAAGCACGAATGACTATATTCGGAATACATGCCTACATTATGTACATTGATGAATTGGAGCTAGTTCTGTGTCACCCTATGTTATGATTGTTACATGATGAACCGCATCCGGCATAATTATCCATCATTGATCCAATGCCTACGAGCTTTCCATATACTGGTTTAAGCTTATTTACTTTCCCGTTGCTATTGTTACAATCACTAAAAAATACCAAAAACATTACTTTGTTTCCGTTACTCTTTTGTTACCGTTACCACCACTATCATATTACTTTGCTACTAAACACTTTGCTGCAGATATTAAGTTTCCAGGTGTGGTTGAATTGACAACTCAGCTACTAATACTTGAGAATATTCTTTGCTCCCCTTGTGTCGAATCAATAAATTTGGGTTGAATACTCTACCCTCGAAAACTGTTGCGATCCCCTATACTTGTGGGTTATCAGATTCCATCGCTGCCAATGGGAATCTGCCCCGCCATTGACAGTGTAGAGGATCTCCACCAAGTTAGGGTGAGATTCGACCCCCTCCGTGCTCTAATTTCTGATTCAATGCACGGGCGGCAACGGGAATCTACCTCACCGTCGCCGTCATCGCCCTGGTCTTCGGATTGTCTCCCTTGTCTCCTGCGCGCCCTTGCTACTGGATTCCATCGGCGTCAACGGAATCTGCCCCGCCATTGCCACCGTAGAGGATCTCCACTAAGTTAGGGTGAGATTCGACCCCCTCCGTGCTCTAATTTCTGATTCAATGCATGGGTGGATTGCCATTATTCTTGCCACAAATTGAAACCTTCTCTTACACTGCAAATTTCCATAGATTAGTTTCGAGCAAAAAATTTAGGTTTAAGTTTCCGCCGAATGCATCTTGGACCGACCGATTTGAGATTTTCAGAGTCACTGCTTTCGCCCAGGCCATTGTACTAGTACGTATCGGTGCCACCGAGTTATGCTAATCGGTGAGACCGAAAGTAAAGTTGCAATGAAACCCTAGTATGTCGAAGACACCGAGCCACATATCGGTCTGACCAAAACTATGTGCCTTGTTTCTATTAAGTGCTTAAGTATCACCGAGATGATCAACTCGGTGGATCCGAAATGCCTTTTGTGAAAACTCGAAACTAAGATTTGAACTCAATTTTCTTCAAAATTATCTGCTTTTTGTGATGACTCATCTACTCTGCCCATACCTAACTATTCACAAGGTCAGCTTGCAACATGTTAGAAGCTAGTGACAACTAATGTTGATCTCAGTGAAGGCTCTAGTCCTGAGGGCAGCTATTATGAGGGAATAAGGAGTTCTCTAGAACTGCCAAAAGCTGCTACAAGGGCAAGGAGGAAGAGAACCTTAGATGATGAGGATGAGTATTTTGTTGCAAGTGAAGCTGCATCAAAGAAGAAGAAGATTGTGCTTGCAAAGGAATATGTCACACCTTCTAGCACAAGACCTTCTGCCAGCTCCAAGGAAAGGACTGTTGTAAGGAAAGTTCCCTTGTCCAAGAAGGACCAGATCTCTGTGGATGATCCACCAAAGAAAAAGAGAGTGAGAAAATAGTCTGTGAAAGTGGTCTTCAAACCTACTTCAATTAGGAGAGATGATATGCCTGAAAGTGAAGAGGAAGAGGAGGAACCGGCAGCTCATCCACCTCCTGCCAAGTCTCAGAAACTTATGGCAGATGCAATGAAGACTGCTGCCACCTCCAAGTCTAAACCCAAAGTATCGGGGATATACCCCGCGGTATGACCTGGCCGAACTTGGCGACTCACTGGTGACCCGTCCGGATCTCTCCACTCACTGATGACCCGGCTGGGCCTGGTGACTCATTGGTAACCCGACAAGCGGGTCAGAGGAGCGACAAGATCCGATGGCCCAACGGGCGGTTCAAGGAAGGCCGGCTTGCATTATGGTGGGCCGGCTTAAGATAAAAGGCATAAGGAATATTCCCTTACAAATGAAGCAAGACTATGACTCCACTTGTAATAGAGTAATCCTAATCCTACTAGGACTAGTCATGTAACCCGTCCCTTCAACATATATAAGGAGGGGCAGGGCTCCCCAGGGGAGACAAGATTCACAAGTTCCACGAGTTGGAAAAGTTAGGTTTAGACAATAGCTCTCGAGATAGAGCACTCTTGTAACCGTGGTCATCATCATCAATATCAATGAAGCAGGATGTAGGCTTTTACTTCCACCATGAGGGGCCGAACCTGGGTAAAACATCGCGTCTCTCGTCCCGCTCAACCCCTCTCAAGCTACCACATAGATGCGTTGGCCTCGCGACTAAGTCCTAACACTAAGGACATCTGCCGTGACAATTCCACGAGAGTTGGCGCCCACTGTGGGGCCCGCGCACGATGGTGTTGAGTTCTTGGAGGGAACCCTTCAGGGATCGAGAAGCTCACAACGTGACAGATGAGGAAGAACCGGTGCAGAAAGATTTGCGTCCTCGACAAGTAGTCAGAACAGCGGGTACGAAATTAAGACTGAGAAGTTTTTAGGGTTGCGTGTTAAGCGGTCGTCGCATGCACCGTGAAGATCCGCCGAGACCGAGACGAGAGTAAATTTTATGGCAATATTTGGCCACTTGTCAAAGTTGCAGCAACAAAGACGTGTCTAGACATAAGGCCTAGCACACCACTGGTCGGATTCAACAGAGGATCAAGGAACGACGCAGCCACCCGTTTGTTTAAAAAAAAGAGAAGGGGGTGCACGATCCGAAGGAAGCTGTGGATGGGGATTCACTGGATCGGTAACAACCAGGCAGCAGGGAGAGGGCAGGCAAGGACTCCGCCTTGGCCTCTGTTCCGCGTTTGGTCGGTTGAAGATGAGCTGGCTGAGATGACAGTTCAGATACTAGTGTCAGCACAAGGTCTCGTCTTGTAAAGGTCTCAAAAGCGATATGTTCAGCTGAGTTTGGGGCTACGGTCGATTCGATCGTGTTGAAAATAACAAAGCAGGGCGCCGTTACGGGAAGGGACCGGCCCTGCTGTTGCTGTTGTTTTGTCGTTAAAAAAAACTCGAACCTGAGGCCTTGAGCATGACGTTTCTAAAAGGCAAGTTCCTTGATTGATGTGCGATGTACGAAAAGGAAATAGGACTACCTAGGCTGATTGAACTGACGCTGGTCACCGCTCCGTAAAGACTACTGAGTCCAATTCAAATACAATTACAGATCCCAACACCCTCTCGCGAGAAAGGCAGGGCAAAAGCAAGTCAGCTATGGTTTATGATAGAGCGATCAACACATATGAAGATAACCAAGGTTTTATCAAGTTCTTCATGTACTACTAGCTCCAAGAAACAAGTTGCTATATTATTCAATTCCTTCAGGGAGTCACGGGTCTAGGCCAAATTCAGATCATGTGTAATCGGCCTCTGCTACCTCACCGAGCAGCCCGCCTATTGCACTGCTCCGTCTGCTTCCAGGTCACTGTACATCGAGATGCCAGATGTCTTTGACTTGCGCCAGCTCAAGCCGGCGCCCTAGCCGCCGCAAGCTAGCCCTAACTGATCACGACTATGCTCACGCCTCGCCTCTTCAGTCGTGGTGGCGTTCGATTGTTTTTTCGCCCTGGTTCTAAGCTGCTCGCCTCTGCTGCTCCATCACCACGGCCCTCTGCCGGAGCTGTCACTGCAGCCTTGTAAGCCGCCCCAGCTGGTACGGCATCAAGTGGCCGTGGCGTCATGCAGCCTCGGCTGTGAGCCGCCGTCGTCGGCCGCCTCGCTACCCTCCGCCTCCAACCGCTGCTCCTCTGTGTTGAGCTGCCCGTTTTCGTCGACTTGAGACGTCGCTGCTGCTCTATTACTGCGCCATGCTCTACTCGCGTAACCGGCACCCCGTAAGCCGGATTTTGCTTGCTACTGATCGTCGGCAGATACAAGGGATTATGAAGATTGCAGCTCACACGCGCTGCCGTCCCACTCAGCAGCCCCAGCGTAGATGCGTTGTCATCATGGGTTTTTCTTGAGCCGTGCCTCGAGTCGCCCCTATTTGCTTCAGCCGCCTTCCACCTCTGAACTGGTTCTCTACAGTTTTGTGTTACTATGGATGAGAAGAGGGCGAGGGAAAAAAGATACATCCTAACAAGCGCTTGCATATTACCTTACGTCTTTGAGGCAGCAGTGGAAAAAGCGGGCGCTAACCACGTGATGACCAGAGTCAACAACAAAGGAAAAGGTGCTGGCATGCTTCGGTGTTACATACACACTACATGGAGTTGGAAAACTACTATTAATTCATCTCCAGACAAAAGTATGGAGGAAATATGGAGGAAAAGGGAGATCACACACAGTGGATGAATTAATTGGTGACAGTAGTCTCCATGCAAATCATCTGTCGTCAAAGTACATCAGACAATGGTTCATTACAAATAAGGCGTTATACTGCGGGTATGGAGCACACGCTGGCAAACGTTCTGACCCGATGTATCGTCCGTGCCACATTACCCGATGAATGGACATGCGCAAATCGCCGCCCCTGCTATATCAACACACATGCCTGGCTCGTCGTCCGTGTCCGTGTCATTTTCAAACGCCACGGCCGGCTCTCTCGCGGCCGCACCGGCTTACAACACCGCGGCCGAATCTCCCTTCCGCACCGGCTTACAATGCCGCGGCCGACTCATCTGTCTACTCCCGCGGCCAACTCAGTCATGATTGATTTCAGCTTCACCATGGTGATCATCAACTCCGCGGTGATAACTACTGGCATGACGTATCAGGTGAAATCCATCCAGCATATTTTTTATATTATATATTGCTTTTTTTAAAGAAGCAATTACTCCAGTTTGCAAGTTGTCTCATGCAGGATTCAAACCGGTCTATGTCATGGTTAATTATGAAGAATCTCATAGCCAACTCCTCAAGTCGCCTTGAGACTCGGGGGCTATGATGCCATGGCTTAGTAAATATTGCTAGTTTAAAAGCCGTCAGAAAATTTCCGGCTCACAATGATGCGTCGGTTTACAATCCGGCTCAAGGTAAACCTGTCTCCCACAAAGCTTTGAAGCTTTAAATATCCGGTTTGAAATTCTGGTTTAAAAAGAATTCATCTCTCGCAAGTTCGAGTTTTCAGAAATTATAGGGACCAAAGAGAGTTTGTTGCGCAGCACAACTTAAACATAGGCACCTAGCGAGCACAGCTCAAAAATATATCACTTGGGGGCTTCCGGCTTATTAAGCTAAGCTATGATTACCCTTTGATTCGGCTTATAGCCACATTTACAGGTCATTTGGGGGCTTCCTGTTCAAACATAGGTCGTATTCGAACCAAAGAGAACATAGCTGTCGTAACCCTTTTGATCGGCGCAAAGCCAAACTCACTAGGGGGCTTCTTGATCGTATCCGAATCATAGCTTAACCCCTTTTGGGTCCGACTTGGATCGTATTCGAATCAGGGTCGTTAAAAACCTCTCAAGGTCATTTGGGGGCTTCCTGTTCAAACATAGGTCATATTCGAACCAAAGAGAACATAGCTGTTGGTACCCTCTTGATTAGCGCAACGCCAAAGCCACTGGGGGCTATATGATCGTATTCGAATCTTAGCTCAACCCCTTTGGAACGGTTTTCTGATCATATACGAATCAGAAGCCTTAAATTTTTTAAATCTTTTTTGCGAAATTTTTTGGGTTTGACTTGAGACCTTTTTTGGATTATATCTCAAATGTATATAAGTGTTTTATGCTTAACCCGGCTTGACTTTTGACTATAAGTCACTAGCTTATGACAATCATCATCTACGTGGAAGCATTAGCTTCTAAGGATTGGGTTATCACCCTTACTGCACAGGTCATGTAAACCGGCAATACAAATTCAATATCACAGTGGTTATATGTGAGGTATTATGACCCGCCCTGCGGCAAACCGCCAAGGGTTCTTGTGATCTACTTGTGTGCAGGGTAAGACTACATTTGGGTGCTTACCTGCCCTGGCTCTTGACGTTAAGTCACCAGGGCATATGTTGTTTAAACTCTGTGCAGGATTTGCAGAACTATGAATTATATAAATGCTTCAGTCCAAGCTCATCACTGAAATTGGTGTCTCAAAAGGGTTATCAATTACTGATTTTCTCAAGGGCTATAGGCCACCGGGTTACAAAAATTTTGGCTTACAATGAATGCGCATTAAGTCATCATCGGCCAAGAGCTGCCAGGTATTTAAACTACGAACTTACTTGTCAACAGATAAGGTATTTGAATCTTTAAATAGCCAAACTTGGCTGGATTTTCATTATGATATTGAGGGATTGAGTTTTACCGGGTTATTCAAATCCTTAATAGCCAACATGGCTGGATTTTTATTATGGAATAGTCCCGAGTCGCTGCAGGCTTACGACCCGGCACTTGGGGGCTATATTATTTAAATTGAGATTATATCAAATATGCAAGTCTCATGCCGCTGCAAGCATGCACCATGACACTTGGGGGCTAATGCAAAGTCATTTTTTGCTCACTTTATTGAAGACCCGACTCATCACATTGTAATGAGCCGGCCCTTGAGGGCTATCAATTGCTCCTGTAAAAAATTCAAGGTACACATGCATTAATCCATTATATTAAACGGTCCACTATTCAGTTGGTAGAGTACAAAGCTCTTAATCTTGTGGACATGGACTCAAGCCCCATGGTGGAGACTATATTATATGATGGTATAATCAATTATATACAAAGTCCCAGCTCAGTATTATCTTACTAAGCCGGCCCTTGGGGACTACACATTGCTGTTCAAATTTACATGGTTATATCTACAAAGTCCCTGCTCATTATTGCATAATGACCCGGCCCTTGGGGGCTACACTGGTTGAAGTTTTCATGAGCATAAAGCAATTACAAGTCCCAGGTTGCTGCAAGCATGACAACCTGGTACTTGGGGGCTACATGTGTGGAATATTCAGTTTATATGATTGAGATGAATAAACCAGATTTCTTCAAGGTTGCAGCATTTATTGGAGCAAGTCTTAAACCATCACTTTGTTCTGCTCAAGACTTGGGGGCTACATGTAATATGGATATAAGGGAGAAAAATCTTCAAATTATCAGTTTTGAGCAAATCAGGAGAATCAATTACATAAACCGGTGTCAACAACAATTATGACCCGGCATCGTCTGTTTTATAATCCGGCAGTTTTTGGTAATGATAAACCGGCAAGTTTTACATCTTCAAGCCGGCTGAATATCAGATGAGTATTTGAAGACCAAAATTATTTAACCCGACGCCTTGGAAGCTGACTCAAGTGGATTATTCTTCACAATATTTTTCCGTGAGAAACCAACATCAACAAATTGAGTATGAAGCTAGCTTATTTGACCCGGATTTTCTAGATGAAGGAAATGACAATTGGACTTAAGGATAATCAAGTCCCGTCTCAGGAGAATATTTAACCCGGAACACAAGGAATTAAGGATGATCAGGTGCCGACATACAAGAATTTTTAACCCGGAACACAATTTATCAAAGTTGTTCTTGTGTTTGTTTTACAGGATCAGTTTAACATGGATAAATCCAAATTAAACTGGGGGCTAATGTCGGGGATATACCCCGCGGTATGACCCGACTGGATGTATGACCCGGCCGGACTTGGCGACTCACAGGTGACCCGTCCGGATCTCTCCACTCACTGATGACCCGGCTGGGCCTGGTGACTCATTGGTAACCCGACAAGTGGGTCAGAGGAGCGACAAGACCCGGTGGCCCAACGGGCGATTCAAGGAAGGCCGGCTCACATTATGGTGGGCCGGCTTAAGATAAAAGGCATAAGGAATATTCCCTTACAAAGGAAGCGAGACTAGGACTCCACTTGTAATAGAGTAATCCTAATCCTACTAGGACTAGTCATGTAACCCGCCCCTTCAACATATATATAAGGAGGGGCAGGGCTCCCCAGGGGAGACAAGATTCACAAGTTCCACGAGTTGGACAAGTTAGGTTTAGACAATTGCTCCCGAGATAGAGCACTCTTGTAACCGTGGTCATCATCATCAATATCAATGAAGCAGGATGTAGGCTTTTACCTCCACCGTGAGGGGCCGAACCTGGGTAAAACATCACATCTCTTGTCCTGCTCAACCACTCTCAAGCTACTACATAGATGCGTTGGCCTCGCGACTAAGTCCTGACACTAAGGACATCTGTCGTGACAATTCCACGACACAAAGCTCTAGCACCCAAGAGGTCCACGAGAAATATTTCTACTAGTGAGAAGAACAAGGCCCTAGTGCCTGAAGTTGATGCTGATGATGAGCCAATAGTGCTCAGGAGGTTGAGACCTAAGATTCTTGATCATGAAAACACCCATTCAGTTGCTGAGAACATGATGTTGAGGAAAGACAAAGGTTTGCGTCAATGGAGATTGTCTGATCCCTATGCTGTGCGAAGGAGGACTGCTTATGACTACCATTTCCATACCAGAGAGCAACAAGACTTCTATGAGACAGTGTTGCTAGATAAGAAGCCTATCATTAGCGATATGAAATGGGTGGTTGGTAGTACATCAATGAAAATGAAGACAACTTCCCCCATGTTCATGAGTGTTGGGAAACGTTGAATGGAAAACAAAAAAAATCTACGCACACGCAAGACCTATCCTTGGAGATGCATAGCAATGAGGGGGAGATTGTGTCTATGTACCCTCGTAGACCGTAAGCGGAAGCGTTTGACAACACGGTTGATGTAGTCGAACTTCTTTGCGTTCCAACCGATCAAGCACCAAACGTACGACATCTCCGCGTTCAGCACACGTTCAGCTCGATAACGTCCTCCGCCTTCTTGATCCAGCAAGACGACAAGGTAGTGGATGAGTTTCGGCAGCACGACGGCATGGTGACATTGATGGTGAAGTGATCTCCGCAGGGCTTCGCCTAAGCACCACGGAAATATGACCGGGGGAGTAAACGGTGGAGGGGGCACCGCACACGGCTAAGACAATGTTCTGTTTTGTGCTAGGAACCCCCTCCCATATATATAGGTGGGAGGGAGGGAGGAGCAGCCAAAGGTTGCCCCCAAGTAGGAGGAATCCTACTTGGGGTCTCTCCCAAGCCGCGCCCCCTGCCTTGTATAGGTGCGGGGGAAAGGCATGGGAGGGTGGCGCCCCCTTTCCTTTTTCCCATGAGAGGGAAAGGCAGGAGGGGCTAGCCCTCCCCCATTCCTTCCCTAGGGCTGCCTCCATGGAGAGGAGCGCACCAACCCCCTGTGGGCTGGCATGTCCCTCCCTTGGCCCATTAAGCCCATAACACCTACCGGGGGTGTCTGGAACCCCTTCCGATGACCCGATGGCTACCCGGTGCATCCCGAAACCCTTCTGGTGTCCGAATACCATCGTCCTATATATATCAATCTTTACCCCTCGACCATTTCAAGAATCCTTGTCATGTACATGATCTCATCCGGGACTCCGAACAACATTCGGTCACCAAATCATATAACTCATATAACACAATATCATCAATGAACGTTAAGCGTGCGGACCCTACGGGTTCGACAACTATGTAGACATGACCGAGACTCCTCTCCGGTCAATAACCAATAGCGGAACCTAGATGCCCATATTGGCTCCTACATATTCTACGAAGATCTTTATCGATTGAACCGTTATGACAACATACATAATTCCCTTTGTCCATCGGTATGTTACTTGCCTGAGATTTGATCGTTCGTATCTTCATACCTAGTTCAACCTCGTTACCGGCAAGTCTCTTTACTCGTTCCGTAATACATCATTGTGCAACTAACTCATTAGTCACTTTGCTTCTAAGGCTTCTTATGATGTGTATTATCGAGAGGGCCCAGAGATACCTCTCCGATACTCGGAGTGACAAATCCTAATCTTGATCTATGCCAACTCAACAAACACCTTCGGAGATACCAGTAGAGCATCGTTATGATCGCCCATTTACGTTTTGACATTTGATAGCACACAAGGTATTCCTCCGGTATTCAGGAGTTGCATAATCTCATAGTCGAAGGAATATGTATTTGACACGAAGAAAGCAATAGCAACAAACTGAACGATCAATATGCTAAGCTAACGGATGGGTCTTGTCCATCACATCATTCTCCTAATGATGTGATCCCGTTATCAAATGACACCACATGTCTATGGTTAGGAAACCTTAACCATCTTTGATCAATGAGCTAGTCTAGTAGAGGCTCACTCGGGACACAGTATTTGTTTATGTATTCACACATGTATTTAAGTTTCTGATCAATACAATTCTAGCATGAATAATAAACCTTTATCATGAATAAGGAAATACAAAATAAATTTTTTATTATTGCCTCCAGGGCATATTTCCTTCAGTATCCCACTTGCACTAGAGTCAATAATCTAGATTACATTGTGATGAATCTAACACCCGTAGAGTCTTGGTGCTGATCATGTTTTGCTCACGGAAGAGGATTAGTCAATGGGTCTGCCACATTCAAATCCGCATGTACTTTGCAAATTTCTATGTCTCCATCCTTGGCCTTTTCCGGAATGGAGTTGAGGCGTCTCTTGATGTGTTTGGTTCTCTTGTGAAACCTGGATTCCTTCGCCAAGGCAATTGCTCCAGTGTTGTCACAAAAGATTTTCATTGGACCTGATGCACTAGGTATTACACCTAGATCGGATATGAACACCTTCATCCAGACTCCTTCATGCGCTGCTTCTGAAGGAGCTATGTACTCCACTTCACACATAGATCCCTCCATGACGCTCTGCTTGGAATTGCACCAACCGACAGCTCCACCATTTAGTATAAAAATGTATCTGATTAATGACTTAGAGTCATTCGAATCAGTGTCGAAGTAGCATCGACGTAACCATTTACGACGAGCTATTCGTCACCTCCATAAACGAGAAACATATCCTTTGTCCTTTTGAGGTACTTCAGGATGTTCTTGACCATTGTCCGGTGATCCACTCCTGGATTACTTTGGCACCTCCCTGTCAAACTTATGGTAACGCACACACCAGGTCTGGTACACAGCATAGCATACATGATAGAACCTATGTCTGAGGCATAGGGAATGACTTTCATTTTCTCTCTATCTTCTGCAATGGTCGGGCTTTGAGTCTAACTCAACTTCACACCTTGTAACACACGCAAGAACCCTTTCTTTAACTGATCCATTTTGAACTTCTTCAAAACTTTATCAAGGTACGTGCTTTGTGAAAGTCCTATTGAGCATCTCAATCTACCCCTATAGATCTTGATGCCCAATATATAAGCAGCTTCACCAAGGTATTTCATTAAAAAATTCTTATTCAAGTATCCTTTTATGCTATCTAGAAATTCTATATCATTTCCAATCAATGATATGTCATGAACATACAATATCAGAAATGCTACAGAGCTCCCACTCACTTTTTTGTTAAATACAGGCTTCACCATAAGTCTGTATAAAACCATATGCTTTGATCACCTCATCAAAGCATATATTCCAACTTTGAGATGCTTGCACCAGTCCATAGATGGACCGCTGGAGCTTGCACACTTTGTTAGCACCTTTAGGATCGGCAAAACCTTCTGGTTGCATCATATACAACTCTTCTTTAAGAAATCCATTAAGGAATGTAGTTTTGATGTCCATATGGCAGATTTCATAATTATAAAATGTAGCAATTGCTAACATGATTTGAACTAACTTAAGCATCGCTACGAGTGAGAAGGTCTCATTGCAGTCAACCCCTTGAACTTGTCGAAAACCTTCCGCAACAAGTCGAGCTTTGTAGATGGTGACATTACCATCAACGTCTGTCTTCTTCTTGATGATCCATTTATTCTCAATGGCTTGCCGATCATCGGTCAAGTCCACCAAAGTCCACACTTTGTTCTCATACATGGATCCTATCTCAGATTTCATGGCCTCAAGCCATTTATCGAAACTGGGCTCATCATAGCTTTCGTAAGCTCGCCTTGGTCTAGTAATATGACTTCTAGAACAGTATTACCATACCACTCTCGTGTGAATCGTGCTCTGGTTGACATACACGGTTCATTAGTAACTTGATCTGAAGTTTCATGATCATCATCATTAGCTTCCTCTCAAGTTGGTGTAGGCTTCACGGGAACAGTTTTCTATGATGAGCTACTTCCCGATTCGAGAGAAGGTACAATTACCTCATCAAGTTCTACTTTCCTCCCACTCACTTATTTCGAGAGAAACTCCTTCTCTAGAAAGGTTCCATTCTTGGCGACAACGATCTCGCCTTTGGATCTGTGGTAGAAGGTGTACCCAATTGTTTCCTTAGGGTATCCTATGAAGACGCACTTCTCCGATTTGGGTTCGAGCTTATCAGGCTGAAGCCTTTTGACATAAGTGTCACAACCCCAAACTTTAAGAAACGACAACTTAGGTTTCTTGCCAAACCATAGTTCATATGGTGTCGTCTCAACGGATTTAGACGGTGCCCTACTTAACGTGAATGCAGCTGTCTCTAATGCATAACCCCAAAATGATAGTGGTAAATCGGTAAGAGACATTATAGATCGCACCATGTCTAATAAAGTACGGTTACGACGTTTGGACACACCATTACGCTATGGTGTTCTAGGTGGCGTGAGTTGTGCAACAATTCCACATTGTTTTAAATGAAGTCCAAACTCATAACTCAAATATTCGCCTCCGTAATCAGATCGTAGAAACTTTATTTTCTTGTTACGATGATTCTCTACTTCACTCTGAAATTCTTTGAACTTTTCAAATGTTTCAGACTTGTGTTTCATCAATTAGATATACCCATACCTACTCAAATCATCTATGAAGGTTAGAAAATAATGATACCTGCCGCATGCTTCAACACATCGGATCGCATACATTGGTATG
Organism: Triticum aestivum; assembly: GCF_018294505.1. Classification (NCBI taxonomy): domain Eukaryota; kingdom Viridiplantae; phylum Streptophyta; class Magnoliopsida; order Poales; family Poaceae; genus Triticum; species Triticum aestivum. The sequence goes on along the minus strand of NC_057800.1, from coordinate 369,329,659 downwards.
TATTATTTCTAGTAAGTCATTAGCTCGCCCCATTGTTCCGGAGAACAGAGTTTTAGTCATCTTGCCCATGAGGCATGGTTCACAAGTATCAAATGATTCATAATCAAGTGATTCCAAAAGTCCATCTGCATGGAGTTTCTTCATGCGCTTTGCACCAATATGACCTAAACGGCAGTGCCACAAATATGTTGCACTATCGTTATCAACTTTGCTTCTTTTGGCATCAATATTATGAATACGTGTATCACTACAATCGATATTCAATAAGAATAGACCACTCTTCAACGGTGCATGACCATAAAAGATTATTCATATAAATAGAACAACCATTATTCCCCGACTTAAATGAATATGTAACATCCCAAATTTTCAATTTGGAATGTTATACATTAGATCATCATTGCATATCATATTTTATTGCATTTTGGTTGATCCTAGAAATTTCACGCAACTCAAGGACCCTCGGAGAGAGTTGGGGATTTCGTTATTTTCATATTTGAGTTTTCTCAAATTTTGAAAATAGGATCATTTGATTTTATTTATTTTATCTTCAATTATTTCTATCACAAAAATATGAGAGAGGGAATAAAATGACTTCCCCAAAATAAAGAAATATTGAGGATTTAATAATAAAATCAAATAAGTTTTTATTTTGGTTTTATTTGCTATTTTATTTGAATTTAGGAAAAATGCGCGTTTTTTCAAAATTGCATTTAGGCCCCAAATAAATGTTTATCCTGTGCGGCTTGATTTTATAAGCCGGGGAAAATTTATTTCGGGATTTTTGGAGTCCGTTTAGTATTTGCGTGAAAATTATTTAAAAAAAAGTACGAACCGACTTCGGGCCAGGATCGGCCGGGACTCCTCCGGCTGGGCCCTTTATATAGCGCCAGCCCCGGGCCGCTTTTAGCCCAAGCCGCCACGCCCCCAAACCCTAACCCTAGCCGCAGCGCCCCAGCCGCCGCAGCGAGCCGCCGCCGCCGGACCCGCCCGCCGAGGTTGCCCCACCGCTGTTTTTTTAGAAAAAATTGTTCGGTTTTTCCGTCGGTTTTTCGCCAATTTTTTCAGTTTCCGTTTTTTTAGATCGGTTTTTTTCGGTTTAGTCTATTTAGCGAGCGTTCGCTCGTTCGTTCGTTTTAACGAACGCGTTCATCGTTTAGATCTAGATAACGAACATTCGTTCGTTAATCTGTTCGTTGTTTTTCTTTTTCTCAGATTTTCTGCGATTATTTCTGATCACGATTTCTGATCCGATTTTTGTTTTAGTATAATTTTTCTCTCGTTTATTGGAATTAGGCGATTCAAGCGCCTGGAGTTTCGTCTCGAAACCCTCTTTCCGTTTAACCAACTCAAACAAGTTTTTGCCTCTATAAATTTGACCTAGATTCAGAATAGTAAACGAAGTTTGTTTCTTTCGCTGTTTGTCTTTCGTTGCTTCGTTCGATTTGATTCTTTTTGCCAACCGGAGTTCTTAAGTTGAACTTTCTGGTTACATCTCTGATTTGAGTTTTACCCGTGCATTAGATGAGTACTTATTGTATGCTTGTTTGTTTGCGATAGAGTACCCGGAGTGCGCCGCTTGCTAGTTCGAATCGCTAGGTTTCGTAGATCATCAGCAAGGCAAGTAACATTTTGATCATACCTCCTACCACCCAGTTTTTATTGCATTAGATCAATCCTGAGACATTGTATGATTAGGATCTAATTAAATTGTGAGTTTTGGGAAGTAGATGAGGTAGTACCTATTTCCTGTTTCTTTATCAAACCTTTGGGAGTTACTTCTACGTTGCTTATATTGCTATGCTATGCTAGTAGACGTGGATTGGGTGAGTGTTTCCATGATAGATATGAGATTTTTAATTAATGATTTATCTAAGGTGGCAACTTAAATACACATCTGGGTGGATTAAGGCACCTGGGTATTCCAGCGATTGCCTATTTTTCTTTTGGACAGCCACCCAGGCTCAAAGGGATCATGAGATTATTCATACTAGAAACTTCCGTGTGCAGCCACAAGCTACTATGGGCTCTAGCATAGTTGATTAAGTCGTGCGAACTCTTACAGTGGTAGACTAGCAGATGTAGGGGAAAGTAGGTGTAACGGTCTACCCGATCGTAAGGTGCTAGCGCTTCTGAAAGACTATGTCTCGGTCATCTGTTTCTCAAACACCACGTAGTGCGAGAATCCCAACGGAGGAGATCGAGTCTTGTGGGGAAAAGTGCGCAAACCTCTGCAGAGTGTATAAACTAATCATGGTTAGTCGTGTCCCCGATTATGGACAACTTGAGTATCTAGTACTTGGATTATCATGTGAATCTCATCATGTTACTCTAATTAATATTGTTGGGTTTTTAATGATGATGTTTAATTGGGATTGAGAGGGTGTCTACACTCTCAATGTTTAACAACTACCATGATAGTTAAATAAAATTTATTCCTTTGCAGTAGGGAAAAATTGGCTTTATGCAAAACTGTAACCATAGAGCTTTCCACCAGCCAAATATGCATGTAGTATAGCCTTATTCTTTCATTGCTCTCTATGTGTTACTTTGCCAGCATATTCCATGTGCTGACCCGTTTCGGGCTGCAACGTTCATGTTGCAGACTTTCTAGGCGACAAGTAAGGTGCCTTTAGGTCGTGGTTCTATACTCAGTGATGCCGTTGGAGTTGATGGACTCACTTATCTTCCAAGCCTTCCGCTGTTATCGTTAGTAGATGACCTTAAGCCATATTTTATTCTAATAAGTTCTCTTTTGAGACATTCGATGTAATAAGTGTGTGATTGCTACTCTGTTATAAATCCTTCAAGTACTGTGCGGTGTCAGCATTATTGATCCAGGGATGACACTGGAGCACAGAGATTGGACCGTTTGAGGTCTAGTCGCTACGAGATGGTATCAGAGCACACGCTGACTGTAGGACACGACCACTAAGCTAAAGCCCTAGATCACTACTCACTCTTCCCATTACGACTCCTCATCTTTTCTACTCTTTTAGGATGGCGGATGCAAGGAACAAGTTCACGCAACCGGATGAAGATACACCCTTTGGACGTCACTTTAAGGAAGTCACTAGATACCTGAACATCGGAGTACCAAGCTTCACCGGAACCTACAACACCACTTTACCGGAAGAGGAGCTCTGGATGATTCAAGTTCAAGTTCCAGGAAGGACGTTCATGCCAGTCACTGAGCCCATAGAGTTTTCCTTTGATGCACCAACCTGGAGTCTAGGAAAGAGCATGGCAGCTCACATCGCCATGGGACGTATTGGAGAAGTTTACCACAAGGATCTGAAGGATTATCTACCAGATTTGTGGGCGCCGAGATGAGCACTGGGAGATGATCAGTACCAAGAAGGATATATCAATCGCAGCTTCCATCCAGGAGTTAAACCAGCACATTCGACGACAGGAGAACCAGATGTGCGTAGATATGATAGATCTGAAGAAGGCGAGGACAAGAATCACGGAACTGGAGGAAGAACTCAAGGCTACGCGTGAAGATTATATGGAGGAAATCGAAGTATTAGTGGAGAAGAATGACGACCTGATCAAGAAGATCGGAATATTCATGGGAGGCCCTAAACCAGTAGAAGAAGACGAAGAACCCAAGGAGATTCCCCCAAAAAAACTACATCATCATCGACGACACCGACTCGGATCCAGATCATAGTGATGATGACTATGTTGATGAAGCTGGAGCAGATATCATGGAGTCTGCAACCGAAGAATATTTCTAGTAGACCACCCCAACAGTAGTAGTAGTCCACCATGTAAATATAGTAGTCCGAGCACTTTTGCGATAGTTAGACCGATTGTATGCCCTTGTTTGATTGAATGAAGTGAATTGTTTGCTTTTGCCTCATGTGCATATGGGTAGTGTTTTCTATTTAGACCCCTCTCTATTCTTAAATCTCATCTTTTCTAAACCCATCAGATGCCTCCGAGACGTGACCCCGGATTTACCTTCCCACCGGAGCTCACTCAGTTGATCTAGCAGCAGAACACATTGATGCAGTTGCTAGTCCAGAATCAGAATCAGGGAAACAACAACAACAACCCACCACCACCAACACCTGTTGATCACTTAGCCCGTTTTCTTAGGCTGAATCCGCCGGTGTTCTCCAGTAGCACCGAGCCTATAGTAGCAGATGATTGGCTCCGCAAGACAGCTAGGGAGTTGACCACGGCAGGATGCACAGATGTGGAAAAGATGAAGTTTGCCGCACATCAGTTAGATGGACCCGCAGCATCATGGTGGGAGAATTTCACAACCACTTTCCCTATCGACACTGTCACATGGGACCAGTTTTAGTAGGCTTTCCGTACTGCCCATGTTTCAGCAGGAGCTATGGCCATGAAGAAGCGTGAGTTTCGCAACTTGCGCCAAGGAGGACGGACAGTTGGCCATTATGTGGAGGATTTTAGTAAGCTAGCACGTTATGCCCCAGATGACGTTGCTACGGACGCAGCTAAGCAGGAGAAGTTTCTGGAAGGACTGAATGATGAGTTGAGCATGTAGTTGATGGTAGCAACCTTCAACAACTACCAGGAGTTGGTAGATCGTGCTCTTATGATTGAAGGGAAGCAGCATCAAATTGAGAACCGCAAAAGGAAGTATGGACAAGGGAAGTACAATTCTGGAGCTCAGCAGAAGCCGCGTTTTACCCCTAGACCGGAAGGACATTTTCAGCATACCCATGGAGGAGGTAGCTCCCACAATCATAATGGTCCCAAGAATGGTAATGGGAATGGAGGAAGCAACGGCCAGAACCGTACCAACCCATCAACCCGAGCCAAGAGAGACCTGAGCCAAGTCACTTGCTTTAAGTGCCAGAAGATCGGACATTATGCCAACGAATGTCCTGAAGCCCAGAATGGAAATGGCAATGGAAGCTCTAGGAAGAAGCCGAACCCTTTAAATAGGGGAAAGGTGAACCACGTAAACGTGGAGGAGGTTGAAGAGCAGCCGGATGCAGTAATCGGTAAGTTTTTGGTTAAGTCTTTTACTGCAATCGTTCTTTTTGATACTGACGCATCGCATTCATACATATCAAGGGGATTTGCGGATAAGTTTAACCTGCCCACCAAAGTTCTTAGAACACCTATGTTAGTAAGCTCACCAGGAGCGGAGTATATGGCCAGCCGAGGATGTTTTCAAGTGCCATTAAGTATAGGTAGGCATGTGTTTCCCTCGGATTTGATCATTTTGGAATCACAAGGTTTGGATGTAATTCTGGGTATGGATTGGCTGTCGATGTATGGAGGAAACATCGATTGCGCCAGTAAGTCGATTTTACTCACCACCCCAGAAGGAAGAAGGATCAAGTATGTATCCCGGCATGTGCCGAAGAGGACTCAAGTAAATTCGTTAACAGGAGTTGTGCAACAGGAAGTACCGGTGGTAAAGGATTTCCCTGATGTGTTTCCAGAGGAATTGCCAGGCATGCCACCGGATAGAGACATTGAGTTTTTAATTGAGCTTTTGCCAGGCACATGGCCAATATCTAAGAGACCATACATGATGCCCGCAAAGGATTTGGTGGAGATTAAGAAGCAGATTAAGGAGTTACTGGATAAAGGATATATTCGCCCAAGTTCTTCGCCTTGGGGATCGCCGGTACTTCTAGTGGAGAAAAAGGATGGATCGTTAAGGATGGTTGTTGATTATCGAGGATTGAATGAAGTAACCATCAAGAACAAGTACCCACTACCGATGATCAATGATCTGTTTGACCGATTGCAAGGAGCTAAGGTATTTTCCAAGATCGATTTGCGATCAGGATACCACCAGTTGAAGATTGAAAAACAGGATATACCTAAGACAACTTTTACCACCATGTATGGGTTGTACGAGTATACCGTTATGTCATTTGGTCTGACTAACGCACCTGCATATTTTATGAACATGATGAACAAAGTGTTTATGGAGTTTTTGGATAAGTTTGTCGTAGTGTTCATTGATGATATTCTGGTTTACTCGAAGAATGAAGAGGAGCATAAGGAGCATTTGCGTTTGGTACTTGGGAAGCTCAGAGAACATCAGTTATATGCCAAGTTCAGCAAATGTGAGTTTTGGTTGAAGGAAGTTGGATTCCTCAGACACGTTATATCCGGAGAAGGCATAGCAGTAGATCCCACCAAGGTTGACACTGTGACAAATTGGGAAGCACCAACAACAGTTGGAGAGATCCGGAGTTTTCTTGGACTCGCAGGATACTACCGGAGATTCATTGAAAATTTCTCAAAGATTGCGAAGCCTATGACGGAGTTGTTGAAGAAGGATACCAAGTTCATATGGACTGAGGAATGTGAGGCCAATTTCCAGGAGTTGAAGAAACGTTTGGTTACATCACCAGGGTTGATTCTGCCGGATCAGAACAAAGATTATGAGGTGTACTGCGACGCTTCACGTCGAGGACTCGGAGCAGTGCTTATGCAGGAAGGAAGAGTTGTTTCATATGCTTCACGACAACTTAAGCCGCATGAATTGAATTATGCCACACATGATTTGCAGTTAGCAGCCGTAGTGCATGCATTAAAGACTTGGAGACATTTTCTCATTAGAAACCATTGTGGGGTGTACACGGATCACAAGAGTTTGAAGTATATTTTCATGCAGAAGGAGTTGAATCTCAGGCAAAGGAGATGGTTGGAGCTCATCAAGGATTATGATATGAGATTGCATTATCACCCCGGAAAGGCTAACGTAGTAGCTGACACGCTGAGCCGTAAAAGCCATGTCAACACCCTTATGACGGGAGATTTACCGAAGGAGTTAGCCGAGGACCTTCATGAGCTATGTTTGGAGATAGTCCCGAGAGGCTATGTAGCAGCATTGGAGATTTATTCTACTTTGATGGATAAGATCAGAGAGGCTATGTAAAGGAGGTTGCCTCTATAAAGGAGAAGATGAGCAAAGGAAAAGTTAAAAGATTTCGTGAGGATGAGCACGATACCTTATGGTTTGAAGATCGTGTTTATGTGCCCAATGACCCGGAGATCAGGAAGTTAATTCTGCAGGAAGCCCATGATTCACCATATTCGATTCACCCAGGAAATAACAAGATGTGTTTGGATTTGAAGGATACCTTCTGGTGGATCGGAATGAAGAAGGATATTGTGGAGTATGTAGCAGTTTGTGATGTATGTCAGAGAGTAAAGGCAGAGCATCAGAAGCGAGCAGGATTGTTATAGCCATTGCCAATACTCGAATGGAAGTGGGATAAGCTAGGCATGGATTTTATTATGGGATTTCCCAGAACTCGTTCATGCTATGACTCGATATGGGTTGTTGTCGATCATTTGACAAAGGTAGATCATTTCATCCCAGTGAAGACTACCTACACAGTGCTAAGTTGGCAAAGATATACATGACCAGGATCGTATGTCTGCATGGAGTTCCAAGGAGCATTGTATCAGATAGAGGAACCCAGTTTACCTCAAAGTTCTGGAATCATTTGCACGAAACTTTGGGTACCAGGCTAGAGTTCAGCACGGCTTTCCATCCATAGACAGATGGATAGACCGAGAGAGTCAATTAGATTTTGGAGGATATGCTGAGAGCTTGTGCGCTAGATTATGGATCTAGTTGGGACGATAATTTGCCGTATGCAGAGTTCTCTTACAACAACAGTTATCAATCCAGTTTGAAGATGGCCCCTTTCGAAGCCTTGTACGGAAGGAGGTGTAGGACCCCATTGTCGTGGGATGAAGTTGGAGACCGCCAGTTGTTTGGACCAGATCAGATTAAGGAATCTGAACAGAAGGTGATATTGATTCGCGATAGGCTCAAGGTAGCCCAGTCTAGGCAGAAGAGCTAAGCAGATTCGAAACGCAAGGAGACAGTTTATGAAGTCGAAGACCGAGTTTATCTTCGAGTATCTCCACTTCAAGGAGTTAAGCGCTTTAGAGTTAAGGGAAAGTTAGCGCCACGTTTTGTAGGACCATACAAGGTTTTGGAGCGTATGGGAGAAGTAGCCTACAAGTTGGAATTGCCCGAAGGATTGTCAAGAGTTCACGATGTATTCCATGTTTCCCAGTTGAAGAAGTACCACGCAGAGATGGCTGATATACCGCTGAGAGATACAGTGCCGCTGGAAGCGATTCAGTTGGACAGTGATTTGACATATGAGGAGAAACCAGTCAAGATTCTTGAGTATGCCAGTCGAGTCACCCGCAGCAAGGTTATCAAGTTTTGCAAAGTTCAGTGAAGCCACACACCGAGGATGAAGCCACCTGGGAGCGAGAGGAAGATCTTCTGAAGGACCACCCTCACCTATTTTCTAGCCAACCCGAATCTCGAGGGCGAGCTTCATCTTAAGGGGGGTAGGTTTGTAACATCCCAAATTTTCAATTTGGCATGTTATACATTAGATCATCATTGCATATCATATTTTATTGCATTTTGGTTGATCCTAGAAATTTCACGCAACTCAAGGACCCTCGGAGAGAGTTGGGGATTTCGTTATTTTCATATTTGAGTTTTCTCAAATTTTGAAAATAGGATCATTTGATTTTATTTATTTTATCTTCAATTATTTCTATCACAAAAATATGAGAGAGGGAATAAAATGACTTTCCCAAAATAAAGAAATATTGAGGATTTAATAATAAAATCAAATAAGTTTTTATTTTGGTTTTATTTGCTATTTTATTTGAATTTAAAATGCGCGTTTTTTCAAAATTGCATTTAGGCCCCAAATAAATGTTCATCCTGTGCGGCTTGATTTTAGAAGCCGGGGAAAATTTATTTCGGGATTTTTGGAGTCCGTTTAGTATTTCTTTTGTCTATTTTTCTGCGCAAAAAATATTTTAAAAAAATTACGAACCGACTTCGGGCCGGGATCGGCCGGGACTCCTCCGGCCGGGCCCTTTATATAGCGCCAGCCCCGGGCCGCTTTTAGCCCAAGCCGCCGCACCCTCAAACCCTAACCCTAGCCGCAGCGCCCCAGCCGCCGCCGGACCCGCCCGCTGAGGTTGCCCCGTCGCCTTTTTTTTAGAAAAAAACCGTTCTGTTTTTCCGTTAGTTTTTCGTCGGTTTTTTTAGTTTCCGTTTTTTTAGATCGGTTTTTTCCGGTTTAGTTTATTTAGCGAGCGTTCGCTCGTTCGTTCATTTTAACGAACGCGTTCATCGTTTAGATCCAGATAACGAACGTTCGTTCGTTAATCTGTTCGTCGTTTTTCTTTTTCTCAGATTTTCCGCGATTATTTCTGATCGCGATTTATGATCCGATTTTCGTTTTAGTATAACTTTTCGCTCGTTTATCGGAATCAGGCGATTCAAGCGCCTGGAGTTTCGTCTCGAAACCATCTTTCCGTTTAAACAACTCAAACAAGTTTTTTCCTCTGTAAAATTTGACCTAGATTCAGAATAGTAAACGAAGTTTGTTTCTTTCGCCGTTTGTCTTTCGTTGCTTCGTTCGATTTGATTCTTTTTGCCAACCGGAGTTCTTAAGTTGAACTTTCTGGTTAGATCTCTTATTTGACCCGTGCATTAGATGAGTACTGATTATATGCTTGTTTGTTTGCGATAGAGTACCCGGAGTGCACCACTTGCTACTTCGAATCGCTAGGTTTCGCGGATCATCAGCAAGGCAAGTAACATTTTGATCATACCTCCTACCACCCAGTTTTTATTGCATTAGATCAATCCTCAAACATTGCATGATTAGGATCTAATTAAATTGTGGGTTTTGGGAAGTAGATGAGGTAGTACCTATTTCCTGTTTCTTTATCAAACCTTTGGGAGTTACTTCTACGTTGCTTATATTGCTATGCTATGCTAGTAGACGTGGATTGGGTGAGTGTTTCCATGACAGATGTGAGATTGTTAATTAATGGTTTATCTAAGGTGGCAACTTAAATACACATCTGGGTGGATTGAGGCACCTGGGTATTCCAGCGGTTGCCTGTTTTTCTTTTGGACCGCCACCCAGGCTCAAAGGGATCATGAGATTATTCATACTAGAAACTTCCGTGTGCAGCCACAAGCTACTATGGGCTCTAGCATAGTTGATTAAGTCGTGCGAACTCTTACAGTGGTAGACTAGCAGATGTAGGGGAAAGTAGGTGTAACGGTCTACCCGATTGTAAGGTGCTAGCGCTTCTGAAAGACTATGTCTCGGTCATCCGTTTCTCAAACACCACATAATGCGAGAATCCCAACGGAGGAGATCAAGTCTTGTGGGGAAAAGTGTGCAAACCTCTGCAGAGTGTATAAACTAATCATGGTTAGCTGTGTCCCTGGTTATGGACAACTTGAGTATCTAGTACTTGGATTATCATGTGAATCTCATCATGTTACTCTAATTAATATTTTTGGGTTTTTAATGATGATGTTTAATTGGGATTGAGAGGGTGTCTACACTCTCAATGTTTAACAACTACCATGATAGTTAAATAAAATTTATTCCTTTGCAGTAGGGAAAAATTGGCTTTTACGCAAAACTGTAACCATAGAGCTTTCCACCAGCCAAATATGCATGCAGTATAGCCTTATTCTTTCATTGCTCTCTATGTGTTACTTTGCCAGCATATTCCATGTGCTGACCCGTTTCGGGCTGCAACGTTCATGTTGCAGACTTTTCAAACGACGAGTAAGGTGCCTTTAGGTCGTGGTTCTATACTCAGTGATGCCGTTGGAGTTGATGGACTCACTTATCTTCCAAGCCTTCTGCTGTTATCGTTATTAGATGGCCTTAAGCCATGTTTTATTGTAATAAGTTCTCTTTTGAGACATTCGATGTAATAAGTGTGTGATTGCTACTCTGTTATAAATGCTTCAAGTACTGTGCCGTGTCAGCATTAGTGATCCAGGGATGACACTGGAGCACAGAGATTGGACTGTTTGAGGTCTGGTCGCTACAGAATAACCATCTCGCAATAAGCAAGATCCAGATATAATGTTCATGCTCAACGTGGGTACCAAATAACAATTAATCAGGTCTAAAACTAATCCCGAAGGTAGATGTAGAGGTAGCATGCCGACGGCGATCACATCGACCTTGGAACCATTTCCGACGCGCATCGTCACCTCGTCCTTAGCCAATCTTCATTTATTCCGCAACTCCTGTTTCGAGTTACAAATATGACCAATCGAACCAGTATCAAATACCCAGGCGCTGCTATGAGCATTAGTAAGGTACACATCAATAACATGTATATCAAATATACCTTTGTTCACTTTGCCATCCTTCTTATCTGCCAAGTATTTGGGGCAGTTCCGCTTCGAGTGACCAGTCCCTTTGCAATAGAAGCACGCAGTTTCAGGCTTGGGTCCAGCTTTGGGATTCTTCCCGGGAGTGGCAACTTGCTTGCCATTCTTCTTGAAGTTGCCCTTCTTTCCCTTACCTTTTTTCTTGAAACTAGTGGCCTTGTTAACCATCAACACTTGATGCTCCTTCTTGATTTCTACCTCCGCGGCCTTAAGCATTGCGAAGAGCTCAGGAATCGTTTTATTCATCCCTTGCATATTATAGTTTATCATGAAGCCTTTGCAGCTTGGTGGCAGTGATTGAAGAACTCTGTCAATAACACTATCAACCAGAAGTTCAACTCCCTGCTGAGTCAGGTGGTTATGATACCCAAACATTTTGAGTATGTGTTCACTAACAAAACTGTTCTCCTCCATCTTACAGCTATAGAACTTGTTGGAGACTTCATATCTCTCAACCTGGGCATTTGCATGAAATATTAACTTCAACTCCTGGAACATCCCATATGCTCCATGACGTTCAAAACATCTTTGAAGTCTCGGTTCTAAGCCGTAAAGCATGGCATACTGAACTATTGAGTAGTCATCAGATCGAGCTTGCCAGACGTTCATAACATCAGCTTCAGCTCATGCAGCAGGCCTTTCACCTAGCAGTGCATCAAGTACATAATTCTTCTGTGCAACAATGAGGATAATCCTCAAGTCATGGACCCAGTCCGTGTAGTTGCTACCATAATATTTCAACTTAGCTTTCTCTAGGAATGCATTAAATTTCAGGGGAACGGTAGCTCAGGCCATTGATCTACAAAATAGATATGCAAAACTATAAGACTAAGTTCATGATAAATTAAGTTCAATTAATCAAATAACTAATGAACTCCCACTTAAATAAACATCGCTCAAGTGATTTAAGTGATACGTGATCCAAATCAACTAAGCCATGTCCGATCATCACGTGAGATGGGGTAGTCATCTATGGTGAACATCTCTATGTTGACCATTCAGCTTTAATACCTTTTCCCTTTATACATTTCTTTGCTTCTTGCATATCTTCAAGACTGAGAAATAAAATACCCCTCTTCTTCAAAGTGGGTTTAGGTGGTGGTTCAGGAAGTGTCCATTCATCATAATTCTTCAATATATTATTCAATAATTCCTCAGCTTGTTCAACAGTTCATTCCTTGAAAACACAACGAGCACAACTATTTAGGAAGTCCCTAGAAGCATCAGTTAGTCCATTATAGAAGATATCAAGTATTTCATTTTTCTTGAGAGGATGATCAAGCAAAGCATTAGGTAATTGGAGAAGCCTCCCACAAGCTTGTGGGAGACTCTCTTCTTCAATTTGCACAAACTTAAATATTTCCTGTAAGGCAGCTTGTTTCTTATGGGCACAAAAATATTTTTCAAAGAAGTAATAAATCATATCCTGGGGACTGCGCACACAACTAGGAGCAAGAGTATTGTACCAAATTTTAGTATCGCCCTTTAAAGAGAAAGGAAATAACTTTAGAATATAGTAGTAGCAAATTTTTTCCTCATGAGCAAATAGGGTGGCTATATCATTTAATTTAGTGAGATGTGCTAGAACAGTTTCCTTTTCATAGCCATGGAATGGATCAGATTCAACCAACGTAATTAACTCTGGGTCGACAGAGTTTTCATAATTCTTATCAATAATAAAGATAGGTGAAGTAGCAAACTTAGGATCATATTTCATTCTAGCATTCAAAGATTTTTCTATCAGCTTGCATAATAACCTCTTAAGATATCTCTATCCTTACAAGCAAGAAAGTCTCTAGCTACTTCTCCATTCATAACATGACCCTCAGGTATCTCGGGCAATTCTTATCTAGGAGAGCTAGATCTAATAGGTGTTTCATAATTCTTAGTTTCAAAGACTTTTCATCAGTTTCAGTAATTTCATTTTGTTTAGCTTTAGCAATTTGTTCATCAACAAATTCACCTAGTGGCACAATCTTATCAAGTAGAGTACTATCATCATCATAAGAATCATTCATAGTAGAAGTAGTATCATCAATAACTTGTGACATATCAGGATTAATAGCATGTGGTGGTGTTGCAAGTTTACTCAAAACAGAAGGTGAATCAAGTGCAGAGCTAGATAACAGTTCCTTACCTCCTCTCGTCTTAGAGGGAACGATCTTGGTTCTATCATCCTTAAGATTCTTCATAGTGATCAATATATAAAAATTCCAACTGACTCAAAAGATATAGCTATGCTCCCAGGCAACGGTGCTAGAAAAGGTCTTGATAACCCACAAGTATAGGGGATCACACTAATTTTTGAGGCTAGAGTATTCAACACAAATTTATAGATTCGACACAAGGGGAGGCAAAGAATATTTGTAAGTATTAGCAGTTGAGTTGTCAATTCAACCACACTTGGAGATTAAATATCTGCAGCAAAGTGATCAGTAGCATAGTAGTATGATAGTTTAATAGTAGTAGTAATGATAGCAACGGTAATGGTAATAGTTGTAACAGTAGCAATAGCGTTAGTAACTTGGCAAGAACAATATGTGAAAAGCTCATTGGCATTGGACCGGTGATTTCTTTGGATGATATTCATCATATAATAGTCATAACATAGGGCGATATAGAACTAGCATAGGCATGTATTCCATAAATAGTCATACGTGCTTATGGAAAAGAACTTGCATGACATCTTTTGTCCTACCCTCCCGTGGAAGTGGGGTCCATAAGGAAACTAAGGGATATTAAGGCCTCCTTTTAATAGAGAACTAGAAAAAAGCATTAACACATAGTGAATACATGAACTCCTCAAACTACGGTAATCACCAAAAAGAATCCCAATTATTGTCACCTTGGGGTATGCGGATCATAACACGTAGCAGGTGCATATAACTTGCATGACCGGATCACAAACATAGATATAATGGTGAAAACATAAACAATTCAGATCTGAAAGCATGACACTCAGGCCCTAGTGACAAGCATTAAGCATAGCAAAGTCATAGCAACATCAATATCAGAACATAGTGGACACTAGGGATCAAGCCCTAACAAAACTAACTCAATTACATGATGGATCTCATCCAACCCACCACCGTCCAGCAATCCTACGAGGGAATTACTCACTCCCGGTGGTGAGCATCATGAAATTGGTGATGGAGGATGGTTGATGATGACGAAGACCGAAGATTACCCTCTCCGGAGCCCCGAACGGGCTCCAGATCTGGCCTCCGATGAAGAATATGAGGTGGTGGCGGCTCCGTATTGCAAAACACGATGAAACTTCCTCTCCTATTTTTCTCCAAAAATAGGATTTCATAGAGTTGGAATTAGCATCAACGGAGCCTTGTGGGCCCCACTACACACCAGGGTGCGCTAGAGGGTGTGGCGTGCCCTGGTGCCTAGCGGGCAGCCGGGCCCCCCTTCCAGTGGGTCTTGGTTCCAGAAATTATTATATACTCCAAAATAATTCTCCAAAAAGTTTCTCCAATTCCGAGAACTTTTATTTCTGCACAAAAACAACACCATGGTAGTTCTGCTGAAAACAACGTCAGTCCGGTTAGTTTCATTCAAATCATGCAAATTAGAGTCCAAAACAAGAGCAAAAGCGTTAGGAAAAGTAGATATGTCACTGGTACAACGACGTCCTAAACAAATGGTTTAAAACCCCTTTCTACGATAGCATTTGGAACAATCGCCAAGTGAGTGTGGGCGATAGGGGGATCCTTCCCACATGACCCAGAAATCGTCGGGGATAGGCCATCTTGGGACCCAGGCTGGGACCGTGTGCGATCGGGCGAGGCATGGAAACCCAATCATTTCCGTAGGTATGTACATCCCACACGGTGAATCCCAGAAATCATTTCCGTAGGTATGTAAATCCCACACGGCGAATCCCAGAAATCATTTCCGTAGGTATGTACATCCCACATGGTGAATCCTAGAAATCATTTCCGCAGGTATGTTCATCCCACACGGTGAATCCCAGAAATCATTTCCGTAGGTATGTACATCCCACACGGTGAATCCCAGAAAATCATTTCCATAGGTATGTACATCCCACACAGTTCTTTGTGTGGAAACGTGTTGTCAGGACCCCGACTCAATGCCACATCGATCTAGCATGTAACACCTCATATCACTTTGCGGCCTCACACACGGTATTCCCACGGGTGTCGTCTTACCTTTGTCCGGGACCGTTTGCGCCTTTTGGCCCACGTATATGACAGTGTCGCTAGCATCCATATGATAAGGAGCCCAGGCTGACATGGCTAGTCGTAAACCCAAAGTGGCACAGACTTACAGGGACAGGCATCCATGACCCAGCATCGAACGTGTCGGTCATCAGCAAGTGGGTCCGGGCTGTAGCTCTGGGCTAGCAGGACTCCGGTAAACCGGGCTGTAGCGGGCTAACAGGACTCCGGTACTCAATGCGTGACATTTCCCCGAAGGGACAGACACTGGAACGAAGAAGGACACATGCCGGCCAGCCTAAGTGTTCCGGAGCAGTAGCAAGCTACCATGGCTCAATGGAAACACTAGGAGACATTTCCCGGTAAGAGAGGCTACCAAGGATAAATAACTAGGTTGTCAGATCCCACACATACCAAGCATTTCAATAACATACACACAATATGCTCGATATGTGCAAATACAACGTGGCATCACAACATGACTCTACAACTCAAGTATTTATTAGGCTCCGAGGAGCGAGACATTACAAACATAGGTCTCATGACCCAACATTCAGAGCATACAAGTCAAAACACAAATGGAAGCTATCATGTCTGAGTACAGACAACTATAAATGAAAGAGGCTGAGAAGCCTGACTATCTACCAGATCCTGCCGAGGGCACAAGATCGTAGCTGAGGTAACAAGCTAAACATCGAAGTCCACGAGGTACTACTAGCGAGACTGAAGTCTCTCTACAAAAACATAGATTAAGCAACGTGAGTACAAATGTACCCGGCAAGACTTACATCAGATCTATCTACATATGCATCATTATCAACAAGGGGGTGGTGGGGTTTAACTACAGCAAGCCAGCTTTGACTCGGTGGCTATCCTGAACTACGACTGCAAGTAACTCTTTTGAGGTGGCGCACACGAGTCCACATATTCACCATATCAATACACCACTATGGATCCGCTCCCGTCTCCCTACGAGAACGCCATCCATAGCACTCACGCTTATCTTGCACATTTTAGAGTATCCACTTTCACTTGTCTATGAACTATGCAAGGGGTCCAAGTTTCCATATCCGAGGAATCCGGCTATTCGAATAGATAGTGATAACCCTGCAGGGGTGTACTTCTTCACACACGCTCTCGCCACTTATCTCCCTGTACACGTCATTTACCTCGGCAACCTTCAAGCGGAAGCCGGGCGAGGGAGTCGGCCACGACCTGACTAACCAAACAAGTCTCTCGTCCAGGTTTATCGCCTATTCGGGTTCCATCCGCAAGGAGATCCGGCCGGGGTGTCGCTCACGGCCCCAAACGATGTGAGCAGGGTTCCCAAGCCCACCATCCGGGTGCCACTTGGTACACCGTGCCACTGTGCCTAGTCTGTCCCAAGCCCACCTGTACCGGGTGCCACTTGGTAGACTACTAACACTACCTACAAACACCAGAAACTAATTGCAACTCCTGGACATAGATCAAGTTGATTAATAAGTTGAGAGGGGCACTTAAGCATTCCAATGTGTGGTAGTAGCTGGTCATGGATCACAAACACAGAACTCAGTTCCTGAGGACGGCTGCAATGAGACAACCCACCATGTACTCCTACATGGCCTCTCACCGCTACCTTTACCAAATCGTGTTCACACACTTAGCTCACACACAGTAGGACATGTTCACACGCCTCTGATTCATCCCCGATGAATCAGACCTGACTCAACTCTAAGCAGTAGCAGGCATGACAAACAAGCATGAATGAGTAGGCACAACAGGGCTCAAACAACTCCTACTCATGCTAGTGGGTTTCATCTATTTACTGTGGCAATGACAGGTCATGCAAAGGATAAAGGGGTTCAGCTACCGCAGCAAGTAACAAATAATCGTTGTTGTCCTAATGCAGTAAAAGAGAGCAGGGGCGGGAGAGTGGGATTTTATCGGAATGAACAAGGGGGTTTTGCTTGCCTGGCACTTCTGAAGGTAATATAGCTCTTCATCGGTGTCATCGATCACATCGCCGGTACACGTCTATCAAGAGGGGACAATTACCGACAAACAAGGAAGAACACAATTAATGCAATGCGACAATATGATGCATGAATGTGACATGGCAATATGATGTGATTTGTGCTGATGCAACTAAACCAGATTAAATGAAGTTGGTTTGAATCCAAGATTCAAATTCAAACTCCACATGTGGTTATTTAAATGCCATTTATATGATTTGTGCTAAACAGCAGCTATAAGTTGTTCTAACATGCATGAAAATAGTACAGATGGATAGATTGGATTTTTCTGATCATTTTTCATATATAATTTATTTCATTTGGAGTTACGGTTGAGTTTCTATGAATTTTTGAAGTTTTGGATATTTTCTGAAATAAATAAATCATTTCTGATTTATTTAAAACTCCAGAAAACATTTACTACGTCAGCATGACATCACCCTGACGTCATCAGGTCAACAGGGCGGGTCCAGGTCAAACCTGACGTGTGGGGGCCACATGTCAGTGTCACAGGGCTGCTTAGCTCACTGACAGGTGGGACCAAGTCAACGGCCACGTCAGCGTAGTCAACAGTGACGCGTGGGCCCACCGGGGTTAGTTAAATTAAACAGAAGATGTAATTTGTGTTAATTAGGGCGTGGGGCCCATTAGTCAGTGGCCTAGGGGGTTGGTTAGTGCGTCATTAGCGTTTAATGACATCGCCACGTCACCAGCCATCGGAGTTGGACGCCGGCGACCAAAATGGCGGTGGCAACGCGCCAGATTTGTGCTGAAGGCGATGGAGGCGGCGGCTGAGGGCACCGGGGCGTAGCCCGGGCTCTCCCGCATCTGATGGGGTAGGTGGGAGGCTGCAGGAACGTCGGGGCTCGCCGGAACGGAGCTCGCGGCGGTGCCGGAGTTCGGGTGGTGGCGGGTTTGGCGCTACGAGCGGTGGTTTGGCGCGCTGGGGCACTAGGGAGGAGCTCTTGCTCGTCCGCATCCAAAGGAACGGACGGGAGGCCGCGAGGTGGCCGGAGTTGAGCACGGCGTCGACCTCGGCGGCGGCCGGAGCTCGGGCGAGCTCGGGGTCGGTGTTAGGGAGCACGGCATGAGGAGCTGGTGCATGCGTTCGGCTCCTGGGAGCACGGTGAGAACGGCGACACGCTCAAAAACGGGCGGAGGCAGCTCTGGCCGCGGCAGTGACATGGCACGGCGGCAGCGAGATTCGGGCATGGCGGAAGAGGCGGCTAGAGGGCGGGAACGAGCTCTAGGAGGAGGGGAAGAGGCGGCGGGGCTCACAGTGGATCGAACGGAGGGGTCGGCGAGCTCGGGGAAGCTTCTGCGACGGCGAATTGACGGCGGCGATCTCCGGGCACCGGAGATGAAGACGACGATGCTCCGGTCGACTGGGGCCTCCTCTGGTCGCGTGCGTCGGGTGTATAGCTCCACGGGGTCGGGACGGAGCTCAGGGATGCGGAGAGGGAGCGAGGGGGTGGCTGTGGCCGCGGCGAACGGCGTCGGTGGCGACGAGCTCCGCTCGGGCAGAGAGGGAGAGAGAGCGGAGAAGAGGATGGGGACGAGAGAGTGAGCGACGGGTTCCACAAGGGGTGCGTGGCGTCATCCAGACGCGTCGGAGCAGCGGTGTGAAGCAGGAGGTGGCGCGCGCGTGCCCACGCGCGGCGACCACACGCCCTCCTGCCTACTGGCAGGAGGTTGAAGAAGGTGGGGGCGACTGCTGGGCTGGGCCGCCAGGTAGGTCCAGGTAAGCGACAGGTAGGTCTTCTGCTCTTTTTTTTTATTTTTCTGTTCTGTTTTATTTTTTTTAATTTTGTTTTTGCCACTGTTTTGAATTTAAAATAATTCAAACAATGCCAAAACCTCCTCTGAATATTTTTATTTTGCTAGATGGACTTTTCCAAAAGCTCATAAAATATTTCAGGGGTATTTGAAATTATATTCTAATTATATGAATATAATTCAAATTCAAATAGCTAATGATTTAAATTCAAAGTCCCAAGATTAAGTCCTTAAAAATGTTCAATATTTTTGGTTTGGATCAAAACCCTTGCCAAAAATATTAAACATCTAAGAAGAGCATTTTGGAACAATGAATGAGATTTTAGGGTTTTTGCCCTTCTTTTATTTAAGTTTTGAGGCTTCCAAATTTCCTCAGTTCAAGTTTCAAAAATTTAAACATGATGCAAACACTAGTCAGCACCATAAGCTAGGGATGTGACAACTCGCCCCCACTAAACAAGAATCTCGTCCCGAGATTCAAGCGTAGGGTAAGATGAAGGGGGAACGCAAACTAGTATAATCTTCATGATCCAGGTTGCACTTCATAGGAACGTTGTTTCGATCACCATCTTTGTCTCGACATCTTGTTCTGAGAACTCCAGTTATTATGACAATGAGAGGAGAATGAGACTCTAGAAGGATCGATCTTCTCGAAGGTCGAACAACTCAGGATTAACTCACGGAATGGGACATAGCAACATCTCTCGAGCTGAGAGACGAAGCACACCTCTAGAGGAATGGAGTGGAACAGATGACGAAGGTTCACTAGGTAGACAACGATTTCACGCTTAAGAAGGTGGTAAACGATTGTCAACGTAGCGAGGAGTTGAGTTGCCATGATACCACGATGAAACATCCTGGAGGAGGGTGATTCGTAGATTATCCCCTTAAGTGGCAAAAAGAATTACCTTTGATTCAGAGATCATTGAGACTCTTTAAACCAGCCTAAGGCAATTCTCGAGCGATCGTTTGGAGGGGGTCGGTAGAATGGCATACTCGGACTTGGATGATGTGGATTACCTTGTTGAAGACAACGTAATGGATGATTTTGCTTACCACCGGAAATGGAAGAGATCCATGGTAGAATGGCACAATGGCGGTGCAAGCTGGGAACAGAATGCAAATGCTGGGAATGATTCTGGTAACTGGGGAAGAACCCAACAATAGAGAGTGAATTCACTGTTTGAAAGGTCATAGCATTGCCGAGGAAACTGAGAGGAATCCCAGTTAGAGCCGATGATAACACGTAGCGCTTGTGCGTGCTCTCAAGAACTTGAGCATTTCCACAATCATCAAGGTTTTATCAACATCCGTGTCAAGGGTGCTGACAACACAACATACTACCATGATGAATAGCGATGAACGATGCAGATGCAAAGGAGGATAACACTTTCTCAGATTTCACCTTAGCGAGGCCAAGGGAACGAAATCTGGATGATCGACCGAGAGACATTTAGCACTCCGCTTCTAATGTTCTCCTTGATGTGCTAGTGTAACCCATTCATAGATATGGTTTGATATCTAGAACATCAAGTAAAAGGTCGGACTTCGGAACACAGAAATCCATAGGGCAACTAGGGAGTAAATCCTACGAAATCCTTATGGGAGGTGGCCAACTTCTTCAATCAAGATACTACAATAATAGGTCCTTCGGCTGGGTGGTGCTGGCCACGACATCCACTTTACCAGTTATCGAGGGACCAATATTATAGTTCTTGGGGAAATGTTCCAACCATCATATCTGCCTGAGATTCAGAACTGGTTGGTGTCAGAATATTCCAGACTCATCAAGTCTAGGAAGAAAAATGAAAGTTTGCAACACAAATCGACGAGATGACGTTGCGAGATTCTCGGGAAATGAACTACGATAGCAAGCTCCAAAGCATGAGCTGGTTCTGCTACGCACGTGTGAACACGATGTTCCAGGCAAACATGATCACATGGTAGTCTTACAATAAAACACTACCGAGTTCGGGTAGGGAACCATCATTGAGGATATCGAAGTTCTTTCATAAGTCCGGATTAGCTCTCATGAAGGAACTCCTTCTCCTTGAACAAATCAATTAGTGGCTTGGGGTGCTACGGAATACATATGGAGTGGAGGTAATTAATCTACCAAACCATAGTATACTTTGCACATGCATGACTGACTTGGGATGATTCCAGAGGAGCAAAAACAAACTTTCTCGAATTCACGACGGCAACTTACATCAAATGCACGTGAATCGAAGGAAGTCACTTCTTCCATCGAAACATATGCTTCGAGCACGGAACATGAAGATAATGCTTATAGAAGTTTCCAATAATAGCTTAATGTTCAACAAAATCATGGAGGAGATAAGGATGTTGTCAATGGGCTCAACAACAACTCATCGGAATTTCCATATCACTGGACTTCCGCCATCATGTGAACACGGTGATAGTATTGGTCAGACCAAAAAATATAATGGTGTATTCTCGAGGAAAAACCACGAGTAAGACAACATTACGAATATCGTTGGTTCTGATTTGATTTGACGATAGCCCATACTCAATCAAAGGTTTGGGTAAGATAATAGATCCAACAATTGTTCACAAGGGCCAATTGATGAAGATATCATCTTTCTTCAAACACACACACACACACACAAAAAGATATCCCTTAACATGAACTAAGTCGGACAAGCTTTTATCTTCCAACTCTCCAAGTTGTTGTTTAGCTTATCCAACTAGCTCAGGGTATCCAACACGGATTCTTGGAGAAGGGGTGGTTTACAGGAATAAACCAACTTGATCACGAACTCAACATAGCGGTCAGGTGACAACCTGGTAATACTTCCAAGAAGATATACGGAAAATCACGAACCACCGATATGTTACTAAGATCGAGGACAATCCTGCTTTTCAGGGTAAGACGATATGATCAAATGAGCGAGGACTTGACAAAATCCTAACTCATCAATCGAAATGTGCACCAGGAAGATGGACAAGGTAGCACGATCAATCTTAGAATGATGATTCAAGAACCAACATGTTAAGAATGAGGTTATTGTCCATTTAACTACCAAGCAACAGAGTTGCTAGCAGTATTGATTTCACACACCACGATTCACTTGTCGGCATTCCGGTTACAATAACACAGGAACCGAGGAATGAACAATGATGGCAAGAAGTATCACTGTACCAAGAGTTCATAGGATGGTGTGCAATTCCTACAATAATCCCGATATAAAAGATGGTAATACTCCAAGGTAGAATAGAGCAAAAGCTGGATTGGCATTTTGATCTGCGGAGTACAATTGTTTTGACCCAATCCTAGATATGGATGAGGTACTGGAGTTTGTTTCTCCTAGTCATTCCGGAATAGAATGGCTTGACGGACCACAAGAGTAATAGGTATTGATGAACGATTGCACGCATACTCTTGACTATCAATTGATAAACAAGGGTCAGAAGACAACTAAAGAGGGACAACTCAAAGGAACATACGATTTTCTGAGTTGTGGATGCATGGTTTAGCATGTCGAACGAAGTTCGACATATTTCTTCCGGATAACCCACGCAGAAAGGTAGAACTGGCAGAGCCACAATATATAATGGAGAACTCATCAAGAGCACTCTGGTTGTGATTGTTCAGTTCAACGAGGAACTTCTGCCATAAGTAGTTCATGGTATTTGGAAGAAGAAGATACCACGGACTTCAAGGACTATCGCAAAGGTTACTAATAACCTAAGGGAGCTAGCAATTACTATCAACATGAAGTAAGTAGGGTGAATCTCGGGTTCAAAACCCAGAAGTGAAATTCCTACTAACTAAGTGGCATCACGGGATGCTTACGAGAATGATGGCCAGAATCATCACACTGGGACACAAATCATGGCTAAATTACTAGATGATCCCCTAAAACACCCAGGGTCATAATAATAACTCCAACATAAATGTCAAGGCAATAGAATACCTCAACTCAACAATTAGTGTGATTGAGCTGGCATAAAGGAACATCGAAACTAGAGGGAAAGGATTTTGCAAATGCATCAGACTATTTAGAAACCTGGGATGACTCGGACAGCATAACGGCTGTAAATGCTCAGAGAAGATTTGAGACATTCACAAAAATGGTGGCATAACCACTCGGAAGCACAATATCAAGGTTTCGAGATCAACAGTTAACGTACGGAAGTAGTAGAAACTGAACTCAAGCTTAAAACCAACAATCTTATAAGTCTACGGATTAGTAACACATGATCCTGATAGAAAGAAGAGAAGGCCTAGTTCTTAACCCCGTAGGAAAGATAAGATGACTCAGATCAGAAGGCATAAGGTATAAGGAGTAAAAAGAGCCTTACGTTCCATCCCACAATCAATTCCCTTATATAACTAAAGAATTTCTAGACTCAACTTCGACCAGTTTGGCTTGGTAATCCTACAGGCAGTCAAGCTCTTATACCAAAGCTGTCAGGACCCCGACTCAATGCCACATCGATCTAGCATGTAACACCTCATATCACTTTGCGGCCTCACGCACGGTATTCCCACGGGTGTCGCCTTACCTTTGCCCGGGACCGTTTGCGCCTTTTGGCACACGTATATGACAGTGTCGCTAGCATCCATATGATAAGGAGCCCGGGCTGACATGGCTAGTCGTAAACCCAAAGTGGCACAGACTTACAGGGACAGGCATCCATGACCCAGCATCGAACGTGTCGGTCATCAGCAAGTGGGTCCGGGCTGTAGCTCTGGGCTAGCAGGACTCCGGTAAACCGGGCTGTAGCGGGCTAACAGGACTCCGGTACTCAATGCGTGACATTTCCCCGAAGGGACAGACACAGGAACGAAGAAGGACACATGCCGGCCAGCCTAAGTGTTCCGGAGCAGTAGCAAGCTACCATGGCTCAATGGAAACACTAGGAGACATTTCCCGGTAAGAGAGGCTACCAAGGATAAACAACTAGGTTGTCAGATCCCACACATACCAAGCATTTCAATAACATACACACAATATGCTCGATATGTGCAAATACAACGTGGCATCACAACATGACTCTACAACTCAAGTATTTATTAGGCTCCGAGGAGCGAGATATTACAAACATGGGTCTCATGACCCAACATTCAGAGCATACAAGTCAAAGCACAAGCGGAAGCTTAACATGTCTGAGTACAGACAACTATAAATGAAAAAGGCTGAGAAGCCTGACTATCTACCAGATCCTGCCGAGGGCACAAGATCGTAGCTGAGGTAACAAGCTAAACGTCGAAGTCCACGAGGTACTACTAGCGAGACTGAAGTCTCTCTGCAAAAACATAGATTAAGCAACGTGAGTACAAATGTACCCAGCAAGACTTACATCAGATCTATCTACATATGCATCATTATCAACAAGGGGGTGGTGGGGTTTAACTGCAGCAAGCCAGCTTTGACTCGGTGGCTATCCTGAACTACGACTGCAAGTAACTCTTTTGAGGTGGCGCACACGAGTCCACATATTCACCATATCAATACACCACTATGGATCCGCTCCCGTCTCCCTACGAGAACGCCATCCATAGCACTCACGCTTATCTTGCGTATTTTAGAGTATCCACTTTCACTTGTCTATGAACTATGCAAGGGGTCCAAGTTTCCATATCCGAGGAATCCGGCTATTCGAATAGATAGTGATAACCCTGCAGGGGTGTACTTCTTCACACACGCTCTCGCCACTTATCACCCTGTACACGTCATGTACCTCGGCAACCTTCAAGCGGAAGCCGGGCGAGGGAGTCGGCCACGACCTGACTAACCAAACAAGTCTCTCGTCCAGGTTTATCGCCTATTCGGGTTCCATCCGCAAGGAGATCCGGCCGGGGTGTCGCTCACGGCCCCAAACGATGTGAGCAGGGTTCCCAAGCCCACCATCCGGGTGCCACTTGGTACACCGTGCCACTGTGCCTAGTCTGTCCCAAGCCCACCTGTACCGGGTGCCACTTGGTAGACTACTAACACTACCTACAAACACCAGAAACTAATTGCAACTCCTGGACAGAGATCAAGTTGATTAATAAGTCGAGAGGGGCACTTAAGCATTCCAATGCGTGGTAGTAGCTGGTCATGGATCACAAACACAGAACTCAGTTCCTGAGGACGGCTGCAATGAGACAACCCACCATGTACTCCTACATGGCCTCTCACCGCTACCTTTACCAAATCGTGTTCACACACTTAGCTCACACACAGTAGGACATGTTCACACGCCTCTGATTCATCCCCGATGAATCAGACCTGACTCAACTCTAAGCAGTAGCAGGCATGACAAACAAGCATGAATGAGTAGGCACAACAGGGCTCAAACAACTCCTACTCATGCTAGTGGGTTTCATCTATTTACTGTGGCAATGACAGGTCATGCAAAGGATAAAGGGGTTCAGCTACCGCAACAAGTAACAAATAAGTCGTTGTTGTCCTAATGTAGTAAAAGAGAGCAGGGGCGGGAGAGTGGGATTTTGTCGGAATGAACAAGGGGGTTTTGCTTGCCTGGCACTTCTGAAGGTAATATAGCTCTTCATCGGTGTCATCGATCACATCGCCGGTACACGTCTATCGAGAGGGGACAATTACCGGCAAACAAGGAAGAACACAATCAATGCAATGCGACAATATGATGCATGAATGTGACATGGCAATATGATGTGATTTGTGCTGATGCAACTAAACCAGATTAAATGAAGTTGGTTTGAATCCAAGATTCAAATTCAAACTCCACATGTGGTTATTTAAATGTCATTTATATGATTTGTGCTAAACAGCAGCTATAAGTTGTTCTAACATGCATGAAAATAGTACAGATGGATAGATTGGATTTTTCTGATCATTTTTCATATATAATTTATTTCATTTGGAGTTACGGTTGAATTTCTATGAATTTTTGAAGTTTTGGATATTTTCTGAAATAAATAAATCATTTCTGATTTATTTAAAACTCCAGAAAACATTTACTACGTCAGCATGACATCACCCTGACGTCATCAGGTCAACAGGGCGGGTCCAGGTCAAACCTGACGTGTGGGGGCCACATGTCAGTGTCACAGGGCTGCTTAGCTCACTGACAGGTGGGACCAAGTCAACGGCCACGTCAGCGTAGTCAACACTGACGCGTGGGCCCACCGGGGTTAGTTAAATTAAACAGAAGATGTAATTTGTGTTAATTAGGGCATGGGGCCCATTAGTCAGTGGCCTAGGGGGTTGGTTAGTGCATCATTAGCGTTTAATGACATCGCCACGTCACCAGCCACCGGAGTTGGACGCCGGCGACCAAAATGGCGGCGGCAACGCGCCGGACTTGCGCTGAAGGCGATGGAGGCGGCGGCTGAGGGCACCGGGCGTAGCCCGGGCTCTCCCGCATCTGATGGGGTAGGTGGGAGGCTGCGGGAACGCCGGGGCTCGCCGGAACGGAGCTCGCGGCGGCGCCGGAGTTCGGGTGGTGGCGGGTTTGGCGCTACGAGCGGTGGTTTGGCGCGCTGGGGGCACTAGGGAGGAGCTCTTGCTCGTCCGCATCCAAAGGAACGGACGGTGAGGCCGCGAGGTGGCCGGAGTTGAGCACGGTCGACCTCGGCGGCGGCCGGAGCTCGGCGAGCTCGGGTCGGTGTTAGGGAGCACGGCAGGAGGAGCTGGTGCATGCGTTCGGCTCCTGGGAGCACGGTGAGAACGGCGACACGCTCAAAAACGGGCGGAGGCAGCTCTGGCCGCGACAGCGACATGGCACGGCGGCAGCAAGATTCGGGCACGGCGGAAGAGGCGGCTAGAGGGCGGGAACGAGCTCTAGGAGGAGGGGAAGAGGCGGCGGGGCTCACAGTGGATCGAACGGAGGGGTCGGCGAGCTCGGGGAAGCTTCTGCGACGGCGAATTGACGGCGGCGATCTCCGGGCACCGGAGATGAAGACGACGACGCTCCGGTCGACTGGGGCCTCCTCTGGTCGCGTGCGTCGGGTGTATAGCTCCACGGGGTCGGGACGGAGCTCAGGGATGCGGAGAGGGAGCGAGGGGGTGGCTGTGGCCGCGGCGAACGGCGTCGGTGGCGACGAGCTCCGCTCGGGCAGAGAGGGAGAGAGAGCGGAGAAGAGGATGGGGACGAGAGAGTGAGCGACGGGTTCCAGAAGGGGTGCGTGGCGTCGTCCAGACGCGTCGGGGCAGCGGTGTGAAGCAGGAGGTGGCGCGCGCGTGCCCACGCGCGGCGACCACACGCCCTCCTGCCTACTGGCAGGAGGTTGAAGACGGTGGGGGCGACTGCTGGGCTGGGCCAGCAGTGCTGGGCCACCAGGTAGGTCCAGGTAAGCGACAGGTAGGTCTTCTGCTCTTTTTTTTAATTTTTCTATTCTGTTTTATTTTTTTTAATTTTGTTTTTGCCACTGTTTTGAATTTAAAATAATTCAAACAATGCCAAAAACTCCTCTGAATATTTTTATTTTGCTAGATGGACTTTTCCAAAAGCTCATAAAATATTTCAGGGGTATTTGAAATTATATTCTAATTATATGAATATAATTCAAATTCAAATAGCTAATGATTTAAATTCAAGGTCCCAAGATTAAGTCCTTAAAAATGTTCAATATTTTTGGTTTGGATCAAAACCCTTGCCAAAAATATTAAACATCTAAGAAGAGCATTTTGGAACAATGAATGAGATTTTAGGGTTTTTGCCCATCTTTTATTGAAGTTTTTGAGGCTTCCAAATTTCCCCAGTTCAAGTTTCAAAAATTTAAACATGATGCAAACACTAGTCAGCACCATAAGCTAGGGATGTGACACGTGTGTGCAAGGTGGCCTAACGCAAACAGTTCGCTGCCAGAAGTTGTGTGTGATTGTTAGTTGATCGAACATGCCTAATTTCTAGAAACCGTGCGGGTTGTTTGAGTTCATCGCCCATGGTGCTGTCTGAGTAACTGTTTGCAATAGAAAACCCCAATAAGCAGGGTAATTAGCCTATTATTGATAATCCATGTACTAATCAAACTAATATTTCTTATAAAACATGCCAGATATTTCATATCCGTATAAAAGCAACCAGGATTTCATAATCGAATTACATTAGATGGCTTCGGCACTCAGTTACGCCATTACACAAGAGCACCAAGTTTCACATGCAGCATCAAAAACCTTTGGAAAGTAGCATCATACACGGTAAATAGACAGATGAATCTCATCTGGGAAACTATAGAAGCGGAAGGCAAATATTGAGCCTTCAGTGATGTTGAATGTCCTTGCAACTTTAGGCCAGTGGCTATGGATAATTGCCCACCCAACCTTCGTTCTCTTCAGCAGGACTTCAATATTGTACCGTGGGTGTTGAATGAATACCTTCCTCGCCTCTTGACCATGCAGGTGGTTTGAGAGGTAATCATCGGTGAACTGCTTTGAAAAGTACTGAAAACAAAGCTATGCATAAATCGTTGTTGTAAATTTTGAAATGGCGCAAGGGGTAAAACAAGGTAAAAGAGTTGGTACCATCCTATGGTTGACTGATGTCTTCTTCATTGTGCAAACAAAGATCTTGCTGTTATTCGTCGCAGGTTTCTTCATCCTAACAATCTTTTTGAGTTTCTTGACTTGATTGATATTCATGGACATCTCATTTCCCCATATGCAAAATGGGTCGAACAATGGGTCTAAGCTTCTGACAGCAGGACCTACATGTGCAAGACCAAATTGTAAGAAACCTAAATATTAGATTGATTCTTGCAACTGCACAGTAATGTGCTATTAGCCAAAGGACCCCGCTTGAACAAGCCTCGATGGTAAACCGCAGTGTCTCCCATTGTTTCCATGTAACACACATAAGGAAGATCTTGATTAGGTTCACTGAGAGTTGCCATACTATCAGTAGAATATGTATTGAGTACAACCAAATTCGATTGGTGTCACATGCATAACAATACAAAATTGTACCCACATCAAATGATAATCAAATTGCAGAACTGAACCAAACAGTTAAATAGACAGCAGACCGAATGAACCAAAATAGTTAACTGGGCACGACATTGGAGAATAGAAACATGTACTAGAAGATAAGACAGTTAACAAAACAAGGAATGCTTGAGAACAGTACTATGAAATGTAGCAATTGTTGGACCAAAGTGTTAACTGAACATTACATTTCAGAGGACCAAACTGTTAACTGAACATCAGATCGCATATTAACATTATAGAGGACAAACCACTAGAAGGCACTGGCGGTGGCCTTGAGAAAACATCACGAATTGTACTTTAAAGTAGACAACCGTGCGGCGATGTTGACGGTGGCCTCGAAGACGAGGTGCTCCTCCAAGATCTGGCGGTCAACATGCATGTCAGCCATAGCGACCTCGTTCGCTCGTGCGGCCGCATGCTACTCGGCTCCATGTTATACTGCGTGTAAAATGGCTGTGGGTGGCGCTTAATTGGAGGAAGGGGCAGTGATTTCGGTGGAAGGTGTCGCTCTGTCAGTCGGGGCATGTGGGACGGGAAAGGAGGAGGATGGTGTGGGTGGGTTGTGGATTACCTGACCATATCGACGAGGCCACGCAACAAGAAGTGTTGGGGAACGTAGCAGAAATTCAAAATTTTCCTACGTGTCACCAAGATCTATCTATGGAGAAACCAGCAATGAGGGGAAGGAGAGTGCATCTACATACCCTTGTAGATCGCTACGCGGAAGCGTTCAAGAGAATGGGGTTGATGGAGTCGTACTCGTCGTGATCCAAATCACCGATGATCCTAGTGCTGAACGGACGGCACCTCCGTGTTCAACACACGTATAGCCCGGTGACGTCTCCCATGCCTTGATCCAGCAAGGAGAGAGGGAGAGGTTGAGGAATACTCCATCCAGCAGCAGCACAACGGCATGGTGGTGGTGGAGGAGCGTGGTACTCCAGCAGGGCTTCGCCAAGCACCGCAAGAGACGAGGAGGAGAGAGGTAGGGCTGCGCCAGGGAGAGATCAAATCGTGTGTGTTGCAGCCCCCTAACCTCAAGTATATATAGGGGAAGGGGGGGGCTGTGCCCCCATCTAGGGTTCCCTCCCTAGGGGGGCGGGAGCCCCCAAAACCCATCTAGGGTGCGGCCAAGGGGGGAGAGAGGGGGGCGCACCTAGGGTGGGCCTTAAGGCCCATCTGGACCTAGGGTTTGCCCCCTCCCACTCTCCCTGCACCTTGGGCCTTGGTGGGGGGCGCACCAGCCCACCTAGGGCTGGTCCCCTCCCACACTTGGCCCACGCAACCTTTTGGGGCTGGTGGCCCCACTTGGTGGACCCCCGGGACCCTCCCGGTGGTCCCGGTACGTTACCGATAAAACCCGAAACTTTTCTGGTGACCAAAACAGGACTTCCCATATATAAATCTTTACCTCCGGACCATTCCGGAACTCCTCGTGACGTCCGGGATCTCATCCAGGACTCCGAACAACATTCAGTAACCACGTATATCTATTCCTTATAACCCTAGCGTCATCGAACCTTAAGTGTGTAGACCCTACGGGTTCGGGAACCATGCAGACATGACTGAGACGTTCTTCGATCAATAACCAACAGCGGGATCTGGATACCCATGTTGGTTCCTACATGTTCCACGATGATCTCATCGGATGAACCATGATGTCGAGGATTCGATCAATCCCGTATACAATTCCCTTTGTCTAGCGGTACGATACTTGCCCGAGATTCGATCGTCAGTATCCCGATACCTTGTTCAATCTCGTTACTGGCAAGTCTCTTTACTCGTTCCGTAACACACCATCCCGTGATCAACTCCTTGGTCACATTGTGCACATTATGATGATGTCCTACTGAGTGGGCCCAGAGATACCTCTCCGTTTACATGGAGTGACAAATCCCAGTCTCGATTCGTGCTAACCCAACAGACACTTTCGGAGATACCCGTAGTGCACCTTTATAGCCACCCAGTTACGTTGTGACGTTTGGCACACCCAAAGTATTCCTACGGTATCCGGGAGTTGCACAATCTCATGGTCTAAGGAAATGATACTTGACATTAGAAAAGCTTTAGCAAACGAACTACACGATCTTTGTGCTAGGCTTAGGATTGGGTCTTGTCCATCACATCATTCTCCTAATGATGTGATCCCGTCATCAACGACATCCAATGTCCATGGTCAGGAAACCGTAACCATCTATTGATCAACGAGCTAGTCAACTAGAGGCTTACTAGGGACATGGTGTTGTCTATGTATCCACACATGTATCTGAGTTTCCTATCAATACAATTCTAGCATGGATAATAAACGATTATCATGAACAAGGAAATATAATAATAATCAATTTATTTTTGCCTCTAGGGCATATTTCCAACAGTCTCCCACTTGCACTAGAGTCAATAATCTAGTTCACATCGCCATGTGATTAACACTCACAGGTCACATCGCCATGTGACCAACATCCAAAGAGTTTACTAGTGTCACTAAACTAGTTCACATCATCATGTGATTAAGACTGAATGAGTTCTGGGTTTGATCGTGTTTTGCTTGTGAGAGAGGTTTTAGTCAACGGGTCTGCAACATTCAGATCCGTATGTACTTCGCAAATCTCTAGGTCATATTATAAATGTTGCTTCCACGCTCCACTTGGAGTTATTCCAAATGGTTGCTCCACTATACGTATCCGGTTTGCTACTCAGAGTCATTCGGATAGGTGTTAAAGCTTGCATCGATGTAACCCTTTACGCCGAACTCTTTATCACCTCCATAATCGAGAAACATGTCCTTATTACTCCAAGGACAATTTTGACCGCTATCTGGTGATCCACTCCTGGATCACCTTTGTACCCTCTTGCCAGACATGTGGCAAGGCACACATCAGGTGCGGTACTCAGCATGGCATACCGTATAGAGCCTATGACAAAAGCATAGGGGACGACATTCGTCCTTTCTCTTTCTTCTGCCGTGGTCGAGCTTTAAGTCTTAACTTCATACCTTACAACTCAGGCAAGAACTCCTTCTTTGACTGATCCATCTTGAACACCTTCAAGACCATGTCAAGGTATGTGCTCATTTGAAAGTACCATTAAGCGTTTTGATCTATCCTTATAGATCTTGATGCTCAACGTTCAAGTAGCTTAATCCAGGCTTTCCATTGAAAAACACTTTTCAAATAACTCTGCATGCTTTCTAGAAATTCTACATCATTTCCGATCAACAACATGTTAACAACACATACTCATCGAAAATTCTATAGTGCTCCCACTCACTTCTTTGGAAATACAAGTTTCTCATAAACTTTGCATACACCCAAAATCTTTGATCATCTCATCAAAGCATACATTCCAACTCCAAGATGCTTACTCCAGTCCTTAGAAGGATTGCTGGAGCTTTGTATACTTATTAGCATCTTTCAGGATTGACAAAACCTTTCGGTTGTATCACATACAACCTTTCCTCAAGAAAATCGTCGAGGAAACAATGTTTTGACATCCTATCTGCAAGATTTCATAAATAATGCAGTAATTGCTAATATAATTCCAACAGACTCTTAGCATCGCTACGAGTGAGAAAGTCTCATCATAGTCAACTCCTTGAACTTGTCGGAAAAATCTTAACGACAAGTCGAGCTTTCTTAATGGTGATACTTACCATCATTGTCCGTCTTCCTTTTAAAATCCATCTGTACTCAATAGCCTTACGACCATCGAGCCATTCTGCCAAAGTCTACACTTTGTTTTCATACATGGATCCTCTCTCGGATTTTATGGCCTCGAGCCATTTATCGGAATCCGGGCCCACCATCGCTTCTCCATAGCTCGTAGGTTCATTGTTGTCTAGCAACATGACTTCCAAGACAGGATCACGTACCACTCTGAAGTAGTACGCATGTCATCCCACGAGGTTTGGTAGTGACTTGATCTGAAGTTTCATGATCACTATCATAAGCTTCCACTTCAATTGGTGTAGGTGCCACAGGAACAACTCTTTGTGCCCTGCTATACACTAGTTGAAGTGACGGTTCAATAACCTCATCAAGTCTCCACCATCCTCCCACTCAATTCCTTCGAGAGAAACTTTTCCTCGAGAAAGGACCCGATTCTAGAAACAATCCCGTATTGCTTTCGGATTTGAGACAGGAGGTATACCCAACTGTTTTGGGTGTCCTATGAAGATGCATTTATCCGCTTTGGGTTCGAGCTTATCAGCCTGAAACTTTTTCACATAAGCGTCGCAGCCCCAAACTTTTAAGAAATGACAGCTTAGGTTTCTCTAAACCATAGTTCATACGGTGTCATCTCATCGGAATTACGTGGTGCCCTATTTAAAGTAAATGTGGTTGTCTCTAATGCCTAACCCATAAACTATCATGGTAATTTGATAAGAGACATCATGGTATGCATCATATCCAATAGGGTGCAGTTATGATGTTCGGACACACCATCACACTATGGTGTTCCAGGCTGTATTAGTTGTGAAACAATTTCCACAATGTCTTAATTCTGTGCCAAACTCGTAATTCAGATATTCATCTCTATGATCATATCATAGATCTTTTATCCTCTTGTCACGACGATCTTTCAACTTCACCCTGAAATTACTTGAACCTTTCAATAATTCAGACTCATGATTCATCAAGTAAATATACTCAACATCTACTCAAATCATCTGTGAAGTAAGAACATAACGATATCCACTACATGCCTCAGCACTCATTGGACTGCACACATCAAAATGTATTACTTCCAACAAGTTGCTTTCTAGTTCCATTTTACTGAAAACGAGGCTTTCAGTCATCTTGCCCATGTGGTATGATTTGCATGTCTCAAGTGATTCAAAATCAAGTGAGTCCAAACGGTCCATTTGCATGGAGTTTCTTCATGCATATACACCAATAGACATGGTTTGCATGTCTCAAACTTTTCAAAAACGAGTGAGCCCAAAGATCCATCAACATGGAGCTTCTTCATGCGTTTTATACCGATATGACTTACGTGGCAGTGCCACAAGTAGGTGGTACTATCATTACTATCTTATGAACATGTGTATCACTACGATCGAGATTCAATAAACCATTCATTTTAGGTGCAAGACCATTGAAGGTATTATTCAAATAAACAGAGTAACCATTATTCTCCTTAAATGAATAACCGTATTGCGATAGACATAATCCAATCATGTCTATGCTCAACGCAAACACCAATCTTGATGGTAGAGGGAGCGTACGATATTTGATCAACCTTGGAAATACTTCCAACACATATCGTCATCTCACCTTTTAGCTAGTCTCCGTTTATTCCGTAGCTTTTATTTCGAGTTACTAACACTTAGTAACCGAACCGGTATCTAATA
Organism: Triticum aestivum; assembly: GCF_018294505.1. Classification (NCBI taxonomy): domain Eukaryota; kingdom Viridiplantae; phylum Streptophyta; class Magnoliopsida; order Poales; family Poaceae; genus Triticum; species Triticum aestivum. The sequence continues at coordinate 369,295,208 of NC_057800.1, read as the reverse complement.
CCCTGGTGCTACTAGGAGTACTAGTAAAGTACACATTAACACAATGTATATCCAATATACTTCTACCGACCTTGCCAGCCTTCTCATCTACCAAGTATCTAGGGTAATTCTGCTCCAGTGGCTGTTCCCCTTATTACAGAAGCACTTAGTCTCGGGTTTGGGTTCAACTTTGGGTTTCTTCACTAGAGCAGCAGCTGATTTGCCGTTTCATGAAGTATCCCTTCTTGCCCTTGCCCTTCTTGAAACTAGTGGTTTCACCAACCATCAACAATTGATGCTCCTTCTTGATTTCTACTTTTGTGGTGTCAAACATCGCGAATATCTCAAGGATCATCATATATGTCCCCGATACATTATAGTTCATCATGAAGCTCTAGCAGCTTGGTGGTAATGACTTCGGAGAAACATCACTATCTCATCTGGAAGATCAACTCCCACTCGATTCAAATGATTGTTGTACTCAGACAATCTGAGCACAAGCTCAACAATTGAGCTTTTCTCCTTAGTTTGCAGGCTAAGAAAATCGTCGGAGGTCTCATACCTCTTGACGTGGGCACGAGCCTGAAATCCCAATTTCAGCCCTCGAAACATCTCATATGTTTCGCGACGTTTCAAAACGTCTTCGGTGCCTCAACTCTAAACCGTTTAACTGAACTATCACGTAGTTATCAAAATGTGTATGTCAGATGTTCGCAACATCCACAGACGACGTTCGAGGTTCAGCACACTGAGCGGTGCATTAAGGACATAAGCCTTCTATGAAGCAATGAGGACAATCCTCAGTTTACGGACCTAGTCCGCATAATTGCTACTATCAACTTTCAACTAAATTTTCTCTAGGAACATATCTAAACAGTAGAACTGAAGCGCGAGCTACGACATAATTTGCGAAGACCTTTTGACTATGTTCAGGATAATTAAGTTCATCTTATGAACTCCCACTCAGATAGACATCCCTCTAGTCATCTAAGTGATTACATGATCCGAGTCAACTAGGCCGTGTCCGATCATCACGTGAGACGGACTAGTCATCATCGGTGAACATCTTCATGTTGATCGTATCTACCATACGACTCATGCTCGACCTTTCGGTCTCTTGTGTTCCGAGGCCATGTCTGTACATGCTAGGCTCGTCAAGTCAACCTAAGTGTTTCGCGTGTGTAAATCTGTCTTACACCCGTTGTATGTGAACGTTAGAATCTATCACACCCGATCATCACGTGGTGCTTCGAAACAACGAACTGTCGCAACGGTGCACAGTTAGGGGGAACACTTTCTTGAAATTATTATGAGGTATCATCTTATCTACTACCGTCGTTCTAAGTAAACAAGATGCAAAAACATGATAAACATCACATGCAATCAAATAATAGTGACATGATATGGCCAATATCATATAGCTCCTTTGATCTCCATCTTGGGGCTCCATGATCATCTTGTCACCGGCATGACACCATGATCTCCATCATCATGATCTCCATCATCGTGTCTCCATGAAGTTGCTCGCCAACTATTACTTCTACTACTATGGCTACCGGTTAGCAATAAAGTAAAGTAATTACATGGCGTTGTTCAATGACACACAGGTCATACAAAAAATAAAGACAACTCCTATGGCTCCTGCCGGTTGTCATACTCATCGACATGCAAGTCGTGATTCCTATTACAAGAACATGATCAATCTCATACATCACATATCATTCATCACATTCTTCTTGGCCATATCACATCACATAGCATACCCTGCAAAAACAAGTTAGACGTCCTCTAATTGTTGTTTGCATGTTTTACGTGGCTGCTATGGGTTTCTAGCAAGAACGTTTCTTACCTACGCAAAAACCACAACGTGATATGCCAATTGCTATTTACCCTTCATAAGGACCCTTTTCATCGAATCCGATCCGACTAAAGTGGGAGAGACAGACACCCGCTAGCCACCTTATGCAACTAGTGCATGTCAGTCGGTGGAACCAGTCTCACGTAAGAGTACGTGTAAGGTCGGTCCGGGCCGCTTCATCCCACAATGCCGCCGAATCAAGATTGGACTAGTAACGGTAAGCATATTGAACAAAATCAACGCCCACAACTACTTTGTGTTCTACTCGTGCATAGAATCTACGCAATAGACCTAGCTCATGATGCCACTGTTGGGGAACGTAGCAGAAATTCAAAATTTTCCTACGTGTCACCAAGATCTATCTATGGAGAAACCAGCAACGAGGGGAAGGAGAGTGCATCTACATACCCTTGTAGATCGCTAGCGGAAGCGTTCAAGAGAACGGGGTTGATGGAGTCGTACTCGTCGTGATCCAAATCACTGATGATCCTAGTGCCGAACGGACGGCACCTCCGTGTTCAACACACGTACAGCCCGGTGACGTCTCCCATGCCTTGATCCAGCAAGGAGAGAGGGAGAGGTTGAGGAAGACTCCTTCCAGCAGCAGCACAACAGCGTGGTGGTGGTGGAGGAGCGTGGTACTCCAGAAGGGCTTAGCCAAGCACCGCAAGAGACGAGGAGGAGAGAGGTAGGGCTGCGCCAGGGAGAGATCAAATCGTGTGTGTTGCAGCCCCCTAACCTCAAGTATATATAGGGGAAGGGGAGGGGCTGTGCCCCCATCTAGGGTTCCCTACCTAGGGGGGGAGGCAGCCCCCAAAACCCATCTAGGGTGCGGCCAAGGGGGGAGAGAGGGGGGCGCACCTAGGGTGGGCCTTAAGGCCCATCTGGACCTAGGGTTTGCCCCCTCCCACTCTCCCTGCGCCTTGGGCCTTGGTGGGGGGCACACCAGCCCACCTGGGGCTGGTCCCCTCCCACACTTGGCCCACGCAACCTTCTGGGGCTGGTGGCCCCACTTGGTGGACCCCCGGGATCCTCCCGGTGGTCCCGGTACGTTACCGATAAAACCCGAAACTTTTCTGGTGACCAAAACAGGACTTCCCATATATAAATCTTTACCTCCGGACCATTCCGGAACTCCTCGTGACGTTAGGGATATCATCTAGGACTCCGAACAACATTCGGTAACCACGTATATCTATTCCTTATAACCCTAGCGTCATCGAACCTTAAGTGTGTAGACCCTACGGGTTCGGAAACCATGCAGACATGACCGAGACGTTCTCCGGTCAATAACCAATAGCGGGATCTGGATACCCATGTTGGTTACTACATGTTCCATGATGATCTCATCGGATGAACCATGATGTCGAGGATTCGATCAATCCCGTATACAATTCCGTTTGTCTAGCGGTACGATACTTGCCCGAGATTCGATCGTCGGTATCCCGATACCTTGTTCAATCTCGTTACTGGCAAGTCTCTTTACTCGTTCCGTAACACATCATCCTGTGATCAACTCCTTGGTCACATTGTGCACATTATGATGATGTCCTACTGTGTGGGCCCAGAGATACCTCTCCGTTTACACGGAGTGACAAATCCCAGTCTCGATTCGTGCTAACCCAACAGACACTTTCGGAGATACCCGTAGTGCACCTTTATAGCCATCCAGTTACGTTGTGACGTTTGGCACACCCAAAGCACTCCTACGGTATCCGGGAGTTGCATAATCTCATGGTCTAAGGAAATGATACTTGACATTAGAAAAGCTTTAGCAAACGAACTACACGATCTTTGTGCTAGGCTTAGAATTGGGTCTTGTCCATCACATCATTCTCCTAATGATGTGATCCCGTCATCAACGACATCCAATGTCCATGGTCAGGAAACTGTAACCATCTATTGATCAACGAGCTAGTCAACTAGAGGCTTACTAGGGACATGGTGTTGTCTATGTATCCACACATGTATCTGAGTTTCCTATCAATACAATTCTAGCATGGATAATAAACGATTATCATGAACAAGGAAATATAATAATAATCAATTTATTATTGCCTCTAGGGCATATTTCCAACAAGAAGAAGGGTCAGCGGCGAGGAGGCCGCGCAGCAAGAAGAAGGGTCGCCGGCGAGGAGGCGGCGCTACAAGAAGAAGGGTCGCCGATGAGGAGGCGACACTGCAAGAAGAAGGGTAGCTGGCGAGGAGGCGGCGCTGCAAGAAGAAGGGTCGCCGGCGAGGAGGCTGAGCTGCCAGTAAGTAGCAGTGAAGGTTTGAACTTGGAAAGCAAGGAGGAACAGGGGAAATGTGGCTTTTGATAGGAGGGAGGGGGCGAGGAGATAGATATTTCCGCGGCGGCAAAAAACATTTTGCTCAGTGCCACGAGAAACTGGCGCGCAAGTGTGCTTCAAGCGGGGGCGGTGGACTGTAGACGACGAAGCTTCCTGTGTAAGCCAGACAAGACGGTGCGCCAAGATATTTTATATCGCATCCCACATGATTCTTTCTAGTAAACTGTTTGTGGTATACCTGATTTTTTTCATTCTGTTTTGAAAGACAAAATGGTGTTACACAGGGAAAGGATGGTGTTTGAATTGCTAGAACATTTACGTACAGTGAACATGCAACTAGTACATGAGTGTCGTGTTTAAATTCGGAATTATTCTGGGTTCGTTTGGCATTTTTATGCATTAATTGAGTTTCTAGGCATTTAATGTGCATAATTCAAATTTGAAATACAAGCACATGCTCCAATGAACCAAAGTTTGCTGAAAAATAACATGTGTGTCTTTGGGTGAATTTATAGGTCCCATGCAAGAAATGGGAATAAAATTCAAATATCTCGCTGTCGTGGCTCAGCCGGAATGATTGAGAAACTTGGTTTTTAAATTCCTGTAAATCCAAAACACGGCTGAAAATCGTGAAACTTAACATGGTGTCATTGACATGCCACCAACATGCTGCAGTAATTTTTTTGGCCGAATTGGGACAAGCTTTGGTGTAAGCTTCTTGCAAACCGGAGCTTCCCTCAACAAGCCTCCTGGTTCTGAGAGGGAACGTGTCACCTCCATGTGCGAAACGACATACATACACTGCCTTCTCCTGCCTTAATTTTTTTACACAGGCAGATTAGACCAAATAGAATTATCGTGCTTAATTTTGGAATTATTCCGTATTCGTTTGACCTTTTCATACATTAATTGAATTTCTGGGCATTTAATGTGCATAATTCAAATTTGAACTACAAGCACGTGCTCCAGTGCACCATAGTTGTTTGAAAAATCACAAGTGTGTCCTTGGGTGAATTTGTAGGTCCCATGCAAGAGATGGGAGTGAAATTCAAACATCTGGGCGTCGTGCCTCGGCCGGAAAGATTGAGAAACTTGGTTTTTTAATTCCTGTAATTCCAAAACATGCCTGAAAATCACAAAACTTGGCATGGTCTCATGACATGGCACGAACATGCTGCGGTAATTTTTTTGGCAGAATTGGAAGAAGCTTTGGTGTAAGCTTCTTACAAACCGGAGCTTCCCTCAAGAAGGCTCGTGGTTTCGAGAGGGAACGTGTCACCTCCGTGTGCAAAACGTCATACGTACACTGCCTTCTCCTGCCTTAATTTTTTTGCACATCCAGATTAGACCAAATAGAAGTACCGTGCTAAATTTTGGAATTATTTCGGGCTCGTTTCACCCTTTTTATACATTAATTGAGTTTATGGGCATTTAATGTGCATAATTCAAATTTGAACTACAAGCACAAGCTCCAGTGCACCAAAGTTGTTTGAAAAATCACATGTGTCTCCTTGGGTGAATTTCTAGGTCCCATGCAAGAGATTGGAGTGAAATTCAAACATCTGGGCGTCGTGGCTCGGCCGGAAATATTGAGAAACTTGGTTTTTTAATTCCTGTAATTCAAAAACATGCTTGAAAATCATGAAACTTGGCACGATGTCATGATTTGGCACGAACATGCTGCGGTAATTTTTTTGGCCGAATTGGGACAAGCTTTGGTGTAGGCTTCTTGCAAACCGGAGCTTCCCCGAAGAAGGCTCGTGGTTCCGAGAGGGAACGTGTCACCTCCATGTGCGAAACGACATACGTACACTGCGTTCTCCCGCCTTAATTTTTTTACACAACCAGATTAGACCAAATATAAATACCATGCTAAATTTTGGAATTATTCCGGGCTCGTTTCACCTTTTTTATACATTAATTGAGTTTCTAGGCATTTAATGTGCATAATTCAAATTTGAACTACAAGCACATGCTCCAGTGGACCAAAGTTGTTTGAAAAATCACATGTGTGTCCTTGGGTGAATTTCTAGGTCCCATACAAGAAATGGGAATGAAATTCAAACATCTGGGCGTTGTGGCTCGGCCGGAAAGATTGAGAAACTTGGTTTTTTAATTCCTGTAATTGCAAAACACATCTGAAAATCATCAAACTGGGCATGGTGTCATGACATGGCACCAATGTGCTGCAGTAAATTTTTTGGCCAAATTGGGACAAGCTTTGGTGTAAGCTTCTTGCAAACTGGAGCTTCCCTCAAGAAGGCTCGTGGTTCCGAGAGGGAACATGTCACCTCCGCGTGCAAAACGACATACGTACACTGCCTTCTCCCGCCTTAATGTTTTTGCACATCTAGATTGGACCAAATAGAAATACCATTTAGCACGGTACTTCTATTTGGTCTTATCTGGGTGTGTAAAAAAATAAGGTGGGAGAAGGCAGTGTACGTATGTCGTTTCGCACACGGAGGTGTCATGTTCCTTCTCGGAACCACGAGCCTTCTTGAGGGAAGCTCCGGTTTGCAAGAAGCTTACACCAAAGCTTGTCCCAATTCAGCCAAAAAAATTACTGCAGCATGTTGGTGCAATGTCATGACACCATGCCAAGTTTGATGATTTTCAGGCGTGTTTTGGAATTACAGGAATTAAAAAACCAAGTTTCTCAATCATTCTTGCCGAGCCACGACGCCCAGATGTTTGAATTTCACTCTCATCTCTTGCATGGGACCTAGAAATTCACCCAAGGGCACACATGTCATTTTTCAAACAACTTTGGTGCACTGGAGCATGTGCTTGTAGTTCAAATTTGAATTATGCACATTAAATGCCTAGAAACTCAATTAATGTATAAAAAAGGCGAAACGACCCCGAAATAATTCCAAAATTTAGCACGGTATTTATATTTGGTCAAATCTGGCTTTGTAAAAAAATTAAGGCGTGAGAAGGTAGTGTACGTATGTCGTTTCGCACACGTAAGTGATATGTTCCCTCTCGGAACCACGAGCCTTCTTCAGGGAAGCTCCGGTTTGCAAGAAGCTTACACCAAAGCTTGTCCCAATTCGGCCAAAAAAATTACCGGAGCATGTTCGTGCCAAGTCATGACACCGTGCAAAGTTTCATGATTTTCAAGCGTGTTTTGCAATTACAGGAATTAAAAACCAAGTTTCTCAATCTTTCCGGCCGAGCCAAGACGCCCAGATGTTTGAATTTCACTCCAATCTCTTGCATGGGACCTAGAAATTCTCCCAAAGACATACATGTGAGTTTCAAACAACATTGGTGCACTGGAGACTGTGCTTGTAGTTCAAATTTGAATTATGCACATTAAATGCCCATAAACTCAATTAATGTATAAAAAAGGTAAAACGAGACAGGAATAATTCCAAAATTTAGCACGGTACTTATATTTGGTCTAATCTGGATGTGCAAAAAAATTAAGGTGGGAGAAGGCAGTGTACGTATGTCATTTCGCACACGGAGGTGATATGTTCCCTTTCGAAACCACGAACCTTCTTGAGGGAAGCTCCGGTTTGCAAGAAGCTTACACCAAAGCTTGTCCCAATTCGGCCAAAAAAATTACTACAACATGTTCGTGCCATGTCATGACACCATGCCAAGTTTCATGATTTTCAGGTGTGTTTTGGAATTACAGTAATTAAGAAACCAAGTTTCTCAATATTTCCGGCCGAACCACGATGCCCAGATGTTTGAATTTCACTCCAATCTTTGCACGGGACCTAGAAATTCACCTAAGGACACACATGTGATTTTTCAAACAACTTAGGTGTACTGGAGCATGTGCTTGTAATTCAAATTTGAATTATGCACATTAAATGCCCAGAAACTCAATTAATGTATAAAAAATGCCAAACGAACCCGGAATAATTCCAAAATTTAGCACGATACTTCTATTTGGTCTAATCTGGCTGTGTAAAAAAATAAGGCGGGAGAATGCAGTGTATGTATGTCGTTTCGCACACGGAGGTGACACATTCCCTCTCGGAACCACAAGTCTTCCTGAGGGAAGCTCTGGTTTGCAAGAAGCTTACACCAAAGCTTGTCCCAATTTGGCCAAAAATATTACCGCAGCATTTGGTGCCATGTCATGACACCATGCCAAGTTTCATGATTTTCAGGCATGTTTTGGAATTACAGGAATTAAAAAACCAAGTTTCTCAATCTTTCCGGCCGAGCCACGACGCCCAGATGTTTGAATTTCACTCCCATCTCTTGCATGGGACCTAGAAATTCACCCAAGGACACACATGTGATTTTTCAAACAACTTTGGTGCACTGGAGCATGTGCTTGTAGTTCAAATTTGAATTATGCACATTAAATGCCTAGAAACTCAATTAATGTATAAAAAAGACGAAATGAGACTGGAATAATTCCAAAATTTAGCACGGTATTTATATTTGGTCAAATCTGGCTGTGTAAAAAAATTAAGGCGGCAAAAGGCAGTGTACGTATGTCCTTTTGCACACGGAGGTGACACGTTCCCTCTTGGAACCATGAGCCTTCTTCAGGGAAGCTCCGGTTTGCAAGAAGCTTACATGTGCGAAACGACATACGTACACTGCCTTCTCCCGCCTTATTTTTTTCACACACCCAGAATAGACCAAATAGAAGTACCGTGCTAAATTTTGGAATTATTCCGGGTTCGTTTCACCTTTTTTATACATTAATTGAGTTTCTGGGCATTTAATTTGCATAATTCAAATTTGAACAACAAGCACATGCTCCAGTGCACCAAAGTTGTTTGAAAAATCGCACGTGTATCCTTGGGTAAATTTCTAGGTCCCATGCAAGAGATGTGAGTGAAATTCAAACATCTGGGCGTCGTGGCTTGGCCAGAAAGATTGAGAAACTTAGTTTTTTAATTCCTATAATTCCAAAACATGCCTGAAAATCATGAAACTTCGCATGGTGTCATGACATGGCACCAACATGCTGCGGTAATATTTTTGGCCGAATTGGGACATGCTTTGGTGTAATATTCTTGCAAACCGAAGCTTCCCTCAGGAAGGCTCGTGGTTCAGAGAGGGAACGTGTCACCTCTGTGTGCGAAACGACATACGTACACTGCCTTCTCCGGCCTTATTTTTTTACACAGCCAGATTAGACCAAATAGAAGTATCGTGCTAAATTTTGGAATTATTCCGGGTTCGTTTGGCATTTTTATACATTAATTGAGTTTCTGGGCATTTAATGTGCATAATTCAAATTTGAATTACAAGCACATGCTCTAGTGCACCAAAGTTGTTTGAAAAATCACATGTGTGTCCTTGGGTGAATTTCTAGGTCCCATGCAATAGATGGGAGTGAAATTTAAACATCTTGGCGTCGTGGCTCGGCCGGAAAGATTGAGAAACTTGGTTTTTTAATTCCTGTAATTCCAAAACATGCCTGAAAATCATGAAACTTGGCATGGTGTCATGACATGGCACCAAATGCTGCGGTAATATTTTTGGCCAAATTGGGACAAGCTTTGGTGTAAGCTTCTTGCAAACCAGAGCTTCCCTCAGGAAGACTTGTGGTTCCGAGAGGGAATGTGTCACCTCCGTGTGCGAAACGACATACATACACTGCATTCTCCCGCCTTATTTTTTTACACAGCCAGATTAGACCAAATAGAAGTATCGTGCTAAATTTTGGAATTATTCCGGGTTCGTTTGGCATTTTTTATACATTAATTGAGTTTCTGGGCATTTAATGTGCATAATTCAAATTTGAATTACAAGCACATGCTCCAGTACACCTAAGTTGTTTGAAAAATCACATGTGTGTCCTTAGGTGAATTTCTAGGTCCCGTGCAAAGATTGGAGTGAAATTCAAACATCTGGGCATCGTGGTTCGGCCGGAAATATTGAGAAACTTGGTTTCTTAATTACTGTAATTCCAAAACACACCTGAAAATCATGAAACTTGGCATGGTGTCATGACATGGCACGAACATGTTGTAGTAATTTTTTTGGCCGAATTGGGACAAGCTTTGGTGTAAGCTTCTTGCAAACCGGAGCTTCCCTCAAGAAGGTTCGTGGTTTCGAAAGGGAACATATCACCTCCGTGTGCGAAATGACATACGTACACTGCCTTCTCCCACCTTAATTTTTTTGCACATCCAGATTAGACCAAATATAAGTACCGTGCTAAATTTTGGAATTATTCCTGTCTCGTTTTACCTTTTTTATACATTAATTGAGTTTATGGGCATTTAATGTGCATAATTCAAATTTGAACTACAAGCACAGTCTCCAGTGCACCAATGTTGTTTGAAACTCACATGTATGTCTTTGGGAGAATTTCTAGGTCCCATGCAAGAGATTGGAGTGAAATTCAAACATCTGGGCGTCTTGGCTCGGCCGGAAAGATTGAGAAACTTGGTTTTTAATTCCTGTAATTGCAAAACACGCTTGAAAATCATGAAACTTTGCACGGTGTCATGACTTGGCACGAACATGCTGCGGTAATTTTTTTGGCTGAATTGGGACAAGCTTTGGTGTAAGCTTCGTGCAAACCGGAGCTTCCCTCAAGAAGGCTCGTGGTTCCGAGAGGAAACATGTCACCTCCGTGTGCGAAACGACATACGTACACTGCCTTCTCCCGCCTTAATTTTTTTGCACATCCAGATTGGACCAAATAGAAGTACCATGCTAAATTTTGGAATTATTCCGGTGTTTATGGGCATTTAATGTGCATAATTCAAATTTGAACTACAAGCACGGGCTCCAGTGCACCAAAATTGTTTGAAAAATCACATGTGTGTCCTTGGGTGAATTTCTAGGTCCCATGCAATAGATGGGAGTGAAATTTAAACATCTTGGCGTCGTGGCTTGGCCGGAAAGATTGAGAAACTTGGTTTTTGAATTCCTGTAATTACAAAACACGCCTGAAAATCATGAAACTTGGCACTGTCTCATGACATGGCATGAACATGCTGCGGTAATTTTTTTGGCCGAATTGGGACAAGCTTTGGTGTAAGCTTCCTGCAAACCGGAGCTTCCCTCAAGAAGGCTCGTGGTTCCGAGAGGGAACGTGTCACCTCCGTGTGCGAAACGACATACGTACACTGCCTTCTCCCACCTTAATTTTTTTGCACATCCAGATTGGACCAAATAGAAGTACCATGCTAAATTTTGGAATTATCCCGGGGTTTATGGGCATTTAATGTGCATAATTCAAATTTGAACTACAAGCACGGTCTCTAGTGCACCAAAGTTGTTTGAAAAATCACATGTGTGTCCTTGGGTGAATTTCTAGGTCCCATGCAAAGATTGGAGTGAAATTCAAACATCTGGGCGTCGTGGCTCTGCTGAAAAGATTGAGAAACTTGGGTTTTTAATTCCTGTAATTCCAAAACACGCCTGAAAATCATGAAACTTGGCATGGTGTCATGACATGGCACCAACATCATGCGGTAACTTTTTTGGCCGAATTGGGACAAGCTTTGGTGTAAGCTTCTTGCAAACCGGAGCTTCCCTCAAGAAGGCTCGTGGTTCCGAGAGGGAATGTGTCACCTCCATGCGCGGAACGACATGCGTACACCGCTTTCTCCCGCCTTAATTTTTTTGCACATCCAGTTTAGACCAAATAGAAGTACCGTGCTATATTTTGGAATTATTTCGGGCTCATTTCGCCTTTTTTATACATTAATTGAGTTTCTAGGCATTTAATGTGCATAATTCAAATTTGAACTATCAGCACATGCTCCAGTGCACCAAAGTTGTTTGAAAAATCACATGTGTGTCCTTGGGTGAATATCTAGGTCCCATGCAAGAGATGGGAGTGAAATTCAAACATCTGGGCGTCGTGGCTCGGCCGAAAAGATTGAGAAACTAAGTTTTTTAATTCCTGTAATTCCAAAACATGCCTGAAAATCATGAAACTTGGCATGGTGTCATGACATGGCACCAACATGCCGCGGTATTAATTTTGGCCGAATTGGGACAAGCTTTGGTGTAAGCTTCTTGCAAACCGGAGCTTCCCTCAAGAAGGATCGTGGTTCCGAGAGGTAACTTGTCACCTCCGTGTGTGAAACGACATACGTACACTGCCTTCTCCTGCCTTATTTTTTTACATAGCCAGATTTGACCAAGTAGAAGTACCGTGCTAAATTTTGGAATTATTCTGGGCTTGTTTCGCCTTTTTATACATTAATTGACTTTGTGGGCATTTAATGTGCATAATTCAAATTTGAACTACAAGCACATGCTCCAGTGTACCAAACTTGTTTGAAAATTCACATGTGTATCGTTGGGTGAATTTCTAGGTCCCATGCATGAGATGGGAGTGAAAATCAAACATTTGGGTGTCGTGGCTTGGCCAGAAAGATTGAGAAACTTAGTTTTTTAATTCCTGTAATTCAAAAACATGCCTGAAAATCATGAAACTTGGCATGGTGTCATGACATGGCACCAACATGCTGTGGTAATATTTTTGGCCGAATTGGGACAAGCTTTGGTGTAAGCTTCTTGCAAACCGGAGCTTACCTCAAGAAGGCTCGTGGTTCCGAGAGGGAACGTGTCACCTCCGTGTGCGAATTGAGATACGTACACTGCCTTCTCCCACCTTATTTTTTTACACATTCAGATTAGACCAAATAGAAGTACTGTGCTAAATTTTGGAATAATTCCTGGTTCATTTGGCCTTTTTTATGCATTAATTGAGTTTCTGGGCATTTAATGTGCATAATTCAAATTTGAACTACAAGCACATGCTCCAGTGCACCAAAGTTGTTTGAAAAATCACATCTATGTCCTTGGGTGAATTTCTAGGTCCCATGCAAAGATTGGAGTGAAATTCAAACATCTGGGCGTCGTGGCTCGGCTGGAAAGATTGAGAAACTTGGTTTTTAATTGCTGTAATTCCAAAACACGCCTGAAAATCATGAAACTTGGCATGGTGTCATGACATGACACCAACATCATGCGGTAACTTTTTTGGCCGAATTGGGACAAGCTTTGGTGTAAGCTTCTTGCAAACCGGAGCTTCCCTCAAGAGGGCTCAAGGTTCCGAGAGGGAATGTGTCACCTCCATGTGCGAAACGACATGCGTACACTGCTTTCTCCCGCCTTAATTTTTTTGCACATCCATATTAGACCAAATAGAAGTACCGTGCTATATTTTGGAATTATTCGGGCTCGTTTCGCGTTTTTTATACATTAATTGAGTTTCTAGGCATTTAATGTGCATAATTCAAATTTGAACTACAAGCACATGCTCCAGTGCACCAAAGTTGTTTGAAAAATCACATGTCTGTCCTTGGGTGAATATCTAGGTCCCATGCAAGAGATGGGAGTGAAATTCAAACATCTGGGCATTGTGGCTCGACCGGAAAGATTGAGAAACTTAGTTTTTTAATTCCTGTAATTCCAAAACATGCCTGAAAATCATGAAACTTGGCATGGTGTCATGACATGGCACCAACATGCCGCGGTATTAATTTTGGCCGAATTGGGACAAGCTTTGGTGTAAGCTTCTTGCAAACCGGAGCTTAGCTCAAGAAGGATCGTGGTTCTCAGAGGTAACGTGTCACCTCCGTCTGCGAAACGACATACGTACACTGCCTTCTCCTGCCTTATTTTTTTACACAGCCAGATTTGACCAAATAGAAGTACCGTGCTAAATTTTGGAATTATTCCGGGCTCGTTTCGCCTTTTTATACATTAGTTGACTTTGTGGGCATTTAATGTGCATAATTCAAATTTGAACTACAAGCACATGCTCCAATGTACCAAAGTTGTTTGAAAATTCACATGTGTATCGTTGGGTGAATTTCTAGGTCCCATGCATGAGATGGGAGTGAAAATCAAACATCTGGGCGTCGTGGCTTGGCAAGAAAGATTGAGAAACTTGATTTTTTAATTCCTGTAATTCAAAAACACGCCTGAAAATCATGAAACTTGGCATGGTGTCATGACATGGCACCAACATGCCGCGGTATTAATTTTGGCCTAATTAGGACAAGCTTTGGTGTAAGCTTCTTGCAAACCGGAGCTTACCTCAAGAAGGCACGTGGTTCTGAGAGGGAACGTGTCACCTCCGTGTGCGAATTGAGATACGTACACTGCCTTCTCCCACCTTATTTTTTTACACATTCAGATTAGACCAAATAGAAGTACCGTGCTAAACTTTGGAATTATTCCGGGCTCGTTTCGCCTTTTTTATACATTAATTGAGTTTCTAGGCATTTAATGTGCATAATTCAAATTTGAACTACAAGCACATGCTCCAGTGCACCAAAGTTGTTTGAAAAATCACATGTGTGTCCTTGGGTGAATATCTAGGTCCCATGCAAGAGATGGGAGTGAAATTCAAACATCTGGGCGTCGTGGCTCGGCCGGAAAGATTGAGAAACTTAGTTTTTTAATTCCTGTAATTCCAAAACATGCCTGAAAATCATGAAACTTGGCATGGTGTCATGACATGGCACCAACATGCCGCAGTATTAATTTTGGCCGAATTGGGACAAGCTTTGGTGTAAGCTTCTTGCAAACCGGAGCTTCCCTCAAGAAGGATCGTGGTTCCGAGAGGTAACGTGTCACCTCCGTGTGTGAAACGACATACGTACACTGCCTTCTCTCGCCTTATTTTTTTACACAGCCAGATTTGACCAAATAGAGGTACCGTGCTAAATTTTGGAATTATTCCGGGCTTGTTTCGCCTTTTTATACATTAATTGACTTTGTGGGCATTTAATGTGCATAATTCAAATTTGAACTACAAGCACATGCTCCAGTGTACCAAAGTTGTTTGAAAATTCACATGTGTATCATTGGGTGAATTTCTAGGTCCCATGCATGAGATGGGAGTGAAAATCAAACATCTGGGTGTCGTGGCTTGGCCAGAAAGATTGAGAAACTTAGTTTTTTAATTCCTGTAATTCAAAAACATGCCTGAAAATCATGAAACTTGGCATGGTGTCATGACATGGCACCAACATGCTGTGGTAATATTTTTGGCCGAATTGGGACAAGCTTTGGTGTAAGCTTCTTGCAAACCGGAGCTTACCTCAAGAAGGCTCGTGGTTCCAAGAGGGAACGTGTCACCTCCGTGTGCGAATTGAGATACGTACACTGCCTTCTCCCGCCTTATTTTTTTACACATTCAGATTAGACCAAATAGAAGTACTGTGCTAAATTTTGGAATAATTCCTGGTTCATTTGGCCTTTTTTATGCATTAATTGAGTTTCTGGGCATTTAATGTGCATAATTCAAATTTGAACTACAAGCACATGCTCCAGTGCACCAAAGTTGTTTGAAAAATCACATCTGTGTCCTTGGGTGAATTTCTAGGTCCCATGCAAAGATTGGAGTGAAATTCAAACATCTGGGCGTCGTGGCTCGGCTGGAAAGATTGAGAAACTTGGTTTTTAATTCCTGTAATTCCAAAACACGCCTGAAAATCATGAAACTTGGCATGGTGTCATGACATGGCACCAACATCATGCGGTAACTTTTTTGGCCGAATTGGGACAAGCTTTGGTGTAAGCTTCTTGCAAACCGGAGCTTCCCTCAAGAAGGCTCGTGGTTCCGAGAGGGAATGTGTCCCCTCCATGTGCGAAACGACATGCGTACACTGCTTTCTCCCGCCTTAATTTTTTTGCACATCCAGATTAGACCAAATAGAAGTACCGTGCTATATTTTGGAATTATTCGGGCTCGTTTCGCCTTTTTATACATTAATTGAGTTTCTAGGCATTTAATGTGCATAATTCAAATTTGAACTACAAGCACATGCTCCAGTGCACCAAAGTTGTTTGAAAAATCACATGTGTGTCCTTGGGTGAATATCTAGGTCCCATGCAAGAGATGGGAGTGAAATTCAAACATCTGGGCGTCGTGGCTCGGCCGGAAAGATTGAGAAACTTAATTTTTTAATTCCTATAATTCCAAAACATGCCTGAAAATCATGAAACTTGGCATGGTGTCATGACATGGCACCAACATGCCGCAGTATTAATTTTGGCCGAATTGGGACAAGCTTTGGTGTAAGCTTCTTGCAAACCGGAGCTTCCCTCAAGAAGGATCGTGGTTCCGAGAGGTAACGTGTCACCTCCGTGTGCGAAACGACATACGTACACTGCCTTCTCCCGCCTTATTTTTTTACACAGCCAGATTTGACCAAATAGAAGTACCGTGCTAAATTTTGGAATTATTCCGGGCTCGTTTCGCCTTCTTATACATTAATTGACTTTGTGGGCATTTAATGTGCATAATTCAAATTTGAACTACAAGCACATGCTCCAGTGTACCAA
This sequence comes from Triticum aestivum, assembly GCF_018294505.1. Taxonomy (NCBI): domain Eukaryota; kingdom Viridiplantae; phylum Streptophyta; class Magnoliopsida; order Poales; family Poaceae; genus Triticum; species Triticum aestivum. The sequence continues at coordinate 369,278,825 of NC_057800.1, read as the reverse complement.
AGTTGTTTGAAAATTCACATGTGTATCGTTGGGTGAATTTCTAGGTCCCATGCATGAGATGGGAGTGAAAATCAAACATCTGGGCGTCGTGGCTTGGCCAGAAAGATTGAGAAACTTGGTTTTTTAATTCCTGTAATTCAAAAACACGCCTGAAAATCATGAAACTTGGCATGGTGTCATGACATGGCACCAACATGCTGTGGTAATATTTTTGGCCGAATTGGGACAAGCTTTGGTGTAAGCTTCTTGCAAACCGGAGCTTACCTCAAGAAGGCTCGTGGTTTCGAGAGGGAACGTGTCACCTCCGTGTGCGAATTGAGATACGTACACTGCCTTCTCCCGCCTTATTTTTTTACACATTCAGATTAGACCAAATAGAAGTACTGTGCTAAATTTTGGAATTATTCCTGGTTCGTTTGGCCTTTTTATGCATTAATTGAGTTTTTGGGCATTTAATGTGCATAATTCAAATTTGAACTACAAGAACATGCTCCAGTGCACCAAAGTTGTTTGAAAAATCACATGTGTGTCCTTGGGTGAATTTCTAGGTCCCATGCAAGAGATGGGAGTGAAATTTAAACATCTGGCGTCGTGGCTCGGCCGGAAAGATTGAGAAACTTGGTTTTTTAATTCCTGTAATTCCAAAACACGCCTGAAAATAATGAAACTTGGCATGGTCTCATGACATGGCACCAACATGCTATGGTAATTTTTCTGTCTAATTTGTGAAGGCTCACACATTAACAATCAACAAAGTCATTTTCGAACAAGTGTTGTCATGTTACAAATCGGAAACACAAGTATTATTGAAACCATGGGCGTTCGACTTACCAATTACGTGCGGCCACGCGTCCCCCTTTTTTATTGGCTAGGAGGTGCCGTGCGGAGTAGCTATTTGAGTACGGGAGGCGTGCGATCAGACCCTTGTGCGTGCTCATCGGGAGGAGAGCCCTTTGACCGCTACGCGCCGCGCACCTCCCTCCCAGCGTCTCCATTTATGGCGCCCGAGCACCTATTCTACGATGTGGCTATATGTCTCACTGGACTGAGATTTAAGAGAGAAAAATGAAAATCTGGAAAGAAAGTTTTGCACGGATCTTGATGTAAGATCCGACGGACCTATATAGCATTGACTGCGACTTATAGCAAGCATGATGAATATAAGGACGATGACAGTGGATAATAATTGTCTTACATATTTAGAAACATAATTAAAAAAAGCCACATGCAACAACGCCCGAAATACACCAGGGCAAAAGAAGAAGGAAGATAATGATCTGGCTCGCTGATATCTACTTTCTTGATGCGTTGCTGCAGGCCGCGGGAACTAGTCTCCACGGCGAGCGGCGACGAGCTCTTTCTTGTCCACAAGATGCTGCTTGAGAGCATCCACAGATTCCTCCACCAGCCTTCTACGATCGATGCGCAGCTTGTTATTCTCGTCCATAAGTTTCTCGATGATGACGTCGGTCCTCTTCAACAAGGCAGTGGTCTGCTCCTGCTGCTCCCCACTTCCGACGATCTTCACCCTCAGCAGGTCGCGCTCGGCCCGGAGCTTCGCATTGCTCCCATTTAGTTGCCGGATGACGTCGGTAGACTATGGCTTGCAGGTCATCCTACAACCTTGCCCACCTGGAGATCTGATCCATCTGCCTATGGACGAGGGCACGCATGCGCCTGTAAGAGTCCTCGCCTGCCCGCGAGGCATTTTCCTAGGCCTCCACGGCAAGGGAGGACATCTCTGCTGCATTCACGGCACGGCGGGACATCTCTTCTGCTTCGCGGCATGGCCGGGCCAGTCTGCTACATCAACGGCGCGGCGGGTCCTCCGTGCTGCTTCAGCGGCGCGGCGGAACCTCTCTACTGCTACGGGTCGTGCGGCGGGACATGTTGGCTGCTATTGCGGCGAGGCGGGACATCTCTCGTGCTCCCGCTTCCAGGCTCGCCTCTCGCTGGTGGCAATCTCTCGACCCAGAACTCACACTGGCCATGGCAGATGCAAGGGAACGATGATGAATGACTTGTTTGTTTTTGAATTTTTGTGGATGAGGAGTTGAGGAGGAATGTGCAGACATCTTGGAGTAGTAGTATTTATAACCACATATAAATACGCTCCTAAGTGGGAAACCATTTAGGTTTTCATCGGTGTGAACAGGTTTGCAATTTGGAATTTGACAGGGCACATGCTCAAAATTTACTGACGGTTATAAGTGTGGCACTATTCTTGGAAGGCGTAACGTGGGCACGTATGCCTTCTCGGTCGCGTACATGGCATTTGCACCATAGGGTGCACCACAATAGGCAATGTCAGCACACGTCTTTTAATTAGAATGGGTGTGCCCGTCTAGCGCACACACGTTGATCTATCTAACTATTTCAGTTTGTTGTGGCTAATCACAAACAGTTCATCCATGTGATGTGAATGCCATCAATCGCAGACACTTTGATCTGGCTTACCCGTTTCTGTTTTGTTGCCTAATCGCAAACAGCTAATCCTTCTGAAGCGCATGCCCTCAATCACACACACCTTGATCTGGCTGATGATAACCCACAAGTATAGGGGATCGCAACAATTTTCGAGGGTAGAGTATTCAACCCAAATTTATTGATTCGACACAAGGGGAGCCAAAGAATATTCTCAAGTATTAGCAGCTGAGTTGTCAATTCAACCACACCTGGAAAAACTTAATATCTGCAGCAAAGTATTTAGTAGCAAAGTAATATGATAGTAGTGGTAACGGTAGCAAAATTAATATTTTTGGTTTTATAGTAATTGTAACAGTAGCAACGGAAAAGTAAATAAGCGATGAGCAATATATGAAAAGCTCGTAGGCAATGGATCAGTGATGGATAATTATGTTGGATGCGATTCCTCATGCAATGGTTATAACATAGGGTGACACAGAACTAGCTCCAGTTCATCAATGTAATGTAGGCATGTATTCCGAATATAGTCATACGTGCTTATGGAAAAGAACTTGCATGGCATCTTTTGTCCTACCCTCCCGTGGCAGCGGGGTCCTATTGGAAACTAAGGGATATTAAGGCCTCCTTTTAATAGAGCACCGGACCAAAGCATTAACACAGTGAATACATGAACTCCTCAAACTACGGTCATCACCGGTAACTATCCCGATTATTGTCACTTCAGGGTTAACGGATCATAACACATAATAGGTGACTATAGACTTGCAAGATAGGATCAAGAACTCACATATATTCATGAAAGCATAATAGGTTCAGATCTGAAATCATGGCACTCGGGCCCTAGTGACAAGCATTAAGCATAGCAAAGTCATAGCAACATCAATCTCAGAACATAGTGGATACTAGGGATTAAACCCTAACAAAACTAACTCGATTACATGATAAATCTCATCCAACCCATCACCGTCCAGCAAGCCTACGATGGAATTACTCACGCACGGCGGTGAGCATCATGAAATTGGTGATGGAGGAAGGTTGATGATGACGATGGCGACGGATTCCCCTCTCCGGAGCCCCGAACGGACTCCAGATCAGCCCTCCCGAGAGAGATTAGAGCTTGGCGGCGGCTCCGTATCATAAAACGCGATGAATCCTTCTCTCTGGGTTTTCTCTCTCCAAACACGAATATATAGAGTTGGAGTTGAGGTCGGAGGAGCACCAGGGGGCCCACGAGGCAGGGCGCGCACCCAGGGGGTAGGCGCGCGCCCACCCTCGTGGACAGAGTGTGGGCCCCCTGACCTTTATTCTTTCACCAGTATTTTTTATATATTCCAAAAATAATCTCCGTTGATTTTCAGGTCATTCCAAGAACTTTTATTTCTGCACAAAAATAACACCATGGCAATTTTGCTGAAAACAGCGTCAGTCCGGGTTAGTTCCATTCAAATCATGCAAGTTAGAATCCAGAACAAGGGCAAAAGTGTTTAGAAAAGTAGATACGTTGGAGACGTACCTTCTGACCGTTTCTTTTGTGTTGCCTAATCACAAACAGTTCATCCCAGTGAACCATATGTTGTATATCGCACACACCTTCATCTGGCTGCCCGTTTCTTTTGTGTTGCCTAATCACAAACAGTTCATCCGAGTGAACCGTATGCTCTATATCGCACATGCCTTCATCAGTCTGCATGTTTCTTTTGTTCCGCATCATCGCAAACAGTTCATTGGACTGAACCGTATCCCTGGATCGCACACTCAACTAAAATCTGAACCGTGTTTGATGCATCCTCCTTCGCAAACGTTTTCACCTTTTTTGACGGTTTTCATACAGCACCATTTGCGATTATGGCATCACACACAATTTCTCGAAGGGTCTCTGATCGTAGTGTCGTGTTAGCAGCATCCTGCAGTAGTGCGTTGGAGATATATCAGGGGTATATATGGCCTACACACAAAATCCAACATTAAAAACTTTTGACCCAACTCAGTGGCACCGATCAGAAATCTCGATGGCATCGACCTGTGTGAAAGATATGAACATTAGAAATCTTGGTGGGACCGATGAATTTTTTGGCTGAACCGACATGCAATGGTTAGGGAAAACCTCATTTCGTGGCACCGATTGCATCAACTCAGTAGGACCGAAGTGAAGCAATAAGGCAACAGAAAGGCTGGCACGCCGTCTCGGTGGGACCGAAATAATTGCAACAAGTTATAGATGGTGTGGCAAGCCGTCTCGGTGGGACCAATTGCAAAACTCGGTGAGATCGAGATAATTGCAACTGGTTACAGCAGGTTGGGCAGGCCAAACCGATGGGACCGAGAACCATATCGGTGACTCCGATTTGTTAGGGTTTGGCAGAGGCAGTGTCCAGATGAACTCGGTGGGTCTGAATAGGAAAGTTTTGGTGGTGCCGAGTTGGAATATAGGGTTTTGGATAGATTTGGATAGATAAAGTGGTTGAGGGTTTCGGAGCAATATCACTAAGCACTTGAGCAAATAGATCATAATCAAAACCTCGTCCCCTTTTAATAGTATTTGCCTTCGTATGGACTCAATGTGATCTTGGATCACTTAACCAAAAATGTAGAGTCTTGAGCTTTTGCCAATCCATGTCCTTCGCATTTTGAGGGGTCCACAATCACTAGTACTTGCCATGCCAATAATCATTGAACATCCTGCAATCTTTAACTTGAATGAATATTAGTTCAATGAGATATATGTTGTTATGAATTACCAAAACCATCCAGGGATTAGTTGCACTTTCTGTCTCCCCCTTTTTGGTAATTGATGCCAACATATAGATCAAAGCTTCGACAAATGATTAAATGAATGAAATACATCGTCGCTTTGAGAAGTATGTCATAAGTAAGAGGTCCCCCTAAAATTTGTGAACTATTAAAAACTTGCATTTGAATGCAAATGCACAATGGATAAGATCATGGGTCACTCTTCAATGTCACATACGACTTGGTGGAGCACACGAAATAATATAAATGGAATAGTAAGCATGCATCACCAAAACACAAGTGAGTGATCATACAAGGATAATGATAATCATAAGCATTGGGCATAACATGAAGCATGGTATGATCAAACACAACCATATTATCTCACAAGCTGAAAGCACAAGTGCTCCCTGGGTGATTTTGGTAATTAATGTCAACATATCTCTTGTTGGACTAATGTTTCTACCTAGTATGTTTCAAACAACTTCAACAATGGAGTTGCATGGACTAGAGGATGTGGAAACCCTTCAATATGCTAAGGACAAAGAATTGGCACAAGCTCAAAGCTCAGGACTCTACATTTTATATTTTAGTGATCCAAGATCACATTGAGTCCATAGGAAAGCCAATACTATTAAGATGGGATGAGGTGTTGCTTTGGTGATAACTCAAAGGGTAAGGTGGTTGGCCTAGGTAAGGTGGCCATCTCACATGATAGCTCCATACAAAATGTCATGCTCGTTGAATCTCTTGGGTACAATTTACTTTCAGTATCTAGACTTGCTGATTTCGGTTTCAATGTCCTGTTTACTGAGGTAGATTGCCAAGTGTTTCGTAGAGACAACCGTAAAATGGTCTTCATCGGTATATGTAGAGGTGATCTTTACATTGTTGATTTCACTAAAAAGGCTCAACCTAGAAATTGCTTAATTGCTAAATCTTCTAAAGGCTGGTTGTGGCATAGAAGACTAGGTCATGTGGGTATGCGAAATATTGATAAGCTTATTAAAGGTGATCATAACCTTGGAATAAAAGATGTCATATTTGACAAGGATAGACTTTGTAGTGCTTGTCAGGCAGGAAAACAGGTTGGAGGAAGTCATCGCGCGAAGAACACCACGGCCACGAGAAGACCACTCGAGCTACTTCACATGGATCTCTTTGGTCCCAATGCCTACAAGATTCTCGGTAGTAACTCATTTGGTATAGTCATAGTTGATGATTTTTCAAGATTTACGTGGGTATTCTTTCTTGATGACAAATCGCAGGTCCAAAAGATCTTCAAAAACTTCGCTAGGAAGGCCCAAAATCAATTTGACGTGAAAATCAAGAAGGTTAGGAGCGACAACGGAACGGAGTTCAAGGACGAAAATGTGGATACCTTTCTTGACGAAGAGGGGATTTCACATGAGTTCTCAGCTACGTACACACCTCAACAAAATGGAGTTGTTGAGAGGAAGAACCGGACTCTTATTGAGATGGAAAGAATGATGCTTGATGAGTACAAGACTCCAAAACACTTTTGGGCGGAAGCGGTTGAGACAGCTTGTCATGCAACAAATCGCTTGTATCTTCACAAGCTACTTGGCAAGACGGCATACGAGCTCCTCACCGGTAACAAACCCCAAGTTGGATACTTTCGAGTATTCGGCTCAAAGTGCTACATTCTTGATAAGCATCATCGTTCTAAATTTGCTCCTAAATCTCATGAAGGTTTCCTACTTGGTTATGGCTCAAACTCTCACACTTACCGTGTCTACAACAATTTCACCCAAAAAGTAGAAGAGACGGTAGATGTGAAGTTTGATGAATCTAACGGCTCGCAAGTAGAGCAATTGCCAATTGATGTAGGAGACGAAGACCCTTCGGAAGCAATCCAAGACTTGTCTATTGGCAAGATTCATCCAACGGAGGTGAAGGAGAGTACCTCGTCCATCCAAGTGGAAGCTTCCACCTCACGACAAGGTGAACCAAGAATTGATACGGAAGCATCCACAAGTGGGGCACACCAAGACGAAGAAAACGAGGAAGTACACCAAGATGAACATCAACAACCTCCTTCTCCACCAGGACAAGAGAATGACAACGTCAACAGTGAAGAAGGCCAAGAATAAGATCAAGATGAAGAGGAAGTTCCACCCCGAGCCAAGCGAAAGCTTCCAGGAGTTCGAGCAAGAATCGCTAAAGATCATCCCGTCGAGCAAATATATAATGATATCCAAACCGGGAGAATCACTCGCTCTAAAACTCGTTTGGCTAACTTTTGTGAACATTACTCATTCATCTCTAGCATTGAACCTATGAAGGTTGAAGAAGCATTGGAAGATCCGGATTGGATTAACGCTATGCATGAAGAGCTACACAACTTTGAGAGAAATCAAGTGTGGACATTGGTCGAGAAGCCCGGCAACAACCACAACATCATTGGTACCAAAAGGGTGTTTCACAACAAGCAAGATGAAGATGGTCAATTCATCCGCAACAAAGCTCGCCTAGTCGCCCAAGGCTACACTCAAGTCGAAGGTATGGACTATGGTGAGACATATGCTCCCGTTGCTAGACTTGAGTCCATTCGCATCTTGCTTATGCTAATCACCATGATATCACCTTGTACCAAATGGACATTAAAAGTGCTTTTCTAAATGGTGAAATCAAGGAGGAAGTTTATGTTAAGCAACCTCCCGGCTTTGTCAATCATAAGAAACCTAATCATGTTTACAAACTTCACAAAGCCCTTTATGGTCTTAAACAAGCCCCTAGAGCGTGGTATAAATGCTTGACCAAGTTTCTTATTGAAAAAGGCTTTGAAATTGGTAAAATTGATCTACTCTTTTTACTAAAAGGGTTAATGGAGAGCTATTTGTGTGCCAAATTTATGTTGATGATATTATATTTGGTTCAACTAACCCTCATTTTAGTGAGAAGTTTGGAAAGCTAATGTCGGAGAAGTTTGAGATGTCTATGATGAGTGAACTCGAATTCTTTCTTGGTTTGCAAATCAAGCAAACTAAGGAAGGTACCTTTGTATCTCAAACAAAGTACACCAAGGACTTATTCAAGAAGTTCAATATGCAAGAATGCAAAGGTATGTCTACACCCATGCCTACTAGTGGACATCTTGATTTGACCAAAGATGGTGAACCGGTTGATCAAAAAGTTTACCGCTCTATGATTGGTTCGTTGTTATATCTATGTGCCTCTCGTCCTGATATTATGCTGAGTGTGTGCATGTGTGCACGATATCAAGCAGCCCCTAAAGAGTGTCATCTTAAGGCCAAGAAAAGGATAGTGAGATACTTAATACACACACCAAATTTTGGCATTTGGTATCCTAAGAGGTCTTCTTTCGATCTTGTTGGTTACTCCGATTCGGACTATGCCAGAGACAAGGTTGTTAGAAAGTCCACTTCGGGTACTTGTCAATTTCTTGGTAGATCTCTTGTGTCTTGGTCCTCCAAGAAACAAAACTCGGTATCCTTATCCACCGCCAAAGCGGAATACATTGCTGCTGGATCATGTTGTGCTCAATTACTTTGGATGATCCAAACTCTTAAAGATTATGGGATATATTTGAAACATGTTCCATTGCTTTGTGACAATGAAAGTGCTATTAAGATTGCTCACAATCCCGTGCAACATTCTCGAACTAAGCATATTGAAGTTCGTCATCATTTAATTCGAGATCATGTTGCCAAAGCAGACATTGATCTTAAGCATGTTCGCACCGATAAGCAATTAGCGGATATATTTACCAAACTGCTTGATGAGAAAGTCTTTTGCCGTTTGAGAGGTGAATTGAACATCATTGATGCTTCAAACTTGGAGTAGGAACTCCATTTGAATACATGAAAGGCATGAGCCTTTGACTAATCCTTGATATTTCTTTCATGATACTATCTATATGTCTTGGATATTTTTGCACCCTTGCATGCTATCTAACCCTTGTAGGTACTTGGATGAATCTAAATCCATGAGATTGCAACTCACTCATATCTTGAGCAATCTCTACATCATCAAGTCTCTACATAATGTGGTTGAAGATAAGGAAGCACAAAAACTCTTCAAACATATCCTTTGACACATTCTACATTAAGATTTATGATTGTCATTTTGGATACACAAGTGCTCCTCCTTGAAAAAGCTAACCCATGTAGGAAGATGAACTCAAAATTCCAAGGTGGTGCTCCCAACTCTTGATGAGTTACATCAACCTTGAGCAACCCACACAAATTCAACTACATGATCAAGATCAACACCACCACCCAAGGTATGTTATTCCATCTTAGAGAAGCTTTACTCCAAGTCATGGGTTAAAGCAACTCAACAAGATGTGAATATATCAAGATGCTTAAACGAAAAATGGTAACCCCATTTTTGAGCTTAAACGATGAGTGTGACCAAAGATCAAGTGACCTCACCTGACTCCTAAGTCAATATACTCTAACATAGGTGACTTTGTCACCACCCAATTCTAGATGAAGTTATCTTGTGTTTCATCTTGCATTTTTCTCATGCATATGTGTTTTCCCCTTTCAAAAAAAAACTTCATCTAGATCTTTTTATTTCTTTTCTTTCTTGTCATTCTGCATTTTCTGCATCCAATTCATTGCAAATCTTTCAGCAAATTCCTTGAAAATCCTTTTGAGATCTTAAGTGCCTAGTGAGCTGAGGAAAGAAGTGCTTTCTCTGTGATGGACTCGGTCACACCAGTTTGTTTCCTTCAGCCCAACCGAATTCGCTCGGTGCCACCGAAGCAAGCAACTCGGTGCTACCGATTTCACTATAGGAAAGACAACTTGTCACTTATTCCTGCATTCATTTTTGCTCCAGCTCCACTCAATGACTCTTGTCCTCTACCAGCATCGCATTTGACTTACTTTGTGACTCAAGGTGTAACATCCCAAATTTTCAATTTGGAATGTTATACAATAGATCATCATTGCATATCATATTTTATTTGCATTTTGGTTGATCCTAGAAATTTCATGCAACTCAAGGACCCTCGGAGAGAGTTGGGGATTTCGTTATTTTCATATTTGAGTGTTCTTGAAAATGGGATCATTTGATTTTATTTATTTTGTCTTCAATTATTTCTATTATCAAAATATGAGAGAGGGAATAAAATGACTTTCCAAAAATAAAGAAATATTTGAGCGATTGCCTATTTTTCTTTTGGACCGCCACCCAGGCTCAAAGGAATCATGAGATTATTCATACTAGAAACTTCCATGTGCAGCCACAAGCTACTATGGGCTCTAGCATAGTTGACTAAGTCGTGCGAACTCTTACAGTGGTATACTAGCAGATGTAGGGGATGTAGGTTGGTACGGTCTACCTGTTCGTAAGGTGCAATCGCTTCTGAAGGACTATGTCTCGGCCATCCGTTTCTCACACATCATGTAGTGCGAGAATCCCAACGGAGGAGATCGAGTCTTGTGGGGAAAAGTGCGCAAACCTCTGCGGAGTGTATAAACTAATCATGGTTAGCCGTGTCCCCGGTTATGGACATCTTGAGTATCTAGTACTTGGATTATCATGTGAATCTCATCATGTTACTCTAAATAGTTTTGTTGGGTTTTTAATGATGAAGCTTAGTTGGGATTGAGAGCGTGTCTACACTCTCAATGTTTAACAACCACCATGATAGTTAAATAAAATATGTTCCTTTGCAGTAGGGAAAATTTGGCTTTACGCAAAACTGTAACCATAGAGCTTTCCACCAGCCAAATATGCATATAGTATAGTTTTATCCTTTCATTGCTCTCTATGTGTTACATTGCCAGCATATTCCATGTGCTGACCCGTTTCGGGCTGCAACGTTCATGTTGCAGACTTTTCAGACGACGAGTAAGGTGCTTTTAAGTCATGGTTCTATACTTAGTGATGCCGTTGGAGTTGATGGACTCACTTATCTTCCAAGCCTTCCGCTGTTATCTTTATTAGATGGCCTTAAGCCATATTTATTATAATAAGTTCTCTTTTGAGACACTCGATGTAAAAAGTGTGTGATCGCTACTCTATTATAAATCCTTCAAGTATTGTGTGGTGTCAGCATTACTGATCCTGGGATGACACCGGACCATAGAGATTGGACCATTTGAGGTCTGGTCGCTACAAGATGGTATCAGAGCACACGCTGACTGTAGGACACTACCACTAAGCTAAAACCCTAGATCACTACTGTCTTCTCATTCTGACTCCTCATCTTTTCTACTCTTTTAGGATGGCGGATGCAAGGAACAAGTTCACGCAACCGGATGAAGATACACCCTTTGGACGTCACTTGAAGGAAGTCACTAGATATCTGAACATAGGAGTACCAAGCTTCACCGGAACCTACAACGCCACTTTACCGGAAGAGGAGCGCTAGATGATTCAAGTTCAAGTTCCAGGAAGGACGTTCATGCCAGTCACTGAGCCCATAGAGTTTTCCTTTGATGCACCAACGTGGAGTCTAGGAAGGAGCATGGCAGCTCACATCGCCATGGGACGCATTGGAGAAGTTTACCGTAATGATCTCAAGGATACTATCTACCAGATTTGTGGGCGCCAAGATGAGCACTAGGAGATGATCAGCACCAGGAAGGATAGATCAGTTGCATATTTTATCCAGGAGTTCAAGCAGCGCATTCGATGCCAGGAGAACCAGATGTGCACCGACATGATAGATCTGAAGAAGGCGAGGACAAGAATCAAGGAACTGGAGGAAGAACTCAAGGCTACACGTGAAGATTATGAAGAGGAAATCGAAGTACTAGTGGAGAAGAATGATGACTTGATCAAGAAGATCGGAATATTTATGGGAGGCCCTACACCAGTAGAAGAAGACGAAGGACCCAAAGAGATTCGCCCGGAAGACTACATCATCATCGACGACGCCGACTCGGATCCAGATGATAGCGATGATGACTATGCTGATGAAGCTAGAGCAGATATCATGGAGTCGGCAACCTAAGAATATTTCTAGTAGACCACCTCATCAGTAGTAGTAGTCCACCATGTAAATATAGTAGTCCGAGCACTTTTGCGATAGTTAGATCGATTGTATGCCCTTGTTTGATTGAATGAAGTGAATTGTTTGCTTTTGCCTCATGTGCATATGGGTAGTGTTTTCTCTCTAGACTCCTCTCTATTCTTAAATATCATCTTTTCTAAACCCTCAGATGCCTCCGAGACGTGACCCCGGATTTACCTTCCCACCGGAGCTCACCCAGTTGATCCAGCAGCAGAACACATTGATGCAGTTGCTAGTCCAGAATCAGAATCAGGGGAACAACAACAACAACCCACCACCACCTCATCCACCTGTTGATCACTTAGTCTGTTTTCTTAGGCTGAATCCGACGGTGTTTTCCAGTAGCACCGAGCCGATAGTAGCAGATGATTGGCTCCGTAAGACAGCAAGGGAGTTCACCACGGCAGGATGCACAGATGCAGAAAAGGTGAAGTTTGCCGCACATCAGCTTGACGGACCCGCAGCATCATGGTGGGAGAATTTCACAGCCACTTTCCCTATCAACACTGTCACATGGGACCAGTTCCAGTAGGCTTTTCGTACTGCCCATGTTTTAGCAGGAGCTATGGCCATGAAGAAGTGAGAGTTTCGCAACTTGCACCAAGGAGGACGGACAGTTGGCCAGTATGTGGAGGACTTTAGTAAGCTAGCATGTTATGCCCCAGATGACGTTGCTACGGATGCAGCTAAGCAGGAGAAGTATAAACTTCCAACCCAAGCCCTTAGGTCACCCATGTAGTTGATGGTAGCAACCTTCAACAACTACCAGGAGTTGGTAGATCGTGCTCTCATGATTGAAGGCAAGCAGCAGCAAATTGAGAACCACAAGAGGAAGTATGGACAAGGGAAGTACAATTCTGGAGCTCAGCAGAAGCCACGTTTTACCCCTAGACCGGGAGGACATTTTCAGCATACCCATGGAGGAGGTAGCTCGCACAATCATAATGGCACCAAGAATGGTAATGGGAATGAAGGAAGCAACGGCCAGAACCGTACCAACCCATCAACCCCAGCCAAGAGAGACCTGAGCCAAGTCACTTGCTTTAAGTGCCAGAAGACCGGACATTATGCCAATGAATGTCCTAAATCCCAGAATGGAAATGGCAATGGAAGCTCTGGGAAGAAGCTGAACCCTTTCAACAGGGGACAGGTGAACCACGTAAATGTGGAGGAGGTTGAAGAGCAGCCCGATGCACTAATCGGTAAGTTTTTGGTTAAGTCATTTACTTCACTCGTTCTTTTTGATACTAGGGCATCGCATTCATACATATCAATGGGATTTGTGGATAAGTATAAACTTCCAACCCAAGCCCTTAGGTCACCCATGTTAGTAACCTCGCCCGGAGCAGAGTATATGGCTAGTCTATGGTGTGATATGTTACCATTAAGGATTGGTAACTACGTATTTCCCTTAGACCTAATAGTATTGGAATCTCAAGGATTGGATGTGATATTAGGCATGGATTGGTTATCGGAGTATGAAGGGAACATTGAATGCGCTAGTAAGTCAATTTTTCTTACATCGCCAGAAGGAAGAAGGATCAAGTATGTATCCCGGCATGTGCCGAAAAGGACTCAAGTAAATTGCTTAACATTAGTTGTGCAGGAGGAAGTACCAGTAGTGAAGGATTTCCCAGATGTATTTCCAGAGGAGTTGCTAGGCATGCCACCGGATAGAGAGATTGAGTTTTTGATTGAGCTTTTGCCAGGCACAGGGCCAATATCTAAGAGACCATATAGGATGCCCGCAAAGGATTTGGTGGAGATTAAGAAGCAGATTAAGGAGTTACTGGATAAAGGTTATATTCGCCCAAGTTCTTCGCCTTGGGGATCACCAGTACTTCTAGTGGAGAAGAAGGATGGGTCGTTAAGGATGGTTGTTGATTATCGAGGATTGAATGAAGTAACCATCAAGAACAAGTACCCACTACCAATGATCAATGACCTGTTTGATCGATTGCAAGGAGCTAAGGTATTTTCCAAGATCGATCTGCGATCAGGATACCATCAGTTGAAGATTCGAGAACAGGATATACCTCAGACAGCTTTTACCACCAGGTATGGGCTGTACGAGTATACCGTTATGTCATTTGGTCTGACTAATGCACCTGCATATTTTATGAACATGATGAACAAGGTGTTTATGGAGTTTTTGGATAAGTTCGTCGTAGTGTTCATCGATGATATCCTGGTTTACTCGAAGAATGAAGAGGAACATAAGGAGCATTTGCGTTTGGTACTTGGTAAGCTCAGAGAACATCAGTTATACGCCAAGTTTAGCAAATGTGAGTTTTGGTTGAAGGAAGTTGGATTCCTCGGACACGTTATATCTGGAGAAGGTATAGCAGTAGATCCCACTAAGGTTGACACTGTGACCAATTGGGAAGCGCCAACAACAGTTGGAGAGATCCGAAGTTTTCTTGGACTTGCAGGATACTACCGGAGATTCATTGAAAATTTCTCGAAGATTGCAAATCCTATGACGGAGTTGTTGAAGAAGGATACCAAGTTCAAATGGACTGAGGAATGTGAGGCCAGTTTCCAGGAGTTGAAGAAACGTTTGGTTACATCACCAGTGTTGATTTTGCCAGATCAGACCAAGGATTATGAGGTGTATTGCGACGCTTCACGTCGAGGACTTGGAGCAGTGCTTATGCAGGAAGGAAGAGTTGTTTCATATGCCTCACGACAACTTAAGCCTCGTGAGTTGAATTATGCCACTCATGATTTGGAGTTAGCAACCGTAGTGCATGCATTGAAAACTTGGAGACATTTTCTCATTGGAAACCATTGCAAGGTGTACACCGATCACAAGAGTTTGAAGTATATTTTCACGCAGAAGGAGTTGAATCTCAGGAAAAGGAGATGGTTGGAGCTCATCAAGGATTATGATATGAGATTGCGTTATCACCCTGGAAAGGCTAACGTAGTAGCCGACGCGTTGAGCCGTAAAAGCCATGTCAACACCCTTATGACGGGAGATTTACCAAGGGAGTTAGCCGAAAATCTTCGTGAGCTATGTTTGGAGATAGTTCCGAGAGGATATGTAGCAGCATTGGAGATTCAATCTACTTTGATGGATAAGATCAGAGAAGCCCAGAAGACTGACAAGGAGATTGCTTCTATTAAGGAGAAAATGAGCAAAGGAAAAGCTAAAGGATTTCGTGAGGATGAGCCCGATACCTTATGGTTTGAAGACTGTGTTTATGTGCCTAATGATTTGGAGATCAAGAAGTTGATTCTGCAAGAGGCCCATGATTCACCATATTTGATTCACCCAGGAAATACCAAGATGTAATTGGATTTGAAGGATACTTTCTGGTGGACCAGAATGAAGAAGGATATTGCGGAGTATGTAGCAGTTTGTGATGTATGTCAGAGAGTAAAGGTAGAGCATCAGAAGCCAGCAGGATTGCTACAGCCATTGCCGATACCCGAATGGAAATGGGATAAGCTAGGCATGGATTTTATTACAGGATTGCCTAGAACTCGTTCAGGCTATGACTCGATTTGGGTTGTAGTCGATCGTTTGACAAAGGTAGCTCATTTCATTCCAGTGAAGACTACCTATACCAGTGCTAAGTTAGCAAAGATATACATGACCAGGATCGTATGTCTGCATGGTGTTCCAAGGAGCATTGTATCGGATAGAGGAACCCAGTTTACCTCAAAGTTCTGGAATCAGTTGCAGGAAACTTTGGGTACCAGGCTAGAGTTTAGTACAGCTTTCCATCCACAGATAGATGGACAGACCGAAAGAGTCAATCAGATTTTGGAGGATATGCTAAGAGCTTGTGCGCTAGATTATGGATCTAGTTGGGACGAGAATTTGCCATACGCAGAGTTCTCTTACAACAACAGTTATCAATCCAGTTTGAAGATGGCCCCTTTTGAAGTTTTGTACGGAAGAAGGTGCAGAACACCATTATCGTGGGATGAAGTTGGAGACCACCAGTTGTTTGGACCGGATCTGATTGAGGAGTCTGAACAGAAAGTAAAATTGATTCGCGATAGGCTCAAGGTAGCCTAGTCCAGGCAGAAGAGCTACACAGATTCTAAACGTAAGGAGACAATTTACGAAGTCGGAGACCGAGTTTATCTTCGAGTATCTCCACTTCGAGGAGTAAGCGTTTTGAATTAAGGGGAAGTTAGCGCCACATTTTGTAGGACCATACAAGGTTTTGGAGCGTATGGGAGAAGTAGCCTACAAGTTGGAATTGCCTGAAGGATTGTCAGGAGTTCACGATGTGTTCCACATTTCCCAGTTGAAGAAGTGCCACGTAGAGATAGCCGATATACCACTGAGAGACATAGTGCCACTGGAAGCGATTCAGTTGGACAGTGATTTGGCCTATGAGGAGAAACCAGACAAGATACTTGAGTATGCTAGCCGAGTCACCCGCAGCAAGGTTATCAAATTCTGCAAAGTTCACTGGATCCATCACACAGAGGATGAAGCCACCTGGGAACGAGAGGAAGATCTGTTGAAGGACCACCCTCACCTATTTTCTAGCCAACCCAAATCTTGAGGGCAAGATTCATCATAAGGTGAGTAGGTTTGTAACATCCCAAATTTTCAATCTGGAATGTTATACAATAGATCATCATTGCATATCATATTTTATTTTCATTTTGGTTGATCCTAGAAATTTCACGCAACTCAAGGACCCTCGGAGAGAGTTGGGAATTTGGTTATTTTCATATTTGAGTGTTCTTGAAAATGGGATCATTTGATTTTATTTATTTTATCTTCAATTATTTCTATTATCAAAATATGAGAGAGGGAATAAAAGGACTTTCCAAAAATAAAGAAATATTGAGGATTTAATAAAGAAATCAAATAAGATTTTATTTGGATTTATTTGCTACTTTATTTGAATTTAGGAAAAATGCGTCTTTTTAAAAATTGCATTTAGGCCCTAAATAAATGTTCATCCTGTGTGGCTTGATTTTAGAAGCCGGGGAAAATTTATTTCGGTATTTTTGGAGTCAGTTTAGTATTCCTCTTGTCTTTTTTCTGAGCGTAATTATTTAAAAAAAACGCCCGAACCGACGTACGGGCCGTATCCGGCCCGGACTCCTCCGGGGGAAGGCTTTATATACCGTGCCCCGGGCCGCCCCAGCCCACAACCGCGCCCCACCCACTCAAACCCTAAGCCGCCGCCGCCCCAGCCGCGCCGCCGCCTGCTGCCGCCGCCGTCGCCGTGCCGCCGCTCCGCTGCCCCGCCATCGCCGGAGTTTGCCGCTGACGATGTCGAGCATCCCTGGGTTTTTTAGAAAACCGTTAGGTTTTCACCGGTTTTTTTTGGTTTTTTTAGATTCGTTTTTTAGATAGATCGGTTTTTTTCTCAGTTTAGTTATTTAGCGAGCGTTCGCTCATTCGTTCATTTTAATGAACGCGATCATTTAGATCCAGTTAACGAACGTTCGTTCGTTAACCTGTTCGTCTTTTTTTTCTTTTCTCGGATTAAATCCGTGATTTTTCTGATCACGATTTCTGATCCGATTTTCGTTCTAGTGTAACTTTTCGCTCGTTTATCGGAATCAGGCGATTCAAGCGCCTGGAGTTTCATCTCGAAACCCTCTTTCCGTTTAACCAACTCAAACAAGTTTTTGCCTCTGTAAAATTTGACCTAGATCTAGAATAGTAAACGAAGCCTGTTTCTTTTGTCGTTTGTCTTTCGTTGCTTCATTCGATTTGGTTCTTTTTGCCAAGTGGAGTTCTTAAGTTGAACTTTCTGGTTAGATCTCTTATTTGAGTTTTACCTATGCATTAGATGAGTACTTATTGTATGCTTGTTTGTTTGCGATAGAGTACCCGGAGTGCGCCGCTTGCTACTTCGAATCGCTAGGTTTTGCGGATCATCAGCAAGGCAAGTAACACTTTGATCATACTTCCTTTTACCCAGTTTTTATTGCATTAGATCAATCCTCACACATTGAATGATTATGATCTACTTAAATTGTGGGTCTGGGAAGTAGATGAGGTAGTACTTATTGCCTGTTTATTATCAAACCTTTGGGAGTTACTTCTATGTTTGCTTATTATGCCATGCTATGCTAGTAGACGTGGATTGGGTGAGTGTATCCATGACAGATGTGAGATTGTTAATTTAATGGTTTATTTAAGGTGGCAACTTAAACACACATCTGGGTGGATTGAGGCACCTGGGTATTCCAGTGATTGCCTGTTTTTCTTTTGGACCGCCACCCATGCTCAAAGGGATCATGATATTATTCATACTAGAAACTTCCATGTGCAGCCACAAGCTACTATGGGCTCTAGCATAGTTGACTAAGTCGTGCGAACTCTTATAGTGGTAGACTAGCAGATGTAGGGGATGTAGGTTGGTATGGTCTACCCGTTCGTAAGGTGCAAGCGCTTCTGAAAGAATATGTCTCGGTCATCCGTTTCTCAAACATCATGTAGTGCGAGAATCCCAACGGAGGAGATCGAGTCTTGTGGGGAAAAGTGCGCAAACCTCTGCAGAGTGTATAAACTAATCATGGTTAGCCGTGTCCCTGGTTATGGACATCTTGAGTATCTAGTACTTGGATTATCATGTGAATCTCATCATGTTACTCTAAATAATTTTGTTGGGTTTTTAATGATGATGCTTAATTGGGATTGAGAGCGTGTCTACACTCTTAATGTTTAACAACCACCATGATAGTTAAATAAAATATATTCCTTTGTAGTAGGGAAAAATTGGCTTTACGCAAAACTGTAACCATAGAGCTTTCCACCAGCCAAATATACATATAGTATAGTTTTATCCTTTCATTGCTCTCTATGTGTTACATTGCCAGCATATTCCATGTGCTGACCCGTTTCGGGCTGCAACATTCATGTTGCAGACTTTTCAGACGATGAGTAAGGTGCTTTTAGGTCGTGGTTCTATACTCAGTCATGCCGTTGGAGTTGATGGACTCACTTATCTTCCAAGCCTTCCGCTGTTATCTTTATTAAATGGCCTTAAGCAATATTTATTGTAGTAAGTTCTCTTTTGAGACACTCGATGTAAAAAGTGTGTGATCGCTACTCTATTATAAATCCTTCAAGTAATGTGCGGTGTCAGCATTACTGATCCAGGGATGACACCGGAGCACAGAGATTGGACCGTATGAGGTCTGGTCGCTACACAAGGACCAAACCCTTCTGCAATAAAACAAAAATCCAGAAGAGCCCTTCTTGGAAATTGATGTCAAAGGTGGAGAGAGAGATCACATCAAAGCTCTATGCTTAATCATTTCTATAGGGGGAGAGAACACTCAAGGGGAAGAGAGTAAGAAAACCCCAGATGCTTGGTGTTAAAGAGGAGAGAAGTTAAATGTCTTTAAGAGGGGAAAGACATGTTCATATTTGATCATATTTGACTGCTTGCATTAGCTCTGTTGTCTTTTATTTTGCTATGATTTACTGATCCCTGTCTTCTCCCAATAACCCATTCAAGATTCAGGGGGAGCAAGACTTCTAAGGGGAGGAAATCTCTGTTTCTATTGCACACCTTTACCTTTGGGGACATGTATATATCCAATAGAGTACTCAGTACTCACACTCTACATGTCATCCCAGTCTTGGTACCTTTGTGGTTCTTTTGTTTGCTCTGGCTAGTAGATGTATCTGTGTTATCTAACCATTTTTACTCAGGTCCATTCCCTTCTAAGCCAACTCAAGACCACAAAGTAAGTATATGCATCATAGTCATGTGCATGAGGATTTCTTGCTGATGTACATATTGTTTGCAAGAAGGACTCATGAGCATGAAGGCACATTTCCTATATTTACATCTTTCACTCTGATGCATATAGCCAAGATACATGTAACACATGGCTTACTCTGTCATGCTTATGCATTCACATGCTCCTATGTTTCATATTTATATGATTGCATACATATAGGGGGAGCCTTTGCATGTTACATGTCTTTCCAAAGCTTTACTTGTTGTTCTCTATATCTTTATCTAAAGCTTTGATATATGTTGTCATCAATTACCAAAAAGGGGGAGATTGAAAGCACAAGTGATCCTTGGGTGATTTTGGTAATTAATGTCAACATATGTCTTGTTGGACTAATGTTTCTACCTAGTATGTTTAAGACAAGTTCAACAATGGAGTGGCATGGACTAGAGGATGTGGAAACCCTTCAATATGCTAAGGACAAAGAATTGGCTCAAGCTCAAAGCTCAGGACTCTACATTTTCTATTTTAGTGATCCAAGATCACATTGAGTCCATAGGAAAGCCAATACTATTAAGAAGGGATGAGGTGTTGCTTAATGGCTTGCTTGCTCAAAGTGCTTAGTAATATGCTCCAAATCCATCAACCACTTTCTCACTTCCAAATATGTCCCTGTCACACCCTGATTTTCAGGCCACTACACTTAAGTTAACAATCATGATAAAATGTGGTTTGACAAAAACTTTTGAGTGTTTTGGACCTTGCCTTGATTTGGATTTTTGTCTGTTGTTTGCAAGTGCTCTAAAAATCAAATAAATCCTCCAACTCCTATACTTCATCTCCTTGCTCCAAACTCTTGAACCAATGATCATGCCATGTGTATAGGATATAAAAATAATTTCTTGCAAAATAATTTGGCCAAAAGTATTTTCTAAAATTAGTTTTCCAAAAACCCTTGAATTGAGATTTGCACCGCAAGTACTTGATTTGAGGTGTGAAAAATCTTACAAAAGGTATATTTGAAATCTATTAGATATAGGATTCCCAGAAACCACAAAAATATAATTTTAAAAGTTATTTTCCTATTTTATTTAAAGCTTTTTCTTAATGCCAGAAATGGTCTTTAATAGGGAAAAATTATTTTTATTGTTTCAAAAATATTTGACAAAAATCAGGGAAACTCAGGGGGCATATATTTCCCATATATAAGAGTTTCAACACATGGTCATGTTCAAAATATTGGTCAAATCCCTCAAAAACCCTTTCTGGATATTTCAAGCTTTTGAAATATTTACAAAGGAAATATTCCCCAAAAATTCCAAGAAAATTCTATCATGTCACATATGACATGTTTGATGATCTTGCCAAGTACCATGTCATGGAGAGCAGTATAACCCCATGAAACCCTCTCAGAACCACTTCTGTCCTTTTTCAAGTTTGAACAACTTTGCACTGTCAAACATGTCCAAATGCTCTCAAACTTGGTGCACATTCTCAAATGGTGTAATAATGAATCTAGACAAATGGAACTAGTTGGAGAGAATTTTATCTTGATCAAAGTACCCCAAAACCCTCTGTGACCAGAATCAAATTTGAACAAGTTTGTACTGCCAACTTATTCTCCTTGACCCCAACTTTTGTGAGCATGTTCACATGACCAAATGGGGACACTACACCAAGTGGTGCATCAAGGAGAAATGATTTTCTCAACTAGATCTACACAAGTACATTTCTACTAATTTCTAGGGTTTACAAAAGTTACATTGTGAACTTTGCCCAAATAAGCTCAAAATGGGTGTAAGGTCCTAATTATATGTGCAATTTCACCCTATGGAGTCTCCTGCCAAATGGAGTTCATTTTCTTAACCAAACAAGCATCAAACACCTTCTGCCATTTTACTAAAACCCCTGTTTTGACCTCTTCCACTCTTCTCCATGGCCTCCACTTTTTACCACAGCCCCTCCTAGACCTCTTCTACCTCGAGTAGCAATGGCTGCATCTCAGATCAATAATTGAGGGGTGAAACCACCTCTTTTACCTCTCTGAACAGCCCTTGCACCCCCGTTCCTCACCTCCCTCCTCACTCCAGTGGCCACCCAAGGGATCCAAGGCTTTCCCCACATTCTTTACTCCTCCCTAGAGCTACCAGACATGCTTTGCCGTGCCCACTTCGCCAAAAAATGGCATGCCGGCCATTTGCACGCTCTGGAGCGTGCTACAGTGCGCTCCCGCACTGTAGTCGCCCCCTGTCAACCGCCTCCGGCCACCTCGGGCCTCCCCAGCGTGTCTCACGAGGCTGCCTCGGCGTCTGGGACACGGCAAGCTGCCGGCCCCCTCCTAAACCTCTCCCCTCTCTCCTCCATGGAGCTCGCCCGAGTGCGCCGTAGGCCGCGTCCACGATGCACCACGACCCCTCTATTTAGAGGCCCTCCCGAGCTCTCCTACGGCTTCTTCCCGCTCTCCCTCTTCCCCAGCAATCTCCCAGACAAGACACCTCTACCCCTCGCGCCCTCCTGCCCCCTCCATGGCTGCTATGGTCGTCGTCGACCTCCACCCGGCTCCGGCGAACCAGGGCCTCCCCTCCTCCCCTTTGACCACAAAGGGAAGCGCAGCAGGCCATGGGATCCTTCCCGCTCCTTCTCCCCCTGCCCTTGTGCTCACGGCGTCGCGCCCATCCACTCCAGACGCCGCCCGCCATCGCCAGGGTCGCCGTCGCCCCAGATCCTCCCAGCCCACGTGAAGCCCCTGGATGGAAGCGGCTCGGCATACCGAGTCCGTCGGTGCACCGGACGCCACCGGGGACGGCCGGAGTCGTCGGGGATCAACGCCGGCGTGTGCTCGGCCTCGCCTCCCCTGACGCTCCTCTACCTCAGGCGCGAGGAAGAGGACGACCACCCCGCCAGCTGGCAGGGGGCCCGCCCGTCAGCGGCAGAGGCGACCGAGCCGGCCCACCAGTCAGGTTAAGTGGAAATGGCTTCGGGCCGATCCGCTTTCCCCACTGGGTGGCGCCTTCCCATAGTGCGCCTTCGACGTCGCCCTGCCACCCGCACAGCTGAGCCGCTGGGCCGGCCCAATGCCTATCTCTCGCCCAGTGCGGAGAATAAGGGTATAGCCTTTTTCTTATTTTTCTTTTCCCAGATAACTTGTAAAACCTCCCAAAAATTCAAATAGACTCCAAATTTGATGATTCTAATTTCTATAAGTTCATAAATTCCTGATCTATCACATGGTGCAATTTGCACATTTTTCCA
Organism: Triticum aestivum; assembly: GCF_018294505.1. NCBI lineage: Eukaryota > Viridiplantae > Streptophyta > Magnoliopsida > Poales > Poaceae > Triticum > Triticum aestivum. Next base: position 369,255,721 of record NC_057800.1, on the reverse strand, counting down.
TAAAGATTTTCTTCACAAACATTTATCAAATCCCATATTTCCATTTCTGTCATAAACTTTAGAGAATCACATAAGGCTCAAAATTGATCCAAATTCCATGATTCAAAATCCTAGGTATCTATAAGTTCAAAACTTAGTTTTTGAACATTTTTAGTAATACTTTCTATATCACCTCAAATAATGGTCTATTTCTTCATATTTGTCAACTTTGCAAATTCATAGGAAAATCATTTCAACTCCAAATCCAGTGAAACCAATTCCTAGATGCTTCTAGAATCATCCTTTGTTGAATGGGTGCCTTTGCTCATTTTTCAAAAATATGTTTCTGTACACTTCTTGCAATTCCATAAACCCCTTGATTCCATCATATCGAAATGTTTAGAAATATCCATTGATCCACTTCCAATGAAATCACTTTGGTCATTCCTCATATGACCAGAGGTATCCAATAAAAGTCAACTTCATATTTTTAGAGCACATTTATTCTTGCCTTGTTGTGTTGCTTATTGTGATTGTTTTCGACGTTAGTTGCCGAAGTAGACGAAGTACTTGGAGAAGGACCAGAAGATCTCAAGACTCTGATGAACCAGGCAAGCGGCCCTTTGACCATGATGAACCATTTTTTTATCATAATAGCATTTTCATTGTTTCATCGAGTGCATGATATATATATTGAATGGCAACCTTGCTAGGCTTGCCTCCGTTGCATACTCCATTGATACTTGCATTGTTCATGACTCTATCCTTGCTTAGAGTTGTGTTGGTGGGTTGTAGAAATATGCTATAGTAGATGGCTATGCAAAGTGGGTCAGGGTTATGCATGGAAAGAAACAAGTGTGGGTTGACATACTTGCAAACAGCCCAGTGGGTGCCAGTAATGCCCCTGGGAGATGATGATGAACTAGGTCACTACTTGGTGGAGAGGTAGTGTACCGAGGCTCGATAAAAGTGTTGTTTACAGAGGACGGATTAGATTTAAGATTTGTCGACTGTCCAACCTTACATGCGCAACCACTCTACCCTTGTATGGGAAAGGGCATTATTGATTACCTAGGCCGATACTAGCTTGGAGCCCGCATTACTAGTGACGGGAGAGTTGTTGGTGCTCTCTCGGGACGGGGTCGTGCCAAGTAGGGCGGCCATGACTGTTTTCACAGGGCACCGGATACACCGTTGTGTCCCCTCTCGGATGTTACGATCTTGAGTGAGTCTCGTATGATGTACATCGAGAGGATACGGAACAACGAGTGGACTCCTTGTTAGTGTCGTCTAGGGAAAGATAGTGATCGGGTGCTTACCCCGGGTACTTGAGGTACCGCGGGTCGTGGATGACATGGAAGTTCCCCGGATCTTGTGGGTAAAGTGTGCAACCTCTGCAGAGTGTAAAACTATTCGAATAGCCGTGTCCACGGTCAAGGACAGTTGGGTGGTGCTGCTTAGACTACGTCCATATGTTTCTGACGAACAACACGGTATGGTGAATCTGTTGACATGATTCATGAGGAAGTCACGATGAGCTTGAGTATGAGTTGTTCACAACTCTATCCCGATGTTGATGTCTGTAACCTCCTGATACTTGTTGCAGACGCATTCATATCCTTGATAAACGTTGATCATACTTGCATGAGAAAAACTAGTTTTCCGCAAATGCCAATTAGCAGTAGTGCCTTGCATAATTATTCTGTTATCACCCTTGGGTTGCTTGCGAGTACATTCAAAGTACTCATTGGCTTGCCACTAGTTATTTTATTTTCCAGGCATGAGAGAACATGATATGAAGAAGAATACTTCGGTTACGAGCATGCGAGCTAGACGCTTCCCAGTCAGAATGCCTGTAGGCTTAAGGTAGATGGCATGGGTCCAAGTTATCGACGAAGATTTCCGTTGCGATGCTATACTCAAGACTTGACCATGATGGTCCTACTTGTGTAAAACGGTATGTATGGATGTAAGACTCTTGTTATTCAGCTTCTGTGTGTTCAGTGAGCATTGATCTCTGGGATCACTGTACACGTGCATTCGGTGATCACGACTTATGAGCCGGGGTCCCCACAGAGCTGGTATCAGAGGCATCCTGACTGTAGGAAGCTTTAGTTAGCATGGTCGTTAGTTAGGGTAAAACTATTTCCAAAACTATTACAAGTTTTCAAAAGTATCTATACTTCTCTTCCCTTCTCAGTTTTTCAAAAACTACGGTATACTTTCCCCATCGATCTCTTCCCTTCAAAACTATTGCAAATGGACGCTAGCACCCTCAAGCCCCTGACCACGTGAATCCTTGTAATCCTCGTGGATAGCCTAGAAGGAGTACACCTTGCCAAACACTCACCCAACTCTTCTAAACCCAAGATTGGCGACACCACAACAAGACGATGCCAACAGAAGATACGCCTTTGAAGAATGAGGACATGAAGACCCAGAAGATGGTGACACCCTTGGCAATGCTCCAAGATGATGCGACCTTAGCCTATGATGATCAGGGCATAGGAAATGCAAGATCATGATATACATCGCTAATAGAGCAACCATGTCCTTACCGTTGTTGTATCGGCAACCACCGGTGGATGAGAACCTCGCCATTTGGTCCGCCTCACTATAGTGAGCAGGAAAACGGTTCTCTTCATCCCCCGCTCTTGGTGTCGATATTGTCATAAACGTAACCGACATGTTGGACCTCTACTATGCCTTGATAATGTCATTGCATAAAGGATTACCTACTTGGTACCATCGACGCCTTAGAAGACAAAATGGGTTCGTCAGGATTAAGAAGACAACAAAAGACTGAGTCAATACCAGCTATGAGGAGCCACATTCACCCCGTCACTTCAACAGACAAGAAGTTGTTGAAGAATCTTCAGGCTCAACCTGGATCGTTTCATCGAACAACTACAAGAGACGTAGCAACACCTGAGGAAAATTCAAAAGACTGCACGAGGCTCAAGGCACAATTACTGGATCCGAGAACCCCTAGGGTAGGATGAGTCGTGCACCCCCTATGCACAGTCGAGTCCATATGATGGTTCAAATAGAACCATGATTGTGTGTTGCTTGCTTTTATTTGTTTGTGTTTTGATATCAGTCGCCCTTTTTGCCCTAGGCAACAAGTACGCAACTATATCACCTGCCTTATTTTGTTGTTTGTGTTTGGCCCTTTTTGGCACTTGTTTGTTTGCACCTGCACTATAGAACCCCCTTTAGGCATCCCCCTTTATGCTACTTATCCCTCTCATCTCTCTCCTCAACTGAAGACCAGCAAGACAAGATGCACCAAGGAGTCTGCTTCGGCGACCAACTAGCACTGAAGACTTTTTGTTGCAGCCTCCTCGACCAAGTGAAACCCCGTACAGTTATGTTTAACCCTCCAGACCAGAAACCCATTCCTAGACCCTTCGAGACATCATGAGATACCCCAACCCGAATCCTTAACCATGTGCTTAACCCACAGTATTGCAAGAGAACCAGTTAAGCCTCTGTAAACCTTGCACATCACTGGGTTCATTATGGAACTAGTGGACATAGTGAACAAGCACATTATCACCCTAATATAGCACAAGAACTGACGATGCCATAAGAAGACCAATTTGAGGATATAGGAATATAGGACAAATGACTTCATGAGTTTGTATCAGTGACCCTGAGGAATTATCTGAGACTTTGGTAAATCATGAGTGATGATTGGATTTGGCCTATACGAGATGATGCTTTCGATGGTATAAGGTTATTTGTTTGAAGGACTAGATAGACTATTGGCATCTCAGAAACCATGCTTAAGGATAAGATAATAAAATGTTCACTCGCACACTAGAATCCTTGAAACCCTTAAGCCCTACTAAGCCACAACATGGTCAGGTCATTACCATAGGTCTTGACTCTAAATCGAGAACACCTCAGACCATACTCAACCGTGACCACCACCAATACCCCCAGCCTACTTTATGTACCCCGTGAACAAAGTATTCATGGAGTGCTTAGACAAGATAGTTGTCATCTTTATTTTGGTAACATACTTGTCTACCCGAAGACGGAAGAAGAATCACTAAGCTGGTGAAGAAACATTTGAAGACCTCCATGCCAAGGAGGAATAACTATACCAACCACCATCGCCAAGAAATAAACGTCCGCGTTGAAGACCAGGTGTATCTGCAAGCCACTTCTCTCAATGGGACCAAGCATTTCCATGCCAAGGGAACCCACACCAAGATTCATCAGCCCCTCCGAGATCACCTCAAGATGAAGAGTAGACGGCTACCAGCTAGAGTTACCACCTGAGTTACCCATTGTGCACAGCGTTTTTCACGCATCACACCCCGGAAGTGTTTCCAACTTCCTAACTTGCCCGATCTCTACGAGAGCATCGACCACCGAGCCATCGACCCCTAGCCCAATCTAACCTCCCGCAAGCTACCCATTAGCAACCTGGATTAAGAAGAACGTCATACACGAAGCCATATCATCAAGTACTTCAAGTTCAATGGAGCACCACGCGGAAGCAGAAGCATTATGAGGACGTGAAGAGTACCGCAGATTTAAGTTTTGTATTCCTTCCCACGCCTAGTTTGGGAATATCGGGGACGAGATTCTTGTAAGGGGGTAGGTCTGTCACACCCTGATTTTAAGGCCACTACACTTAAGCTAACAATCACGATAAAATGTGGTTTGACAAAAACTTTTGAGTGTTTTGGACCTTGCCTTGATTTGGATTTTTGTGTGTTGTTTGCAAGTGCTCTAAAAATCAAATAAATCATCCAACTCCTATACTTCATCTCCTTGCTCCAAACTCTTGAACCAATGATCATGCCATGTGTATAGGACATAAAAATAATTTCTTGCAAAATAATTTGGCCAAAAAGTATTTTCTAAAATTAGTTTTCCAAAAACCCTTGAATTGAGATTTGCACTGCAAGTACTTGATTTGAGGTGTGAAAAATCTTTCAAAAGGTATATTTGAAACCTATTAGATATAGGATTCCAAGAAACCACAAAAATATAATTTAAAAAGTTATTTTCCTATTTTATTTAAAAGCTTTTTCTTAAGGCCAGAAATGGTCTTTAATAGGGAAAAATTATTTTTATTGTTTCAAAAATATTTGACAAAAATCAGGGAAACTCAGGGGGCATATATTTCCATATATAAGAGTTTCAACAAATGGTCATGTTCAAAATATTGGTCAAATCCCTCAAAAACCCTTTCTGGATATTTCAAGCTTTTGAAATATTTACAAAGGGAATATTCCCCAAAAATTCCAAGAAAATCCTATCATGTCAAATATGACATGTTTGATGATTTTGCCAAGTACCATGTCATGGAGAGCAGTATAACCCCATGAAACCCTCTCAAAACCACTTCTGTCCTTTTTCAAGTTTGAACAACTTTGCACTGTCAAACATGTCCAAATGCTCTCAAACTTGGTGCACATTCTCAAATGGTGTAATAATGCATCTAGACCAAATGGCACAAGTTGGAGAGAATTTTATCTTGATCAAAGTACCCCAAAACCCTCTCTGACCAGAATCAAATTTGAACAAGTTTGTACTGCCAACTTTTTCTCCTTGACCCCAACTTTTGTGAGCATGTTCACATGACCAAATGAGGCCACTACACCAAGTGGTGCATCAAGGAGAAATGATTTTCTCAACTAGATCTACACAAGTCCATTTCTGCTAATTTCTAGGGTTTACAAAAGTTACATTGTGAACTTTGCCCAAATAAGCTCAAAATGGGTGTAAGGCCCTAATTATATGTGCAATTTCACCCTGTGGAGTCTCCTGCCAAATGGAGTTCATTTGCTTAACCAAACAAGCATCAAACACCTTCTGCCATTTTACTAAAACCCCTGTTTTGACCTCTTCCACTCTTCTCCATGGCCTCCACTTTTTACCACAGCCCCTCCTAGACCTCTTCTACCTCCAGTAGAAATGGCTGCATCTTAGACCAATAATTGAGGGGTGAAACCACCTCTTTTACCTCTCTGAACAGCCCTTGCACCCCTCTTCCTCACCTCCCTCCTCACTTCAGTGGCCACCGAAGGCATCCAAGGCTTTCCCCACATTCTTTACTCCTCCCTAGAGCTACCAGACATGCTTTGCCGTGCCCACTTTGCCAAAAAATGGCATGCCAGCCATTTGCACGCTCTGGAGCATGCTACAGTGCGCTCCCGCACTGTAGCCGCCCCCTGCCAACCGCCTCCGGCCACCTCGGGCCTCCCCAGCGTGTCTCACGAGGCCGCCTCGGCGTCTGGGACACGGCAAGCTGCCGGCCCTCTCCTAAACCTCTCCCCTCTCTCCTCCATGGAGCTCGCCCGAGTGCGCCGTAGGCCGCGTTCACGGTGCACCACGGCCCCTCTATTTAGAGGCCCTCCCGAGCTCTCCTACGGCTTCTTCCCGCTCTCCCTCTTCCCCAGCAATCTCCCAGACAAGACACCTCTACCCCTTGCGCCCTCCTGCCCCCTCCATGGCTGCCATGGTCGCCGTCGACCTCCACCCGGCTCCGGTGAACCAGGGCCTCCCCTCCTCCCCTTTGACCACCAGGGGAAGCGCAGCATGCCATGGGATCCTTCCCGCTCCTTCTCCCCCTGCCCTTGTGCTCACGGAGTTGCGCCCATCCACTCCAGACGCCGCCCGCCATCTCCAGGGTCGCCGTCGCCCCAGATCCTCCCAGCTCGCATGAAGCCCCTGGATGGAAGCGGCTCGGCATACCGAGTCCGTCGGTGCACCGGACGCCACCGGGGACGGCCGGAGTCATCGGGGATCAACGCCGGCGTGTGCTCGGCCTTGCCTCCCCTGACGCTCCTCTGCCTCAGACGCGAGGAAGAGGACGACCACCCAGCCAGCTGGCAGGGGGCCCGCCCGTCAGCGGCAGAGGCGACCGAGCCGGCCCACCAGTCAGGTTAAGTGGAAACGGCTTTGGGCCGATCTGCTTGCCCCGCTGGGTGGCGCCTTCCCGCAGTGCGCCTTCGACGTCGCCCTGCCACCCGCACAGCTGAGCCGCTGGGCCGGCCCAATGCCTATCTCTGGCCCAGTGCAGAGAATAAGGGTATAGCCTTTTTCTTATTTTTCTTTTCCAGATAACTTGTAAAACCTCCCAAAAATTCAAATAGACTCCAAATTTGATGATTCTAATTTCTATAAGTTCATAAATTCCTGATCTATCACATGGTGCAATTTGCACATTTTTCCATAAAGATTTTCTTCACAAACATTTATCAAATCCCATATTTCCATTTCTGTCATAAACTTTAGAGAATCACAGAAGGCTCAAAATTGATCCAAATTCCATGATTCAAAATCCTAGGTGTCTATAAGTTCAAAACTTAGTTTTTGAACATTTTTAGTAATACTTTTTGTATCACCTCAAATAATGGTCTATTTCTTCATATTTGTCAACTTTGCAAATTCATAGGAAAATCATTTCAACTCCAAATCCAGTGAAACCAATTCCTAGATGCTTCTAGAATCATCCTTTGTTGAATGGGTGCCTTTGGTCGTTTTTCAAAAATATGTTTCTGTACACTTCTTGCAATTCCATAAACCCTTGATTGCATCATATCGAAATGTTTAGAAATATCCACTGATCCACTTCCAATGAAATCACTTTGGTCATTCCTCATATGACCAGAGGTATCCAATAAAAGTCAACTTCATATTTTTAGAGCACATTTATTCTTGCCTTGTTGTGTTGCTTATTGTGATTGTTTCCGACGTTAGTTGCCGAAGTAGACGGAGTACTTGGAGAAGGACCAGAAGATCTCAAGACTCTGATGAACCAGGCAAGCAGCCCTTTGACCATGTCTATGAAACCCTTTTTATGCATTTCATATAGCACTTTATTATTGTTGCATCGGAATCATGATGAGATGGTAGCCACTTTGGTGGGTTGCCTTTATTTCCTCCTTGTTGATACTTGCATTGTGCATGACCCTACCTTCTTATGAGGGTTATGCTGGTGGGAGTAGATAGGATGCTAAAGTAGTTGCTATGCAAAAAGGGACGGGAATATGCATGGTGATGGAGACAAAGTATTTTCAAATGACTTTTCGAAAACCCTGTCGGGTGCCACTTATGCCCGAGGGAGATGATGAGTTGGGTAGCCACTTGATGACGAAGTGGTGTACCGAGGCAAGTGTGTGTGTTGTTTTCAAAAAAAAACCGGATTGGTTTAAGTTGCGACCGTTATTCCAACCTTACATGCGCAACCACTCTACCCTTTTATGGGAAAGGGCATTATTGATTACCTAGGCTGATACTAGCTTAGAGCCTGCATTACTAGTGACGGGAGAGTTGTTGGTGCTCTCTCTTGGGACGGGGTCATACCAGGTAGGGCGGCCAAGAACATTTTTATGGGGCACCAGACACACCGTTGGTACCCCGTCCTAGTGGTATGTGATGAATATGGGAGCAAGGCTCCACAATTTTTTGAAGTTGTGAAATGTTGGGCACGGGGGTTACTACCAATCGAGTGGACTCCATGTTAGTGTCGTCTAGGGAAAGATAGTGATCGGGTGCTTACCCCGAGTACTTGAGGTACCGCGGATCGTGGATGACACGGAAGTTCCCCGGATCTTGTGGGTAAAGTGTGCAACCTCTGCAGAGTGTAAAACTATTCGAATAGCCGTGTCCACGGTCAGGGACAGTTGGGTAACCGCTCTTGGTCTACGTCCACATGTTTACAAACTAGTGTATGTGTGTGGATAAGTGGGAAGAACTACTTGGGTCAAGTCAAAGTACTTGACATGATTGAGTTGGGTTGATGCCCACTCTATTTATGTTGGTATATGTAACCTGTCCTCATGGTTACTTGAATTCTCCTCATGCATGTCTTACAAGTTGTTGAACATGTCATTGCACTCAAAACTAGCTTTCTGCAAAAATTTACCTATATCATGCATTGTTGTATCTTGAGCCAAAACATGGGTTGCTTGCGAGTACATTCAAAGTACTCATTGGCTTGCCACTGGTTATTTTATTGGCCAGGCAAAAAAACAGGATATGATGAAGAGTACCTTGGTGACGAACATGCGAGCTAGGACGCTTCCCAGTCAGAATGCCTGTAGGGTTAAGGCATATGACATGGGTCCAAGTTGTTATTGAACATTTCCGCTGCGATGATACACTCAAGATTGGACCATAATGGTCCTACTTGTGTAAAACGGTATGTATGGATGTAAGACTCTTGTTATTCAGCTTCTGTGTGTTCAATGAGCATTGATCTCTGGGATCACTGTTCACGTGCATTCGGTGATCACGACTTATGAGTTGGGGTCCCCACAGTCCCACACCAAATATCCAACTCAGCCCCACTAATGCTTTCTATCCGGCGCCACCGAGTTCAGTTGACATAGCCACTGCCAGAAACCCTAATCAGTTCGGTCTCACCGATGGGATCTCGATCTCACCGAGATGGGCTTGCAAACTCTCTGTTACCTATTGCAATATTTTCGGTCCCACCGAGATATACAATCGGCCCCACCGAGTTTGCTTGGCCAACTCTCTGTTTCGCTTATTACCCAAATCGGTCCCACCGAGTTTGAGTAATCGATCAAACCGAGTTTTGGATTTACCCTAACCCTAGCACATCGGTCCCACCAAGTTTTGTGTAATCGTTTTCACTGAGATTACGTTATGCCCTAACCCTAACGAAATTAGTCCCACCGAGTTGATCCAGTCGGTCCCATCGAAACACCTAACGGTCACATTATGAACCAAATCGGTCTGACCGAGTTCTTTGGATCGGTCCCACCGAGTTTGGTGATTTGTGTGTAACGGTTAGATTATGTGTGGAGGCTATAAATACCCCTCCACCCACTCTTCATTCGTGGAGAGAGCCATCAGAACATGCCTACACTTCCAATACATATTTTCTGAGAGAGAACCACCTACACTTGTGTTGGGGTCAAGATATTCCATTCCAACCAAATAAATCTTGATCTCTAGCCTTCCCCAAGTTGCTTTCCACTCAAATCTTCTTTCTACCAAATCCAATTCTATGAGAGAGAGTTGAGTGTTGGGGAGACTATCATTTGAAGCACAAGAGCAAGGAGTTCATCATCAACACACCGTTTGTTACTTCTTGGAGAGTGGTGTCTCCTAGATTGGCTAGGTGTCACTTGGGAGCGTTCGACAAGATTGTGGAGTTGAACCAAGGAGTTTGTAAGGGCAAGGAGATCGCCTACTTTGTGAAGATCTACCATAGTGAGGCAAGTCCTTCGTGAGCGACGACCATGGTGGGATAGACAAGGTTGCTTCTTCGTGGACCCTTCATGGGTGGAGCCCTCTGTGGACTTGCGCAACCGTTACCCTTCGTGGGTTGAAGTCTCCATCAACGTGGATGTACGATAGCACCACCTATCGGAACCACGCCAAAAATCTCCGTGTCTCCAAATTGCGTTTGCACTCCAATCCCTTCTCTTTACATTCTTGCAACTTGCATGCTTTACTTTCCGCTGCTCATATACTCTTTGTATGCTTGCATGCTTGCTTGATATGTATTGTGAGTGTTTAAACTTGTGCTAATACTCCACATGAACCTAAAGAATTAAAAACTGCAACTTTTCTTGACTAGAGTCTATTCTCCCCCATCTAGACACCTCTTCTCAATCCTTTCAATTGGTATCAGAGCATTGGTCTCCATTGCCTTGGTTTAAACACCTTTAGAGGAAGATGGATGTGTCTACTTTGGGGAGTCTTAGACGTAGAGTGCCTATTCTTGATGGAGAGTTCTTCTATGAGTGGAAAAATGAAGTGCTTGAGATTTTCAATGAATATCATTTGAACAAGTACATTACTAGCCCTTGTGCACCTCATGTTGATCCTTTGCATCCTACCCTTGATGAGTCTATAGACATGATCCGCAACCTTAGAACCGTTAATCTTATCACTAGAGGCTTTCCTAGAAACTTGATTGAATGTTTGCCTACTCTTGATTGTGCCCACACTATATGGAGACTCCTTGAGAAACGTTTTCCAAACTATTCCTTGAAGAACTTAGATGAGATTCTTCATAAGTACATTGCCTTGATTAAGATGAATTCCAATGATCCCAAATTTGGTGACTGCTTATTTGAGCTTACAAATCTTACGAGTGCTAAAGGAGATGTTGGAATCATTAGCAATATCATTTCCAAAGCTATTAGAATTCATAAACATAACCATAGAAATGATCATTTATCTAATGAATTACCCTCTCTAGGAGTTGATCAATCACAAGATGATGTTGAACATGGATACTATGATGAGGAAGATGATAGTGACTGTGATCTTGATGATGTAATGAGACACTTTGGTCTTATGGCAAATCTTCGCTGCTACATGGCCGGAGGGAAGGAATGGGTCCTTGATAGTGGATGTACTGGTCATATGACCGGAGATAAAGATATGTTCCATGAGCTTGCTGAAAACGACGGCCCTCGAAAGTATGTCACCTTTGGTGATAACTCAAAGGGTAAGGTGGTTGGCCTAGGTAAGGTGGCCATCTCACATGATAGCTCCATACAAAATGTCATGCTCGTTGAATCTCTTGGGTACAATTTACTTTCAGTATCTAGACTTGCTGATTTCAGTTTCAATGTCCTGTTTACTGAGGTAGATTGCCAAGTGTTTCGTAGAGACAACCGTAAAATGGTCTTCATCGGTATACGTAGAGGTGATCTTTACATTGTTGATTTCACTAAAAAGGCTCAACCTAGAACTTGCTTAATTGCTAAATCTTCTAAAGGCTGGTTGTGGCATAGAAGACTAGGTCATGTGGGTATGCGAAATCTTGATAAGCTTATTAAAGGTGATCATATCCTTGGAATAAAAAATGTCATATTTGACAAGGATAGACTTTGTAGTGCTTGTCAGGCAGGAAAACAGGTTGGAGGAAGTCATCGCGTGAAGAACATCATGACCATGAGAAGACCACTCGAGCTACTTCACATGGATCTCTTTGGTCCCAATGCCTACAAGAGTCTCGGTGGCAACTCATTTGGTCTAGTCATAGTTGATGATTTTTCAAGATTTACGTGGGTGTTCTTTCTTGATGACAAATCGCAGGTCCAAAAGATCTTCAAAAACTTCGCTAGGAAGGCCCAAAATCAGTTTGATGTGAAAATCAAGAAGGTTGGCAGCGACAACGGAACGAAGTTCAAGAACGCAAATGTGGATACCTTTCTTGACGAAGAGGGGATTTCACATGAGTTCTCAGCTACGTACACACCTCAACAAAATGGAGTTGTTGAGAGGAAGAACCGGACTCTTATTGAGATGGCAAGAACGATGCTTGATGAGTACAAGACTCCAAAACACTTTTGGGCGGAAGCGGTCGAGACAGCTTGTCATGCAACAAATCGCTTGTATCTTCACAAGCTACTTGGCAAGACGGCATGGTACATACCCTCAGGCCCGAGGGAGAACTATTCCCTCCTCGTCATGGAGAGCACCGGGATGATGAAGATGGCCACCAGGGAAGGATTGCCCCCTCCGGCAGGGTGCCGGAACGGGTCTAGATTGGCTTTCGGTGGCTACGGAGGCTTCTGGCGGCGGAACTCCTGATCTAATCTCCGTTCTGGAAGTTTTAGGTTACGTAAGTATATATGGGTGCAGGAGGTACGTCGGTGGACTGAAGGGGGGGCCACGAGGCAGGGGGCGCACCCCAGGGGGTGGGCGCGCCCCTACCCTCGTGAGCTCCTCCTTCATCTTCTGACTTAGGATCCAAGTCTATCCGGTAGGTTTCCTTCCAAAAATAACTTCTCCAGTTGATTTCATTCCGTTTCGACTCCGTTTGATATTCCTTTTCTTTGAAACACTGAAATAGGCATAAAACAGCAAATCTGGGCTGGGCCTCCGGTTAATAGGTTAGTCCCAAAAATAATATAAAAGTGGATAATAAAGCCCAATAATGCCCAAAATAGTAGATAATATAGCATGGAGCAATCAAAAATTATAGATACGTTGGAGACATATCAGCAGCGCGTGTCACCGTGCTACTAGTAAGGCGCTACAACTATTCCTTAGTAGTGTGTGCAACACACGCTACTGCTAAGACACATAGACGCAGTGTGTGTTGCTTCCAGCGCTACTGCTAATCTAACTAGTAGTAGCTTGTTTCCAGTCCAGCGATACTAGTATACTTTTTTCATTTTTAGTTTATTTATACGCCGTTATACAAATTTTGATATAGTACCAATCATGAGGTTGTTATATCACTATGTCCATAAGAGTGTGTGAAATGAAGGTGGATTAGGTTCAAGTGGAGGCAGCATGTGGTGCATCTCGAAACTATACTACTAATCCAAACTTGATCTACTTTGGATTAGTAGTACTTTCGATGTGCACCACATGTTGCCTCTAGTTGAATCTAATCCGCCAACACGAGCTATTTAATCATCATCATAGTCATTACCACCAATACTAGCTATTTAATCATCATAGTCATAGTGTAGCACATTATTATCTTCAAACTCATCTTAGCGAGCTAATCACCACCAACACTAGCTACGATAGCTATATAATCACCACCTACACTAGCTAAGAATAATCATCATAGTCATTACCACCAACACTAGCTATTTAATCATCAGTCACACTACAAAAAAAAGACACATCCATGACATTTTGGGCCGAACAATTTTTTTTTCTGTCATACATATGACACTTCTATGACGATAATTGTGACAAAACCCGGTATCATCATAGATGTGGTGGGCTCCTACTTCTATGACAAAAAATCATGACAGAAAATGGGCTTTTCGTCCTGGGCGGGCCGGAGACGCAGCTGCATGACATTCTTTGGGCCGTCCATGACGGAAAAAACCATGGTAGAAGCGAGGGCGAGGAAAATTTCGGGGAGTTCCCGGTTACGGTGGGAGGTCGGGGGCCGAGCGATGCGCATTTCTCTCGTACACGTACACGCGTGTGTGCGAGGCGTTGGCTCTAACTGAACCCGAGCAAGGCGTTGGGCTCTAACTGAACCCGAGCGATTGCACTGCAGGCTACGCGTTACTGAACCCGAGCGATCGATCGATGGCTGTTAACTGAACCCGATCGAGTGATTCCTTCGCTACTCCTGCTAACTGAAGCCGATCGATTGGATGAACAGTGAGCATTGCGGGAGGGGGGGGGGGGGTTGATGAACAGTGAGCGGTGGCGTTGCCTCTAGATGAACAGAACCCCGTGGTGTGGTCGAGGACTGGATGAACAGTAGACGATGGAGGGGTGCCCGTGGAGGGGTGGTTGAATAGGACCCCGTGGCGTGGAGGGCTGGATGAACAGTAGACGGTGGAGGGGTGGTTGAACAGTAGCTGATGGAGTAGCGCGCGGTGGAGGCTGGATGAATAAGAGCCCGTGGAGGCTAGAGGAGGTCGACAGTGGAGATGAACAGTATCCCGTGGAGTCCCGTTTTGCGGTACGCCACACCCCTCCTGATGAACAAGACCCCCGTTTCGACCGTAGGAGGTCCGTTTTGTCCGTTTTGCGGTACGCCACACCCCTCCCAATCAACAGGACCCCCGTTTCGACCATAGGAGGTCCGTTTCCTCCGTTTTACGGTACGCCACACCCCTCCCGATCAACAGGACCCCTGTTTCGACGGTAGGAGGTCCGTTTCCTCCGTCCAAGCCCTCCCGATGAACACGACCACACATTCCGTTCCGACCCAGCTGGTTGGCTCCCACGCGTTCCGTTGCCTCCCGATGAACACGGCGCATTCCGTTGCCTTCCGATGAACATGACGCATTCTGTTGCCTCCCCATGAACACGACGCATTCCGTTGCCTCCCCATGAACACGACGCATTCCGTTGCCTCCCCATGAACATGAAGACGACACTGTTTCTCCGTTCTGACCCAGCCATGTACACGAGCCCTGACCGTACGTATGCGCGAGTAGGCGTTCGAGACCCAGCCCGTATGTACACATACGTGGTCGTATTTTCTTTCTTGCACCTTGGCCGCTGTACGTACGTGTACATGCTACGTGCGCGCCTCTACTATGACATGTGCGCGTCTCTACTACGACACGTGCGCGCCTCTAATCGACCAGTATGTACGTACACGTTCACGACCAGAATGACAATGCTACGTATGCTTCGACCAGGTGGGTCCCGACTGTCAGGCACTTCCTTGCCTACGAAGATGTAGTTGGTGGGTCCCAGCAATCAGGGGTGAATCGTTTTTTGCCCGGACGCACTTCTTTGCATGCGAAGGTGTAGCTGATGGGTCCCAGCAGTCAGGGGGGCGAATCATTTTTTTTTTGCCCGGACGCACTTCCTTGCGTGCGAAGGTGTAGCTGGTGGGTCCCAGCAGTCGGGGGGCGAATCATTTTTCTCGGATGCACTTCCTTGCGTGCGAAGATGTAGCTGGTGGGTCCCAGCAGTCAGGGGGGCGAATTGTTTTTTTCGGACGCACTTCCTTGCGTGAGAAGATGTAGCTCGTGGGTCCCAGCAGTCAGGGGGCGAATCATTTCATTTGCAAAATACGGTGGCCCGTCCGGTGGGTCCGCTGTCAGGTGGAGGAATAATTATTTTGCACGTAATAAGGAGGCACTTCCTTGCGGGTGCCGTGGACCCAGCTGTCAGCCTCTCCACGTACAGTCCACGTCCGATGGAAGTCGTTCCTTGACCACGTTGACCACGCCGCGCCAAGAGCACCAGGGCGATGGACGACGGTGAGGCCTAGGAAGGGGACGACAAGGAGCCGGGGAAGGCGCGGTAGTGGATGCACACGTGGAGAGGAGTAAGAGGGTTCACTGGTTCGGCTGCGCTGCCGTCGCCGCAGAATAACAGGGGGTGTGGGTGAGTGGAGGGATGGCCTGGCCAGCTGTGGGAGTAGTAGGGGGCGGTGCGGCCTCCGCGACAGCACAGCCGACCGCGGGAGGCAGGAGCAGGCGGCACGACCGACACTGCTTTGGGCGGCTGGAGCAAGAAGACCAGAGGTTGAAGAACCACAACGGCCGTTGGATGGACATCGTACGGTTACTGCAGCTAGAATCGTTTATATTGACTAAGTTGACAAAGCCCTTGGTACGTCAACTTAGTAGGCCCACAGGTCAGCTTCTGAAATGGTGCACCCTAGATGTCAGGGGGAGGAATCATTTTTTGGGCGGGTGAAGGTAGAATATCCGAGATTGAAGAAGAAGCACGGCATCCGTTGGATGGACATCCAACGGCCACTGCTACTAGAACCGTGTGTTGACTATAAGTTGACAAAGCCTTGCATACGCTTCAACTCTATTTTTTAGGGGACGTGTCAACTTAGTAAGGCCAGAAGTGTGTGGCAGAGAACTTATAGCCCATTTGAGATTTGTAAGAATGTGTAGCCCATTTTTGAATTCTAATGAAATTTACTACAGCCATTTACAGTTTATTCAAAGTACAACCCATTTCAACTAACCGTTCAAAACAGAATTCAATAAAATTTCCCACATTTTGATGGGATCCGAAATATTTTTATCCCAAAATTTCTAGTCAGATTAAATACAATTTCAATATAAATTTATATTATGTAAAAATCCAACAAAACATTGCGCTTGCAACAATTAATGAAATTAAAATTTTCAATATCCACAAATAATATTTTGTAAAGTAATCACGTGTTTGGTGCATTTTTTTATAGTTACTGCCCAGTTTTTATAATTACATCCCATTTATTATTTCTTAAAGCCCATTTTCTTGTTAAGCCTAATGAATCCCTCCTAGGGAAGATTTGCAGCCCAGCGGGGCGGAGAATAACAACTTGACCTTGCCTGGGTATTCCAAAAAAAAGTATAGCTGGGCTAGCCATTTTCAGCTTGAAAAAAATTAATATCTGGGATGGATACTTGGCTGGGCTAGACGGGCCACAGCCCACCCAGTTAATACCTGCATCGATGTTTTCATTGTTGTTCAGAGGAGAAAAATTAATATCTGGGCTAAACATCAAAAAACTCTGCAGTGCTCACACCTCAAAAACACAAATACTGCTCGAGCTGCTTGGTCCCAGCTGTCGGCCGCTTCTTGTGCAATTCTCTCGTTTATTGACTAGTACTACATGGGTTGACAATGATGTGGGACCGTGACGTCAGGAAACCAAGAGGAAGCAAAATAAATTATAGTTATATATATAATAAGGAGGCACTTGCGTACGTGAGGCTATGGACCTGGTGGGTCCCCATTATCATCCTCTGCAAGTAAAGTCATCTCCTCGCCCGCGCGCGCTTTCCGCCCGAAACAGTCAATGCTGCCCTCCCGGCTTCCCGGTGCAGGCGATTGCTCCGCCTTCAAAAGACACAAGTGCCGCCCGTCCGTCCATCTGCCGCCCACACGTCCGTCCCTCCGCCCGCCCACCATTGCTATATAAACTGTTGCGCTGGCCATAGCCGCAGTCATCCGCATCCGTTCCCTTTCTCCTGTCCACACCACTACTATCCACCATGGCTTCCTCACGCTCCAGCGCTCTTCGGGACGGGCGGACGACGGACCACAAGGAGATGGCAGCCATTGCTGCCGACCGGCTGGCCGGCAGGCAGCTGGAGGACGACGACGTCCCAATGAAGAACATGGTAGTCGACGATCCGGCTCCAACCCCCTCCTCCGCGCCATCCTCGCCGGTGCATTGCACCATGACCATCGGCGAGACCCGTGCCCAATATATGGACAGGGTGAGGCAGATGCGTGAGGAGCAGTTCCGGAGGCACAGGCTGACGCCGCCTACAACCACCATCTCCTCCAGGAGCACCTGCAGGCGGAGGAGCAGATCGCCGCGGAGCGGGCGGAGTAGGAGGCACTGCTCGACTCGTACCGCTCCGTCCGCAAGGGCCGCCTCGAGTGCTGGCAGTACCGTATGCAGGTGGCGGAGGCTGCGGCCGCCTACAAAGAGGCTAGCAAAGGGGGCGATGAAGCGGTCGAGGCGCTGTTTGGCAAGACCAAGGATGAGGCAGAGGACAATGCCGGCTCCGACGAGTCCCTGCTCCGCTGGTGTCGACGAGGCCCTGCTCCGCCAAGGTCCCGCGGCACCACCAACGAGGCAGAGGACACCGCTGGCTCCACCGAGGCCCCGCCCCGCCAACAATGAGGCAAAGGACACCGCCGGCTCCGCCGAGGCCCCACCCCGCCAACAACGAGGCAGTGGACATCACAGGCTCCGCCGAGGCCCCGCCCCGCTGCCAACGAGGCCGCGCCACACAGAAAACGAGGAAGAGTAGAACACGGTAGGTCGCCGCCGCTCGGGTCCAAGTATGGCCACTGCTGCTACCCTCCGGTTGAAGCCAAGCTAGGCGGGTTGACCATTGACGGTCGGTTAGCTTCTTGGCAGCGACGTGGAGTCGGAGAGCTGCGCTGGAGAAGAACCCTGCTTCTACTTAACTAATGGTGCAGTTGGCTGACTCACACGTGGGACCAACAGGCCACATGTCAGTTACGCAACTGCACCTGCAGTTAAGTCACTGAAGCTTCTGTTCGGCTCAGCGGGACACAGGTGGGTAGCTTCAGTTAATTAATTATACCTCCAGCGCACCCCTTTTTAGTTGAAGAATGTATGAAATGTAATGAAATCCGGCATGTTTATATGAAATCCGACCGTGTATGAATGAATTTATTTCGATTAGTTCGAATTCCTGTATCACTGGCATTGGATGAACATGCAAAACAATACGTACTAGCATTATTCCCAGGGTGATCACCTCGTTTGCAGCAGTTTCACATGTACTCCCTCCGGTCCTTTCTAGTCTGCATACAAGTTTTGTCTGCAGTCAAAGTATCTCTACTTTGACCAATCTTATACAAAAAAGTATGCACTTTCACAATGTGCGAAGTAAAAAGGAACAGAAGGAGTACAAAGAGTTTGAGCAGCTTTTTAGTGTTTCTGTACATTGCAATCAAACACACAGGCCTGGCAATTCATAGAGAACATTCAAAACAATCGATGATTATGCATCTCAGCGACTCACATGTCAGAGGCAATATTTACTTCACAACTAAAGAATAAAGAAAAAATTGATCGACGCTGCTGACAGCAAAGGGCGTCCCATTCGAAAATATCAAACGCATGTCTTGCTAAAATCAATGAGCAAAATTTGACAAGGTTGTCCCATTCCAAAATATCAAATGCCTACGATTGTGGAATGGGCAGGGTTTGCCATCAGTTCGGACATTGACATGGCACCTCGTGCTAAATAAACCAGCTGTTCTTTTTGTGCAGTTCCACCAAAATCAACCAAATTCGCGCGTAGCTTGTATGATTTCGCCCTTATATGTTGCAACGCCTTGAACTTATCGGCACCTCCTTTCTTGTGGTGGAAATGAATGATTCGATGTATTCATGAACATTTTGTGCAGTTCCCATTGAAATCAAGCTGAGCACCCCTGTTTGCACAAATACAAAAAAGTGATTAGTATAAAGCAAACTGTACTATGAATTGACAGTTTCAACAGGCACATACATGGTCCATGTAGAGCACACTTTTAGAAAAATGGAACTCACCAGAAAGAATCCTAGAACAACATTGTACTCGCGCATCACAGCAAAAAGATGGAGATTTGTCAGTCCTTCTGAGCTGAAGTTAGTTTGGTCTTGTGGGGAGTAATGTAACCATCCTTCAACTGCTCCTTCTGATGAGAAGATAGACAGGGCTTCTTCATCCTGGCATAATCGGAACTAGTCACTTCACGTACTCCATATTCTTCTTCAGAGGAAGATGATCCTGTTGTGCAAAGACAAGAGGACTACTAAATGCTAGCATCCCTGTTTGCTCGAAAAAAAGGAAAGGAAATATTTAAAACAGCACAGATGAAGCACTTCTCAAGGACAATACCACTTTTTCATGACAGTATCTAAACAGTAGCACAACACCAATAGAGATGACAAAGCTCAATCATATGGATGAAATCAGTGGGCGAGTACCAACCTTTGTCAGGAGGCTTATTGTGTAGAGCATACAGATGAAGCACTTCTCCGGAACCATCTGTTGCTATCTACGGTGGTGGCCATGCTTACTATATACTCCTCGATTAGTTTAATGTTTCCAACATCTTCTTGTGCAGTTCCACTAAAATATATGGTATCTTCAAAGAAGATCCCTGTTTGCACAAGTTGAGATAATTACATATTACATTAAGAGTGGCATCAAATCAGTGGCAAAACAATTGCTCGTTCCAGCCATAGCAATAAATTAAGATGCAAAACTATATCATTACTTGTGTCATCACAGTTCCAGTGCTTCATTACAGCACCGGGAGTTGATTTTTGTTTTTCTTCCGCTTGTTCTTCCCCTTCATCACTTGGTTCAATAACAGACAAGCTTCGCCTTCAATGTAAGATTTGGCATGTCAATTAGGGAGCACAAGTATAGTACTAAACTTAATTTTCTGATGAAAGTGGCAAAATACAGGCCAGCAGTTGTGAAATATCCTTATCTTACCTCAATGGGATATTACGGTGCACATACAGATTGGAAGTCTTGTCTCCATTTGTGCAGTTCACTAAAATCAAGCAACATTATCGTACAAGTAGCACAACATATGAAAGCACACTGCAGAATCATGTGAAAGAAGGCTAGTACTGACCTCTCATGATGCGGAATTCAAACAACTCACAAGAAGAAGATCTGAACCAAATTCGCCTTAACGGATAGGAAGTAAGATCTCCTCTTGTGCAGTTCCACTAAGATCAAGCAATCAAGCAACGTTGTCGGTGTGACATTTTGGTTGAACTGCACAAAACACTCTTAAAACAAAAGTGTTTTGTGCAGTGCAACAAAAGGTCACAATGGCAACGAGGTGAAGTAGATAACCCTGTTTACACAGAGGTGCAAAGGAAACAATTAGTGGTCAATAACGGTGGATGACACAGAAGCCAACAAAAAGAAGCATCTACCTTATCTAAATGGGAAAGAAAGCAAGACAGTAGCATTTCTCAAACGGTGGCATTGATTAATATTAACATAGAGATTATATTAACAATAAAATTCGTTAAACATGTAATTTGCTTTTAACTGTGGCATTGCATCAATTTTCCAGCGGCATTATTAGAGGGTGTTTGTTTACAGGGACATTTTGGTGTAGGGACTAAAAAAACTCCGTGTCAGTCCCATCTAAACCAAACAGGAGGGACTTTTAGGGACTAAAAGTGGGCATTTGGGACTAAAGAAAGAAGACCCCGAGGGAGTCTTTTTGGGACTTTTTCCAACAGTTGCCCCTGCCACGCATCGCACCTTGTCTCTATTAGTTCATTACTAGGGGTAACATGGTCTTTTAGCATGTCATTTAATAACCTCTAGTCCATGTTTAGTCCCTGGAACCAAGCAGGTAGGGACTAGGTAGTTTTTAACCAAACAGGGCCTTAGATTAACAACAACTAATGAGTTGCACGGGACAGTGGACGCACCAGCACCATGTGCATCTACCGATGTACTGTGGTCATGCACAGTCTGTTGCAACAAAGAACAAACAACCAAGGAGCATATTTGTGTTGGTCCCAGTTTTGTTATCTTTAGACACCTTTCCCTATGTGAGCGCAGAAAATCTAGTCCTGCTCAAACTCTACAGCCTTGTCCCTTCCTTTCCTTTTTGAACTAGTACTTTCGCCCCTTCCTTTCCTCTTTGAACCACGTCCTAGATTTATGCGATACAACTTTCCCCACTACTTTCCCCCATTCCTTTCCTCTTTGAACCACGTCCTAGATTCATGCTATACAACTTTCCCCCTTCATTTCCTCTTTGAACCACGTCCTAGATTCATGCTATATACAACTTTTCCCACTACTTTCCCCCACTCCTTTCCTCTTTGAACCACGTCCTAGATTCATGGTATACATGCAGCTAGAGCAATGCATGTGGAGTAAGTAAATTATACCTTAAGGTTCTTGGGGCGTGGTTCGGTGGGCGACGGGACGGCGGCGAAGAAGAAGGGGTCGGAGGCCCTCCCGCGCCGCCGCTGGGTGGAAAGTGAACAGCTGCACCGGTAGTCCCTCGCCGACGGCGACAGCGTTAAGCCTCCTTCCCTTCCCGGCGGACGGATCCTGCCGGCTCTTTGAGCAGCAGTGAGGGGAGAGAGAGGCCAACGAAGTCTTGTTTAGATCTGGAGAGGGCGAGAGAGTGTGAAGAGAGCAACTACCCCCTCCGTTCCAAATTACTCGTCGAAGAAATGATTGTATCTAGAACTAAAATACATCTAGATACATCCATACCTGCGACAAGTAATTCGGAACGGAGGGAGAGGGCGAGAGAGTGTGAAGAGAGCAACTACAAGCGTTGAGGCTCCAACGTGTATATATATACTGGAGAGAGAGTGTGAAGCATGCAAACCCTAGAAAACATTTTGACCAGTCAAAGAATCCTCCTGCACAAAATGCTCAAGTGTAGTTATCGAACCCGAGACCTCAAGTTAGAAGGTGCAACGGGACCAAGGTGCGTGCGTGTGTGCGTGTGTGTGTGTGTTTAACAGCATGTGTGTGTTAGAGAGAGCGACAGATCGACCTACTCCTATAGAGATATGTTGTGTAGTGTACGATTTTAGCCGCAAGAGTCAGTGCATCCTCTCGTTTCCAGGCGTGTCCGGTAGGGACATGCGAACAGTTGCCACGCCCGCTCTTGACCAGCCTGGCCCACCTAAAGCCCCTCCATCGCCCCCGCGCGCTTCCTGCCCGAAACAGTCAGTGCCGCTCCAAAGAATCGGTGTCGCATTCATGCCCGAGTAGAGCGGACGCGACCTCTCACTGGCGCAAGAGTGATGGTTTCTTCGTCCGTCCAACTTACTGCTGGGTCTATGTGACTTGACGGCTCATTGGTCTTTATTACTGAGGTGGTAGGACTGCTGGATGTCCCACGCTTTCGGCGAAAGGAGGTATACCACTACTATATTACAATTTTCTCCATTCTTACAGCGGAGGCGTGCAAGAGCGGTGAAAACACGCAGGCTCAGTGATTACATGGCCCACCTCACACTATGACCGTGCGACACCTAACTCTTTACATAGTACTCCCTCCGTTCCTAAATATTACTAGATGAGTCCCCGCGCGTTGGCGTGGAACAACGGTATATCTCTCTGCGCAAAATTATCGATTTCATAGAACAAAAAAAACTCAATAACCGCATGAAAAATGTGGTAGCCAAACTAAATAAACTCCCATCATCATTTAGATCATCCCACGTAAGGAAAAAAGATCAGCCAACTCCTACTGCATAATGGGATTATATTTTTCTTTTTGAAATGTTAATGGGACTTAAAAGCTCACTTACTTGCATGCTACCGGTGCATGCTTGCATGCAAACATGTTGATGTGATTTAAAACCCACTCACATGCATGTGCCACGGTATTTCTGCATGCTTGCATGTGGCTTAGTGTGGAGCCTCTCAACGTCTAGATCAGACGGCTATTATGGACTGATTTACTTCATCTAACGGCTACATCAATTTTGATGATGTGGCTCAAGGAGAGGATAGAGAATTCCTAGTAGTGGGGGCTAGCTATTACTAGTAGATAAGTCTTTGTAGAGATTCCACTACATACGGAACAAAATGAATGAATCTACACTTAAAATGCATCTATATACATCCGCATGTGGTTCATGGTGAAATCTCTACAAAGACTTATATTTAGGAACGGGGGAGACGGCGTACTAAGCAAGCTTCTCCTCGTTCTGCGAGTTGACGGGACACATCAAAAGTACTCCAGTGTATAGAGCCTTGCCTCTAAGGTAGGCCCCACATGGTTTGCCTCTTTTTTTAACATAACACGTCAAGTCGCAATTTGTTTGTTCACCCGTGGTAGACGATCCTCCCTCCACCAAGTGGACAACCAGTACACGTGCCAAATTACCACGTGGGCTGCCTTTTTCGTACAGAAATGAGCTCCACAGTGTACCCGCGCGGGTGTGGTTGGGAAAGAGACGGGAGTACGTGCGCCGTGCATGCACCTCTTCTCTTCGTGCACGTCCCCCACCTACGTGGGTGTGTGTGAGAGATACAAACCGCGTTCGTGAGTGTTTTTTGTTTTGGGGTGGGGGTGGGGTGGGGGTTGATTTCATGAATTATTTGTGGGAATATGTGTCGATGACATCTCAAACAAAATTTTGCATGCAATGTGTGTGAAATGGAGGCCTATCCATATCATACATAGAGGGTCGGGCAATCCACGAGAAGAGAGGGAGGGGTCATAGCTATCGATAGAGTCGAAGAGAGGATCAAGTGGGTGGGTGCGAGATCGATGAAGAGAGCCATCGAAATTGTGTGTGTGTGCAAGTCAAAGATATAGGGCGACTGGCCTACCGGAACGTTAGAGGGCACATGTCAAGTTTGTGTGTGGCAGGGAGACATGACTAGAGCGCTCGATGTATCGGTGTGTGTGGGGGGAGGGGGTGGGGGAGGGGTAGGCAGAGGCCTAACTATAGAGGTAGAACGACTCGTATATGTGTTGAGAAGGAGAGACCCAGCTATGTCTTGAGGGAGATCGGTCGACATCCATACATAACTGAAGGACGGGAAATATGATGGGACAGAGAGAGAGGAGAGAGAGAGGGAGGGAGAGGGAGGGAGAGGGGTAGAGTGCTGGATGGGTGATGGAGTTGCTTCTCGAAGATGGTGGGAGAGGCCTACTAGACAAACTGAGGGTGGAACTGCAATGTTATCAATAAGAGTGGGGATGTGTTTCTGTGTGTGCCTGTGCGTGATAGATCTGTCGGGACGCATCCATGGATGATGAAGGGGAACCATGTGTTTGGTAAGCAAACCTAACTAGATCGGTAGATCAATTGTTGTTTGTCGGAGGAAGGGAGAGACACAACTAATGAGGTAGATCGATTGACGTGTGGGTAAAAACGAGTTATAAGGACCTAGCTAGCTATATGTATAGCGAGAGATCGGTCGGTGTACGTCCATTTGTTAGAGGCAAATAAGGCCCAGCGAGACGGATAGACAGAGAGAATGGAGCTAGGAGGTGGTGCGAGAGGCCCAACTACTAGCTAGATACGGGGAGGAGTGTGCGGTTGTGAGATCGATGAAAAGAGGGGCGAGAGTTTACACGTGTGTCTGACCGTATGAGAGACACGAGGCAAGGACACATAAAGGAGGAGATTGAAGGTGTGTGTGTATGTTGTAGGCAGGCATCGCTGGAGAGGTTTATCGATCGGTGTGTGTCGGAAAGGAGTTGTGGAGACTCTGGGAGAACGACCTAAAGAAAAAAATGAATGTGGCCCGGTGTATAGAATGCCGGGGAGGGGGAGGGCGAGGAGGGCGTGTGCATGCACGAGAGAAAGTTAGTGGTAGCTACAAAGGTTAGAGGATTGTGTGGGTGTAAGAGACTAACAAAGATCATAATTTGATATGAAAGCGGATTCATATATTTGAATAGGAGATCATAGTGTTTTAAACATTGCATGCATGAATATAGTGGTGATACACGTGCTATGCACATGTTATACCATAATGTGATAATGCATGGCGTTTGCAACTCACAGCTAAATGCGAACAATCTAAACCATACTATACATCAAACAATCTCACATTTTATTTGAATTTGTGATAATGTGTGGCGTTTGCAGCTTACAACTAAATATCGAACAATCTAAACAATACTATATATCGAACATTCTCACATTTTATTTGAATTTGTGGTAATGTGTGGTGTTTGCAACTCACATCTAAATACTTGTAGGCGTAGGGGGCGGGGCACCATACATAATGTGATAAACACATTATACATATGAGACATGGTTTAGATTATGAAGATCTAGCTAGAGCTAGAAATGTAATGTGATTTGAAATCAAAACAAAGTGGATTCAAAAAATCTATTCGAGTTCATATAGTACACATAGTTCATATGTAACTCGAGACTAATCATGTGGTGTGCTATGAAGATAATACACAAACGATGGTTTAACTTGACAATAATGATGATTGTAGATCTTATTAAAACAGATAAACGAATTCAAATGCTTTGACTTCACAACAATCATTACTGTAGATATTATACAAAAAGAGAAACGAATTGAAATTTAGTTCATATTGAAGCGGTAGTATATACGTTTGGAATGCACTAAAATGTTCATTTGAGTAGTAGGTTGCATGCATTATACACGTAGTGAAATATTTTAATTGAACATAACTCTAATTCAAAGTTTTGAATGACATTTGTAGTGCGCATTGATTTGGTACAGTACACGTTAGGCTTGTCCGGAAATTTCAACCCGCGCCTTGTTAGCCCGAAATATTTATGAAATTTCTTTGTCTCGTTGTGCTCCGACAACTCCCTCCATCTCAACCTGCGCCTTGCTATTCTGAAATTACAACGCGCGCGAAAACTCCCACCTCCTGTGAAATCCCGACACGCGAAATGCCCATGGTACCCCTGAACCAAAAGAACCGCCTCAAATCGGTGGGGGTACTTTCGTAACTTACCCCACATTTCAGACAAGCGTGTCTCTAAGCCATGGTTCCCCACTGCCATCCCATCCGCCCACCCATTCGTACACTGAGGCTGCAAAAACCCGCGACGAAACCCCACACCCTGCTCCGTCCGCCACCCAGCCAGAGCCTCTTCCCCGACGATGTCGTCCACAGCAACACCTCGACATCCCTCATCCACTGTACTGGATGAGGATTCGTCGTCGATCTCATCGTCCCGCCGGTTCAGCCACCCCGTCCTCCACCTCCAAGGAGCTGCCCCGATGTTCCCCTCGTCTTTTGCGCCACCTCCATTCCCACACCGCCGTCTTCACCCGCACCACCGGAAGAGCATCATCATCACCGTTTCCTCGGATGAAGCTGCGGCCTAATCGGCGCCACCAAAGAGGTTGTACACTAATCGCCGCATTTTCTTCTTGATTCGATCTCACGGTGCTGCCGGCGCTCGGTCCCGAGCCGACATGGCGTCGGCTCCATCCACGGCGGCGTCGCCCGGCCACTTCCTCCACGGCGTCACTCCGCGGCGGCGACGTCACATCCCATAGGAGCTAACTGCTATCTGCTGCTTTAGCTCTCCTGCGCGCTGTGCTTTGCTCTGTCCCTGCCTGGTCTGCTTTGCTATTGCTCTTGCTCGGCTGCTGCTCTCGCTCTTGCTCTTGCTTGCTGTGCTCTATTTAGCTACACTTCAGTCGACTGAATCGACTTTTGGGTCAGTCGATTTTCAAGGGTGGGGCTTGCCGGGGTGAAGAAGAACCAGCCGCTAGGGAGGGGGGCTCGCGGAGAGGTACCCCACTATCTATCTTAGGGTTCAGGATGGGGGAGGTGGTCCGGCGGTGGCGGGCGTGGCGGGGCGGAGCGGTCGGAGAAAAGCTCGGCACGGGGGGCCTAGAGGGATGGCCGGGGCGCGCGGCGGACGGCGGTGGGGAGTGTTTTCGGGCGCGGCGGGGCGGCACCGCCGGCCGCGGGCGGCGGGGGGCTGCTGTTTGGCCGGTGGTGGCTGGCGGCTCAGGGGGGTGGAGGTTGAAGATGAACCGCAGGCCCTTGATTTCGTATCCAACGGCTGCAAAATCGACTGACCAGAGATGAAAAAGTCAGTCGACCGACGTGTAGCCTCACCTTGCTAGTGCGTTCAGTTTCGACAGCAAAATTCAGTTTCGACAGTTAAAGTTCAGTTTCGACAGTTAAGTTCAGTTTCGACAGTTAAGTTCAGAGATGAGCGGCTGATGTATTTTACATCTAGCACTTTGTGGTTATGTATTTTACGTCATGTATTGGAGATGCTATTAGAATTCCACTCAGGTTAACGTTGTTCGTTGTCTCTCTTGTCCTGCTTCAGCCTCGGCGTCGTACAACTCACCGGAGCTGCTCCAACGACGAAACCCTCCATCACAGCGGAGCAGTACCTCGGGCTCCATCTCCAGACGCCTAAGATCTTCTTCCCCTCCTCCGACAGCAAAGTCAGCCGGAGCATCCTCACCGGCCAACCCAATCACGCTGAGATCGACATGGCTTCGCCAAAGAGGTTGTACACTTGTTGCATCTCTTTTTTACTCTACATGTTATATATATTGTCCACTGAGCACACGGATTTGTTCCTTTAGTGTCTCCTTGAAAGAAAAAACATAGGAATTTTAATTTTCACTTGTCCTCCTTTTCAAATTCCTATTCATGAAGCACAAGACTAAGAGATAGTAGCATAATAGCATTATAACCGTACATTTTCTTGTGGTTTGACTTAATCTCACCATGCTTCTTTGCATCCTGTGATCTTCCAATTGTTGTGAATCAAACACCCAGATTGGCAGAAATCCTGTGTTTTTAAATTCTCTGTTTTGCACGTGCATTCCTATCCTATTCCTGTCTATTTCCTATCCCTGCATTGTTGGAATCCTCCAATTCAAACGAGCCCTTACAGAATTACTTCTCTTACAGATAGTTGTCAAAGAAAACCTTGCGTGGTTTGTCCCGCTCCTGCTGCGCCGTCGTCCACCCCAGCTCAGCTGCTCCAACGACAGAAGGGTCCAGCACAGCAGGGATCCGGCCTCCAGACTGTCTTTCGCCGCCTCAGATCTTCTTCCCCGCCGCTGGCAGCCATGAAAACTGCATTACCATCATCAACCGAGCAGATGACCTCGAGGACTACACGGGTCCGCAAGAGAGGTCGCACTCTTTCGTGTCTGCTTACGTTATGCATCGCTTAATATTACATGCTACTTTATCGTCCTGTTCACCGATTAGACTCTGAGTCAGCTCCAAACTAATGGTCAAACTTGAGTTTTTAAATGGTTGTGGGGTACATATCGGGGCCGCTATCAATAGTATCTATCTACTATCTGGTTAATCTCCGGTGTCTACTATGAGTTTCATGTTGGGTGGGAAACAAACAGTAAAGAAGCCATTATCTGTATTTTTTAACTGAAGCCATTATCTGCCTGCTATTATTGGTTTTGGGTCTATCCACAGGTTGCTACCATCACTCTGGATTTCTGCATGCACTCCTTACATAATCTCACTATGTTTTATTCCTATGCATGACAGTTATTGTAAACAATGGAACTGAACATGTAGAGCAAAAGAGACGAGCCTTGCGTGGCAATAAAATTTCATGCAGACGTCGCTCCATGGTAGGCGCAAAGGCAGCCCCCCTCCACGCATTTCGGATTGTAATCGAGAGGAAGATATCTGTTCTGAGGGGGATTCAGAAGGAGAAGACAACTCCTATTTACCCCCTGAGGTCTTCGCTCTAACTTGGCATGCTGATGTTGGTTATATCATGCATATGGTGTCTTGCATTGCTTACTTTATACATCAAATATGTCATCTGCTTAGTTTAGACATCCTTTGTGCGAATGCCATCTGTTTAGTTTATTCATCGTTTATGTGAATTATGCAACGCCATCTTGTTTAGCCAGGCATCATATATGTGAATTTTGCAATGCCATCCTGCTTAGCCAGTCATCTTATATGTAAATTATATCAGGCCATCCTTTTTTCGTTACATATTACATTTGTCAACAATGTTAGTACATTCAACTGCTCTTCGTGTGCATCAGCCATTTGACACGGTGATGGCAAATTCTGGAGTGAAAACAAGGTCTTCAGAGCAGACTATGCTATCTGACGAAGCGCATATCTCGCTGGTTACGGATAGCTCCTCAGAGGAGGATTCAGAGACAGATGACCAGTCCTATTCCCCCCCCGAGGTGTATGCTCTAACTTGGCAGGGTTATGTTGCTCATATCGTGCGTATGGTGTCTCGCATTGCTATGTCATTTGATTAGTTTAGACATGCTTTGTGTGAATGCCACCTGTTCAGTGTCTAATTACCATATATGTGAATTATGCATTGCCATCTTGTTGCAAGACATTATATATGTGAATTATACAATGCTATCTTGTTGCAAAGGCATTATATATGTGAATTATGCAATGCCATGCTGTTTAGCCAATCATCATGTATGTGAATTATATCATGCTATCATTTTTTGTATTACGTGTTCCATTTGTCGACAACGTTTGTATATTCAACTACTCTTCCTGTGCATCAGCCATTTGAAGCGGTGATGGAAGTATCTGGAGTGAAAACAAGGTATTCAGAGCAGACAATGCTACCTGCTGAAGCAGACATCTTGCTGGTTACAGAGAGCTCCTCAGAGGAGGATTCAGAGACTGATGACCAGTCCTATTTCCCCCCTGAGGTCTATGCTCAAACTTGGCAGGGTTATATTACCCATGTCATGCATGTTGTCTTGCATTGCTTAGTTTTTACATCATATATGGATTGCCATCTGCTTACTTGCTTACTATATAAATCATATATTTGAATTATATCATGCCATCATGTTTACATAGTACATACACATCATCTATCTGAATTATGGCATGGCAACCCATTTAATAAAGACATCATATAGTTATATCATCTCATCCTGTTTAGTGTTTACAGTCATCATATTTTGAATTATGGCATTCTATCCGTGAATGTATGTGAATTATGGCATGCCAACCTATTTAATAAACACATTATATAGTTATGTCATGTCATCCTGTTTACATAGTCTCATATTTTGAACTATGTCTTTCCATCTTTTTTAGTTAGCCATCATAATGTGAAATTGTGTCATGCTATCCTGTTTAGTTAGCCATCATATATGTGAAATTGTGTCATGCTATCCTGTTTGGTTAGACAACATAAATATGAATTATTTCATGCCCTCTTTTATTCCCCACTATCCATTGCACCTGTCTATCATACAATGTCTATACTTTCAATTACTTTTCTTGTTTATCAGCCATTTGAATTGGAGAGCGTGATGGCAGTATCTAAGGGAGTAACAACACGGTCTTCAGAAAAGATAGTGCTACCAGTTGATGCAGATAGAACCACGGTTGTACTTGCCCAAGGACCAGATCCACCACACATAACCCAGACTCTCGCAGATTGTACCCCTACCCAGTTGGACAGAGAACCAGCTACACCCCTTCTAACCCCAACCCCGGCAGATAGTAACCCAGTTCCAGTTGACACAGCACCGTCTCCACCACAGAGCACCCAAACACGAGCAGTTAGTAAGGGAACTGCAGTGCCCAAAGCACGAGGACCACCACTCCGAATCCCAACTCAACGCTTAAAGGAGAAGAAGATTTGTTCTCAGGTCAGGTTCTGTAGCTATGGTTCATACTCCTTTGCTCTTGCATTACTGTATTTACTCATACCAACTATTTTCAAATTTGAAGGATGGAATTGAAACTCCAATGGCGCAACAGGTATGTTTTAAACCTGTTTCTTTAACTGGTTTGCTGTTGTAACCTGCTCTATGTTGATTTCAGTTTCAATTGAATAAACAGTTATGTTCTCATGTCATGCACATTACAAGTGTTGTTATTGCTCTATAGTTACCCACACTTATATTCTGTCTATTCTGCTTTGTCTTGAACAAATATTATTTGAACTGTGTCTCTATCTTGATTTGGCAACAAAAACTAGAATGATATAGACCATAAAGTGACCATGGTACATAGATATATGTTTGTTTCATGCTGTTATCCTGTCCACTTTACTACTGAACTCATTTACCAAAATGAGTTTCATATACAACATGGTAAACATGTGATGTGTCTGCTTGTTTCTCTTTTAGAATGCGGACAAAATATTGGAGAACAGTACCGCGTTATCCAATGGTAAAGGAAGTAATGCAGATAAGGTTCAAGATAGTGAGACATCCCTGTTGGTCTCCAAGAAAGCTGATAAAAACTATCTTGACGACAGTGAGGGAACCCAAAAGTCTTGTCTTGATGTAGTGTTCGAGTTACTGGCCACTACTGCTGGCACAAGCTCTTCGAACTCGCTGCCTGAATCAGTTCGTCTTCTTGAGTCTCAACTTCAAGTTGAAAGACATCGATCAGATGTGCTGCGACAGGAAGCTGAAGGACTGAGGAAGTCCCTGCAGAATTCAGATGCATATTTTCTGGTGCAACAGCAAGCGCTGGAGGATTTAAGCGCCAAACAAGAGAAAGTTAATAAGCTTGCTAAGCATCTTGCCAGCATTATGGGTACCCAGGATATTGTTTCTTGAGATCTTCTGAAGTGGTTTCAGTTCTGGATTTGTTTTGCTGCGGCGTTTATTTGCGCTGGTCGCCAACTTTGACAACCAGTGTATATGATATGCTGCTTTGTTCCCTATATTTGCACTGGTGGCGAACTTTGATGCCCAGTGGATGTAATATGTGTAATAGCCGTGATAGCCTAGCGTTAGTTGCTTGCTTATTTATTTCCTTGTTGTCTTGTTTATTTGTTTGCTTGTAGTCATTGCAGTTCTTTTTCCGCGGTTAGCTAGTGGCTGCAATAACCTATTTTTTAAAACTAGGCCACAATAACCATGGGCTAATATTTACTGTAGTGACACTGGGCCTCCTACTGGCCGTAGAAACAGTGGGCCTTCTACGGGCCGTAGAAACAATGGGCCTTCTACGGGCCGTAGAAACAATGGGCCTTCTGCGGGCCGTATCATCAATGGGCCTTATACGGGCCGTATGATCGATTGGCCAAACATGGGCCAAACAGACCGCATTATGGCCGTAAACGGGCTAGAGTTGGAATCGTCCGTTCATGGGCCGACCATAACGGGCCATCGTTAATAGGCCGTATTTGATGACGCTATGAAAATGGCCCAACGTATTAACGGACCACAAACGGGCCGACTGTAACCACGGGCTGAATTTGGCCCACAAGCAGAAAATGACAGTAACGGGCCGTAAGTAAACGAATGCTGGAAATGAGCCCAAGAATAAATGGGCTCTGAGAAGGCCGAAAGATAACATGGGCTGGAAATGGCCCAACGGAATAACGGGCGTTAATGGGTATAAAGTGATACACTGTTCATTACGGGCCAGTTTCACCACGAGACATTAATGGGTGTAAAGTGATACACTGTTCATTACTGGCCAGTTTCACCACGGGCCGTTAATAGGCCAAGAGTTACATATGGCCTCATATGGACTGAAAGACATCAAGGGCCAGACATGGGCCAGAAGTGAAAATGGGCTGGAATCATATTGGGTGGCCCAGATGACGCTACTGGGCCTAATTCGGATAGGGCGTAATGGGCCTTGGGTTAGCGGGCTGTAAATGGGCTATATGCGAACAGGCCGTTAACAGGCTTTACATGGGCCGGTCTGCCACCTTTTGACCAAGTCAAATGGGCCGGCCTTTTCACAGGAATGGGCCTCTGTTGGGCCGTGCCATGTGTCAACGTATCATAGGCGCCTTCTGTCCAATGAGTGGATGACATCTGTCCCAATGATGAGCCGACACGTGTTTCCTCCAGCCAATGATGATTTTACACGTGGAAAATCCCCATTGGTCGGGGCTGTTAATGGGTTATCGGATCCAAAACCTGACCCAATAGCTTAACGGCGTTCCATTACGGTGGATGGCACGTGTCAGTCACCCTTGACGAAAGCACTTCTGTGACGTGGGATTTATCGTCATGGAAGTGGACACTTCCGTGATGATAATTTTGGTAATGTCATGGAACACTTCTACGACAGCACAGGTATGACTACCTTGATTCTGTCGTAAAATCGTCATGGTTGTACATGCATGATAGAAAATGCGACCTACTATGACAAACACGTATCATCACGGAAGTGTATTTTTTTGTAGTGTCATAGTGTAGCACATCATCATCTTCAAACTCATTCTAGCTAGCTAATCACTCATGCTGCTCTCTCTCTCAGGTAAAATAGCATAGAACATGTGTAGCTCTCCTGGTTCATCATATTGGAGCATGCAGATGAACCTGTATTCTAATTGTGGGCTGCACTTCTGATTGCTGCCCCCTAATACTTCTCTGTGATCCTTCACAATTTTGCTCCAGTCTTTCACTATTAAGCATTCCTCAATTCTAGAAATCTTGAATGCACTCATGTGCGCTGTAGGATGTCTTGGCCGTAAGCTAATCATTGCCATGCGACCTTTAGTCTCGATCCAATGAGGGACAACTATCATTGGGAGTCCCTGTTGAAGAACATCGTATAGTAACATACTTAGCAATGAAGTTTCGCTTAAAAATAATGTATGCAAAAGATGCACTGAGGACAAATAGTAAAAATCTAACCATCTTTCCTAAATAGATGTGACCGTAGTTCAATACAAACACTATTGGTCGCATGTTTTGAGTACTAAGATTTTCAAGTCCAGGAAAATAATTTCTCTTGACAGCATCAAGATCCACAAGCCATCAAACATAATTACTTATCTCCTCGCAGTTTAGTTCAGCCCCGGGATAGTGGACGGTCCTATCTACCCAACGCCGGACATGTTTTCTTGAATGGAAATAAGCTGTCAATAGAATTTACTTGTCAATTAGTTTTGAATAAACAATATTGAGGACATAAATATGGTTGAGAAACTCATAATGGTAGAACTGGAGGCGTCTACACATCGACCCAGATGTCGATATTACCTTCAATACCATCTTCTGGACGAATATCGAAGGTGATAACCATATCAGGCTCAAATGCATAAGCCTTGCATAGTGCTTGCCAAGTTTTGCATTCAAAATAGGTGTAGGTGTCTGCATTGTATAATTTTGCGTCGAAAGTATAACCATGCACGGTCTTCAAGTTAACTCTCTTTACCTCCAT
Organism: Triticum aestivum; assembly: GCF_018294505.1. NCBI lineage: Eukaryota > Viridiplantae > Streptophyta > Magnoliopsida > Poales > Poaceae > Triticum > Triticum aestivum. The sequence goes on along the minus strand of NC_057800.1, from coordinate 369,221,224 downwards.
AGTTTTCATAGGATTGAAACAAATCTTATCCAGGACAAAAATTCTTGCATGGCATGGGATACGCTAGTAGAATAGTAAAAAATTAAAATTATAAGTTGAACCAAAAGAATAAGAAGTCATGCTTAATTACGAAAAAAGATTTGTCATTGAGACTTACGGTATCCACTTCGAAGGTCTCATCCAGCTTGATGCTGAAGCGCCTACCATCAACTACGAATTTTTGTTGCACGGGCCGCGCTCGTCTTCGCAGTATTCGCACATACCGAAATCCTTTTCGTCGTCAGACATTTCCTATGTTCATAATTCAAACACACACTAATTAAAGTCAACTCGAAATGTTGTTTGATTCTCTTACTAGCAAATCTGGGGCACTCGATATTTCCTACATATTCTAGAATAAGTCGTGCTTAAATTCACGGAAAAATCCAGCATGACCTTTGCTAAAATTGGACATATCGAGCGCCTGAAATTTGCCAGAACAGAAATGAATTAAAACATAGGCCACTCAGAATGAATCAACACTTCGCACATGAGCATAAACTGGTGCTCATTGCATTCCAATGGTTCAATATTGACATTTTTTTTGAATATATCTTATAACCCGAACACTTCATTTGGTTAAGAAGCATAACTAAATACCCTAGTCTTACTTTATTCAACACCAAGGAGTGGAGAAGGAGGTGGACTTTTAGCTCACCAACTCGGGTGTAGAGGAAGTAGAGGTAGCTCGGATGATGATCAGTCCAAGGATAGATGACTCTACAAAACCTGCATATTCCATCGAGTAAAATTTTAATTAGATCATCAAATCTCATATAGAATTCTTTGATGACAAAGTGATAATGACATAAATTCAACTAGTTCTACTAACTCAACTAGTTAAACTAAGCACTTAGTAAAAATAAACTAGTTCTATTAATTTTCTTACTAAAAATAAACTAGTTTTATAGTAAAATTTTAATTAGATCATCAAATCTCATATACCTAAATTTTCTTACTAAAAACAAACTAGTTCTATTAATTCAACTAGTTCAACTAAGCACTTACTATAAATAAAAATAATTATTTTTCTTACTAAAAACAGTAAAAAAACTACATTATACAAGAACAGTACAAAAAGTTTAGGATTTAGGAGAGATGGAGGGAGGAGGGAGGAGGCAGGAGGAAGATGGTGGAGGGAGGAGGAGGGAGCAGGGGGGCAACCGAAGGAGGAGTGGAGGGGGAGGGAGGAGGGAGGAGGGGGCGGCCGGAGGAGGAGGGATGAGGGAGGTGGCGGCGGCCAAAGGAGGAGGGAGGAGGGGGCGGCCAGAGGTGGAGGGAGGGGCGCGGTATGGAGGAGGGAGGAGGAAGGAGAGAGGAGGAAGGATTATGTCAGTGGAGGAGGAGGAGGAGCAGCGGCGGCTGACGATGGTGGTCGGTGAACGGCGGTGGCGCGCGGCGGATGACGGGGGGTGCGGGGGAGTGAGAGTGGAGAGGGAGAGTGGGGGCGGCCGGTTGGGGAAGGTAAAGTTGAACTTAGTAGTAGCAAGGGTTGGATATGATAAAACGTTACTGCTAAGTTCAATAGCAGTAGCGCGCCTGCAATACATGCGCTACTACTATTCCTTATAGGGTGGCAACGTCGTGGCATTTTTAATGGTAGCGCGTTTTGAAACTAGCATGTTGCTGCTACTTTTATAGCAGTAGCACTGTTTATCCACACACGCTGCTACTAAGTAGCAGCAGCACCTTATTTCAAACCGCGCTGCTGCTAATATTCTGTGTATAAGGTTTTCCCTAGTAGTGATGGGCCCGCGAGGTCGCCGTCCATCTAATATATGACACAACGAGAAAGGTAATTTGACGAACGAGGATTATTTTTGGGTTGTGTTATGGTACGCAGGAGTATATATTACGCGTCAAAGACGGGAGGGTGCAACATATATATACTACATGTCATGAACCTCGGTTCGTGTGGGTTACTTAAATGTTTTCGAAGCAGGTGCCACATCAAAGTTCTGCATATATATTAGGTATTCAAACATCACAACCACACATCTCCATACATGTGTTTTGCCCCCAAGCAAGCGATGGTGGTTGTCCTCTAGCACTCACTCATGGGGTTATCGGTGAGATGCTTCGTCCATCTCTGTGTTCCCACTTGGTCAATCACTTCGATCGACAGCGATAGAGGTTAATGTGACTTATAATTAGGAGGGGATTACATTTTGGTTTGTCTTATATGGTTCAGTACATGCAACTATATACTTCACGCGCATGTGTACGCATGAATCCCTCCCACCGGGTCGAAGTGGGCGGGGGCGAGGGGGGGGCGAGCACGCGACGCATCATGAACCAAATCTATGAGGGGACTGTGCATTTTTCGACGCATGCATGTGCCACATCAAGATGTTGTGCTTTTGGTATTCAAACATATATGCATGCATCACGCATGTCCATACATATGTTTGGGGCATATATATACATGCAGTGGTTGTCTTTGGACAGTCTTCCTCACTTGATTATCATCAACGGGCTATATATTCATGGGCCCGCGTGGACGTCCATCACTTTGACCAACAACGCGAGAGAGGTTACCAGGGTGGATTCTTCTGCTCTTGGTTCGTGTTACCGTATAGTCGTACGTAGATCATGGTGAGATTTGAGACCTAAGCTCGAGGGCTCGCACACGCATCAATCCCTATATACTATGTGTCGTGAACCCTCTCTCCCTGTGGGGTCTTTCCGGTTCCAAAAGCACGCGGCCACATCAAAGTTTTGCATTGGGTATATTCAAACACCACATGACACTTCATACATATGTTTGGGACACATGCATGCAGTGGTTGTCTTCAGGCACTCCCTCACATGGTAATCGGTGAAAAACTAGCCTATTTTGTGGGGCCGTGTGTGGAACGTTAATGAATGACATTGACCCAACAAACAAGGGAGGTTATATGACCAAGGTGGTGATTCTTCTTGGTCAGTCTTACAATACGCCTTGGTGAGATGCCCCCTCCCACCGACTCAAAGTGTGTGTGGGGGGGGGCACAGTACTACTTCGTACTAGATGAACCTTCGTGGGGTCGGGGATGCCCAGTTAATTTTGCGATTCACATGTGCCACATCAAATTTGTAATTTGGTAACGCCAGAAGAACACATATGTGGGCCCGCACATGGTCCACATTTGATCGGAAGCAAAGGGGGAGGGGGCATAGTACTACTTCGTACTAGATGAACCTCTGTGGGGTCCGGGATGCCCGGTTAATTTGCGATGCACATGTGCCACATCAAATTTGTGATTTGGTAATGCCAGAAGAGCACATCTGTGGGCCCACACACCGTCCACATTTGATGTTGATGTACTCCTTTTGGTTTTGTGTTACGGTACGGTGAGACGTCAGACCTAGATATTTGGGGGCATGCTCTCATAGCTAGGATTCCCCTCCCAGGAACACAAAGTGTGTGTGTGTGTGTGTGTGTTTGGGGGGGGGGGAGGTGCTAGCAATAATAACGTGCGCTTTGTGCGACAGGTGGCACGTAAAAGTTGTGCATTGGGTATTTGAACATCAAACCACCCTTTTCATACATATATTTGGTCCACATGCAAGTGTGTTCATGTTCTGACCCTTTCCCGCATTTTTTTGGCCAAATTTATAAACAACAGATGAGTCGGATGCAGCAATCGTCTGTGATCGGGTATGAATAGACACGGTTCCCTAGGACTACCCATGTGCCGCGCCCTAACCCTTTCACCAACATGATCACAGTAGAATGGGATCCACGAGGCTTCCCTTCCCCTCTTGAAAATATCTACTCCTTCGCAATCTCGAAAATATCTACCCGTGTCCATGTAGATGGTTTTTCTATTTGATAGCACACGACTAGTATGTCTGGACCGTGTGCGTTGTCTGTTACTCCCGCTCTGCTTCTATTAGTAGATCCAAATTTTTAGTAGCCCCGCCATTTTAGTCCCGCCCCACTATGCTTCAATCCCTTGATGCAAATTTTCAGTAGCTCCGCCATTTTACTCCCGCCTAGTAAAATTTTCAATACCTGCGGCATTTCCTCAAACACCACCTTGGACCCCTCCACACACACACCCCAAATCCTTCACTTACCCCAACTCCCCCGCTCACACACATACACACCACCCCTTCCTCCCTCCAAACCTAGCTAGGTCGCCATCGCCACCACGCCGCCTCTGCCGGTTTACCCGTAGGGTTTACCCACCGATATACATACCCTCGCCACCTTGAGTTTCTTAGATGACGCCTGCGAAATGCACCCTTCACTAGAGATCACCATCCCCACCCCCTACCCCATTCCAGAGCGTCACAGCCTAAGCCCGGCTACACTTCCCCAGGAGCTCGAGGAGCGAATGGACCAAAAGAGCTTTACCATGGCCTCTTCGCCCGGCATCGGTGAGGTGGCCGCCGAGGAAGCTGACAATGATGAATGGACCTGGATTAAGCCTTCCAATCAGCGGGCTAGAGTATTCTGGCATTTCGCGGACGCCGGCTACGACATCGAGGTCATCGACACTGACAGCTTGACGCGGGTTATGTCATAGGTTAAGTTGCCCATCCCAAACTCTTTGGGTTCAATAGCCATCGATCTCATCGATGGCCTTGCTGCTGATCACCTGTGTCTCGTTATGAACAATTTTCCATCCTTCATCGCCATGGAGCCCATTTTGTTATTTCTGAAGGACACGTTCTATGACGCTGGCCTGGGATCCTCAGCTGGCAAGTCAGACCTTATCGACAGCGACCACGAGGAGGGAGCCAATTTTTCTGGAACCCCTTTTGTAGTGAGAACCTGTCTAGTATTTATTGGTATATTAGGTTGTTTGCATTATGCCTTGTTTATTTCTATGGTTTATGGTTGTTTGTAGTTAGCATATGTCCATCTTCAATTGCCATCTTTGGTTGTTCATAGTATGCCTTGTTTATTTCAGCTATTAACAGTGTGATGTTCTATATGTGCTAGTATGAACTGTGCAGTTCAATTTCATCAATACTAAATTTAACAATAGCTCTATGGATGACTATATTTGGTTGTTGTTAAGCATGTTGTACTCCCTCCGAATCTTTTTAGTTCGCATATAAGATTTGTCTAAAGTCAGGCCTCTTAAAGTTTAACCAACTGTATAGAACAAAATACCAACATTCACAATATGAAATAAATATCAGTACATGTGTCATGACTTAAATTTTCATATCGTATAACTTTAGCATGCTAGATGTTGATATTTTTTCATATAAATTAGGTCAAACTTTATGAAGTTTGAGTTCAGACAATTCTTATATGCAGAGTAAAAAGGATCGAAGGGATTATTGAACACGCCTTTCCATTTGATTTAAAATGGCACTATTTGGATACTCTAACATAGCTAGAGGTTAGAGTTAGTTTCTAGCTCATGATAGTTAAAAGGGACAGAGAGAGATTGGTGGAATAGTTGATTGTATTGCTTGAGCCTCATGGGCATATATATAGGAGTACATGGTCATCTTGGAGTACAAGTCAAGGTAGAATAAATCCTATGCTATCATACGTTTCCTAAATAACAATGATACTCAACAATGACAAACCCTGAACTAACTCTAGACAAAGAGGTGTTTGGATGACCGTGTTAGATTGACAATAAATATACTTGGAGAACTAGCCCCAATCAGCACCTCTTGAGTGGGATAGTTGTTTTGGGTGGGTTTGACGCAACTAGCTCAAACTAGCCCTCATATTTGGATACTTTAGGGCTATTTGAGCCCAAACTAACTCAAACTAACTCTAACCCATGGATCCAAATAGGACCAATAACTAGTGTACTTAGACCTACACAATACAAGTTTGAATGACTATGTTTGCATGTTTTTAAATATTAGGCTTGTTGTTAATAACACACATTTCTCCTTCTTGTTTTTAAATATTAGGTTTCTAACAATTTGGTCTTGCACATGTAGGTCCTGCTGTTACAGGTTTTGACCCACTGTTTGAGCCTTTTGCATATGTGGAAATGAGTTGTCCATTAATATCAGTCAAGTCAAGACACTTAGAAATATTGTTATGATAAATAAATTAGCGACAAAAAACAGCAAGATCTTTGTCTGCACAATGAAGAGGACATCAGTTCACTACGGGGTGGTACTAACTGTTATGCCTAGTCTTTTTTATTCCTTTGCGCCATTTCAAATCTGGAGAAGATATTTATGCATATCCTTGTTTTCAGGCCTTTCCAAAGCAGTTCACTGATGATTACCTGTCAAACCACCTGTACGGTAGGAGGTGAGGAAGGTTTTCATACAACACCCATGGTTCAATATTGAAGTGTTCCTAAAGAGGACGAAGGATGGATGGTCAATCACCCACAGGCACTGTCCTAAAGTTGCAAAGACCTTCAACATCAATGAAGTCTCAATATTCGCCTTCCACTTCAGCAGTTTTCCAGATGAGATTCATATGTGTATGTTCCGTCTATGATGCTAATTTCGAAAGGTTGTAGATGTTGCATGTGAAACTTGGTGCTGGTGTAGTTGTGTAATGGGGTAGCCAAGTGCTGAAGCTATATGATGTTGTACTCTGATGTATTTCAATCATGAAATCCTGCTTCCTTAATATGGAAATGAAATATATTGTGTGCTTAATATGAAATGTCAATTAGATTAATAAATGGATTATTAATAATAGGCCAATTAGCCTGCTAATGGCTAGTTAGCCTACTAATTGGGTTTTCTATTGCAAACGGTTATTGAGAAAACACTGTGGGCGATGACCTCACGCAACACACACAGTTTCTAGGAATAAACCTATTGGATCAATGAACAATCACACTCAACATCCTCTTGAAAACTGTTTGCATTATGCCACCTTGCGCAAACGATTACCACATAAAAAGTGTGTGTGATGGAAAGCCTTTTCCACACAGTTTCTTCCACGCACCGTGTGTGATGCATTCAATAACACAAACGATAAAATTGTTAATATCGTGTGCAATGGCAACACTATCACAACCGATTTAATGCAGAAAATTGTGTGTGATTTACCTGCGAACGGAAACGTTTTCCTTGGAGTGACTTTGTGGGATGTATATACGAACGGAAATGTACTTCTTAGATTAACTGTGTGGGATGTACATACTAACGCAAACGTATTCCTTGGATTGACTGTGTGGAATGTACATACAAAGGAAAACATTTAGTGGGACCGACTGTGTGGGATATACTTATGACCGGAAATGATTTCGCCAGTATAATTGTATTTTTAGCACTACTGTACGTATAACCGTATTTGATCACTCGCCGGTCGCACACGACCTCATTTTGCCGAGCATGTGTGCCAAGAGGGCATATCCCCAACGGTTGCTGGGTCGTGTGGGAAGAACCCCCCTATCACAGTCACTCACTAGGTGACGGTTCCAAATGCCGTCACAGAAAGGGGTTAAAACTGTTTGTATAGCACCTCGCTATGCCAGTGTCAACCTTCTTAATTCAAGTATCGACACTTGTAAATCACATTCATATATGAAAGTGGAATACATCTTTGTTGTGCTTTTGAAGATATATAAAAACATGGAATGATTTATATAGATTCATATAAGAATACAAAATGGATTCTAGTTTAGTTGTCAGGGAAACATGAATGCTTATTCTCCCAAAATTTGGAAGAAGCGGTAAAACACCCACTCCCACGTCGTCTGTCCAAAGCTAGTGCTTGCGAGATGGAAATTATTATATACCCCTAACACGCACAACATATTGTCCAGATTTCCACTACTCTCAATAGGGGTAACAGGGATAGGTTAGTGACTTCAACCAGACGTGACAAGACCGCCTCTCACCCCCATTCAGGCACGGTGAGCGCCAAACTTGGGTGGCAAAACACATTTGATTCAAGCACATCCGAAAGATCTTTAGCTCTCCCTCCATTTCCCCATTCATACACGTTGGGCGGCAAAATAAACTCTCCTCGGCCAAATCAATCTAGGCAAATATTTTAAATAGTGTTTGTAACTTGACTCATACGTGACACAACCGCCCTACCTATCAGGCCCGTCGATACACCATGGGCGCCAATCACGGGCGCCAAAACACCCTCTCCTCGTCCGAAATTGCTCTCTCCAAATATTGGGTAGATGCGAGATTATCGTCCTACCCCCAACCAACGAGATGACTGGAATTTTAAACGGGGGCTAAGTTCCTAACTTTCCCATACTTCAGACAAGCGCATCCCAAAGACATGGTTCTCCTTACCCCTCTCCCTCCATTTTCCCATTCATACACCGTTGACACCAAAACACTATCCACCCACCAGCCTCCTTCGTCCGTCGCCCCATCCAGCGCAGCCCTCCTCCACCATGCCGGAGCACCTACCCAGACCGTGTCGTCAACTACAAGAGTTCGATGTTTCTCATCCACGACGCTAGACTAGGAGCCTTGCATCGCGTCTTCTCGCTTCATCCCCGCCGCTGTCCACCTTGCTAGGGCTGCTCCGGCGACCTTATCATCCACCGCAATGAGACTTATCCCCTGATGCCTCCATCTACCGTCACAGATCTGCTTCCATGCTGCCGACATCCATCGCGCACCCCCGATGCCTACACCATGCTGCAGGAGAGGTGGTACTCCTTCATATCTGCTAAACCTTTTGATCTCAACCAGAAAATAGATCATCACTTGGTTACTGTACTTTGTTTTTAGCTCTTAGAATCTTAGTTGTTAGTTCAATGCAAACATTGCTTGCTAAGTAGCCTTTGTGCAGTTTGCAGCTTCAAATCTACCATGGCACAATCACAATAGGGTTTAACTAATAATGCTTAGGGTGTCCCCCCTTTTATGATCACTATACGATCAGCCTACGTGCTTCGTGTCATAATAGCACTGCTCCACCCATCAGGCTAAACAAGCTTAGTTGTTCAAATACGAATCTAATATGATGCTGATATTACTAGAACAAAGTCATTTAATTGGTCAGCTAAATGTTCCTAATTTAGTTCTGAAATGTATGTACGCCGCTGGGTGGATTTACAGGGTGGCCAAGGTGGGCCGCAGCCCACCCTAGGATTTTGGGTTGGCCCAGACCCTAATTCCCCTCTGTTCTGCTACGCCTTCCTAGTCTGTTCAGGACTCAGGTGTGCAACACCCACTTAGCCTACGGGATTTATCCTCATATACATCCTCAACACTCAACAACCACTCCCCGTCACCCATTTTATAATTGATACATTACTCATTAGGCAGGACTGTCATCAGGGTTTGTTGTGTACTAAGTGCTACCTACACTTAATGGTCCAGATGTTTCAATAGTCTTTAGTACCTGTAAAGTTGACAGGGTCTCAAAATTCCTGGCCTAGGAATAGACACTAGTCATGTTGGATTGTTGGTTATAGTGACATTGACCTAGATTACTACTGTAGGCCAGATTTACATGTCTTTCTTACTCATTCGATATGATATCCAATTATTCACTTCGATTAGTTGCAAACAATAAGTGCTAGCCTAACTTCCCGATTTAGATTTTGGACGGTCTCTTACTGCATTTACAATTCTACATACTTGTCCTAGTAAGCTCACAAGTAATGATTGATTCAGTAGCTCTATGCTTGCCTTGTCATATTTGTTGTCAACATTTTTTTAGGGTGGACCACCCTGTTTTGAAATTCTGGAACCGTAGACATGAGTGAATAGTATTTTTCTGCATGATCTCTTCCATCATGTGTGGGCAACAAACATTGAATTGTATAAAAAGAAAACTATTATATCCACCTTCTATATAGACTACAATCTTTTATATGGAATACAATCTGCCTACTTGCTTTGTGTCGCACTACCAGCACTCCACCCTTGAAGCTAAATATTATGTCAATCATAATTTTCAAGTTTATTTGTTCAAATACGAATTTGATATGATGCTAATGTTCCTACTTTAGTTTTGAAATGTGTGTTCGCCCCTTATAGAGAAATAGAGGTTTGTATTTCTGTGTGTGGTCTGGTCAGCACGGTTGGGGGATGACCTTTGTATACACAGGGGTTTGTAGGGAGACACTATTGGAGTAGAATCTGCAATGCATTTCATAGATAGTCTGACTACTTTTTATGTTTTCATGAATCTGAAATACTGAACATCATCATAATGATTATGAGCTTGCACACATGAGAAGAATAAAGCAGGACAATGCTATGGTTGTCAAACTTGGCATTAAGGGACTAAGATCTAGTCTGGATGCAATAGAATGCACATGCTCTCCACCTATAGATTCGTGTTCAGAATATGATCCTAATAGTGATTCTGAGCTAGAGGGAGACCTAAGTCAATTTAGGTCCCTAGTGGAGGAGTCAAAGAGAGATGCCCGATATTATTAACCCATCAAGGCACTTGTTTTAACTTTGCAAGGTTATATTGGTCGCACAAATCTTACAAATGATGCTTTTCATTGCTTCTACTTTGTTGCAATGCCATTTGCTTAGTTTACACATTGTATATGTGAATATGCTCCGCCTATCCATTTTTAGTACATATTCCATCTGTCATCATACCATATTTCTCCATTCAAATGTTGTTCTCGTGTATCAGATGTTCAAAAGGAAGACGGTGATTGCTGACCACGAAGGAGCACGAAGAAAGTATTTGGAAGAGGTAGTGACACCTGATAAATCAAATAGCCCATTAGATGTAGTGGCAATATCACTAGATCCACAAAATATAGCGCCAACTCTAGTAGATTCTATCCCTACTCCAGTAGCCATCTTAGATGCCCCAACTCAGCAGACCCCAACTGCAGCAAATAGTATGATGATCCCAGTTGACATAGTAGCAGCTCTACGACGCAAAAACCCCATTACAGCAAAGAGTACACCAACTCCAGTTGCCAAATCTCTTTTCGAATAGGAGAGAGCCCCAATTGCAGCAAATAGGACCCTTGTTTCACTTCTTCCCATTTTAGAAGATGAAGCTTTTATTGTTGTCAGGAACTTTATGTGCATTTTTCCTTCATGCAAAGATTATACCACAGACAAAGAACAATTTGCAATCTTCCTCCGCAACTTCTGTGTAAGTAATGTACTAATGTTGTGCTACGTGACTGAAGTAAAGCCCAGATTCAATGAATTTGCCCTGAAGAATGTCCTAGGGGACATTAATGAGCATATGACCTTGGGAGAAAAACAGTTACATCACATCCAGTGGCCAAGAAAGGAAATAGACTTCATGGATGAGATCACTGAAGCCCCTCCAAGAGCAACCAATGTCGCTCCTCAACCGGGACGCTCTCCTTGCCACAGAAGCTCTCACGTGCTTACCCCATGGAACCTAATACTCGTAATCTGATGAATGATGCATCAACCTGTGATCAGCCTGCCTGACTTTGTGCCATACAGGCCATGTCATCATCCACCCCAAAGCAGCCAGTGCCAAGGTCTACAACTGCTGAAGACGCACCACCGGTTCAGATGCAGGATGCTGAAGGAGCGGGAGAAAACCCAGCTGCACCACATGCTCAGCAGACCAACTTGGTGGCATGGATTTCTAAGCAGTCTGATGCTTCGGGACCGGCGGCTAACCAGTATGTAGGTCCAGAACCAATTTCTCATCAATCTGTTGGTCCACAGCCGCGTATTTAGCATACAAATGCGTCAGCACTGCCTGCTTAGCAAACCAACGCATTGGCACAGCCTCCTAAGCATACCGACAAGTTGGCACCACACGCACAGAAACCCACATAGCTTCAATGCATGGTCAACAATCCGATGCCTCTGCTCCTACAACCCAACAGTTTATCACAGCAGCACTGCCAGCTCAGCAGTCTGGCGTAGCTAAACCATCTGCTAAATAGTCCATCGAAGCTTTACCGTCCGCTTGGCAGTCCGCCTTTTAGCATTGTACCAAAAGTGCTTCAAGTACTAAGAAGGAAGCGGGCAAAAAGGCTGCACCCGTGAGGGAGCGCGCCAGAGAGCCAAGTGGAATGAGAATGATTGCCTCTTAGAATCAGAGAGTAATATTATTTCTGACGGCATGAATGATGCAGAAATAGATTTGGTGCTTGCTAAAAATAAAGTAGACATACTTGAAGCACACAATTACGTTCATGGCCAGCCATTTCTTGTTGGCGAATACTTTGATGAGTGCATCTCTAGTTGCTGCTAGTTACATAAATATTGCATGGATCAAATGTCAGCAGGTCATCATGTTCTGCTAGTCCGCTACAATAGCGATCATTTCCAACACGATCCTGGTTCCATCAGTGTGGATTTCGAGAACTTGCATCTCTTCTTCAACTTCAACGTGCTCGATGCCACTCTTGTTAGATGCCTGATTATGTAAGTACTTAACAAACTCTGATGAACTTCTCCATACAAGGTTTTAAATGATAAACAACAAACTACATTTTATTCCTCTCAAGGGATTGACCGCGTAGAGAAGAAATAGAGAGAGTGTGTGTTTCATAGATCCTGCATTAGCAAATGGCACACCATTGCATGGTAAGGAAGAAGGGGATTGCAAAATTAACATGGTCGCCCGTATATTCGAAAACACATCCCATGGAAAATCATTTGTATGGCTATATCATGAACGGTAAGTCAAATAAACAACCATGCATACACTGACTGTCTTTTAGATTTAGACATAATTCGTAAGTTCATGATTTTTTTTAATATGTAGCGATCACTGGATCTTGGTATTCATTGTTCCAAATAAGAACATAGTTTACAACATGGATTCTCTCAGAGAGTCAATAAAGGCTCAGGATCTAATGCATCTTTAGCAATTCATGGATAGGTATTGAATTCTATGATGTTGAAATTAATTTGCATTCATATACGGTTCAAGAATTGATGTTTTGAAAATTCATCTTCATTTGTAGTGTGTTCGCATTGTTGAAAACTAAACCAGGGAACCTGTTCAAGAGGGAACTTCCTCTGCAGCACAAGAACGTTTCTTCGGTAACACACCGAAATCCATTATTTTCAAAAAATGTATCCAATAGTTTGCAAATACATTTTATTACGCTAGTCAAATATTCAAGCTTGTAAATAAACTACTTTCTATTTCTGTCTAAAGAAAAAAAACATCTAACACTGGTTAGATTGTTCCTAACAAGAAAATACATGACCAATTCTGTACAAAAAAATTCAGTGTCCTCAACAACAAGCAGGGACCAACCATTGTCGATAATATGTTTGTAGACACATGAGCTCCATCTACAAATCTGCTGATAGTTGTGAAGATACTCACAAATTAGTACCAGTAAGTCTATCTTAATTTATATCTTCTACTTCACTCATATGGCACATTCTGATATTAAAAATACTGTAGCTCATCTTAGAACCGAGGACCCCTGAACCGCTCCCCATTGGTAAATTGTTGACGGTTCAGAGATTTATCAGTGACTTCTTCCTGAATCACTACATCAATCCCACTGCTGATAATGAAGGTTTCAGCATGCCTTCTCCTGAAACATTAAGTAAGAGTTAGCCGCTAAACATATACGCATGGATCCATTGTTTTCCATGTGATGAGGTCTTCGTATTTCGTACACTATGATTAATTATGTAATGCATATACATGTAGAAAAATCATTGGAATTTAGCTACCATTAGTTTAATTGCAATTGTTATGAAATTTGATGAATGTTCTTCCTATGGACACTATTCGTTCAATTGCATATTGCGGCGAATTTGCTTTTTGCATGCTGATTCAAACGGGATATTTTTTCTTTAACCTGGCAATTGTTGCACACATGGTTCAACTAAATGAGATTGTGCAATCCACATCCAAAAGCAAACATCAATCGTAGCGGAACCATCGGTGATACACAGCAAATCGCAGAGGATTTGCAACACTACTACGTGTGCGTAGGGGCTCTGAAACTATTTGTGATACCCAAATATCACACACGAGAGCTCAGAGTCAACTGTGCCCAATGTAAAATACAATCCCAGTCGTAAATTTTTCAGGAAACGTGTGGGATCCCAAAGGAAAAGCACACGTCACTCATACTGCAACCGTCGGTGCTACGCAACAAATCACAAATGGTCTGCAACACTTGCATGTGTGTGAACAGGCTCTTGAACAGTTTGTGATGGAACATTATCGCACATGGTAATTGTTCGGAAACATGTGCGATGGAGTCATGCATGGCAGACGAGTTCCATAGAAAACTCGTGTGTGATGGGGCACATATCACACACGGTTCATATGTTGGCCCATGTGCCTTAGATACTGTTTCCCAAACGGTTCATTACGAAACACCGTTTGGTTTCATTACGTCATTAGAAACATTTAATCACCGATCCCACACATGTGATAGAATTTGGTGTGTGCTGCATCACATAAGATTACATTTGGCAAGGCGTATGCATCATGGCTCACTATCCCCGTCGGTTTTTGGGTCGTGTGGGAAGGACCCCCCTGTCGCACACACTCACTAGGCGACGGTTTAAATGCTGTCGCGGAAAGGGGTTAAAAACCGTTGTATAGCAGCTCGCTGTACCAGTGTATGATCAAATGTTATCATTTGGGTCCTAAGTCAATATACTCATGTATAGATGAGTATGTCATCGCCCATTTCTTGATAGATGCTAGAATTGGTTGTGCATGTCTGACAATTATTTTATTTGCAATTTTATTGTGTGAGCATGTTGCAACGCATTTTCTTCATTCGAGGACATCCATTTGTTGTTTTGTTTGTCTTGTTTTTTCTGACTAAGTGGGTGTACAAGAATGCCTAAGGACCTTATCTAGCTATCTATACTTTCTTGTCTCAAACTCTATTCTTGCCACATCATGAAAACAGAACAAGCTTTTTTTGGACCCTTCGGGTGAGGCACACTTGGAGTCACATATCTGTCAAGGGCTGAACTCCAAACCTTCTAAATGTCTTTCGGTTATACCAACTCATTCTCATTCAATCTCACCGAAACCATTTGGACTAATCTAATTTTCCATCTTGGTGCAATCGACCTAAATCATCTTGGAGTCACTGATGTGTTATACTGCTAGCAGTTACACGTCTCGGTCCCAACGATTCGCTTCACTCGGAGCCATCGACAACTGATCGGTAGATATATCTAGCAAGTCCGTTCAGTTGAAATTTCTCAAATTCTTCGAACTCGCGGACCACGGCGTTTGTCACCAAGTCTCTGGTAGTCACTCATGCATTCAGCGCGACCTCGCCATTGGATTCCGTCGCTGTCAATGGGTATCTCTCCCTCTTTTGCCGCCATAGAGGAATTGCACCAAGTTAGGGTAAAGTCCGACCCCCTCGTGCTTCAATTTCTGACTCAACGCACTAGTGCTTTCGCCATGATTCATGCCACAATTTGCAATATATATTCCTCATACAAAATTCCTTAGATTAGATTCGAGCAGAAATATAGGTTTAAGTTCACGCAGAATGCGTCTTGACCAGCCGAATTGAAACTTTCAGAGTCACCGATTTGGCTTTGGCCATTACACTAGTACGTATCGGTGCCACCGAGTTGTACGAATCGGTGAGACCGAAAGTAATTTTCTGTGAAACCCTAGCATACCGAAGACACCGAGCCACATATCGGTCTGAACAAAACTGTGTGCCAAATTTTTGTGAAGTGCTTCGGTAACACCGAAATGATCAACTTGGATGATCTGAAATGCCTTATGTGAAAATTTGAAACTATGATTTGAACTCAATTTTTTTTAAATCCAACTGTCTTTTTGTGATGACTCATCTACTCTGCCATACCCAACTATTCACAGGCCAGGTTGCAAGATGTGAGATGCGAGTGATAGTCAAAATGCCTCTGATGCTAATGTGGATTTGAGTGTAGGTTATAGTGTTGAGAGCAGTTTTGATGAAAGCAGCAGGAGCACTCCTAGCAACCTGCCTAAGGCTGCCAAAAGGACAAGAAAACTAAGGGCTCAGACACAGAAGATGGGAACTTTCATCCTGAGAAAGTGACCTCCAAGAAGAGACCAACTACTAGCACCAAGGAAAGAAATGTTGTAAGAAAGGTATTGTATTCAAGGGAGAGCAAGAGGATTTTTATGAGACAGGGCTGCTACACAAGAAGCCAATAGTCAGTGACATGAGATGGGTGGACTGGCAATAAATTGAAGAGAATGAAGACAATTTTCCCCATGTTCATGAGAGTTTCAAGCTTGCTGGAGTTAATGCCTTCATAAGGAGGAAGCTTATATCATGGAGTGATGAGATGATCATGCAGCTCTATTCCACTACACACTTCTATCTGGATGGGAAGATACCAGTCTTCTATCACTGAGCGAGCTGCTCTTCTTGGTGCTCCCAAGGAGGAAGAGCATGACATTGATGTTTATGCCAAGCCCAAGAAAGATCACAATTCCATGAAGGACATATATAAGGCCATTCCTGAGAAGGATGTTGAGACTCACAAGCTAGGTTCAGTGAAGCACTTGCTACCAGGTTTGGCCACCACGAACACTATTTTGAGGCACACTTTGATACCCTAACCCGGAGATGCAAGATGATACGTGGCCACTCCATCAACATGCTGCACCTACTTTACACTCCGCAGAAGTTCAAGGTAATGAGTCTGATTGTGGAAACAATAAAGAGGACAGCAGCCGACCAAAAGAGTTCACTTGGTTTTGCTCCGCACATTTAGTTGCTCATAAATTCCAAGGTTGGAACGAGCACATATCTTCTTGATCGCGAGCATCTCCGTTACCTATGTTCGAGGAGAATGTAGTGGTGATCGATCCTTCTCACCCTACTTCTATTCAGGCACATGAGTGGATACATGTAGCTGTTGTAGGTCAAGCAACCAAGGAAGCATCATGTCCTAGCGAATTTGTAGCTTAGCTCTAGACGATATCTGAGCAGATGACCTATTTGCTAGAAGATACCCTGAGGATTGAGCAGAGTTCGGCCAACATCGCCAAGATCCAGGAGAGCTTAGAGCGGGTAGTGGAAACAAAAAAATCATGATCTTGATGTGAAGCTCACAGAAGTCTAGACTATTGTGGAGAAGCTAAAGGATGATGTAGATGAAGTAGCTGAGCCAGAAAAGCTGCAGAGGACAGTGGTGATTATAGACCTACCACCGACATATTTCATACATTGCCTAGGGCATTGAGGTCTGCCACTGTGCCTGCTTCAGATTCCAGGACTACCATTTCTGCCCTAGCTACTGCTCCATTAGTTCCAGCGCCAGTGTCCACTCCACTAGCCCAGTAGACATTAGCCGAAGCTTTTGCATACACACTTCTCTCAATGCCATCGACGCACTTCTCTCAATGCCATTTTCACCTCCAGTAGCTGCTGGAGATCATGGCTAGAGTGATGATTAGCTCTATACATATTCGAACTTTTTGGTACTTGTTGCCAAAGGGAGAGAATTTGTGTAGATCATTAGGCTTCGAGAGAGAGAGAGAGTGTGTGTCTTGCTTTTTACTCGTTTGATTTCCTTGAGTTTTTGCTACTATTTGGTTCATGCTATTTTTTTCGTTGTGTTTGCGGGATACTACATTGGTTGATTGTGTGCTTGATCATACACTGCTTCATGTTATGCACATTAGTTATCTTCGTCTTTATCTATGTATGATCATTCACATGTGCGTTTGGTGATGCATTCTTACTATTCCATTAATATCATTTCACTGGTACAACTATTTGTTATACAAATAGTTTTTAACCCCTTTCTGCGATGGAGTTTTAAACCGTCGCCTTGCCTGTGTGTGCGATAGGGGAGGGGGGTCCTTCCCAAACGACCTAGAAACCGTCGGGGATACGGAGTAGGAATGCATACATTTTCCAGAACAAAGTGTATGTGATGCCCGCATCTATCCCAAACATGATTAATCACACAACTGTTTGGCATTACATTGCACACCCTATTCTATGGTGCAACATTCACAATGTGCACCTAATCACAAACAGTTCATGATTGTAAAGCATCTATGATAAGGTGACTGTCACACACATTCACTTCTCCTGAACCGTATGCGATATATAATCAAGAAGACTAGCTAATCATCATATGAGTGTCGAATAGGATTATGAAATGTCGAATTGTCGTACTAGTGTCATACATGATAACTATCGTACACGTTATTCTGTGGTGCAACATTTATGATGCGTACGACATCGAAAACAATTAATGATTGTAAAGTGTGTACGATAAGGTGACGATCACAAACATTTAGTTTGCTTACACTGTTTGTGATATTGTCTGACATCACACACGCTTCGCAAACGGCAACTGTGTGCATCGTTACACATGTTTTCTCTCTGTGAATTGTGTCAAAATGTGATTTAGGTCACACACGTTTGTGCTTTACACATCATGTGTGCCATAATGACCCGCATAGTGTATTTTTACCCTAATTTAATCGCTGCTATTTAAAATTGTACCAAGTTTGAATTTGGAAGTAGGCTATAACTTTATTCATATGCACCAGGTTCAACAACAATTGCATTATTCGATTCACAGGTACATATGTTCAAGAATTACATAAGCACAAAATAAAGAATGATGAACCAGGCTTGTATACTTGTACTATTAAAGACGATAAAGAAAGAGGCGAAAGACATTCTTGTTGCTGAACAAGGTGAAGCACAATGCATGTATTGTGCTCTCCTCCATGTAGAAGGCAAGCATGACTCTAGTCCAACCGCTTATGATGGCCGACCCCCATCTTTCACTGTATTCATGAGGACATCTAGATAGTCATTGTGTTCAAGTAGAAATACTTTAACCTTTCCATGCCCACGAATCATGTAGTATGAGAGGGAATCTTGAGTAAACTGCTTCCAAAACCACTACAAAGGAAAAAGATTCAGACATTGTCATCTAATGGGCAATAAAAAGAAGGCTGCAGAGTTCTTACTTACCATCCTGTAGTTCACTATTGTCTTGGATAAAGTGTAAACAAATAGTTTAATCATCATATTTTGACCCATTTGACTAACACTCTTTATCAGTTTCCTCACTTGATGCTGATTCATCGATATCTCATTGCCCCATATGCAGAAATGGTCGAAGCGTGGATCTTTACCAATGACCTATGTAGCTAAAAGCACCAAGTTAATATTAGAAGCTAAATAGTAGCTGCACAATGATGTAGTACAACACTCCCTCCGTCCCATTACATAAGATCTTATAACATCCAATATACTCACATATTGGATGAAATAACATCTTATATTATGGGCAGAGGGTGTTTATTTAATTTTTACAAATATCGGCCGATTAACTACATTTAACTACTATTGTATTGTTGTTGGTGGTGGTGCTGCTCTTCTATGTATATCTAGACATCATCATAACATTAAGGTAACACTCCTCCTTGTTGCTATGTAGCCTAGGATTGCATATTTAGTCATTAAGTACAATGCATGTTGCTATGTAGCCTCAGATATATTAGATATGGCCCTAGTTGACCTACCGATAAATGGGTTACAAATATATTTAGTTAAATGTACGATTCAACAATTAATCCCTTATCAGCCCCCAACCTATATGGTACCAGCTACCGATATCCTGAACAGTGAGTATATATAAGCCATGGGATGAAACTTTGTAAGTGCATCTAGTTCCCCTTAGTGATTTTGGTGTATCGAAGACTTATAGGTTATGGGACTAATGCGTTTGTGAGTGTACACATGTCTATAAGTCTATGAGTAGTTTGATATTTACAGAGAAAGTCAACCCCTAAAATGAATGTCTTCAACTGAAGACTTTGGCTTTCTGAATACTTTGAAAGTGAAGAAATTGGTGTGACCTTGAAGACTTGATATTCATGCGAAGAATATGAAGCGTGAAGACTTTTGTTTTCGTAGTTTCGTTTTCTCTTTCTTGAGTCATAGGAAACACCGTACTGTTAAAGGGGGTCGTGGTAAAACTAAGGAAAAGTTTCCAAGTGATGCTCATCTCAAAATCCTACACCTACCAATCCTTTCAAGTGAAGCCATTCGAAATCTCATACAGTTCAGTCAATTTCATCAGTGATAGAGACGAAGATCTTATGGTCTCTAAGGAATTTGTTCTGACTAAGGAGTTAGGAATTCGGCAGTGCAGATTGCCTACAAGTAAGGAACATGATAGCCCTGAGGAATTTGATAGCCAAATTTCCGACCGTTGTTGTAATATACGCCAGCTGTCCCAAAATATCTACCCACCTAATGGTCATATCATTGAATGACATTTATGTCTTATCATGTTCGGCTGCTCCCAAGGCTATAAATAGCCGCCCCCTAGAACCACTAGCTGGTTGGCTTCTCCGCGAGAAACTGACACTTTTCATTGAGAGAATGCCATCTTCCGATAACTTTGAGCGAAAATCATCAAGTGAGGAAAACCCAAACCCAACACCTACAAATCCAAAGTGATTGAGCATCACTTAAGAGATTGTTCATGTGTGGAACCAATGCTTGTTACCTTTGAGGACTGTGCATCCTCCAAACGGTTAGGCGTCATGGTCTAGAGCATCCAAGAGGAAATTGTGGATCGCGGAGTGACCGAGTCTGTGAAGGCTTGGAAGTCACGTGAAGACTTAGCAGGAGTGATTGGGTGAGGTTTGTGTGACTTTAGCTCAAGGAGAATACTATGAGAACTGTGTGTCCGGGACTGCGTGTCCTCTGGTTTAAATACCTAGCCGCTCCACGAGACGTACGACTGTCACAACAGTTGGAACTGGTCTGCCAAATCATCGTCTTCATCGAGCTACTGGTTCTATTTCCTCAACTCTTTAATTTCCTCAATTCTGTGTAGAAGTACTTGATCGTTACTCTTTGAAGATTTTGACTGAAGACTTTCTCAATTTCCTCAATCCTATTTCTTTAGTCATTTTGTCTTCAGCCTGCTTATCCAGTGTTTACGCTACCTCTACTCTGTGCTTGTTTTCATTTCATCATAATAACTATGCTACTACTCTGTTATGCTTGCATCTAAGTACTTATTCCACTGCTAAGTAGTTCGTTGCTTAGGAATTTCCTCACCCTAAAATTCCTCAGTGACGAATTTGTAAAAATCGCCTATTCACCCCCTGTAGTCGATATAACGCACTTTCAATTGGTATCAGAGCAAGGTACTCCCTTGTTCTATGTGATTTTGGTTTAACTGCCTGGAGTTTTAGTTTTGTCGACTACAGGAATGAAGACAATGACATGCCCCATCTTTGATGGTCATCATTATCCCATGTGGAAGGCCATGATGAAGAAGCGCCTCATGGTGATGAACAACGAACTGTGGACCGTCACTGAGATTGGTCTTACCGATCTATGCAAGATGGCGGAGGCTGATGATATTCGCAAGGAAACTCTACTTAATCTCACGGCGAAGGACATCATCTGCTCCCGTTTGTCCCAAAATCAGTTCAGGAACATTATGCATCTCAACCATGCGAAGCTCATCTAGGAACGACTCTCTAAGGTCTATGAAGGTCATCGAACTCGTCATGATCCCTGGTTTCAGGATTTCAAGGAATCACTCAAGGAGATGACTTTCGATCTAGAAACATCATCCTCTGCACCATGCCATATGGAAAAAGGTGCCAAGGTAACTGAATGCTACCTATCTGAGTCCAATGATGATGAATCTGGTGATGAATTTGGACCCAGCTATACCAAACTTGCTTCCCTTACCACTAAACAACAAAGAGCTTTGGAAAAAGTTCAAAACATGCTAGATGAGAGCGATGATATGTTGGGTGAAGAAATGGATCGTACTAAAACTTTGACTGAAAATCTTTAGAGACTTCAGTCTATGTTTGATAACCTTCACAGTCATCATAACACTCACTTATCTGATCATGAGAATCTTTCTTATGAATTTCTTCAAAGAAAGCAAGATCTTAAGCAGCTAAGGGTGAGTTATGAAGACCTTCAGAAGGAACACGATTCATTGCTTGCTCAATAGATTAGTTCGCTCAGGTTGAATTCATTCCACTATGTTTGAAATGCATTGAACGCGAATCTGCTAATTCCTCACCTGAAAGTTCAAATACTTCTATTGCTACGAATTCTTCAATTTTCTCTGCCAAAACAAGTTACCTATCTAAGGATGCTACTAGTATCACTGACCATACAGGGCTGAAGGACATGTATGTGACAAGCATGTACAAATGCCTCAAAGGGCATCAGGCTCTTTGTGATGTGCTTAAAAAGCAGATCCTCAATAGGAATGCTAGGAAAGAGGGTATTTCCTTTGAGAGGAAACTCAATGATGATGGGACCCACTGGAAGCCTGAGCAGTATCCCAAAACCTCACGGGTTACAGCGAAGGGACCTCCAGTGGATCCATCCACTTTATCTGGCTTTACTTGTGAATCTTCATATTCTTCTAATGAGTCATTTAACTCCAACTATAAACTGTTCAAAAATCAGAATGGTGATGTATTTGCTAGATATGTTGGCACTAACTACAGGAATGGCCCCCCTATGAAGAAAATCTGGGTTCCCAAAAGGTGCCTTGAAAGTCTTCAGGTGAATGTCATCATGACACCACCTGTGAAGAATAGGAACCCCAGATCAAATTCTTCATATGGACGAAAGTCCTCATATGGATCCAAGTCCTCATATGGACCAAATTCCTCACATGGATCAAATTCTTCATATGGATCCGGATCCTCATATGAACATCATCGGGGTAACCCTTCTGTTTCGCACCGAAGATATAAGGGTTGTGAATATGTGCATTATTCTTCAAATCATTATGTTCATAAGTCTTCGAGGAATTTCTCTGCTTATTCATATGCTTACTCTAACCCCTCTTCTGTGAAATGAAGTGGACTGGCTTCTATGTCACCTTTTTCTTATGGAGCTCGCAGAAGGGTGAACTCTTTGCCACCCCTCCAGATGTGAGTGGTGAAGAAATAGAACTAATCTCTTTTGCAGGGTCAGGTTTCCAAACGAACTTAAACGTCTAAAGAATTTGCTGGAGACCTGAATATGCTTGAAAGGACGCAAGCTAATCATGAAGAATGAATTTTCATTTCTCACATCCTCATACTGCTATATCTGTTCTATTGCTTGATGAAATTGATCTGATGAATTTGATGTCATATTCTTCATTGCTGAAGTATATGAGTTTGTTGTTGGTGTCAAAACCGGCCAATCTTGGGTAGGGGGTCCCAAAATGTGCGTCTGAGGATCGAAGGTAATAGGAGAGAAGGGACACGATGTTTACCCAGGTTCGGGCCCTCTTAATGGAGGTAATACCCTACTTCCTACTAGATTGACTTTGATGAGTATAGGGGTTACAAGAGTTGATCTACCTTGAGATTGTAATGGCTAAACCCTAGATGTCTAGCCTATATTATTATGATTGCCTCTACGGACTAAACCCTCTGGTTTATATATACACCAGAGGGGCCTAGGGTTGTACATAGTCGGTTTACACAGAAAGGAATCTTCATATCCGAACACCAAGCTTGCGATCCATGCAAAGGAGATTCCCATCTGGACATGGGGGAAGGTCTTCTATCTTGTATCTTCATAGCCCGGACGCCCGGGGACCCCCTAATCCAGGACTCCCTCAGTAGCCCCTGAACCAGGCTTCAATGACGATGTGTCCAACGTGCGGATTGTCTTCGACATTGCAAGGCGAGTTCCTCCTCCAAATACTCCAAAGTAGCTGAATGAAAGAACTATATCCGGCTCTGTATAATCAGTTACAACCCTGAACCACAAGGGTGAAATACTTAAAAAAACATGTCATGCCCACTGACAGCTTTTTCGGTAAAATGTTATGTTCTGGCCTTATCATTATTTTGACCCATTTGTTAGCCTCCCGCATTTCGAGGCGCGGTCTTGGTTGACATGTCTTGTCTAAGCAGCGATCATGTCCCCTTATTGCGGGATTCTTATCAATACGAGTTTGGGTAATCCAACTGTGCCGCTTGCATGACCCCTTGGGAATAGGCGAGTTTTAAGGCCCGTGTGGGGGCGCTTGATATTCACTACCTTTATAAGAGGATAAGGATCCCTCTTTCTACCCCACGCCTTCTTCTTCCTCACCCATCTGCCCTCGAGCTCCAGCGCCCAAGATTCAATCTTTTTCGTTCCCACCAAACACTCCATCCATGTCCGGATTCGGCTCTCAAGGCAAGTGGGTGGTCTCCTCTGTAACGGAGAAGGACATCAAGGGGCTCCGGGAGGCGAGGTACTTGACAATGGAAATCACACACAGGCTCCCTACCAAAGAGAAAGTTATCCCCAATCCAGAGCCAGGTGAGAGGGTTGTGTTCCTCCCTCATTTTCTCTGTGGACTAGGGTTTCCCCTCCAGTCCTTTGTTCGAGCTCTCATGTTCTATTACGGGATAGATTTCCATGATCTAGCGCCAAACCCCGTCCTCCACATCTCGGCATTCATCGCCGTGTGTGAAGCACTCCTCCGCATCCCCCCACACTTCAGCATGTGGCTCAAGGCTTTCGACGTGAAGCCGAAGGTGGTCGACAGAGAGCGCGCGGATTGTGGCGGTGCCATGGTGAGAAAACTCCCCAACATCTGGCCCAGGGTGGCTTTCATGGAAATCGTCAAGACGTGGCAGCAGGAGTGGTTCTACATCACCGAACCTCGCGGCACCAAGTGGGAGGCCGCTCCTGCTTGTAGATCCGGACCCTCGCTGCGGGTCATCCGCCGAGGTGCTGAGGCTGCAAAAGCACATCAAAAGTATCATAGAGAAGGGCACCAGCCTCATTGGCGTATTTCAGGTGATGCTCATCCGCCGAACCCTTCCCTGCCAATGTCGGACTCTCCGCATGTGGGAGTTTAATCCGGAAGGGCCGCAAACCCTGCAACAATACTTTGGCAGGACGCAGGAAGCAATCTGGAAGCTGCTCTTCAAGACTCAAAAGTCATGGCCACAGACGTCCGAAGACATCGGCCTTGACTGCAATCATCCGGCTTCCCCGGTAAGTGCCATACGTCCGAACACAACTTAGTTCCTCAATCAAAAGGGGTGTACTGAGACTTTCGTCTTATAACAGGGCTGGACAAAGAAGGCGGAGTGGATCAGGTGTTCGGCTCCACTCCCCGAAAACCCAGCTGATCGTCCGTTAGTGAAGATGCCTGTTTTGGTGCCCTATCAGGCGTCGGAGAAAAAGGCCAAGAAAAAGAGCAAGGAGGCCCAAGGTGGCCTCCGCCGAATGGGTACTCCGGACGTAGTGTCCGGAGAGACCGAAACTCACTCCTCCCATGAGGAAGATGAAGATGAAGAGGAGGAGGGGGAGGCAGAGAACAATTCTCCCCCTAAGGGGAGAAGGAAGAAAAGGGGGCCCTCTGTAGATCCAGAAACGGAGGCACCCAAGAGGGGGAAGATATCTCTCCCGGATGGCTCGGATTCGGATGCTGACGCCGTCCCCAAGTGGTGCCCCAGGCCGAAGCCCCTTGCCACATCGTAAGTATACGAGGGTGCCTTTCATACGCCTAATCTTTATGATTGTAATTTAACGTGTTATATGGTGTAGCCCAGCCCGCGATCTCCCCCTACAATCATCAGAGGGGAATTCTTTGGACCCGAATATGATGGAGAGCGAGTCACCCTCGTGAGCCTCCCCGCCTATCACTATGGACGACACCGAAGTGTTGTCCCAAAGGCCTCTCCGGGCCACGAGGTGGTACGGGAGGCTACCGAAGCGGTGCTAGAGGGTAATGCCTTGGCCGCCAAAAACATGGGGGTCACAATCCCCACAAAGAGTGAGGGCGGGGCCTTGACCAGTCCGACCCCCTGCCGAACACTATTCCGGAAACCCAAGTGGCTCCAGAATCAAATAGGCGCCCCCCCCCTTACGGGGAGTGCCAACCTCCACGGCAACCTCCACTAATCCGGAGGAGCTGAACACACTGATGGAGGCATTGCAACGTGCTTCCGTCGTGGAGGTGCACCGCACCCTCATGGATGTGGTGATTGAAAAGGTTCAGTCCGCCAAGAGCGGGCTGAACGAGGTCGTCACTAGCCTGCTAACAGGCTTCGAGGTATGCGATGTAATATTCCTGACCGCTTTTCATATGAAAAATATGCATGTGTATAGATAGTAGCCCTTGATACTCTGGTCGTATTTTGAAAAAGGGAGAACAGAGGATCGATAATATTTGCAGGAGATAATGTACTTTTATATGTTGAGACGCATGCTTCACTGATAGCGGCAACCACCCAGGCCGCCGAAGTATCCGAGCTTAAGCATAAGCTGGAGCTGGCCGATGAGGATCTCGTCCGTATCAATATGAAATTTGATGAAGCCAAGGTATGTTTCAGAATATTTCGTTCATGCCTGTATTAATATGCAGATCTTGAGTCAAAGCTTATGCGTTGCAATGTGTATGATTGCAGGAAGGGCTGCTGCGATTGAGGCCCTTAGGGGTGAGCTTTCCTAGGCCAAGGAGCAGGAGAGGGTGAACAAAGCGGCCACTGGTAAAGCGGCCGAGGACCTGAAGTCCGAGCAGGTTATCCACTGCCAATACGAGGAGGGGGTGATCGAAATTGAGCAGGTGCTCAAGGACGCCGCCGACAAGTGTGAGTCCCTATAGGAGAAGAATAAAGCCCAGGCGATCGACCTTGCCAAGGCCCTTAAAGAGGTCGAGGAAGCGTGGGCCGAATCCCGAGCGGCGTGCGAAGAGATCAAGCATGCCATACAAATAGCGGACGGTAAGCCTTTTCTTTTTACAAAGTAAATTCGGCAATCATAAGTATGTCTTGCTCACTCGAATGTGGATTGATCCAGATGCCTTTGCGGATCTTCCAAAGAGCGCCGCCGACGCTGCGCAGTTCTTCCGGGCCCAGGAGGGGCAGACGATGGAGAAGCTATTCTGGTCACAGTTCGTGGCACAGGAGCGCCCAAGGCTGTTGAATGACCATATGGCGTAGTGGTCCGAGCTGCATAGGATGTCCGGATTGGCCATGCGGTTGGTCATAGTCCGGCTGTGGCCAGCCGAACCCGTCCCCAGCAGCTATTTTTGCCTGGTGCAGAGACTTGTTGACGCGCTGCCCCGTATTGACGCGGTCAAGCGGTCGTCATGTATAGAAGGTGCATGGCTGGCCTTTGCCCATGTCAAGATGCACTGGGCAAAAATGAAGGCCACCATCATGGCGGTTGAGGGTCTGCCCAGAGGCAAGGATCGTCGCACACCAAAGCACTATTTTGAAGACGTCCTGGAGGGTGCCCGCTTGATAGAGGGCCAATGCTCAAATGACATCCAGTCGTCGGCTTCGGCCCCCATGTAGATACTACGGGGGCGTTCGGGGTAGCACATAACCACACTTGACCCAACGTCTTGGTCCGTGAAGGAGGTGTTAGTGCGGCGAACCAGGCAATCAGACTATGCGTCTTTATTACTCTCACTTAGCCATAGGAGTTTGATGATGGGACTATGAGATAGCCCCTGGTGCTTGTGCGGCTATCCGAACTTGGATGCCTTAAGCACGTGACTGTAAAGAGCCAGTCCTTCGTGTAACACAGAAGAAATCACTAGAGATTTAGTAGATCGCCGAATTGCTGACCAGCTCTCGCCGCATCATGACAGTCAGTTTTCGGCTTTCTCTACTGAGGTGTTTGACCGGACAGACCAGAAACACATTCCCAATAGTTCTCCCTTTACTACCTTAGCCAAACAAGCGAAATGTATGGTGGTAATCACAAGAGCCGGGCAACCCAACTATTGACCAAATACATGATTCGGAGCCGATGCATATAGTGCAATATTCGGGACGCCGAAGCATACTATAAAAGTGTTCGGACTTATTTTGTCTAAAAAATATACGTGGCCGGATAAAGCCCCTGGCTATTTGAATCGTGTCGAGGTATATACAACAATCTGACGTGAAGAGGGAATACCGATTAGGAAATAAGCCAATACCTAACAGTGTTGGGCGAAACTGTTTCCATTATAGTACGATTGATACATCAAAATGTATTTCTACAAAGGATGCAATAAGCATCTAGGCTATTTTATACGCCGGGCACAAGGGAAAGTAGTATACAGGTCCTAAAAAGGGAAAGATGATCTTGACGATCCTTTGGATACTCTGCCGCA
Organism: Triticum aestivum; assembly: GCF_018294505.1. Taxonomy (NCBI): domain Eukaryota; kingdom Viridiplantae; phylum Streptophyta; class Magnoliopsida; order Poales; family Poaceae; genus Triticum; species Triticum aestivum. The sequence continues at coordinate 369,193,261 of NC_057800.1, read as the reverse complement.
CGTATGCGCTGCTTGTCGCCTTGGTGTGTGATTCTTTGAGAGGATAAACGATTGAGCATACACAAGGGCCTAGAAGAAGGGCCCTTGGTACCGTCGAAAGGTGATGTGGGTTGTAAAGCACCTGAAAAATAAAATAAGAAGAAGAAGAGGAAGAATATGAAGGTCTAGATCGGGTCGAACCGTATTGTGGACCATATTTTTAGCAGGCCTCCGCCCTAGCCCATGGTATCTTTACTGCGTAGTTATGTGCGTGCGGTACACATGCTGCTATTATGTTGACGCTTTGGCGGAGGCTGAATTGCTAATCTAGCTCTGGACGAGCCGGACTGCCATTCTACAGGGTAGACCGGACTCGTTTGATAGTGTCTGGGGGCTTGACTGCCACTGTAGTATTCGGTTTAATGAGGCCACCCTGTACTTTGGTTGCAAGGGCCACAGTATGCTCCTCAGTACGGAGAGAGAGCTCCATGTTTCCATTGACTGTAATGATGCCGCGGGTCCGAGTATTTTGAGCTTTAAGTAAGCATAATGTGGGACCACATTAAAGTGGTCGAAAGCGGTTCATCCGAGTAGTGCGTGATAGCCACTACGGAAGGGGACGATGTCGAAGATTAGGTATTCGCTGTGGAAATTATCTGGTGAACCGAAGACTACTTCCAGCATGATGGATCTTGTACAACAGGCCTCGACGCCGGGTATCACTCATTTAAAGGTTGTTTTGGTGGGCCTGATCCTTGACAGATTAATACCCATTTTGTGGGCAGTGTCCTAATAAAGTAGGTTAAGACTGTTGCCGCCATCCATAAGGACTTGTGTGAGATGTAATCCGTCGATAATTGGATCGAGGACCAATGCTGCCGAACCTCCATGACAAATACTGGTCGGATGGTCTCTGCGATCAAAAGTGATCGAACAGGCTGACCAGGGGTTAAATTTTGGGGCGACTGGCTCTATGGCATAGACGTCCCTTAATGCGCGCTTGTGCTCCCACTTGGGGATGTGAGTGACGTATATCATATTCACTGTTTTGACTTTGGGGGGGGGGGGGATTTCTTCTGTCCCCCTGTGTTTGGTGGGCGAGGCTCTTCATCATCGTCCTCGCTAGGCGACCCTTTCCCCTTATGCCTAGTGTTTAGCTTACCGGCTTGTTTAAAGACCCAACAATTTCTGTTGGTATGATTGGAAGGCTTGTCAGGGGTGCCATGAATCTGGCAAGGCCGGTCTAGTATTAGGCCCAGACTAGATGGACTATGCTTGTTTCCTTCAAATGGCTTCTTCCGCTGACTATGTTTAGAGCCACTGAATCTGGCTTTGACCGCTGTGTCTTCGGTATCCTCGTTGTTACTTAGACGCTTGTGCTTATTGCGTCGTGGCTTGCCGTTGCCATCTCTCGCTTTGGAGGTGCCAGGGTCGCTGGTACTGTTGCTTCTACGAGTGAGCCAGCTGTCTTCTCCCGCCCAAAAGCGGGTCATGAGTGCGGTGAGGGCTGCCATAGACTTTGGCTTTTCTTGGCTGAGGTGTCGGGCGAGCCACTCATCATGGACGCTGTGTTTAAAGGCCGCCAGGGCTTTGGTGTACGGACAATCGACAATTTGGTTCTTTTTAATTAAGAACCTTGTCCAGAGTTTTCAGGCTGACTCTCTGGGTTGCCGGACAATGTGACTAAGGTCATCGGCATATGGAGGCAGAACATAGGGACCTTGGAAGTTGTCTCTAAGGGCATCTTCCAAATCTTCCGAGCTACCAATAGAGTTTTCTGGTAGGCTATGTAACCAGTGTCGTGCTGGTCCCTTGAGTTTTAGGGGGAGGTACTTGATGGCATGAAGATAATCACCACAGGCCATGTGGATATGGAGACGGAAGTCTTCAATCCATACCGCAGGATCCGTCGTTCCATCATATGATTCAATATTCATGGGTTTAAACCCTTCTGGGAACTGGTGCTCCATTAGCTCATCGGTGAAGCATAAGGGGTGTGTGGCACGTCTGTATCGGGCGACGTCACGATGTAATTCGGATGAAGTCCTTATGCGATTTTCGGGCCTGGTGAGGTTATACCTGTCAGGCCAAGCTTAATGCTCGTCTTACTGTGTTGGGGCACGCCCCCTTGATCCGTAGATTGATCTTGTTTGGCCTGCTCTATTATTCAGGTCTTAACGAAGGTCGTAGGTGTATCTTGGAGCCGTTGTGTCTCTACCTTTACGGCGAGGTGGTGCGGGTTGGTGTTCGGCGTAGGTGGCCGCTTTATCTCGTCCACGTGGCAGCCGGTCTGGTTCATCAGCACGGTCGTATTTTGACGGTATGGGCTTTACGGCCTTGTCGTCGAATTGTGGAAGTAGCCGACGCTTCAGATAACTCTTAATTGGGCGTTGAAGGCCATACTCTTTGGCGGCTATAACTTGGGTCCACCTGTCATTGAGTGTATCTTGTTTGGCTTGGAGCCGCCGCCACTGCTTTTTTAGACTTCTCGCAGTTGCGATTAGCTGGCGCTTAAAACGCTCCTGCTCGAGTGTTCCCTCTGGCACAATCAAGTCTTGGTCGCCGAGGCTCACATCATCTTCGGAGAGCGGTAGATAATTACTATCTTCCGAGTCCCCATTCCCGACCGGATCATCGGGGTTGACTTGTCCCTCTCCCACATCGTCTTGTTCGGATGTGGTCTCGATGGGGGCTTCGGGATCTTCCGCACCCTCCGGAGTGTTATCGTCTCTGGTGCCGGTATTACTGTCTTTGCTACGATGTGATTTTGAGCGGCGTCACTATCGTTGATGTTTCAGTGGTGCCTCATCAGGTTTGTCCTCTACCAGATCTTTCCTATTTGCATCGTCATCCTCTTTGGGTGTGTCCACCATGTATATGTAGTATGTGGAGGTGGTTGTCCAACGTCCGGTAATCGATGGGTCTTGGCCTTGTTCGTCTTCGGCATCATCGTCCATGTCGTCGATGTCTTCGGAGGCGTAATCCAGCATGTCGGTTAAGTTTTCAAAAGTGGCTATGAAGTGGGTGGTGGGTGGGACGTAAAATTCCCTGCTCTCAGCCCCTAGTCTGGGCTAGGCGTAGTTTGGAAGTGATTCCTCCGTAATAGCGAGGGATCGCATTAAGTCTAGGGTCTCGTTTAAGAGCAAGGTTTGGACGTGGAAGCGAGAGTCCGCGGGGCTGACCGGGGTGAAAGCCTCCTAGCCCTGCCTACTTGGCACGGACTTCGAGAGTTCAGATCTGGAGTTTGGGGGCGAGTCCGGCCTTTCAGTTATAGGGGGAACCTGGACTGATTTCGAGTTCGCCATGGACACGATCACCTCTGGATCCTCGATAATGCGGCTTGCAATGGAGAGTCTGGTGGGCTCCACACTCCCGTCTTCGGACCTAATGGTTTGGCCCCGATCTAAGGCTGGAGCGATGGTCGGGGCCGCGAACCCTTCGAATATCAAGTCTCCTCGGATATTAGTGACATAGTTTAGGTTTCCCGAAACTGATCTAATGACCATGGGCGTAGCGGTCGATTTGTTCGAGGTGGACAATTGAGGTGGCATGTAGTGTGAAGCCGCCGAATATGAAAATTTGTCCAGGGAGTAATGTCTCCCCTGAAACAGCATCATTGTAGATGATCGATCGAGCCATCGAACCTCCTGTTGACGGCATAGTGGAACTCTCAATGAAAGCACCAATGTCGGTGTCAAAACCGGCCGATCTCGGGTAGGGGGTTTTGAACTTTGCGTCTCAAGATCGAAGGTAACAGGAGACAAGGGACATGATGTTTACCCAGGTTCGAGCCCTCTTAATGGAGGTAATACCCTACTTCCTGCTTGATTGACTTTGATGACTATAGGGGTTACAAGAGTTGATCTACCTCAAGATCGTAATGGCTAAACCCTATATGTCTAGCCTATATGATTATGATTGCCTCTACGGACTAAACCCTCTGGTTTATATACACACCGGAGGGACCTTGGGTCATACAGAGTCGGTTTACAGAGAAAGGAATCTTCATATCTGAACACCAAGCTTTCCATCCACACAAAGGAGAGTCTCATCCAGACATGGGGGAAGGCCTTCTATCTCGTATCTTCACGGCCCATCAGTCTGGCCCATCTCACATAGCCCGGACGTCCGGAGACCCCCTAATCCAGGACTCCCTCATTCGTAAGATGCACTAATTCATCTACAGGATGATCGACCCAAAGCCACTGAGTGGGTCCTCGACAGTGGATGTACAAATCACATGAATGGTGACAAGAACTTATTGATGGATACTGCATATCTCCATCGCATCTAAAGCATATCACCTATGTTGACAAAGGAAAAAGCAAGGTATTGGGTCTAGGTAAGGTTGCCATCTCAAAGGATCGACACATGGAAAAAGTCATGCTTGCCGAGTCCTTAGGGTTGAACCTCATGCATGTCTCAATGCTTTGTGATCTTGATATGGTTGTTGTCTTTGGCAAGTATCGTTGTGTTGTGATCATGGAAGCTGACAATTCCAAAGTCTTCGAAGGCTTTAGGAGAGGAGACTTGTATATTGTTGATTTCTCTACAGGACCACAACCTGCTACATGTCTACTTGCAAAAGCTTCAGAAGGCTGGCTATGGCATCGACGACTTGGTCATGCTGGCATGAGGAACTTGCACAAGCTCGCGAAGAAGAAGCATGTCATTGGCATTGAGGGTGTCAAATTCCTCAAGGATCATCTGTGTGGAGCTTGTGAAGCTGGAAAGATGACCAAGGTCAAGCATCCCTCAAAGAGCATCATGACTACCACTCGTCCATTTGAATTGCTTCACATGGATCTCTTTGGCCCTACTCATTATGCTACATTCACTAATGTTGCATCTTTATATGGCTTTGTCATTATTGATGACTATTCTCGATATACATGGGTGCATATCGTCACTTACAAAACTGAAGTGCAGGAAGTCTTCAAATGATTTTCCTCGAGAGCTTCAACAAACTTTGGTGTGAAGATCAAGCGCATTAGAAGTGACAATGAAATCGAGTTCAAGAATACTAGTCTTGATGACTATCTTGATGAACTTGGTATTACTCACGAGTTATCTGCTCCTTATACTGCTCAGTAGAATGGCGTCGTGGAGCACAAGAACATGACTCTTGTTGACATGGCTCGCACTATGCTTGATGAATACAAGATGCCTTATCGCTTCTGGCCCGAGGCAATTGATACTGCCTGCCACATCAGCAACAAGGTATATCTCCACAAATTCTTCAAAAAGACCTCATATGAACTCCTCATTGACAATAAACCCAGTGTAAGTTATTTCAATGTCTTTGGTGCTAAATGTTGGATTAGAGATCCTCATCACAATTCTAAATTTGCACCGAAAGCACATGAAGGTTTTATGCTTGGTTACGAAAGGACTTGCACACCTACAGAGTCTTCAACACCTATCACCACAAGGTTGTTGAAATTGTAGGTGTGCGGTTCGATGAAACTAATGGCTCACAAAGAGAGCACCTACCTCCTGTGCTAGATGAAATGTTACCTGAGGAATCCATTAAGTTCAAGGCTACAGAGGATGTCATTCCTACCGAAGAATCTGCTGAAGAAGTCATTCCAGAACGTGAAGAACATCATGCTGGTGCACCTGAGGAAAATGGCTCTGAAGAAAATGCTGAGCCCCCTCAATGTCGTCAACCCACTCATCCTTGCATTGCTAATGAAGTGTAGATTGAGAGAATCAACGACATCAAAGCACCAGGTCCTCTCACACGCTCAAAAGCTTCACATTTGTCTAACTTTTGTGGGCACTTTGCTTTTGTCTCTATCACAAAGCCCACCAAAGTAGATGAGGAATTTCTGGAGCCTGAGTGGATTCAAGCAATGCAAGAGGAATTACATCAATTCGAGCTCAACAATGTCTGGGAACTTGTCAAGTTGCCAGACCCACGCAAGCACAATATCATCGGCACTAAATGGATCTACCATAACAAGCAAGATGAAAATGGCCTTGTGGTGAGGAATAAGGCATGACTTGTAGCTCAAGGCTACACACAGGTTGAAGGAATTGATTTTGATGAAACTTTTGCACATGTTGCTAGACTTGAGGATATTCGCATATTGCTTGCTTATGCTAACCATCATAATATCATCTTATATCAAATGGATGTGAAAAGTGCATTCCTCAATGGTAAGCTTGAGGAAGAAGTATATGTTGCTCAACCCCCAGGTTTTGAAGATCCAAAGCATCCTGACGAAGTCTTCACACTCAATAAGGCCCTCTATGGCCTCAAGCAGGCCCCTCGGGCATGGTATGATACTTTGAAGGGAGTCCTCATGAAGAAATGCTTCAAATTCGGTTTACTTGACCCAACTCTTTTCACCAAAACCTATGATGATGAATTATTCGTGTGCCAAATCTATGTTGATGATATTATCTTTGGCTGTACTAACCAACGTTACACTGACGAATATGCCTATATGATGAGTGAGGAATATCAAATGTCTATGATGGGAGAATTGAAATTCTTCTTAGGTCTTCAAATTCGTCAACAACGCAATGGCATCTTCATATCTCAGGAGAAATACCTCAAGGATGTGTTGAGGAAATTTAGCATGCAAGATTGCAAAGGCATCAAAATCCCTATGCCCACAAATGGCCATCTATGCACTGATGAAAATGGTATAGACTTTGGTCAAAAGGTCTACCGCTCCATGATTGGCTCTTTATTGTATCTATGTGCATCTAGGATAGATATTATGCTTAGTGTTTGCATGTGTGCCCGTTTTCAAGCTACACCGAAGGAATCACACCATAAGGCTGTGAAGCATATTCTTCGATATCTAGCTCACACACCAACACTTGGATTATGGTATCCCAAGGGCTCAGATTTTGATCTCATTGGATATTCTGACTCTAACTATGCTGGTGATCGTGTGGACCGCAAGTCAACATCAGACACATGCTATTTCCTCAAACGATCCCTAGTATGTTGGTCCTTGAAGAAGCAGAACTGCATATCACTCTCTACTGCTAAACTGAGTATATGCTGCTGGTTCATGTTGTGCTCAATTGCTATGGATGATGCAAACCCTCAAGGACTACGACATCAATGTGAAGAATGTGCCACTCTACTGTGACAATGAGAGTGCCATCAAGATTGCTCATAACCTAGTTCAGCACTCGAAGACAAAGCACAGCCAGATTCGTCATCATTTTCTTCGAGATCATGTGTTGAAAGGCGACATCTCTATTGAGCACATGAAGACTGAAGAATAGCTACCCGATATATTCACAAAGCCCTTGGATGAGAAGAGATTTAGCAAGTTGCGGTGAGAGCTAAATATCTTAGAATCTTCTAATGTCCTTTGAAAAGGACACACATCCTAACACTTATGAAAACTGATGACTCGGATGTGCAACACACGAAGTAACGTTTTTCTTCAATCAATGAAGACTAACCCTGTAAGTGTGAAGAAATTAACGAATAATTTGATTCTCAGAGCCCTGCGACAATTGTACGCGGCGTCTAAAATCATCATTCTTATACGGTGGGTCACGCCACCAACAAGAGTTGAAAATCTTCTATTTGAGTTTTTCTTTAGTTTTTGAAATTCCTCAGTTGTTCAAATTCTTCAAATTTGCATAGTCTTCACTCTTTCCGACTGTGTTCTTCAAATTTGCATATATATATATATATATATATATATATATATATATATATATATATGAGTTTTCAGTCCTCTACAACATTCACTTATTGCTAATTCTTCAAGTTGATTTTTTTTCTGCTAAGTGAATGTGATCGGACCCTTCCCCCTCTATGCTATACTCAACCCAGTTAGTTCAAAAATTCCTCATGTTCATTCTATTTGAAACCCATTCAAAATCTTCACAGTGTCCTTGTTAGCTGAAGAATTTGCGAACGAAACATTAAAATTTTCATATTGAGATCTTCGGCTTTTGCCGCTCAAATCGTTCCACATCCCGCGATATGATTATTCTATTCACCCATGATCTCATACGATCTCCACCTCACTGTATATGTGTGACACATGTCGCTAGGAGGAGAAGGGTCAGGGGCATGTTCGTCAAATTTCTTCGGGCGAGCAATTTTTCACCTTGGCTATAAATACGCCTCACCCTCCTCGGACTACATTTACCCCGCTCAACCTCACTTCCCTCGCTCGAGCTCTCAGATCTAGCGCCATCGCTACTTCCACATCATCGGTGAGGAAGAGCTTCACTGCCTCGACCTCATCGCCATCGTACTCACGCCGACCGCGGAAATCTTCACTCCAACACCGCCGTAGCTATCTTCCACCGACGAGTTAGGGCGTGGAAGATCTGAACGGATGAACTTCCCATATACACCTCCCAGTTCGTCATGTTCTTCGTCAAGGGTAAATAAAATCTATTTTTATTGTCCTTGTTGATTCTAATGATTTTCACAAAATCTTCTAAAGGTGTTTATTCTTCAACTTCCCCACTTGTTAAACACCTCGCATGCATCTGTTATTGATCTATTTCTCTAAGCAATGTTTTTCTTCAAGATTCCAGAATTGTGTGGATTTTTAAATCTATACAACTCTGGAACCTAAGTCAAAGTCCGCTTAGTGAAATTCCTCAAGACACTCCTGGTCAAATTCCTCAAGCTTGTTCTTTCTGAAAAACTTCTGAGAACGCATGTGACCTCTCCAAATTCTTCGCACCTATACTCTGTTCACATGTAATCATGACCGCTGCTGAATCACTAGGTTCTCATCAACTTAACTTATTTGCACTGTTCCTCGAAGACAAATTGCATACCTCTTCAAAGAATTCTGTTGTTCAAATTCCTCAGCTAAAGAAAATGGCTGATGGCAAGAAATGTTTGAAGGGAGGAAAGAGACTTGAAGTAAACACAATATTTGAGATCCCTGATGACATCTATCCAGGGTACTGCACTCCAGCTGAAGAAATGAAGAATGAGCGCAAAGTGCGCATACAGAGGATAGAGAGGAGATGTGCACGGGAATGGAGGGAGTATAGATATGTCACTCCTAAATACATGAAGAAATTCACCTTACACCATCTTTGCCCAAGACCTCCTTTGGCACCCGGCCAAATTGCTGATCCCACTAGCCTCAAGCATGGTGAGGACTATCCTGATGAATGGACCAAGTGGCAAGCAAAGTTGGACACAATGGCAAGGAAGCAGTGAAGAAAATCAATGAAGATTCTGCTGCTGTCGCTGCTGAGGCCTCTGCAAGCAAGCCTAAGAAGGCTATGCCTAAGAAGCCTGCACACAAGCCCAGTGCCTCTGCTGCAATGCCCTCATGACCAAGCTCGTCAAAGCCCTCACGGCAAATTCCTCAAGTAGCTCATGTTCCCACTGCTGCAAAAGCTTCAGCTACTGCTGCAAAGTCCTCAGCACCTACGCACCTCGCCTTGTGCCAAAGAACAACTGGTATCTCAATTGCTTCAGGAGCATCTGCAAGTTCTTCAGCTCCTCTGCAGTCCTCAACAGGCCCAACTTTGCTGAAGACAAAGGCCACTGCTGGACAAGGCACAAGGCCAAGTCCTCACAAGAAGCAGGTTGCCTTCCATGTACCGTCTAGTGAAGACAAAGCTGATGATGAGGAATTAGAGGAAATCATTAGAGACAGATAACAACGGGCCGCTAGAGCCAAAGGCACCAATGTGCCTCTTCTGCTGGATCCCAAGCTGATCCTAGACTTCATTGATCTCTGGCACAAGGCCCCCAACACTCCTATGCCTGATTTGAAACTCACTCCTAGCCAAAATCACATGTTGACAGCCTTTTTAGGCGATGAAAAATGGAAGTTTGAGAAGGCCAGGAAGCTAAAGAAGACCCAGTACAAGAAAGAGCATCTTCTGAAGAAGAATGTTTTCAGAATGAAAATTGGTGAACTTGTGACCATGCAAGCTGAGATCAGAGCACTCAGTGATGAATTTGATGTATACCATGTAGATTGGCTGGGAACCAAGGTCAGATTCGTCAACATGGCGAAGGGATTCACCTCAAATGTTGCAGCCCCAGCGCAACATGAAATTCCTCAGGACGAAGCATCTGCTCAGCCTACTTAAGAACATGCCAGCACCGTTGATGAAAATTAGGCTGCTGAAGAAAATGAAAGCACCAGGGCTGTTGAAGACATTCCAGCCGCTGAAGAAACTGCCAGGGAGACGTCTAGTGTTTCGCATGAAGAACAATCTAGGCATGTTGAAGCATCTACTAGAGCGCCTAAAGATACTGACCAAGGCAGGACAACTGCATCAGTTGTGCCTGAAGAAGCTGAACCAATTTCCTCTGCTCCTCCAGCACCAACAACAAGCATCAACCTTCCTTCTGCATCAGAAGTGAAGAAAACCAAGGCTGCGGAGCGAGAAGCTGTGAAGAAAAGGAAAGCATCTGCTTCCTCAGAGTCTTCAGCTCCGAAGAAAGTGAAGACTTTGACAAGATCCTATGACAATCCCATAGATGTTGTTCCTCTATCAAGCATGCCATCAAAGGAGATCGTTCCCGTTGGTGAGGAATATATGATTCCGAATGAATCAGATGAATAAGATCCTTCTGCTGCTTCGACAGAGCAGTTGGATGAAGAAATTAAAGTGGACAACATCCCTTCAACTCCACTAGTTACATCGCTTATGCCTTAGTTCACAACTGAAGAGGCCGGCGTTGAAGAAATAGATGAGGAAGATGAAGACATGGGCATTGGGTGTACCACTCCAATTCTGAATGACGACTATTAGGAAAGTCATTACCCCAATTCACCACTGTTCACCCCTCTGCAACAGATTCCGCAGTCCCCTGTCTAGACTGAAGAAATTCACATGGGCTTTGAAGAACACCAGGCATCTCTCCTCACTATTCCTGAAGAAGTTCCAGCCACTAGCGCTAATGAAAATGTTGCTGTTGAAATGTAGGCCAAGGCTGCTGAAGAAATTGTAACTGAAATTCCTCAGCCTGTGGCTCCAGAGACTGTGATTCAAGAGGCTGTGACAACTTCAACAGTTAATCTTCAGCCCAAGCCTCAAAATCCTCACTCGAAGAAGCAAAAGTTCAAGGCTGATGACTTCTTTGCTGAGCACATACTCTTCACAGATTACAATCCATATGACTCGGCAAGACTCAAACACAAGTGCTTCTGGACAGCAAGTCAAATGAACTTTTATTCCTCACTGCTATTTGATAAAGACAAGATCTTTGACCATGAGCAAATTCCTCATGTGGATATGGAGTCGCTGCCCTGCTTCACCCCAGTCCTTAGTGTTCTTGATGACATTGGACTGCTCAACCTTTGCACCGACATCTGCCACTGGAGTGAAGAACTCATTCTTCAGTTTTATGCCACATTGCACATCAATGGCAATGTTGAAGATGTCAATTCATGGGTACTGGACTAGATGACTGAAAATACTCACTACAAAGCACCGACCTCTGAATTGCTTCATGTCATCCCAGTCAATCCTCTCACTGAAGGTGCAAGGCGCATCTATGATGAACCTGAACTTTCAAATCATCTGATGCAAGTGCTGATGAAGCCATTGAAGCCAGGCCAAGCTCCCCGAACCAAATTCCTCATGAAGGAACTACTCTATGTGCCAAGGACAATATACATGATATTGACCAAAACCCTCAGTCTGATCAAGGGCCACAACTTTGATGATGAAGAAGTTGTTGGCATCATGAAGAATCTGCTTTTCAACATCATGCATGGTATTCCTATCTACTACCACGATTTCCTCATGAGGACTTTGGCCAATGTCGCTCTATCACCATTTGAATTGAAGCCTTACGCTCCCTGGATCATGAGATTCCTTAGGTCAAGGTCTTCAATTCATTACAAAGCTGATTTGCAAAATCACGTTAGCTACTTGCCGCCTATTGAAGTCCTCAAGTGGACTATTTCCTCAGCTGATGAGAAGGGCAAGGCTGCTGTAATTGATGAAGGCATTCATCCATTGGATGGACAGTTTCACAAAGCCGCATCCTACTCCACCAATGATGACTCTGCCACCCATGACACTGCCGCAAATGCTTCAAGGCAATTTCCTCAATCCACTGCTCCAAGGGTGATGACTGATCGTGAGCTTCTCCTAAGTCTTAATCAGAAGGTCGATCGCAATCACAAGTGGGTCAAGCGACAGTTTGGTGCTATTCTTCAGAACATGACAGTCACTCAAAATACTGTGAAGAAGAATCACTACTATCTGCATGAAGTCTTTGACCGCACCTAGGCTATTCTGTCTAACCTCTACAGTGTTGAAGATCTCAAGGAGATGGAATTTCAACAGGACTTTGACTGGGAACAGCCACCTTCGAAGAAATTCAAGAAGGTCAAAGTTCCTCAGCTTGTTGCCAGCTCATATTCTTCATCGCGCGAGACTGATGAGCAGGAAGATATGAACGACACTGTGGTAGGACCTAATCCAACGACTTCATGATGATATTCTTTAGGGGTGTTAGTCCTAATTTTTTGTCCCTTTTGGTCATTCGATGACAAAGGGGGAGAAATTTGAGTTAGTCTTCAAGCGGGTCTCTATATATGGGCGTTTTTTTGCTAAGTTACAACTCTCGTTCTTCCGAAGTATTTGTTGGATCGAGTTGTAAACTTAAGTCCGATGGTGGTCTGATACTTTTTCTATGTTTTTCTGCATGCTATTTGCTCATATATGTTAATGCATGCATGCTGAATTACATTAGTCACCATATTTTATCATGCATTTCAAATTCTTCATATCATATGTTAAATGCGTGTATGAATTACAAGATATAGGGGGAGATCTCCATGATTCTACTCTACAATGTGCAATTTCTATTCAAGGAAAATTCCTCACATATGCACATCTTCAGGGGGAGTTCTTCTATATCTTGCAATCAAATTCCTCAATATCACTATTTACACTTCATATGTTTATCCCCGTTGAAAACTTAACCTATATTGTCATCAATCACCAAAAATGGGGAGATTGTAAGTGCATCTAGTGCTCCTTAGTGATTTTGGTGTATTGAAGACTTATAGGTTAAGGGACTAATGCGTTTGTGAGTGTACACGGGTCTATAAGTCTATCAGGAGTTTCATATTTACACAGAAAGTCGACTCCTAAAAATAAATGTCTTCAACTGAAGACTTTGGCTTTTTGAAGACTTTGAAAGAGAAGAAATTGGTGTGACCTTGAAGACTTGATATTCATGCGAGGAATATTAACCGTGAAGACTTTTGTTTTTGTAGTTTCGTTTTCTTTTTCTTGAGTCATAGGAAACACCATACTGATAAAGGGGGTCGAGGTAAAACTAAGGAAACGTTTCCAAGTGATGCTTATCTCAAAATCCTACACCTACCAATCCTTTTGAGTGAAGCCATTGGAAATATCATATAGTTCAGTCAATTTCTTCAGTGATAGAGATGAAGATCTTCTGGTCTCTAAGGAATTTGTTCTGACTGAGGAGCTAGCAATTCGCCAGTGTGGATTACCTACAAGTGAGGAACATGATAGCCTTGAGGAATTTGATAGCCAAATTTCCGACCGTTGTTGTGCCTGTCCCAAAATATCTACCCACCTAATGGTCATATCATTGAAGGGCATTTATGTCTTATCATGTCGGGCTGCTCCCTAGGCTATAAATAGCCGCCCCCTACAACCACTACTTGGTTGGCTGCTCCGTGAGAAACTGACATTTGTCATTGAGAGCATCCCATCTTTCGAGGACTTTGAGCGAAGATCACCAAGTGAGGAAAACCCAAACCCAACACCTACAAACCCAAAGTGGTTGACCATCACTGAAGAGATTGTTCCTGTGTGGAACCGACGCTTGTTACCTTGGAGGACTGTGCATCCTCCAGACGGTTAGGCATCATGGTGTAGAGCATCCAAGAGGAAAATGTGGATCGCCGAGTGACTGAGTTTGTGAAGGTTTGGAAGTCACCCGAAGACTTACCACGAGTGATTGGGCGAGGTCTGTGTGAACTTAGCTCAAGGAGAATATGGTGAGGACTGTGTGTCCTCAGGTTTAAATACCTTGCCGCTCCAACCAGACGTACGACTGTCACAATAGTTGGAACCGGTCTACCAAATCATCGTCTTCACCGAGCTGCTGGTTCTATTTCCTCAACTCTTTCATTTCCTCAATTGTGTGTAGAAGTACTTGATCATTACTGTTTGAAGATTTTGACTGAAGACTTTCTCAATTTCCTCAATCCTATTTCTTCACTCAGTTTGTCTTTAGCTTGCTTATCCTATGTTTAGGCTACTTGTACTTTGTGCTTGTTTTCATTTCATCATGATGACTGTGCTACTACTCTGTTATGCTTGCATCTGAGTACTTATTCCACTGCAAAGTAGTTCGTTGCTTAGGAATTTGCTCACCCTGAAATTCCTCAGTGACGAATTTGTAAAAATCGCCTATTCACCCCCCTCTAGTCGATATAACGCACTTTCAAACTTACCTCAATGGAAAACAAAAATTGTTCCCAATATTGTCATGTGTAAGTACATCTAAAGGCATGTTAAGCACAACTAGCTAAACCTCAACCAAATATATCCATGGTATACAACATAATCTCCAAATGATAGCTTCAGTGTGCAGGTTTAAGCACGCTAGTTAAACAAAATAAGAAGTGGAAAGGTGTGTTAACTACAACAGGCCTAACATTTTTAAACAAGCAAATGTAGTCATTCAAACTTGTATTGTGCAGGTCTAAGTATGCTAGTTATTGCTAAATCAAAATGGAAAGGCATGTTAACTACAACATGCTTAACAACAACCAAATATCATCAATCATAGTGGTATTGTCGAAACTAGTATTGATGAAATTGAACTGCATAGTTCATACTTGCACATATAAAACATCATATTTGTGAATGACTGAAATAAACAAGGCATACTACGAACAACCAAAGATAGCAATTGAAACTGGACATATGCTAACTACAAATAACCGAACAACCAAAAATCATTAAAAGAGGCATATGCTAGCTAACAGGCTTAACAACAAGCAAATATAGTGATTCATAGTGGTATTGTTGAAATTGCATAGAACGTAGCTTGTGCTTAAACATCAAATTGTTCAATTGAACATCACAATGTGAAAAAAGAGGGGTCGTATTAGCTACACCAGGCTTAATAGGAAACAACTATGTTCGTTGAATTGTTATTGATGAAACTGTACTGCATAGTAAATAGTTGGATACAGAGCATCACATTGTGAATAACTAAAATAAACAAGGCATAATGCAAAAAACCAAATATAGAAATATAAATTGGACATATTCTCACTTCAAAAGGGGTTCAACAAAACAAATCATGGGATTCCCCCTGTGAAGAGGCATGCCAAAACAAATCATGGGTTTCCTCACTTTTCATAGATTCGCTCCTCCTCATGGTCACCGTCGATGAGGCCTGATGTTGCTTAAAGCTAAGTTAGTTTTTCGCCAAATAAGAAGGGGTGATGCAGCACACCGGCGGTAGGTATTTTCTCCAGATATGAAGCCAAGGTTATTGAACCAGTAGGAGAACCAAGCAACACAACTTAAACAGCCCCTGCACACAGATAACAAATCCTCGCAACCCGACGTGTTAATGGGGTTGTCAATCCCTTTCGGGTAAAGGTGCCAGAAATTTGTGCGTGACGCAAGAAAGTTGTAATAGATTGAATAAATAGATCGCAACTAAAATAAAGTGCAGCAAAGTATTTTCGGGTTTTTGGATTAATAGGTCTAAAAATAAAAGCAAATAAAAGCAGATCGCAAAGGCAAATAAGATGAGAAAGTGACCCGGGGGCCGTAGATTTCACTAGTGGCTTCTCTCGAGAAAAATAGCGAACGGTGGGTGAACAAATTACTGTTGGGCAATTGATAGAACTTCAAATAATTACGATGATATCCAGGCAAAGATCATTAAATAGGCATCATGTCCAAGATTAGTAGACCGACTCCTGCCTTCAACTACTACTATTACTCCACACATCGACCGCTCTCCAGCATGCATCTAGTGTATAAAGTTCATGGAGAAATGGAGTAATGCAATAATAACGATGACATGATGTAGACAAGATCTATCTATGTAGATATAGGCCCCATCGTTTTATCCTTAGTAGCAACAATACATACGTGTCGTTTCCCTTTCTGTCACTGGGATCAAGAACCATAAGATCGAACCCACCACAAAGCACCTCTTCCCATTGCAAGATAAATATATCAAGTTGGCCAAACAAAACCCAAATATCGGAGAAGAAATATGAGTCTATTATCAATCATGCATAAAAGAGATTAAAGAAACTCAAATACTTTCATGGATATAAAAAGATATAAC
The DNA here is from genome assembly GCF_018294505.1 of Triticum aestivum. Lineage (NCBI taxonomy): Eukaryota > Viridiplantae > Streptophyta > Magnoliopsida > Poales > Poaceae > Triticum > Triticum aestivum. Next base: position 369,176,988 of record NC_057800.1, on the reverse strand, counting down.
TGATCATAAACTCGAAGTTCATCAGATCCCAACAAACACAAGTAAAAGAGTTAGATCATATGGATCTCCAAGAGCCATTGTATTGAGAATCAAGAGAGAGAGAGAGAGAGAGAGAGAGAGAGAGAGAGAGATGAAGCCATGTAGCTACTAATGATGGACCCGAAGGTCTACAAAGAACAACTCACGCATCATCAGAGAGGCACCAATGGAGGTGGTGAACCCCACCCGAGATGGTGTCTAGATTGGATCTGGTGGTTCTGGACACTGTGGCGGTTGGATGAATATTTCGTTGATGCCTCTAGAGTTTCTGTAATATTGGGGTATTTATAGAGCAAAGAGGCGGTTCGGGGAGCACCCAAGGTGTGCACAACCCACCAGGGTGCGCCTGGGCCTCCTGGCACGCCCTGGTGGGTTGTGCCCCCCTCGGGGCACCCCCAGGCGCAACCAGGGCTGTTGTGTTCCTTCTGGCCCATAAAAATTCTCCGTAAAGTTTCGTGGCATTTGGACTCCGTCTAATATTGATTTTCTACTATGTAAAAAACACGGAAAAACAGGAACTGGCACTGTTTACTATGTCAATAGGTTAGTACCAAAAAATGATATAAAATGACTATAAAATGATCATAAAACATCCAAGATTGATAATATAATCGCATGGAACAATCAAAAATTATAGATACGTTGGAGACGTGTCAGCATCCCCAATCTTAACTCCTACTCGCCCTCGAGTAGGTAAGTGATAAAAACAGAATTTTTGATGTGGAATGCTACCTATCATGTCATATCATATTCTTTTATTTATAGCATGGACATTTGGACTTTTATATTGTTCAAAGCAATAGTCTAGTTTTGACATGATAATTTAGATACTCAAGCATATCAACAAGCAACCATGTCTTTCAAAATATCAACGCTAAAATAAGTTATCCCTAGCCCATCATGCTCAAACATTGATCCATTCATGAAACACACTCTAATATTAGCTACAACCAATACTTAAGTATAATCAAATTGCCTCCTAGTTGGTTCTTTTATAAGAGAAGATGGAGACTCAAAATAAAAATTGGATAAAGTGAAAGAAAGGCCCTTCGCAGAGGGAAGTAGGGATTTGTAGAGGTGCCAGAGCTCAAAGTGAAAAACTTAGAGATAAAGAAATTTTGGGAGGTGTATCCATCCCACCAACGAAAACGACTTAGAGTTCCCAATACTTTCCATGCATAGATATATCATAGGCTGTTCCCAAACGGAAAATAAAGTTTATTCCTTTTTCCACCATACTTTCACTCTCCATGGCTAACCGTATCCACGAGTGCCCTCCATACCAACATTTTCCAAGGAATTTATTATTTTACAACATAAAGTAAATTCAATTTTTTTTGCATATCGGGACTGGGCATCCCTAATACCTTTGCCTTACTCTCGTGCAACGACAAGTGCATAAACACTGATCTTGAGAATAACACATCTAGCATGGAAAATATTAACCACCCCTCACTGCTCCGCGAGCGAAACAAACACACAAAAGGGAAGTTTATTTTGAAATTTAGAGATGGCACATGCAAATTTGCTAAGAACGGCAAAATAAGACCACATATAGGTAGATATAGTGGACTCATGTGGCAAAAACTAGTTTAAGGATTTTGGATGCACAAGTAGAGATCATTCTTAGTGCAAAATGAAGGTTAGCAAAAAGATTGAGAAGCAACCAACCAAGAAATAGATAATCTCATAAGTAAGCATTAAGCATAAATAACACCGAATAATGCACCACAAGTAGGATGTAATTTCATTGCATGACTATTGACTCTCCTACTTGCATAGGGAATCACAAACCTTAACACCAATATTCTTACTAAAGCATAATTACTCACCAACATAACTCACATATCACATCATCATATCTCAAAACTATTACTAAGAATCAAGTTTATTTTGTCCAATGATCTTCATGAAAGTTTTATTATATCCTTCTTGGATATCTATCACTTTGGGACTAATTTTCATGTGTTGCTTTTGACAAGCTCCAACAAATATAAGTGAAGATCATGAGCATAATAAATTTTTCTTTCTCTCAAATTAATTTAAGTGAAGCAAGAGAGAATTTCTTGAAAATTTTACTAACTCTCAAATAAATCTAAGTGAAGCAAGAGATCATTTCTTCAAAAATACTAAAGCACACCGTGCTAAAAAAGATATAAGTGAAGCACTAGAGCAAGTCCATAGCTCATAAAAAATTTAAGTGAAGCATAGAGAGCAATTCTAACAAGTCATGACATAATTTCGGCTCTCTCAAATTGGTGTGTCCAGCATGGAATGATGACTTAAAACACAAAATAAAACAAGCAAAGACTCGTATCATACAAGACGCTCCAAGCAAAACACATATCATGTGACGAATAAAAATATAGTTTTGAGTAAAATACCAATGATCGTTGGAAGAAAGTGGGGATGCCACTCGTGGGCATCCCCAATCTTAGTTGGTGCTCGTTTTTGGATAATAGCTTGGGATGCCGAGGCATCCCCAAGCTTAGGCTCTTCCATCCTTCTTTCATCCATCGTAAGATAACCCAAAACTTGAAAACTTCAATCACGGAAAACTCAACAAAAACCTTCGTGAGATCCATTAGTATAATAAAATAATAAATCACTACTATAAGTACTGTATCAAACCAATTCATATTTTGTTTCTGTATTATATCTACTGTATTCCAACTTTTCTATGGCAAAAACTCATCAAATAAAACCATAGAGCCATCAAAATAAGTACACAATACAAAGAAAACAGAATATGTCAAAACAGAATAGTTTGTAGCAATCTGACGATTTCAATTACCTTTGTAATTCCAAAAATTCTGAAAAATTAGGATGACCTGAGCAATTTGTATATTGATATACTGCAAGCGGAATGGTTATTTTATCGCTCTCTGGTAAAAAACTGAAATTAATTTCATGAGTGTAAAAGTTTCTGTTTTTTTCAGCAAGATCAAACAACTTTCACCCAAGAAGATCCTCAAGGCTTTACATGGCACAAACACTAATTAAAACACAAAAAACACAATCATAACAGTAGCATAATTGTGTTAACACACAAAAACAGGAAGCAAAATAAGCAAAAATAAAATTTATTCATTGGTTTGCCTCCCAACAAGCGCTATAGTTTTACGCCCTTAGATAGACATAAAGCAAGGATCTAAGTTTTGTCATCTTTGTCCAACTCATCAATCAAACACTTAGGATCCTTCAAAGATTTAGCATAAAGATCTTCAATAACAATACTCCTCAGAATAAATTGAAAGATTTCATTCTTGCAAAAAGGATCTCTTATCACTTCAACAAAATCTGGGTGAACACTAATCATCTTAAGATCACCGTTATTACTATTACTAGAAGTTGCACCGTTGTTCTTGGATCTACCCCTTCTTATGGGAGTTTTCTCGATAGTTTTATTGGAAGCAAAAGCCGTGCTTAGATTACTAAAGATTTCTTCTAATTTATCAATCTGAGACGGACTTTCTTCTATTCTTTCATGGATTAAGGTACCCTTCTCTTTTAACAACTTAAAAATATCTCCCACTTTTGACCCAATATTAGTGGAAAAATTATGCATCTTTTTATCTATAATTCCCATATGATCTTCGGTGAGCATTTTCTTTTCAATAGCATCTAGTCTTTCCATGACATACTCAAGAGTCAAAATTGTTTCATTAATCATGAGGGGTGGTGATCCCACTAAACTTCCCATAGCATTAAATGCTTACGGATAGATCTATTATGAGCATTGCAAATTCTATACCAAGCATCTTTTAAATTTTCTCCTCCCCTTTGTTTAAAGTTGAGAACCTCATTCTCGGGAGTGCAAGCGATAGAGGAAGAACTATCCATAATAACGGCAAACAAGGTTGCACACAAAAACAGATCGACAAATTTTTGTGAAGTGGGGGAGAGGAAAACGAGAGGCGAATGGAAAATAATGTAACTTGCGAGGAGATGAGATTTGTGATTAGGAACCTGGTATATGTTGAAGATCCTCCCCGGAAATGGAGCCAGAAATGGTGCGTGGCCGGGAGACTATCTTGACTTGATCGTCCCCGGAAACGGCGCCAGAAATGGTGCGTGGCCGGGAGACTATCTTGAATTGATCCTCCCCAGCAACGGCACTATAAATTCCTTCTGATGTCGCTTAAAGCTATGTCGGTTTTCCCCAAAGATGAAGGGATGATGACGCACAGCGGCGGTAGGTATTTCCCTTAGAAATGAAACCAAGGTTATCGAACCACTAGGAGAACCAAGCAACACAACGTAAACAGCCCCTGCACACAGATAACAAGTCCTGGCACCCTGACGTATTAAAGGAGTTGTCAATCCCTTTCACGTAACGGTGCCAGAAATTGGTGTGTGACGGGAAAAAGTTGTAATAGATTGAATAAATAGATCGCAAATGTGCAGCAAAGTATTTTGGGTTTTTGGATTAATATGTCTGAAAATAAAAGCAAATAGAAGTAGATCACAAAGGCAAATAATATGAAAAAGAGACTCGGGGCCCGTAGATTTCACTAGTGGCTTCTCTCGAGAAAAATAGCAAATGGTGGGTGAACAAATTACTGTTGGGCAATTGATAGAACTTCAAATAACTATGACGTTATCCAGGCAATGATCATTATATAGGCATCACGTCCAAGATAAGTAGACCGACTCCTTCCTGCATCTACTACTATTACTCCACACATCGACCGCTATCCAGCATGCATCTAGAGTATTAAGTTCATGGACATGATGTAGACAAGATCTATCTATGTAGAGATTGACCGCATTGTTTTATCCTTAGTAGCAACGATACATACATGTCATTTCCCTTTCTGTCACTAGGATAAAGCACCATAAGATTGAACCCACTACAAGGCACCTCTTCCCATTGCAAGATAAATAGATCAAGTTGGCCAAACAAAACCCAAATATCGGAGAAGAAATATGAGGCTATAAGCAATCATGCATAAAAGAGATCAAAGAAACTCAAATACTTTCATGGATATAAAAATATATAACTGACCATAAACTCGAAGTTCATCATATCCCAACAAACACACCGCAAAAGAGTTGCATCATATGGACCTCCAAGAGACCATTGTATTGAGAATCAAGAGAGAGAGATGAAGCCATCTAGCTACTAACTACGGACCCAAAGGTCTACAAATAACTACTCACACATCATCAGGGAGGCACGAATGGAGGTGGTGAACCCCAACTGAGATGGTGTCTAGATTGGATCTGGTGGTTCTGGAATCTTCGGCGGCTGGATGAATATTTTGTCGATGCCTCTAGGATTTCTGGAATATTGGGGTATTTATAGAGCAAAGAGGCGGTCCGGGGGGCACCCGAGGTGGGCACAACCCACCAGGGCGTGTCTGGGCCTCTTGGCGCACCCTAGTGGGTTGTGCCCCCCTCGGGGCACCCCCAGGCGCGGCCAGGGCTCGCTGTGTTCCTTCTGGCCCATAAAAATTCTCCGTAAAGTTTCGTGGCATTTGGACTCCATATGATATTGATTTTCTGCGATGTAAAAAACATGGAAAAAACAGGAACTGGCACTTCGCACTATGTCAATAGGTTAGTACCAAAAAATGATATAAAATGAGTATAAAATGATTATTAAAGATCCAAGATTGATAATATAATAGCATAGAACAATCAAAATTGTAGATACGTTAGATATGTATCAAGGCCTGACTTGGCGGCCGAGGATCCCAAGCCAGCATCGCAGAACATGTCCTTCACAAAAGACAAAAGGGGCTCCATGGCGATGAAGGATGGAAAATTGTTGACAACGAGCCAGAGGAGATCAGCGGCTGGGCCATCGATGAGATCGACGACAGTCGAACCCGAGGGGTTGGGGGTGGGCAACTTAAACTGTGACATAGCTCTCGTCAAGCCATCCAAGTCGAGGATCTTGATGTCGTAGCCCGCGTCTGTGACCTGCAAGAATACGCCCACTGATTGAAAGGCTGCTGCCAGTCCTTGTTGTCAGCTTCCTCGGTGGCCACCTCACCGACGTCGGGTGAAGGGGCCATGTTAAACTTCTTTTGGGCCATTCAATCCTCGAGCCCCCGGTGTTGTAGGATGGAGACCCTAAGTGGATATCTTTCACGAATTGGAGGGGAATCCATGAAGAATGCGAAGAATATAAAGAACGAGAGGGAAATCACAAGAGGAAAACACTCAAGAACAAGTCCAATCACACGTCCACTAGACTCACAATCACACAAGATCCATAAAGATACAAGAACAATGAAGGGAAAGATACAAGGTAAAGTTCATACCAAATCCAAAGGATATGAGGTCTTGATGATCTAGATAGATCCTTCCCTAGAAGGGATCTTGAATCCCTAGGGATCTTCTCTAATGGAGGCCTTGAACTCCAATGGAGCCTTCTCTCTCAAGAGGAATCCCACAAGGGGAGATACATGAGCTAAGCTCTGATGTCTAGATCTATTATTAGCTTCCCCTAAAATGGAGGAGAAGGAGGAATATATATAGGTCCAAGGCAAGGAAGGGGTAAGTGAGGGCGACAGGGTAAAGTTACATGGGCCTTGCCCAAATTCAGCCCACAGATGCACTACGGGACAGTCCGGGATGGGGGACCGGACAGTCCGATGGAAACAGAACCTTTTAGGCGTCCAAAAATTGTACTATCGGACTGTCCGCTTGGGGGGCAGACTGTCCGGTAGTGCAATTTCTGCATAGACCAAAACTGCTCTCTGGATGGACCGGATAGTCCGATTGGGTGACCGGACAGTCCACTAGTGCAAATTTAGCACCATTTTGTTCGTTGCACCGTCTTCTTCCATCATCGCTTCCAAGATTCCCTCACGGACGGTGTAGGCATACACTTGCGCTTGCACTCCTCATCATCATCCGTGGTGCTCCGATAATACCTATGGATGCACACGAGAGGAGTGTCAAGTAGTATACCATCTGTCCGTGTCAAAACCGGCGGATCTCGGGTAGGGGGTCCCGAACTGTGCGTCTAGGCCGGGCGGTAACAGGAGGCAAGGGACACGAAGTTTTACCCAGGTTCGCGCCCTCTTGATGGAGGTAAAACCCTATGTCCTGCTTGATTGATATTGATGGTATGGGTGTTACAAGAGTAGATCTACCACGAGATCAGAGAGGCTAAACCCTAGAAGCTAGCCTATGATATGATTGTATGTTGTGATTGTTGTCCTACGGATTAAAACCCTTCGGTTTATATAGACACCGGAGAGGGTTAGGGTTACACAAGGTCGGTTACAAAGGAGGAGATATCCATATACGTATTGCCTAGCTTGCCTTCCACGCCAAGTAGAGTCCCATCTGGACACGAGGCGAAGTCTTCAATCTTTTATCTTCATAGTCTAACAGTACGGCCAATGGAGATAGTCCGGCTGTCAGACCCCCTAATCCAGGACTCCCTCAGTAGACCCTAAACAAGCCTTCAATGATGACGAGTCCGGCGCGCAGTTGTCTTCGGCATTGCAAGGCGGGTTCCTTCTCCGAATACATTACAGAAGAATTTGAGTACGAGGATAGTGGCCGACTGTCGCCGTTCTGGGAACGGGGGTCCCCAGACTTGCCTGCCTGTGGCGTGGCTCAAAGGGAGGCCCAGCGCGGCCCATCTTCACCAACACAAACCCAAGACCCTCGCGAGGGGCCAAGCCTCGCGGGGCGGACGACGCGGAGCTTCCTCAGGCACGGCCTCGTCAGGCTGGCTCACGAGGAGGTGGAGAGATCAAGGCGGGGTACCTCATGAGGTGCCTGTGACGCAAGCCATGACAATCGAGGGTGCCAGGCGGGTGCCAGCCCGTGCAGTGTCCTCCTTTCCTCTTTGGTGCAAAGGGGGCAAGCGCAGCCGCGAAGTACCGAGGCATCAGGCAAAAGTTGCCATTTTTGGTGCAATGAGACCAAGACCATGAGGACTACAAGATGGAGGTCACCGTGGAGCCCAAGACGGCGTCATCACCAGAGCTTTGCGCAGGCGAAGACTACTTTTGTCAGGATAGTTGATACTAGCTGTCCCCCTTCAAATTAGCCCGCCATTGTTGGCTCCCTTCCCGCTCGATATTTGGGAAGAGGACCAGGGCCTCTATAAATAGGACCAGCCACCCACAGAGCAAGGGGGTTGGAAGGAAATAGGGGGGGTCGAAGGATAAAAGAAAGGATCAGAGAGAGAGAGAAAAAGGTGACTGAACTCCCCCCAGCAGTTCATCGCCCCAGCCAAGAACAGACCCTCGCGAGGCTGTTCTTCCTTGTATTGTTCATCATCATCAGCCCTAGAGGCAATCCACCACACCACACACTGGAGTAGGGTATTACACCACAACGGTGGCCCGAACCAGTATAAACCCTGTGTCTCTTGTGTTGTTATTTCCGTAGTTTAGATCCTAGCAGGGCGGAGGGGCGCAGGTAGGTAGGAGGCGAAATCTCCGCGCGCACCCCAATGTTCAAACCTCAAGGGTCTGCCGGAACCCAAAATCCGACATTTGGCGCGCCAGGTAGGGGTGCGCCGGAATCCACCTTCTACCGCTTCGCACCCCGTCGCGTCGTCATCACCATGTCCGGCGACCAGGCGGGTAACCCAGATCCGTGGGCGGCGTGGCCCGCCTACGCAGAGCCGCTTGCCTCGGGCGACACTATGCCCCAGGGAGCTCGCAGTCCGCAGGGCGCTGCGGGCCGCGGGCGACGCAGACAGGCTTCGACAACTCCCACACCACGGCAGGCACGGTCGGCAGCAAGGGCCTCCAATCACGCCGCGACCACGACGCCGTACACCCGCAGGGAGCAGGCAAACTCGAGGGCCGCGCTCACAGTGGCCCGAGAGCTGCTGCAGTGCAGGCTGCTGGAGGGCGGCCACGATGTGCTGCTGGAGCGAGTGGCAGAGCTCCTAGGCTTCGCCGCCTTGGGGGCTCACCCCTTCTCCACCCACCTCCCATCTCAAGCCCAGGGCGGCCCGCGCAGGGGCTCCGTGCGTGCCCGCGGGCTCCAAGGCTACTCCAACGCCAGCGAAGCTGTCAGCGCCAGACCGGCGGCGGCGCTGCCCCCGCTCCTAGTCCATGAAGAAGAAGGACTCGACGCGACCCGTGGCCCCAGTGGACAGCCGCGCTGCCACCCCACGGTGGGCGCGTCAGGCAGGACCGCGTGGCATGCGGGGCATTACGGCGTGGCATTCGGGATGACGGCGCCGAAGGAATACGTGCCCCTCATGATGGACCAAGGACACCCACACGAGAGCGAACAAGGCTCGCTCCTCAGCCCAAGCTGGGGGTACGAGGCACCAGAAGCTGAGCCTTTCCGGGAGCCCCGAGACGGTCCCACTGGCCACGCTGGGGGCAACGATTATCGGGTACCGCTAATTCTTCAGGAGCAGACATACGCTAACCATGGATCGCAGGAGGTGCAGGTCGCCACAGCGAGCAGCTGCCTCGCTCCCATAGTCTCCTGCCCCTCGGGAGGAGGGCGCAGGGGGCTGCAGGAGAGGGGCCGGGATCCGACATCACCACCGCGGCGTTCGGAGCAAGGTGTTCTCAGGAGGTAGGCCCTCCGCTGGGAAGGTGCCTCAGGGCCTGCCCCCGGCGGAGGACCCGTGGTCATCGGGGGAACCGCTGGCGACCGCTCTACCCCATCGGCGGCATCCTGGTTTCCGGTCGTCGTTGATGGCACTAGAGTGTAGCGCAAGGCGGGGCCCTCATCTGGCGAGATGAAGCAAGGCCAGTACCTGTGAAGAAGGCCCAGTGCCTGTGAAGCTCGCCGCCCCGTGACACTCTCACGTAATAATGAGTGGGGCTGTACACGCCCCGGAGTTTCAGGGGTGCCGGCCTCAGGCCCTGGGGCTCCCTCCCACGCCCAGTGGTAGCACTTAGCTCCGCGCTGGTGAGAAGACGTCCAAGACTAGACTAGGTGCCGAACGCGGCCTTTTGTTTGCTTTCGTTGCTCTTACCTTTGGTTGTCGCTTTCCCCCGCTGGATTCAAGTTGGATTCGAATTTGAGATTTGCGTGTGTTCGGGGAAGGGGTGCTTAGTCTCGTTCGAGCAATTTCTCGTGTTTTGGTTACCGCTTTGCCTCAGCTGCCTCCCCTCGCGAGCCCCTCGCGAGCCGGGTCAGGCCTAGCTTGCGCGCAGCCCAGACTGCCACCGACGTGACCTCTCAGGAGGGTGTTTTACTGCAGATCCTACGAACCCAATCAGGGAACACTCGAGACACCACAACCCCCAGCGGGCTGCCTCAGGGCCAGCACGGGGTAAAGGTAAACTAGCCGACCAGCGCGTCGCTTGGGCCAACCACTTGGCGCGGGCGCATGGGCAATGTAGCGTCTACTAATACGATGAACACAAGTTTTACATAAGGGGCTCCCCCTCCAAAATTCTCTCACTACAATCAGGCCAAGACCTAAGTTCTATTCATGGAGGGTAAGGAAGTAGGAGCGATGCACAACCAGTCGGATGAATCCCCCAATGCGTTCTCAGGAGCACCACCCGAGCCGTTGCTGGCGTCGCTGAACTCGCCATCGCTGTCCGCGTCACCGCCAGTAGCGTCAGGGCCGTTCACCACGCCGCCCTCGTCGGCCGCCACGATCACGTCATCGTTGTCCGAAGCGAAGGCCCTGATAAGAGCACCCACATTGTCCTCCACCCAGTGCGCCAGGTCGCCTCAGATGGCCTAGGGGACTGGGGCGATGGCAGCGTCAAAATCAAAGTGGGGATCCATGTTCTGGAGGTGGCTGAAGACGCGAGAAAAGGCGCGCCCAAGCAGGGCGTGACTCCTCTCCTCCACCAACCTGTCAGCCCTGACCGACCGCGCCTCCAGCTGCATCACCACGTCAGTGAAGAACTGAAGATTGCCAGCATAGTTGACTGCGTGCGGCTCGCCAACAGCCACCTCGCAGATGTTGCCCAAGGCTGTGTTAGCTCTCTCCCGGAGCGTGGCAAGCATGGGGCCGTGCTCATGCTCCAGGATCCGCCGCTGACGGATCTCGTCTGTGTTCTGGCCTGCGACGACCTCAGCCTCCCCCACCCGCTGGCGGAGAAGGAGCACCTCGGCCTGGGAGGTGGTTAACTCACCTTGCGCCACCTCAAGAGCGGCCCGGAAAGCGTCAGCCCGCCGCGTCGCTTCCTCCAGCTTGGCCCTCAAGGCAGCAGTCCTGCCTTCAGCTTCGGCCCGGACCAACCCCAGCTTCTCTTCGAACTCGTGCTCAAGGTTCAAATGCGCCATCGCTACTCGACGTCCGACCTCCTCCAGGATGCGGGCTTCCTATGTAGCAACATCATCCTCCGCCTGCGTCACCAAGCGCTCCCTCGTCTCCAGACGCTCGTACTCACGGGTACGTTCGGCGGCTTCCAGCGTCAGCGCCTCCTCACGCTTCTGGAGCTCTGCTGAGTCGCCGGAGGCCACCTTCATCAATGCGAGGGCTGCCTCGCGCAGCTCCACCTGCTCCTCCAGCGAGTGGCACCAGGCCAGGAGCTCCCGAGCCCGCTCCTTCGCCGCTGTTTGCCGCCGGTCAGCTTCCCGAGCCTCCTTAGCGGCCCAAGATCGGGCCTCTCGAGAGGCCACCAGTGACGCCTTGGCCTCTGCGTCGTCAAGATCGTGCTGATGGCGCGCAAGGGCGATGGCGCCCTCTAGCTCATGCCTCTCTGCAGCCAGGCGCAGGCCCTCGGCCTCAAGGCATGCGTCTTCATCGGCAAGCTCCTCTCCAAGCAGGCTTACCGCGTCAGCCGCCCTTCAAAGGAATCCTTGGCGGAGAGCGCGACGCTCCCGAGCGCGCTCGAGCACGTCTTCCAAACCATCATCTGCCCCAAGCAAGCGTCGGGGGCCGCGAGTCAGCACTCCCCCTCCGGGCTGGGGGCTGGGGGCTGGCACCCTCGCGACGGCCGGGCATGCCACGTCAGAAGCCCGGCCGGGGGCTAGCCCATCCCCAGGTGAAGAGCACAAGAAGCGCCTCAGCCAATCACAGTCCACGACCAGGCGAGAAGCCCACGGCAGGCTGGCTATGCCACGAGAAGGCCCGCGAAGGATCGCGAGGTGCGCGGGGCCACGATACGCCTCGGGACAGTTCGCCTCGTCGATCGCCCTCACCACAAGGGCTCCGCTGCTTGGAGCGCTTAAAGACGATGGAGGGGGCGAAGCCAAGGGGGTCGGCTCCTCAGCCATCTCTGCAAGCTCGGCTGGAAGGGGCCTACAGAGCAAGGGTCAGTAAGAGCAACAGAAGGGTCGGGAGCTGGGAAAGGAGAAGGCTTACTCATCAGTGGCGAAGTACTTCCTACGCTTCAGCAGGAGACAAGGGTAATCGTCGCCTAGGGCCTCCCTTCTCTTCCGGAGGGCCTCAAAGTCCACGCAGAAGCGGCCTAAGAGTAGGGTGCAGGGATCAACCTGCGACGAAGATGGAGCGTCAAGGCGATCTGCGGCAGGGGCGCCTGCCTGACGTGCGCCACCAATCACCTCGCCAAGAGAAGCCGCCGGAGCCTCAGTGGCCTCGGTCATAGGCGCAGAGGGAAGCTGCTTGTCACCCTCAGCCTCGGCGGCACGGGCCCCGATAACAGCTTCCTCATGAGCCTCGCCCGGCGCTGTCATCCCGCCGGGAGGCCCCTCGGCCTCTGGCGCCTCGTGCCTCCCTGCTCCGCCACTTGAGGAAGAGTCGCCTTGGCCGACTGGAAGGGCAGTCACCACCACTGGGTTCTCGCGAGGCCCCTGAAGGCCGGCGGGGCGCGACCCCCACTCATCGAAGGTCCTCTTCCTAGAGCCTCATACGATCGTCGCGCCCGCTGAAGGCCCACATCCGGCGGGAGTGGCGCTGGAGAGGAGCAACGCGGCGTAGCAGGAACTCCTTCACCACCTTGGGCGCTATCGCGCCAAGCGACCTCAATAACGCAAGGCGGTGCCAAACGAAGACGAGCCGGGGGATCTCAAGCGTCTCCTGGCCCCAGCCCGAATTAGGGACAGCAGGCGAAGTTGGCTCCGACAGCAGGGGGCTGGGCACCCCAGCATCCACATACAGCCACCGCTCGCGGAACCCAGTCGCGGGCGGAGGGAGCTTGAAGTCAATCCCAGAGGCCGCCGTCTCAGGCGCGGCAACTAAGCTCACGCATGCCCAGCATTGGGTAGGGTCAACAAGGCGCAACGAGAAGAAGTGGCGCAGCAAGGCAACCGAAGGAAGGATGCCCATCATAGCCTCGCAAACAAAGGCGAAGACCGAAAGGAGAGTGATGGATTCAGGACCCAGATGCATCATGTGGATCTGATAATGGGAAAGCACGACATTGAAGAAATCAGAAAAGGGAGGAACCAGACCCGCCCACAGGGCGTCGGCAAAATACGGGACCTCGATGGCTATCCTGTCGATGGAGAAGTGGGACGCAGGCCAGGCCGTCGTCCTCCCGCACTCATTGAAGATGGTAGCCAGAGCTAAGCTGACCTTGCCCAAGCCCTCGATGGGGGCCGCCAACGGCGGTGGGCAAGGCAGAGACACGGGTTTCTTCCCTCTTCCCTTCTTCGTCGGAGGCATGGCGATGGGAAGGGGGGAGGTTCAAGATTGAGTTGAAAATAGAAACCAGAGTTCGAGCGGAGGAAGGACAGAGGGCGCTTGAGCAACCAAATAGGGGAACGGCTGTGTACGACTATGGGTCTGCCTAGCATGGCGCAAAATAAGGAGGGCGTGGGGGAACAGTGCCGCCCACGTCCAATCAACCGCCACACGGCGCCCAAGGCCGCAGGCTGTTAGGGCCCGCGGCGCTTCGCTCTTGCCCTTCCGCCTCCCTGCACGACCAAGTCCGGGCGCGCCTTGGGCCCGGGGGCTACTGTCGCTGTTCTGGGAAAGGGGGTCCCCAGACTTGCCTGCCTGCGGCCTGCGGCATGGCTCAAAGGGGGGCCCAGCAAGGCCCATATTCACCAACACAAACCCAAGACCCTCGCAAGGGGCCAAGCCTTGCGGGGCGGACGACGCGGAGCTTCCTCAGGCACGGCCTCGTCAGGCTGGCTCACGAGGAGGCGGAGAGATCAAGGCGGGGTACCTCACGAGGTGCCCGTGACGCAAGCCATGACGATCGAGGGTGCTAGGCGGGTGCCAGCCCGCGCAGTGTCCTCCTTTCCTCTTTGGTGCAAAGGGGGCAAGCACAGCCGCGGAGTACCGAGGCGTCAGGCAAAAAGTTGCCATTTCGGTGCAATGAGACCAAGACCATGAGGACTACAAGACAGAGGTCACCATGGAGCCCAAGACGGCGTCATCACAAGAGCTTTGCGCAGGCGAAGACTACTTTTGTCAGGATAGCTGATACTAGCTGTCCCCCTTCAAATTAGCCCGCCATTGTTGGCTTCCTTCCCGCTCGATATTTGGGAAGAGGACCAGGGCCTCTATAAATAGGACCAGCCACCCATAGAGCAAGGGGGTTGGAAGGAAATAGGGGGGATCGAAGGATAAAAGAAAGGATCAGAGAGAGAGAAAGGTGACTGAACTCCCCCCAGCAGTTCATCGCCCCAGCCAAGAACAGACCCTCGCGAGGCTGTTCTTCCTTGTATTGTTCATCATCATCAGCCCAAGAGGCAATCCACCACACCACACACTGGAGTAGGGTATTACACCACAACGGTGGCTCGAACCAGTATAAACCATGTGTCTCTTGTGTTGTTCTTTCCAGAGTTTAGATCCTAGCAGGGCGGAGGGGCGCAGGTAGGTAGGAGGCGAAATCTCTGCGCGCACCCCAGTGTTCGAACCTCAAGGGTCTGCCGGAACCCGAAATCCGACACTGACCCTGCAAAATAAGTTCCACATTCCACCGTAGAGAGAATAATGTTTTCGCAGATCTAATTTTCTAGCTTATTTTAGCAACACGACATTACGTCATGGCCCGGTGATTATTCGAACCGTTTCTTTTAACCAGCCCCGCACATAACGCGAGGTAGTTTTTCGACACGTCTTGTCAAAGCAGAGATCGTGTCCCCTTATTACGGGATTCTCATCAATACGGGCATGGGTAACCCAACCGCGCCATCAATTGCGGCGCTTGGGGGATAAGCGAGTTTTACCAGGCAAGTGGGGACGCTTAATTTTGTCCGCCCATATAAAGGGATAAGGATTCACCTTTCTATCCAGGCCTTCTTTCTCCTCTGCTCACCCGCTCCCGCACACTCGAGCTCTAGCGCCCAAGCTTCTCACTTCCATATCAACCTTCTCCAACCATGTCCGGAGCGGGAGGCAAGTGGATGGTCTCCTCCGTCACGGAGGGAGACGTCAAGAAACTGAGGAGAGCCGGATACCTGCCCGACGACATCGCGCACCGGCTCCCAGATGAGGGACAGCTCATCCCCACCCCCGAGCCCCATGAGAGGGTGGTATTCCTCACCCATTTCCTCCGTGGACTAGGATTCCCTCTACATCCCTTCGTCTGGGGGCTCATGTTTTATTACGGCCTGGATTTCCACGATCTGGCGCCGAACTTCATCCTCAACATCTCGGCGTTTATCGTCCTGTGCGAGGCCTTCCTCCACATCAAGCCCCACTTCGGCTTATGGCTGAAGACCTTCAATGTCAAGCCGAAGGTAGTGAGTGGCTGCCAGGCGGAGTGCGGAGGCGCCATGGTGGGCAAGATGCCCAACATCAGATGGCTTGAGGGCACCTTCATGGATACCATAAAGGGGTGGCAATCGGGGTGGTTCTATATCACCGAGCCACGCGACCCCACATGGGTAGCGGCCCCCGAGTCCTGATCTGGCATCCCCATGCGGCTCACCTCCTGGAAAGAGAAGGGCCTGTCCTGGGGTAATTCAAAAGAGCTGACCGGACTCCAGTCATGTATTCAGAACATGGTGGACAAGAAGCTCAAGCTTGTCAACATAGTCCAGGTTATGCTCGTCCGCCGGATACTCCCGTGCCAACAACGGGAGTTTACCTTGTGGGAGTTCAATCCGGCGCAGCACCGAACTTTGAACAGGCTCTTCGATATGACTCATGAAGATGCCTGGAGGGTGCTGTTCAAGAGCGCCGAGGTCCCTCCCCCTATTACTGAGGATCGCGGATTCAACGCGAAGCGCCACGCTAGTGCAGTAAGTTGTTTTACCTTTCACAGGATACTTATTTTTATATAGATTGACTCTATGCGGGATCTAAACTCCCGTAATTTCGACGGGACTGGTAGAAGATGGCCGGACAGATTGACTGTCTGGCTCCCTTGCCCGAAGGCCCACAAACGCTCTTCCGACGAAGATGCTGACTCCGGCCCCTTATAAGGTGCCGGAGAAGACCAAGAAGGCCAAGGGAGCTCGAAAGAGTTCCCGATGCCAGGCGTCGTCGGACTCACCGTCCGATGACTCTGTGGCGCACTCTTCCCCCGAAGACGAGGAAGAGGAAGAAGTGGCTCCCCCACCGACTGGGGGAGTCAAGAAAAGGAAGGCCGCCCCAACTGGGGAGGCCAGAGGGTCCAAGAAGGGAAGGACTCTCCTTCCGGACAGCTCCACTGGCGTCGACAAAAGTGAAGACGAGTGGTTGCCCAGGGCCAAGCCCCAGGGGAGATCATAAGTATTCGGATATCAAAGTAACCCATAGGATTCTTTTGTCGCATTGCTTTCCCTAACGCCGAACTCAATTGTGTAGGCCGCCTCGAGCCAATATCGAGGTATCCTCGGACGGCTTCCTGGGCTCGTCGGACATGGATAGCGATCCAGTCCCGACTGCCACCTCCCCTCATCCTGCCGACGACACTGAGGTGTTGTCCCAAGAGGCACCGTATCGAGGGGAGACAGTCCTGAAGGCGCCTCAAGGCGACCTTCCGGACTCCGGGAGCAGAGGGGACGGGCCCCCTGAGAGTTCCGAGTTCTGCCCTCAGCCGAACCCCGCGCCGGAACCTCCAGCGGTTCCGGGCTCGAGCATGCTGTCTCCTTCTAAGAGGGGTGAGACGCCTGTGCCGGTGACCTCTATCCATCCAGAGGCGCCGGATAATATGTTGGAAGCGCTTCGCAGCGCTTCCATCGAGGAGGAGCACCGCACTATCATGAGTGCGGTGATCCAGAAGGTTCAGTTCGCCAAGAGCGGATTGACTGAAGCCTGTACTAGCCTTCTAACAGGCTTTGAGGTAAGTGTTTTAAAATGTAGTAGAAATATTACCGCATAGACAGTAGCCCCTGATGCTTTGTTCGGTGTTCACAAGGAAAAGCCGAACAGAGGATCAAATAATATCGCAGGAGTCTAATATGAGTATGTCAATATGCATATGCAGGCTTCGCTGCTGGCGTCCGCCGCACTAACTGCGGAGGTCGCCATACTGAAGGAGGCCCTCGAGGGGTCCCAGAAAGAGCTCGGCCTTGCTAAGAGGCAGCTCGAAGAGAACAAGGGTAAGTAATACCCCGTCTATAGATGATAAAAAGGACGCGATTGCTAAATGACAGGATCGTTGTATGTTTGCCAGGGGCCACAACCGAGGTGGCGACCCTGAAGCAAGCGGTGTCCCAGGCTGAAGAGAAGGCGACCCAGGAGCGCACCAAGCGAGAGAGGCACGAGGCTCGGGTGGGCGAGGTGCAGCAAGAGCTCCAGGCTCTCGTGACGAAGCACGAGGCTTTGGAGCTTGACTTGAAGACGTGAGAGTCTGAGCTTGCCGCGGCCCGTGAGAGCGCGAAGAGTGCCAAGGCCGAGGCCCAGAAGGCCCTTCAGGAGATCGAAGCGATGAAGAAGATAGCGGCGGGTAAGGCTTTCTATATACAAAGCAAGCATGTAAAAGTAAATTATCGATTACTTACCCGGATCCGGAGCTCTTCAGGAGCATTCGCAGATTTGCCCCACAGTGTGTCTGATGCCGCACACTTTTATCAGGCCGAGGATGGGAGCTCGATGAAGAGGATGTTCTGGTCTCAGTATGCTGAGGCCGAACATCCGGCGCTGATGGGAGACCAGCTGAAGCAGATGGCCGAGCTACATAAGGCGGCCGATCAGGCCATGAAGGGCTTCATAGTCCGGTTGTGGCCTGGCGATGCCCTTCCGAACAGCTTCTTCAGCCTAGTGAGGCAGCTTGTAGATGCCTGCCCACGGCTGGAGGTCATCAAGCGATCCGTCTGCATTGAAGGTGCACGCCGGGCCTTCACCCGTGTAAAAATGCAGTGGGTCAAGCTAGACGCCGTGAAGCTGATCAAGGAGGGGCCGCCGGAGGGCAAGGAGCACCGCCACCCCGAGATGTACTACGTGGGTGTTCTGCCGGGCGCCCGTCGTATCACGGATGAGTGTCCGCAAAATGTAATATTTGAATGAGACTCGCTCGTTTTGTCCTGTATGTATGAAAACTTGTATCGTATTCGCTATGCAACACTTGTGTGAATTTAAAATATTACCTTCTGTTTGGCTGTTTATCCAATCTAAGAGATGGCTAGTCCTCGACTTCTGCCCCCATGCTACGAGTGCTGTGGTGTTCGGGATAAACCTGAGCACTCTTGTTCCCATGCATGGGTCCTTCGAGGGAGGTGCTCAGCACAATGAACAAGGCAACCAGACTAATAATGCTTTATCACTCTCACTTAGCCATAGAATTCTATAATTTTAAATTTCGGCGAAGCCCTTGGTATTCGGAAGGCCGAATTCGGGGCGCGATACACGCCTGTAAGCCAGACGGAGCCGGCCCCTCGCCCTAAGCGGCATAAGTCTTTAAGGACTCAAAAAACCTCGTCGAACAGCGACCAGTCTCTCGCCTTATCATGATAGTCAATTTTAGATTTCTCTACTGAGGTGCTCAGCCCGGCAGAACCGGGGCACAATCACAGTAGTTCTCCTAGTGCTACCTTAGCCGATAGAGCGGAATGTAAGGTACCAAAACATAGGAGCCGGGCAAACCCAACATTTGACCAAAGACATGATTCGGAGCTGATGCATATAATGCTATAAGTTCTGGGTGCCGCACTTGTGAAAGTGTTCAGACTTTTCACACCATATTGTGGGTAAGCAAGCCCCTGGTGCATTGGCCGTACCAGAGTGTACGGTTGCAAGGCGTCATTAATGAACACAGATATATATATATATATATATATATAACAAAAATGCAATAATAGTCGTAATGTCATGCATTGTGTATTAAAAAATTGCATTAAAGCAAAGTGATACAGATAGTGTAATAAGAAAAAGAGTAGGACTATGTCCCTTCCAAGGGCGAGCTGAGGAATGATATGAAATCTGTAATCCACCTGGGAATTTCGTAGTTGTCTGCCTCCTTGGTTCCTGTATCATGTGTTCGGCAATAGAGCGGCCGGACAGTGTTTCCAGAGATTAAAGTCCTGAAAAAAAATTAGCCAAACGGGAAGCCCCTAGTGCGGTTTAGGCCGCGTTTTGGGGCGTGCTGCAGTTGTGCCCCCCTACCCACCTATGCCCATGGTATTTTTAATGCGTAATTATGTACGTGCGACATGAATAACGCCATTGGGCTGGGATTGGGGTGGCCACCGTATTGCTACGCGAGCTCAGATCGCGCCAGGCGGTCTATTTGCCGATTGCCCCAAGCGCGCTTGAAGGTGTCCGGGCTTTGAAACGCCGAACTGGTAGATTGCCTTGAGAGGCTGCTTTGCACTTCTGCTGCAAGGGCCGCGGTGTGCTCCTCTGTTCGGAGAGAGCGCTCTGTGTTTCCATTGACTGTAATAACTCCGCGAGGTCCTGGCATCTTGAGCTTGAGGTATGAATAATGTGGTACCGCATTGAATCTAGCAAATGCGGTTCGTCCGAGCAGCGCGTGATAACCACTGTGGAACGGGACTATATCGAAGATTAACTCTTCGCTTCGGAAGTTATCCAGGTATCCGAAGACCACTTCTAGTGTAATTGAGCCTGTGCAGTGGGCCTCTACGCCTGGAATGATGCCCTTAATGTTCGTCTTTGTGGGTTTGATCCTTGAGGGGTCTATACCCATTTTGCGCACTGTGTCATGATAAAGCAGGTTCAGGTTGCTGCCGCCGTCCATAAGGACTCGAGTGAGGTGAAATCCGTCGATGATTGGGTCTAGGACCAGTCCGGCGAATCCGCCGTGACGGATACTAGTGGGGTGGTCCCTGCGATCGAAGGTGATCGGACAGGAGGACCAGGGGTTGAACTTTGGGGCGACTAGCTCCAGCGCATATACGTCCCTGAGCGCACGCTTCCACTCCCTCTTGGGGATGTGGGTTGCGTATATCATGTTCACCGTCCGCACTTGCAGGGGAAACCTCTTCTGTCCTCCAGTGTGCGGCTGCCGGGGTTCTTCCTTGCCATCGCTATGAGTCCCCTTGTCCTTGTTTTCGGCAATTAACTTGCCGGCCTGCTTGAACACCCAACAATCACTGTTGGTGTGATTGGCTGGCTTGTCTGGGGTGCCGTGTATTTTACACGAGCGATCGAGTATACGGTCCAAGCTGTACGGACCCAGCGTACTTTGTTTGAATGGCTTTTTCCGCTGACCGGGTTTAGAACCTTTGAATCCGGCATTGATTGTCGTATCCTCAGTACTTTCACCGTTAATGCGGTGCTTATGCTTGTTGCGACGTGACCTGCTATTGCCGTCCTTGGTATCTGAGGTAATATGGTTCTTTGATATGTTATTACTGCGAGCCAACCAGCTGTCTTCTCCCACACAAAAGTGGGTCATGAGTGTCATGAGGGCTGCCATAGATTTCGGCTTTTCCTGACCAAGGTGCCGGGCTAGCCACTTGTCTCGGATGTTGTGCTTGAAAGCCGCTAAGGCCTCCACATCCGGACAGTCGACGATTTGATTTTTCTCTGTAAGGAACCGAGTCCAAAATTGCCTGGCCGACTCTTCTGGCTGCTGAATTATGTGGCTCAAGTCATCGGCGACTGGTGGTCGTACATAAGTGCCCTAAAAGTTGTCGAGGAATGCGGCTTCCAGATCTTTCCAACAGCTAACGGAGTCCGCTGGCAAGCTATTAAGCCAATGTCACGCTGGTCCTTTGAGTTTTAGTGGGAGGTACTTGATGGCATGTAAGTTATCACCGCGGGCCATGTGGATGTGGAGGAGGAATTGCTCAATCCATACCGCGGGGTCTATAGTGCCGTCGTATGATTCAATGTTTATAGGTTTGAATCCTTCTAGGAATTGATGTTCCATTACTTCGTCTGTGAAGCATAAGGGGTGTGCGGCGCCTCTGTATTGGGCTATATCGTGACGCAGCTCGAATGGGTCCTGCCCGCTGTGTTCAGCCCGGCCGGATTTGCTTTTACTGTATCCGGCGTGACGTTTATCGTCTCGTAGAGTGGTGCGCCCTCGTGATCCGTAGATCGATCTTGAATGCTTTGCTTTGTCCTCCAATATGTCTCACAGGTCTGGCGTATCTCCCCATGCCTTTTTATTTGAATGGCGTTGGGGTGGAGGCTGAGCTTTTGGCTGGAATGCCTGTCTATCGCGGCCACGAGGTGGCCGATCAGCCGTTACATACGCTGCTTCCTCCAATCGGGGAAGTAACCTGCGCCTTGGATAACTCTTGGAGGGATGCTCGAGTTTATATTGCTTGGTCGCGAGGACTTCAGTCCATTTGTCAACTAGCAGATCTTGATCAGCTTGAAGCTGTTGCTGCTTTTTCTTCAGGCTATTTGCCGTGGCCATAAGCCTGCGTTTGAAGCGCTCTTGTTCGACGGGATCCTCTGGTACGGCGAATTCATTGTCGCCGAGGCTTGCCTCGTCTTCGGAGGGGGGCATGTAATTGTCATCCTCCTCCTCTTCGCCAGCCGCTCTCTCAGGAGAGCTGGCTCCTTCCTCCTCCTGCTCTAAATCTTGCTGGAGGGGATTGTTGTTGTCTTCTGCACTATCCGGACTTAGAGCGGAGCCTCTGACGTTGGCGCTTGGGTTGCTTCTTGGAGGGGTCATCCTCCGTCATCTCGTCGCCATTGCCTTCATTGGGTGTATCCACCATGTATATGTCATACGACGAGGTGGCTGTCCAGTGCCCTGTAGGTGCTGGTTCATGTTCGTCTCCTACATCGTCGTCCATACCATCGGTGTCTTCGGAGTCGGAGTCGAGCGTGTCGATTAAATAATCGACAATGGCTACAAAGTGGGTGGTGGGTGGGCGTCGAATTTCTTCGTCGTCCGCATCCTAGTCCTGTTGGCCATCATCCGGCCAGGGCTCTCCTGACAAAGAGAGAGACCTTAGTGAATTCAGAATGTCGCCGGAGGGCGAGTGCTGAAAGATATCCGTGGCGGTGAATTACATGATCGGTGCCCACTCAGATTCGATTGGCAGGGGCGCGGATGGTTCGGGGTCCGGAAGAGAGTCCGGCACCTTGGAGTCACGGGCCGCACAGAGGATTGTGCTGGTGTTTAGCTCGATCTCCGTCGAGACTGCAGCCCCTGAGGCGGTGTCTAGCCACCCGTCCTTGATTAGTGCAGTTGGCTCCGAGCTAAGGGTCGGAGCTGATGTGGGCGCGGCCTCTGGAGTACCGTCCGGTGGCAGAGCTAGGTCATACCCATCGCGACAGTGCGGCGCGCTCGGCTGTGGCTCGAATCCGTCGAAGATCAAGTCTCCGCGGATGTCGGCCGTGTAGTTCAAACTTCCAAATCTGACCTGATGGCCAGGGGCGTAGCTTTCAATCTGCTCCAGATGGCCAAGCGAATTAGCCCACAGTGCAAAGCCACCGAATACGAAGATTTGTTAGGGGAGAAAAGTCTCACCCAGGACGACATCGCTATCGATGATAGTAGGAGCCATCAAGCCTAACGGTGACGACACAGAGGAACTCTCAATGAAAGCACCAATGTAGGTGTCAAAACCGGCGGATCTCGGGTAGGGGGTCCCGAACTGTGCATCTAGGCCGGACGGTAACAGGAGGCAAGGGACACGAAGTTTTACCCAGGTTCGGGCCCTCTTGATGGAGGTAAAACCCTACGTCCTGCTTGATTGATATTAATGATATGGGTGTTACAAGAGTAGATATACCACGAGATCAGAGAGGCTAAACCCTAGAAGCTAGCCTACGGTATGATTGTATGTTGTGATTGTTGTCCTACGGACTAAAACCCTTCGGTTTATATAGACACTGGAGAGGGTTAGGATTACACAAGGTCGGTTACAAAGGAGGAGATATCCATATACGTATTTCCTAGCTTGCCTTCCACACCAAGTAGAGTCCCATCCGGACATGAGACGAAGTCTTCAATCTTGTATCTTCATAGTCTAACAGTCCGGCCAATGGAGATAGTCTGGCTGTCCGGAGACTCCCTAATCCAGGACTCCCTCACCATCCTTGAAGGGGTCAAGTGAACAAGTGTAAAGGAGATGATTCACCTTTGTGTCATCCCCTCCCCCTTGGGAAAGATCCGTCCTCGGATCAAAAACCAAATCACCATGGGAAAGAGATGGTGTCGCCGTGTAGAAGTAGACGATCACCAAGCATTCATCATCATGAAGCTCAAAATGGGCACTCTCCAATGTCGCATCATCTTGTGATTTCTTCAAAAGGAGCAAGGACAACAAACACTTGGAAAAATAAATGTGGTTAGTGTTAGTGCAAAACCAAGCATTCAAGAGGTGAGTCACCCAACAAGTGTCGTCATCAAGCATAGCGTAGGGTGTCACAAAGGTTTGTGACATGGCATGTAAGCTCATATATTTAGCACAATCAAGGGCATCATAGAAAGAAGCATGCAAATGAGAAGGAGAGATGCTAATATGTGTGACAAGGGAACACACATCTACCTCAAGATCATAGCAAGCATGCACAAAGCGCTCAATGACAGGTCTATGGTAGGCATAGGAATCATTCACAACACCAAATAAAATGAAGTGTCTATACACATGGGTCAGGTGCAACACAATCCAAGCATAACATGCATTGGGTGTAGTGAATATATTGTGGCACTCAACACAACAGAAAGAGAAATTGTACATAATGTGTGAGGCAATCAAGTCAATCATGTGACAAGCAATGGGACATGGCATATGTGAAGAAATGACATTGTTGCAACCAAGCATATGATAGTAAAAAGTAATCCATGAATTGGATGCAACACACAAGGTACATATGTCATGCGGCATGGTAACATGGCAATGATAAGTCGAAGCAAGATCTCTAGCATGTGTGCAATATGTCAATGTGCAAGCAACACATGAAGTAGGATCCACAATATTCATGCTCATGGTTTGGGGGTTCTCAAAAGTGAAGGATATCATCTTGAAAGCATGCCCTTATGCGTCCTTCACAATGCCAAAGCACAACCAAGTACGAGGTAGAAGCTTCATGAGCGAAGGTGGTTCGCTCTCAAGAGCTCGAATGGTCAACTCACGGGAAGTGGAAGTTGACACCAAGTCGAAGTATCCCACACATGCACACAACAAAACAAAGAACGTATGCGCATGGTAGATAAACACATCATCCATCGTGATTGTTCTCATCATTTGCAAATAACCATTGGAATCATAAGCGCATGAAGAATATGATGCAACAATCTTAATGTTCATGGCACTAGGCATATGGTGCAAAGAAGAAAGGAAATCATGGTTCACAAGAAATATGTCAAAATTTCCAAATATATGTGAGAATGCTATGGGGGCAATCTCATGAGGAAGACTATAATCATTGTTGCACTCCATACATGTAAAATTAACTAGCATGAGAGAGGCAACATATGGAGACATATTCCAACAAGCAATAGCAATCAAGTGCAAAGCATGGCAATAGGGGACATATGAACCACATGAAACGAGCAAGTATGAATCGTTGGTGATGCAACATAACAATTGATCATGTTGTGAAAACTAGTGGAGCAAAGATGCAACACACTAGAGGAAACAATGGCAATCATGTCATGTGAGAAAATAGTAGATATAGGCAATGCACATGACATATCGCAAGCACGAAAGCAAATCATGGTCAAATTAAGTATATATCATCATAGGTATGGGTCACAAGTGGAACATGGGAATAACAAGCAATGTCTTCACCAAGCTTGCAAATACACATACAAGTATGAGAATCATGAATCATGTGAAATGCAAAGCATGCGCCACCAAAGCATGTCATCCAAATGGAAATGAGCATAGCATGCAAAGTGAACATGGCAAGATGGGCATAGAATATGTAATGGACAATAATTCATAGCCAAGTGAGGGCCATGTTGAAGAAATGCACGAAGTCATGGTGCAATGAAAATGGTGTGAAAACCAATCCACGGGATTCCATGTCATCGTTGCCCTCTAGAGCTTGTTTCGTTAATTCATGGGATTGTGAGATTGACAAGTAAGCATGGTTACCTACAAAACAAATACACAAATAAAAGAAATTGTGTGTGTGGCAAATGTACACATCATCCATCATGATGTGTATGTGCACGTGTGAGTTAGCACAAAACAAGAAATGCTCAAAGAAATTTTAAGCATGGTATATGAACATGTCATCCATGATGAAAGAATAGTTGTTATGTATGACACGATGGGGATACAAATTAAGCATACAAGTATATGTCACATCAATATTATTTTTATTCATGGGAAGCATATGGTGCACACAATCATGGGAATGATGGAATGGATGGGATGGATCAAAATCTCCTAAAGTGAATGAGGAAACTACGAGGGTCTCCTCATGAGCAATATCGGAAACATCATATGGAGAATATGGACAACATCCAAAACAATGCATATCCAAAGCTAGGTGGTCATGGCATGGCATATGAGATAAATGATGCAAAGGGAGCATATCAATGTCATCACAAGAAAAACAAACGCGAATAAGCATGGGCTTGTCATCTATGCCATATGTGCAAATTGAGTTTATTTTAATGGCATATGCATAGTTATTACGAAGAGATTGCAAATTGGACATATGGTTGATCTCATTCATAGCATATGACAAGTCAAGCAGATTGTCAAGCATGATGTGACCAAGAGAATTATCATGAGAAATCCTATGCAACATGGCATCACAACCAATAGACTCCACATGGCAATCGTCAAACTCATCATAAATGGGTAAATCATTGCATGGGAAAGTCACACTAGCATGAATCATGGCAATAGGTGGATCAACATCATGCAAGCAACCAATGTCAAGATAGTCCATTAGTGGGACTAGAGCATCGCCTTCACCTATATTACCTTTCTCATTCCACTCAAGTGGTTTAGGCAAGGTGGTAAAGACCGAATTATGGTCATCTTCTTCATCTTGATGGAACCATGTGGGGGTGTATCATATTCCACCATGGCCATCATCTTGTCCAAAGGGAGGACGAATTTGTCGAGTATCGGCGCGTCATCATAGATGGGACCTAGCACCAAATGAGAAGACACAATATAGGTAGAGGTTAAGTCATTAGTTTTGAAGGTGGCCTAACATGACCTATCAACCATCTCACTCTCTCTATGTGGTGGCTCACTCACTCCCTCAAAGTAGGTGCACTCAAAGTCACATATGGTGGACTCACTCAATTCACTCAAGTGGTGGGGGTGGTGGCTCTCCTCACATGGGAATTGGGGCAACTCATCATATATGGGGCTAGTGGTGAACTCACACTCACTCTCAATATGGTGGCATAAGTCACTCCACTCATCACCATACGCCACCGTGGTCGAAGGGAAAATCCCATGCTCAACAATATCGTAGTCATTTCCGTGGATGAAGGCCGAGGATGGCACATCATCACTCTTGCCATGGATGAAGGCCGAAGATAGCACGTCATCACTCCCGCCTCCAAAGATGGACGCATCATCCTTGCTCGTCACTGTGTCGCTCGCCTCCAAATCTTGGTCCTTGAGTTGCTCCGTAGTCATACTCGTCACCGCATCGTCTTGAAAAAGAGTCATAGTAGACTCGGCATCATCAATGCCACAAACAGGGATGTCATTGAAGTCGAACTTGGGGACATCATCTTGGAGCTCGTCGGGCTTGGACATCTCGGTGTACTAGCCTCATGCTCGCCGTCTTGGACCGTGGTCGTCGCGAAGTGTGCTTGGGGTCGAGTAGACTTGGCCTTCATGAGTTCTTGATCCGCCTTGAGAGCACCAACATACATGTCGTTGAGGGAGTCATAATTGTTGGTGAAGATAGGCTTGGCGATATTGTTGTTCAATCCTATCATGAAGTAGAACTTCATACAAATGGGGTCGTCCACACCGGCTCGTCGCAAGGCTTTCTTCATGTTCTTGAAGTACATGACGAGGGACTTGGATCCTTGTATGCTGTTCTCCAATTGGCATTGAAGATGTTCTGTGTAGGTGGAAGGCACAAATTCTCGTCGCATTGTTTTCTTCGTCTTGGACCAACTCATGTTGAAGCTCATCAAAGGTCTGTGAAGCCACCAAATCAACGCGTAGTCGTCGAAGGTACTTGTGGCGCACTTCACTTGATCTTCGGAGGGAACTTGGTGTAACTTGAGGTAGTTGTCCATATTTCCCTCCCACTTGAGTTACTCTTCGAGGTCATTAGTCCCAAAGAATAGAATCTCATCGGTGTTGGCCAAGTCAAAGTAGCTCGTGGAAGTAGTGGACTTTAGCTTGTAGAGTAGGCGAAGATGCCGTACGTCCAAAGGCGAAGATGCCGTTAAGTCACTTGGCAAAGAAGCCAAGGTAGATGGTGAAGTCGTAGAGCGGTGGTTCGTGTTGAGCTATTGACCTTCAAGTTCTCGTCGGTGATGGTGTCGATGCTGATGAGACCTTGCCGGACATGGTTGTCAGTGTCAAAATCGGCCAATCTCGGGTAGGGGGTCCCGAACTATGCGTCTGAGGATTGAAGGTAACTGGAGACAAGGGACACGATGTTTACCAAGGTTTGGGCCCTCTTAATGGAGGTAATACCCTACTTCTTGCTTGATTGACTTTGATGAGTATAGGGGTTACAAGAGTTGAGCTACCCCGATATCGTAATGGCTAAACCCTAGATATCTAGCCTATATGATTATCATTGCCTCTACGGACTAAACCCTCCGGTTTATATAGACATCGGAGGGGCATAGTGTTGTATAGAGACAGTTTACAGAGAAAGGAAACTTCATATCCGAACGCCGAAGCTTGCCATCCACGCAAAGGAGAGTCCCATCCGGACATGGGGGAAGGCCTTCTATCTTGTATCTTCACGACCCATTAGTCCAGCCCATGTTATATATCTCGGACGCCCGGTGACCCCCTAATCCAGGACTCCCACAGTAGCCCCTGAACCAGGCTTCAATGATGATTTGTCCGGCGCGCAGATTGTCTTTGTCATTGCAAGGCGGGGTCCTCCTCCGAATACTCCAAAGTAGCTGAATAAAAGAACTATATCCGGCTCTGTATAATCAGTTACAACCCTGAACAACAAGGGTGAAATACTTAAACAAAACTAGTCATGCCCATTGACAACTTTTTCGGCGAGACGTTATGTTTTGGCCTTATCATTATTTCGAACCGTTTTGTGGCCTCCTGCTCCGCGCCCCGAGGCGCGGCCTCTATTGACACGTCCTGTCAAAATAGAGATCGTGTCCCCTTATTGTGGGATTCTCATCAATACGGGTTTGGATAATCCAACCGTGCCGTTTGCACGACCCCTTGGGAATAGGCGAGTTTTAAGGCCCGTGGGGGGTGGGGGCGCTTGATATCCGCTGCCTTTATAAGAGGATAAGGATCCATCTTTCTACCCCACGCCTTCTTCTTCCTTAGCCCATCCGCCCTCGAGCTCAAGCGCCCAAGATTCAATCTTTTCCATTCGCACCAAACACCCCAGCCATGTTCGGATCTGGCGCGCAGGGCAAGTGGATGGCTTTCTCCATCACGGAAGGGAACGTCAAGGAACTCTGGGAAGCGGGGTACCTGGCCGCGGAAATTGTCCACCGGCTCCCTGCCAAAAAGCAGATCATCCCCACTCCGGAGCCTAATGAGAAGGTAGTGTTTATCCCCCATTTTCTTCGTGGACTAGGGTTTCCCATCCAATCTGTCGTCCGCGGGCTCATGTTCTATTACGGGCTAGATTTTCACAATCTAGTCCCAAATTCCTTCCTCCACATTTCAGCGTTTATCGTCATGTGTGAGGCATTCCTCCGCATTCCCCACCACTTCGGCCTATGGCTCAAGGTCTTCAACGTGAAGCCGAAGGTGGTCGATGGTCAACACGCGGAGTGTGGCGGTGCCAAGGTGAGCAAGCTCCGCAACGTCACCTAGCCCAAGGGGGATTTGTGGAGACCGTGAAGGGATGGCAGCAGGACTGTTTCTATATCACGGAACCTCGTGACGGCACATGGGCCGTGAGGGAGTCCTGGATTAGGGGGTCTCCGGACAGCCGGACTATTTCCATTGGCTGGACTATTAGACTATGAAGATACAAGATTAAAGACTTCGTCTCGTGTCCGGATGGGACTCTAGTTGGCATGGAAAGCAAGCTAGGTAATACGGATATGGATATCTCCTCCTTTATAACCGACCTTGTGTAACCCTAACCCTCTCCGGTGTCTATATAAACCGAAGGGTTTTAGTCCGTAGGACAACAACCATAACATACAATCATACCATAGGCTAGATTCTAGGGTTTAGCCTCTCTGATCTCGTGGTAGATCTACTCTTGTACTACCCATATCATCAATATTAATCAAGAAGGACATAGGGTTTTACCTCCATCGAGAGGGCCCGAACCTGGGTAAAACATCGTGCCCCCTGCCTCCTGTTACCATCCGACCTAGACGCATAGTTCGGGACCCCCTACCCGAGATCTGCCGGTTTTGACACCGACATTGGTGCTTTCATTGAGAGTTCCTCTGTGTCGTCGCCGTTAGGCTTGATGGCTCCTACTATCATCGATAGCGATGCGGTCTAGGGTGAGACTTTTCTCCCCGGACAGATCTTTGTATTCGGCGGCTTTGCACTGCAGGCTAATTCGCTTGGCCATCTGGAGCAGATTGAAAGCTATGCCCCTGGCCATCAAGTCAGATTTGGAAGTTTGAATTACACGGCCGACATCCACGCAGACTTGATCTTCGACGGATTCGAGCCGCAGCCGGGCACGCCGCACTGTCGCAATGGGTATGACCTAGCTCTGCCGCCGAACAGTACCGTAGAGGCTGCGCCCGCATCAGCTCTGACCCTCAGCTCAGAGCCAACTGCGCCAGTTGAGGATGGGTGGTTAGACACCGCCTCAGGGGCTGCAGTCTCAATGGCGATCGAGCCGAACACTAGCCTAAACCTCTGCGCAAACCATGACTCCAAGGTGCCAGACTCTTTTCCGGACTCCGAACCATCCGCGCCCCTGCCAATCGAATCCGATTTGGTGCCGATCATGGAATTCACCGCCGCGGATATCTTTCAGCACTCGCCCTTCGGCGACATTCTAAATTCACTAAGGTCTCTCTCTTTGTCAGGAGAGCCCTGGATGGATTATGGCCAACAAGATTGGGATGCGGACGAAGAAGAAATTCGATGCCCACCCACGACCCACTTCGTAGCCACTGTCGATGATTTAACCGACATGCTCGACTTCGACTCCGAAGACATCGACAGTATGGACGACGATGTTGGAGACAAACATGAACCAGCACCTATAGGGCACTGGAAAGCCACCTCGTCATATGACATATACATGGTGGATACACCCAAAGAAGGCAATGACGACGGGATAGCGGAGGATGACCCCTCCAAGAAGCAACCCAAACGCCGACGTCAGCGGCACCGTTCTAAGTCCTGCCAAAGCAAAAGTGGTGATACCGGCACAGGAGATAATAACACTCCGGATAGTGCCGAAGAAAACAACAAACCCCTCCAGCAAGATTTAGAGCAGGAGGATGAAGGAGCCAGCTCTCCTGAGAGAGCGGCAGACGGAGAGGAGGAGGATGACAATTACATCCCCCCTCCGAAGACGAGGCAAGCCTCGGCGACGATGAATTCGCCATCCCAGAGGATCTCGTCGAACAAGAGTGCTTCAAGCACCGGCTCATGGCCACGGCAAATAGCCTGAAGAAAAAGCAGCAGCAGCTTCAAGCAGATCAAGATCTGCTAGCTGACAAATGGACTGAAGTCCTCGCGGCCAAGGAATATAAACTCGAGCGCCCCTCCAAGAGTTACCCAAGGCGCAGGTTACTACCCCGACTGGAGGAAGAAGCGTATGATACGGCTGATCGGCCACATCATGGCCGCGATAGAGAAGTATTCCAGCCAAAAGCTCAGCCTCCACCCCAACACCATTCAAATAAAAAGGCATGGGGAGATACGCCTGACCTGCGAGACATATTGGAGGACAAGGCAAAGTATTCAAGATCGATCTACGGATCACTAGGGTGCACCACTCTGCGAGACGACAAACGTCATGCCGGATACAGTAAAAGCAAATCCAGCCGGGCCGAACACAGCGAGCAAGACCCATTGGAGCTGCATCGAGATATAGCCCAATACAGAGGCGCCGCACACCCCTTATGCTTCACAGACGAAGTAATGGAACATCAATTCCCAGAAGGTTTCAAACCTGTAAATATTGAATCATATGATGGCACAACAGATCCCGTAGTATGGATTGAGGACTTCCTCCTCCACATCCACATGGCCCGCGGCGATGACTTACACGCCATCAAATACCTCCCACTAAAACTCAAAGGACCAGCGCGGTATTGGCTTAACAGCTTGCCAGCGGACTCCGTTAGCTGTTGGGAAGATCTAGAAGCCGCATTCCTCGACAACTTTCAGGGAACTTATGTGCGACCACCAGACGCCGATGATTTAAGCCACATAATTCAGCAGCCAGAAGAGTCGGCCAGGAAATTCTGGACCCGGTTCCGTACAAAGAAAAATCAAATCATCGACTGTCTGGATGCGGAGGCCTTAGCGGCTTTCAAGCACAATGTACGAGACAAGTGGCTAGCCCGGCACCTTGGTCAGGAAAAGCTGAAATCTATGGCAGCTCTCACGACGCTCATGACCCACTTTTGTGCGGGAGAAGAAAGCTGGCTGGCTCGCAGTAATAACATATCAAAGAACCATGGTACCTCAGATACCAAGGACGGCAATAGCAGGTCATGTCGCGACAAGCATAAGCACCGCATTAACAGCGAAAATACTGAGGACATGACAGTCAATGCCGAATTCAAAGGCTCTAAACCCGGTCAGCGAAAAAAGGCATTCAAACAAAGTACGCCGGGTCCGTCCAGCTTGGACCGTATACTCGATCGCTTGTGTCAAATACACGGCACCCCAGACAAGCCCGCCAATCACACCAACAGGGATTGTTGGGTGTTCAAGCAGGCCGACAAGTTAATTGCCGAAAACAAGGACAAGGGGCCGCATAGCGATGACGAGGAGGAGCCCCGACAGCCGCACACTGGAGGACAGAAGAGGTTTCCCCCGCAAGTGCGTACGGTGAACATGATATACACAACCCACATCCCCAAGAGGGAGCGGAAGCGTGCGCTCAAGGACGTATATGCGTTGGAGCCAGTCGCCCCAAAGTTCAACCCTTGGTCCTCCTGTCCGATCACCTTTGATCGCAGGGACCACCCCACTAGTATCCATCATGGCGGATTCGCCGCACTGGTCCTAGACCCAATCATTAACGGATTTCACCTCACTCGAGTCCTCATGGACGACGACAGCAGCGTGAACCTACTTTATCAGGACACAGTGCGCAAAATGGGTATAGACCCCTCAAGGATCAAACCCACAAAAACGACCTTCAAGGGCGTTATTCCAGGTGTAGAGGCCCGTTGCACAGCCTCAATTACACTGGAAGTGGTCTTCCGATCCCCGGATAACTTCCGAAGCGAAGAATTAATCTTTGATATAGTCCTGTTCCGCAGTGGTTATCACGCGCTGCTCGGGCGAATCGCATTTGCTAGATTCAATGCGGTACCGCATTATGCATACCTCAAGCTCAAGATGCCAGGACCTCGCGGAGTTATTACAGTCAATGGAAACACAGAGCGCTCTCTTAGAACAGAGGAGCACACCGCGGCCCTCGCAGCAGAAGCGCAAAGCAGCCTCTCAAGGTAATCAACCAGTTCGGCGCTTCAAAACCCGGACACCTTCAAGCACGCTCGGGGCAATCGGCAAATAGACCACCTGGCGCAATCTGACCTCGCGTAGCAATACGGCGGCCACCCCAATCCTAGCCCAGCAGCGAAGCTCGTGCCGCGCGTACACAATTACACATTAAAAATACCATGGGCACAGGTGGGGAGGGGGGCACAACTATGTCACGCCCCAAGACGCGGCCTAAACCGCACTAGGGGCTACCCGTTAGGTTATTTTTCTTTTCCTTTCAGGACCTTAATATCTGGAAACACTATCTGGCAGCACTATTGCCGAACACATGATGCAGCAACCAAGGAGGCAGACAACTATGTTATACCACGAAATTCCTAGGTTGATCTCAATAACGAGTGAAATATTCAATTTAATATCATTCCTCAGCTTGCGCTTGGAAGGGACATAGTCCTACTCTTTGCTTATCGCACTGTTTGTATCACTCTGCTTTAACGCAAGTTTTTAATAAATAATGCATGACATTACAACTATTACTGCACTTTTGTTATATATATATATCTATGTGTTCATTAATGACGCCTTCCAACCAGACACTCTAGTACGGCCAATACACCAGGGGCTTACGTACCCCACAATGCGGTGTGAAAAGTCCGAACACTTTCACAAGTGCGGCACCCCAAACTTATAGCATTATATGCATCAGCTCCGAATCATGTCTTTGGTCAAATGTTGGGTTTGCCCGGCTCCTACGTTTTGGTACCCTACGTTCCGCTCTATCGGCTAAGGTAGCGATAGGAGAACTACTTCGATTGTGCCCCGGTTCTGCCGGGCTGAGCACCTCAGTAGAGAAAGCTAAAACGGACCGTCATGATAAGGCGAGAGACTGGTCGCTGTTCGGCGAGGTTTTTCGAGTCCCTAAAGACTTATGCCGCTTAGGGCGAAGGGCCAGCCCTGTCCGGCTTGCAGGCGTGTATCGCGCCCCGTATTCGGCCTTCTGAATACCAGGGGCTTCGCCGAAATTTAAAATTATAGAATTCTATGGCTAAGTGAGAGTGATAAATCATTATTAGTCCAGTTGCCTTGTTTGTTGCACTGAGCGCCTCCCTCAAAGGACCCATATATGGGATCAAGAGTGCTCAGGTTTATCCCGAACACCCCAGCACTCGTGGCATGGGGGTAGACGCCGCGGACTAGCCATCTCTCAGATTGGATAAACAGCCAAACAGAAGGTAATATTTTAAATTTAAACAAGCGTTACATAGCACATATGAAACAAGTTTTCATCATACAGGATAACACGAGCAAGTTTACTCAAATATTACATCTTTTGAGCACTCATCCGCGATGAGACGGTCACCTGACAGAACACCCTCATAGTACATCTCGGGGTGGCGGTGCTCCTTGCCCTCTGGCGGCCCATCCTTGATCAGCTTCACGGCGTCTAGCTTGACCCACTGCAATTTCACACGGGCGAAAGCCCGACATGCACCTTCAATGCAGACGGATCGCTTGACGACCTCCAGCCGCGGGCAGGCGTCCACAAGCCGCCTCACCAAGCTGAAGAAGCTGTTCGGAAGGGCGTCGCCAGGCCACAGCCGGACTATGAAGCTCTTCATGGCCTGATCGGCCGCCTTATGTAGCTCGACCATCTACTTCAGCCGGTCGCTCATTGGCTCCGGATGTTGGGCCTCCGCATACTGAGACCATAACAGCTTCTCCGTCGAGCTTCCATCCTCGGCCTGGTAAAATTGTGCGGCATCGGACACACTGTGGGGCAAATCTGCGAACGCTTCTGAAGAGCTCCGGATCCGGGTAAGTAATCGGTAATTTACTTTTACATGCTTGCTTTGCATATAGAAAGCCTTACCCGCCACTATCTTCTTCATCGCGTCGATCTCTTGGAGGGCCTTCTGGGCCTCGGCATTGGCACTCTTTGCGCTCTCAAGGGCCGCGGCAAGCTCAGACGCTCGCGTCTTCGAGTCAAGCTCTAACGCCTCGTGCTACGTCACGAGAGCCTGGAGCTCTTGCTGCACCTCGCCCACCCGAGCCTCGTGCTTCTCTCGCTCGGTGCGCTCCTTGGCCGCTGTATCTTCGGCCTTGGCGAGCGCCTGCTTCAGGGTCGCCACCTCGGTCGTGGCCCCTGGCAAACATACGATGATCCTGTCATTTTGCAATCGTGTCCTTTTTCATATATACACATCTATAGATAGGGTATTACTTACCCTTGTTATCCTCGAGCTACCTCTTGGCAAGTCCGAGCTCTTTCCGGGACCCCTCGAGGGCCTGCTTCAGTACGGCAACCTCCGCAGTCAATCCGGCAAACACCAGCAGCGAAGCCTGCATATGCATATTGACATACTTATATTAGACTCCTGCGATATTATTTGATCCTCTGCTCGGCTTTTGTTTGTGAACACCGAACAGAGCATCAGGGGCTACTGTCTATGCGGTAATATTTCTACTACATTTTAAAACACTTACCTCGAAGCCTGTTAGAAGGCTGGCACAGGCTTCAGTCAATCCGCTCTTGGCGGACTAAACCTTCTGGATCACCGCACTCATGATAGTGCGGTGCTCCTCGTCGATGGAAGGGCTGCGAAGCGCTTCTAGCGGATTGTCCGGTACCTATGGATGGACAGAGGTCACCGGCACAGGCGTCTCGCCCCTCTTATAGGGAGGCCGCCTGCCCGAGCCCGGAACCGCTGGAGGGTCCGGCGCGGTGTTCGGTTGAGTGCCGAACTCGGAGCTCTCGGGGGCCCCGTCCCCGCGGCTCCTAGAGTTCCGAAGGTCGCTTGAGGCGCCTCCGGGACTGTCTCCCCTCGACCCGGTGCCTCTTGAGACACCACCTCGGCGTCGTCAGCATGATGACGGCAGGTGGCGGTCGGGACTGGATCGCTATCCATGTCCGACGAGCCCAGGGAGCCATCCGATGATACATCAATGCTGGTTCGCGGCGGCCTGCATAATCATATTCGACGTTAGGGAAAGCAGTGCGACAAAAGAATGCTATGAGTTACTCTGGTATCCGAATACTTACGATCTCCCCGGGGGCTTGGCCCGGGGCAACCACTCGTCCTCTCCCTCGTCGGCGGCGGTGGAACTGTCCGGAAGGAGAGTCCTCCCCTTCTTGGACCCTTCATCCTCCCTAGTTGGGGCGGCCTTCCTTTTCTTGTCTCCCCCACCTGGAGGGGGAGCATCTTCGTCTTCCTCCTCGTATTCAGGGGAAGAGTGTGCCGCAGAGTTATCAGACGATGAGTCCGATAACACCTGGCGTCGGGAACTCTTTCGGGCTCCCTTGGCCTTCTTGGTCTTCTCCGGCACCTTGTAAGGGGCCGGAGGCAGCATCTCCATCAGGAGAGCACTCGTAGTGTCTTCGAGCAAAGGGGCCGGACAGTTAATCTGCCCTGCCATCTCCACCCAGTCCTATCAAAGCCATGGAGATTAGACCCCACACATAATTAAGCTGGGGAAAATAAATGTCTTATGAGACATATTAAACTCACTGAACGCGCTAGGCGCTTTGCGCTTAGTCCGCGGTCCTCGGCGAGAGAAGGAGGGACCTCGGCGCCCTTGAACAGCACCTTCCAGACGTCCTTGTGCGCGTATCAAAGATCTCGCACAGAGTCCGGTGCTGGGCCGGGTCGAACTCCCGTAGGGTAAAATCACGTTGTTGACACGGGAGGATCCGGCGGATGAGCATAACTTGGACTATGTTGACAAGCTTGAGCTTCTTGCTTGCCATACTCCGGATATATTTCTGGAGTCCGTCCAGCTCCACCGATGAACCCCAAGACAAGCCCTTCTCTTTCCAAGAAGTGAGCCGTGTAGGGAATCCAGATCGAAACTCGGGGGCTGCCGCCCATTTGGCGTTGCGCGGCTCGGTGATGTAGAACCACGCCGACTACCATCCCTTTATTGTCTCCACGAAGTAGCCCTCGAGCCATATGACGTTGGGCATCTTACCCACCATGGCTCCTCTGCATTCTGCTTGTTGGCCTCGTACCACCTCCGGCTTAATATTGAAGGTCTTTAACCACAGGCTGAAGTGGGGCCGGATGCGAAGGAAAGCCTCGCACGCAACAATGAACGCTGAAATGTTGAGGATGAAGTTCGGGGCCAGATCATGAAAGTCCAGCCCATAGTAGAACATGAGACCACGGATGAATGGATGGAGGGGAAACCCTAGTCCGCGGAGGAAGTGGTGGAGGAATACTACCCTCTCATGGGGCCTGGGAGTGGGGATGAGCTGCCCCTCATCTGGGAGCCGGTGCGCGATGTCGTCGGGCAGGTATCCGGCTCTCCTCAGTTTCTTGATGTCTCCCTCTGTGACGGTGGATACCATCCACCTGCCTCCCGCTCCGGACATGATTGGAGAAGGTCGAGGTGGGAAGTGCGGACTTGGGCGCTAGAACTCGAGTGTGTGAAGACGGATGAGCAAAGGAGGAAGAAGGCCTGGATAGAAAGGTGAATCCTTATCCCTTTATATGGGCGGACGAAGCTAAGCGTCCCCACTTGCCTGGTAAAACTCGCTTATCCCCCAAGCGCCACAACTGATGGCGCGGTTGGGTTGCCCACGCCCATATTGATGAGAATCCCGTAATAAGGGGGCATGATCTCTGCTTTGACAAGACGTGTCAAAAAACTGCCTCGCGTTATGTGCGGGGCTGGTTAAACGAAACGGTTCGAATAATCACCGGGCCATGACATAACGTCATGCTGCCAAAATAAGCCAGCAAATTGGATCGGTGAAAATATTATTCCCTCTACGGTGGAATGTGGAACTTATTTTGCAGGGTTGGACACTATCCTCGTATTCAAATTCTTCTGTGATGTATTGGGAGAAGGAACCCGCCTTGCAATGCCGAAGACAATACTTCGCGCCCGACTCATCGTCATTGAAGCCTGGTTCAGGGGCTACTGAGGGAGTCCTGGATTAGGGGGTCTCCGGACAGCCGGACTATCTCCATTGGCCGGACTGTTAGACTATGAAGAGACAAGATTAAAGACTTCGTCTCGTGTCCGGATGGGACTCTACTTGGCGTGGAAGGCAAGCTAGGCAATACGGATATGGATATCTCCTCCTTTGTAACCGAACTTGTGTAACCCTAACCCTCTCCGGTGTCTATATAAACCGAAGGGTTTTAGTCCGTAGGACAACAACCATAACATACAATCATACCATAGGCTAGCTTCTAGGGTTTAGCCTCTCTGATCTCGTGGTAGATCTACTCTTGTACTACCCATATCATCAATATTAATCAAGCAGGACGTAGGGGTTTACCTCCATCGAGAGGGCCTGAACCTGGGTAAAACATCGTGTCCCCTGCCTCCTGTTTCCATCCGGCCTAGACGCACAGTTCGGGACCCCCTACCCAAGATCCGCCGGTTTTGACACCGACAGGCCGCCACCCCTGAGTTCAAATCCGGGCCTGCAATGTGGCTTACATCATGGATCAAAAAGGGCCTGGACTGGGCATCGTCTGACGAGGTAATGACGCCGCATAAGCGGGTCAAGAGTATGATAGAGAAGAATACCAGTCTTACCGATTTGATCCAGGTGATGATTTTTCACCAGATTCTCCCCTGCCAGCGCCAGACTCGCCATATGTGGGAGTTCAATCCGTCCGGCCCTCAAACCCTACAGCTGTCGGATCGCGGGTTCCAGCAAAACCCTTATGGTTCGAACATTCAGGTGAGCGTGAAGATCTCCCCCCTATCGATCTGCGTCCTAACTTAGCTAAGATCTCACGAACTAACTCAACGAGCTCGCAACACAAAGGACGCAAGATTTATACTGGTTCGGGCCACCGTTGTGGTGTAATACCCTACTCCAGTGTGGTGGTGGTGGATTGCCTCTTGGGCTGAGGATGAACAGTATAAGGGGAAGAACAACCTCCTGAGGTTGAGGTGTTCTTGTGCTTGGCGAACTGGCTATTGTTCGGGTGGATTCAGGACGAGTTGCCTCCTACTGTGGTGGCTAATCCTATTTATAGAGGCCATGGTCCTCTCCCCAAATATTGAGCGGGAAGGGACCCAACAATGGCTAATTCGAAAGGGGACAACTAGTACAAGCTATCCTAACAAAAGCAATCTTCGCCTGCCAAAGGCTCTGGTGGTGAAGCCGTCTTGGGCTCCAGGGTGACCTCCGTCTTACCATCCTTCTGGTCTTGGTCTCGTTGCACCAATATGGCAACCTTTGCTTGATGCCTCACTACTCCACGCCTGTGCTTGGCCCCTTAGCACCAAAGAGGAAACAAGACGCTGCGCGCGCTGGCGCCCGCCTGGTCTCGATCGTCATGGCTGACGTCACGTGAACCTCGCAAGGTTTGCCTGGCCTTGAACTCTCCGCCCCTCGCGAGCCAGCCTGGTGAGGCCGGTCCTGTGGAGGTCTTGTGTCGTCCGCCTCGCGAGGCTTGGCCCCTCGCGAGGGTCTTGATTCCTTGTTGATGAAGATGGGCCGCACAGGCCTGCCAGCAAAGCCACGCCGTGGGCCGCAGGAAGGCAAGTCTGGGGACCCCCGTTCCCAGAACGCCGATAGTAGTCCCCAGGCCCAAGGCACGCTCGGGCTTGGCTTCGAGGCGAAGCCGAGTCAAGTGCGGAGCGCCGAGGGCCCCCATAGCCTGTGACCTCGGTTGACGCGTGGCGGTTGATTGGACGTGGGCGTCTCCACTTCCCCATGCTGCCTCGGCAACTGCCGGACGTGACAAGTCCCCGCGACACGCAAGGAAAACCATCATTACCTGTGATCGTGGGGGGTGCCGGTTGGCCTTCTCCTAGTATAAATGGGAGGGGGGCGGAACCCCTCACCCATCCTTCCTCTTCCTTTTCCGCCTCTTCTCCTTCCTTGCTCCTCTCCTGCCACCAATAGCGCCGTCAAGGAGGTTCACCGCCGCAGAGAAGGGGAAGGCCCTCGCAAGGGGTCCGGCTCTCCGGTGCCCAAGCGTGGACATGGCCGTCCCCGCAAGCACACCACAACCCCCACCGCGGCTCCGTGCGACCGTGGTGGTACCGCTTCGCGGGGCAGGGGTCGCTCCGGTTGTGGCGGCCCCGTTGATGAAGGGAGACGTGCCATGGTCGCGCAGTCTCCCCGGACATGCTTCCACTCGGCGGAGATGCTATCGGAGTTCGTCGTCTGGTCGGAGAATCCGGCCGGCAACTGGCTTCAGCTCCTGTGCTTCTTCGCCGACGAGCTGCCGGCCTCAGGTCCCAGCGGGCTTTGGCTACAGGCGGACGGCTGCTGCAGCAGGGCTTCCTAGGTTGCGGTTGAGGTCTCCACTGCGGGTAATGTAGCTCTGGCCCGCGGTTGGCAGATGTTCGGCCGCGCGCGCGGCCTGGCTAGGTGGTGCACCCTTCACTTCAAGTACGACGGCGACATGACCCTCTATGTGAGGGTGTTTGGAGAAGATGGTCGCCGCGTCGGGTGCTGCCCCGAGGTGAACGACAGCGAGGAGGTGCTCGGCCTTGGTGACGGCCGCGACGAGGATGGGGGCAAACCCGCCCTTGGCGCCGACCGCGTCTCGTCCGGCTATGGACACTCTCCCCCCAGCGACAGCTCCAGCAATGGCGGCTACGACCAGCCGCCACGCCGCCGTGCCCACTTTGAAGACGGTGGCGGGTCGTCTCATCGTCGCACCTCCGTGAAGCGTGAGAGGGGTCCAGCTGAGCTCAGGAGGGCGCTGGGGCCTGCGCCCGTGAACCGGTGTAGGCGCCGCTTCCATTTTATTCTTCTTTTCCTTCCTGCATCAGAAACAAACAAAATGGGCCCCTGAGGGGCGTGTATCGAACTGTGATCTCAATTGTTATGTTATGTTTGTCGTCCCTGTGCCATGTCGCAACATCGTTGTTTTATGTAGGGATAACTTAGCTCGCCTTGTTTTGAGTGGCCTCCTCCTCACGAGGCGCTTACTTCCTAGTGCTTGTCGAGGCCTCCTTAACCTGATATGTGCTTAGGAAGTACAAAAGATTCGTTAAGAGGTTTATCGCTCACCCAGGGTTTGGTTATAGGCGCCGCTGGCCTTGACTCAGTGCTTTGCATCGCGATACCTGTGGGGCACGGATTAGGAGAGGTGCACCAGCTTGTGGGCTTGAACGAGGGTGACTCGTGAAAAGACAGAAGGAGGAATCTCACGAAGGTACCTGTTCAGTCCCCTCGTGAGGGACGCGAGGGAGAGTTCGGGTCGACCAAAGAGGCAAAGGCAGAAACAGATGCAGAAAGCGAAAAAACGGGACCAGCAAGAGACACCAGAAAGAAAATTTCAATTAAAAGAGGGGCGAACCAACTTCGGAAAGCAAATGAAAATCCGCGTCCGGCACCTAGTCTAGTCTCCAACGTCTTCTCACCAGCGCGGAGCTAAGTGCTGCCACTCGGCGTGGGTAGGAGCCCCCGAGGCCCAAGGCGGTTCTCCTGAGGCTTCGGGGCATGTACATCCCCACATATTATTACGTGAGAGTGTCACGGGTGGCGATTCTTCACAGGCACAGGGCCTTGCTTCACAGGCACTGGGCCTTTCTTCATAGGCACCGGGCCTTCTTCACAGGCACTGGGCCTTTCTTCATAGGCACCGGGCCTTCTTCACAGACACTAGGCCTTTCTTCATGGGTACTAGGCCTTTCTTCATGGGTAGAACTTCTGGAGGTGTTGGATGTTCCAGGCATTCTGGACGGGTACCCCGTCCTGTGTCTCCAAGCGCGCGGCGCTAGGCCTGGAGACGTGGACAACCTTGAACGGGCCCTCCCACATGGGAGAGAGCTTATGCAGCCCCTCCTTGGAGAGCACCCGCCTCAGGACGAGGTCACCCACCTCAAGAGTCCTGGAGCAGACGCTGCGGCCGTGGTACCGCCGCAGCGCCTGCTGGTATCTTGCCGCCCATAGTGCAGCATCACGGCATCGTTCCTCCCACAGACGAGGTCCATCTCCCGCATGGCGTCCTGCTGCATCTCATCAAACGCCAGGATCCGTGCGGAGCGATACTCGACCTCATGAGGGAGGACTGCTTCTTCTCCATAGACGAGGAAGAACGGGGTTTCACCCGTTGGCTTGGTGGCGGTGGTGCGGATCGACCACAACACAGACTGGAGCTCGTCGTGCCAGCCCCAGCCGCATGCCTTGAGCTTCTTCTTGAAGGTCCTGGTCTTGAGGCCCTTTAAGACCTCCGCGTTGGCGCGTTTGGCCTGGCCATTGCTCCTGGGGTGCGCTACTGAGGCGTAGCAGATCTGCATTCCAAGGTTAGGACAATATGACTTGAAGAGATTACTAGTGAACTGCGAGCCGTTATGGGTGATGATGTGGTTGGGGACCCCAAAACGGCTCACGAGGCCCCTAATGAACTTGACTGCAGAGCCAGCTGGGATGGTGCGGACGGCTTCAACCTCCGGCCACCTGGTGAACTTGTCCATGGCGATGTAGAGGTATCGATAGCCCCGTGGCGCCCGAGGGAACGGTCCCAGAATATCCAGCCCCCAGACCGCAAATGACCATTAGAGTGGGATCGTCTGGAGGCCCTGAGCTGGCAGATGGATCTGCTTGGCGTGGAATTGGCAAGCCTCGCAGGACTTCACCAGCTCGACTGCATCGTTGAGCGTCGTAGGCCAGTAGAATCCACTTTGGAATGCCTTGCCGACGAGGGTTCGCGACGACGAGTGGTGCCCACAGTCTCCACTGTGTATGTCAGCTATTAGCTCTTTCCCCTGTTCCATGGAGATACAACGTAGTGTAACGTCATTTGGTTGCTTTTTGTATAACTCACCATCCTGGATGCAATATGTCGTGGCCTGACGGGCCACGCACTCCACATCCTCCTCCTTTTCTATCAACGTCCCTTGCATCAGGTATTCCTTGAATTCCTCGGTCCAGCATTCCTCCTGGGGCTCGAGTGCCAGGAGTAGGCGCACTC
Source organism: Triticum aestivum (assembly GCF_018294505.1). Taxonomy (NCBI): domain Eukaryota; kingdom Viridiplantae; phylum Streptophyta; class Magnoliopsida; order Poales; family Poaceae; genus Triticum; species Triticum aestivum. The sequence goes on along the minus strand of NC_057800.1, from coordinate 369,134,212 downwards.
CTGAGGTCGGGCCACAGGCTGGGGCTCCTAAGGTTGGAGGCTGTGGGAGTTCCTCCCGAGGCTGAGTTGTTCTTGAAAGTGGCAGCGTTGCTGATGGCTTGAAGAGCCTCTCCTCGAAGACGCCAGGCTCCTCGGGATGTCGCTTGGATGCTCTCCTGGCGATGCCATCTTCTTCCTTTTTGGTGCCGCGGGGCACGTGCTGCAACTCCAGGCCTAGGAATTGCTTCTATATCTTGCGCACCTCCGCGAGGTATGCTTCCATGTGTTTGTCCTTTGGCTCGTATACCCTATTGGAGAAGTTGACGAGGAGCTGTGAGTCGCCCCTGATAGTGAGACGCTTCACCCCCAGCGCCGCCGCAGCCTTCAGGCCGGCTATGAGACCCTCGTATTCTACAATGTTGTTGGAGACTTTCTTGCCTTGCTGGAAGCAAGGGTGCACGGCGTAGTAGAGCTTGTCCTGAGTGGGCGAGATGAGTACTGCTCCATCCCCCGTGCCCTGGCGCGCGAAGGCACCATCGAAATACGTGACCTAGCCGTCAGGCACCTCGCTTCCCGGCGAGAGGGACCGGTCTTCGCCTTCTTCAAGCGCCGGGGCATCTGTCCATTCTACCATGTTATCAGCGAGCGCGGCCCCCTTGATGACCCTGGTAGTACTGAACTCCAGCTGGAATGCTTGCAACTCGATGTTCCATTCAACGACTCTTCCGGTAGAGTTGGGGCTCCTGAGCACTCTCTCCAATGGGTAAGCTGAGATGACCATGATGGCGTGGCCCTGGAAGTTGTGCCACAGCTATTGCAAGGCCACTAGGAGCGCGAGCAGGAGCTTCTGAGGCATGGGGGTACCGTGCTCTTGCGTCCCGCAACATCGTGCTGATGAAGTATACCGGGTGCTCGACGAGGGCAGGCGTGCTGATGAGGTTTGCGTCTTCTGGAAGGTGGGGTGTCTCCTAAGGGGGTAGATCCCCCGATGCCTGGTCGCTTGCCGAACTCTTCGCGAGTTTGGGGGTGTCGTCCTGTCGAGCCTGATCCTCTATCGCTGCTGCTGCGGCCCTTGTGACGCCCTTCTGGCCGTGCGTCATCTCTGCTGGAGGCGTGGCGTGGCGCGATGCGCCCTTGGCTTGTTGTTCTTCCCGAACCGCCACCAGGGCCGCGCTGGCTGAGTATGGGGTGGCAGCAAGATAGAGCACCAGGGGCTCGCGAGGTCGTGGTGCCACCATCACTGGAGGGCTGGTCAGGTATCTCTTGAGGTCTTGAAAAGCTTGGTCGGCCTCCGGGGTCCACTCGAACAGGCCCTTCTTTTTCATCAGCTTGAAGAAGGGTAGGGTGCGCTCTCCCAGCTTGGAGATGAAGTGCCCTAACACAGTCACCCGACCAGCCAACTTCTGCATTTCCTTGAGGGTCTGTGGTGGACTCATGTCTTAAATGGCCTTCACCTTCTCTGGGTTGGCCTCGACCCCCCTGTCGGACACCAGGAAACCCAGTAGCTTGCCGGAAGGGATGCCAAACACGCATTTCTCCAGATTGAGCCGCAAGTCCACCTGGCGAAGGCTTTCAAAGGTCTCCTCTAGGTCTTGGATCAAGGTTCCCGCCTCCCGAGACTTTACCATGATGTCATCGACGTAGGCTTCAGCATTTCTCCCGGGCTGTTGCCCTAAGGTGATGTGCATGAGTCGCTGGAAGGTTGCGCCCGCGTTGCGCAGCCCGAACGGCGTGCATGTGTAGCAGTACACCCCACACGGGGTTAGGAAGGCCGTCTTCTCCACATCTTCTACCGCCATCTTGATCTGGTGATAACCTGAGAATGCATCCAGGAAATGTTGCAAGTCGCACTCGGCGGTGGAGTCGACGATCTGGTCAATGCGTGGAAGCGGGAATGGATCTTGGGGGCAGGCCTTGTTGAGGCTGGTGAAGTCGATGCACATCCGCTCCTTCTCACCTTTCTTGGGGACGAGGACGGGGTTTGCCAGCCACTCGGGGTACCGAACTTCGCGTATGACACCCGCAGCCTCCAACTTGCGAGTTTCTTAGACAATGAAAGCTTGCTTCTCCGTGGACTGCCACCTTGCCTTCTGATTCACAGGGCGTACGTTGGGGCACACCTTCAGGTGGTGCTCTATCACCTCTCTCGGGACCCCAACCAGTTGATCGGGCTCCCAGGCGAACACTCCCTTGTTTGCACGAAAAAACTTCACTAGCGCCTCTTCCTGAGCAGGCTCGAGGTTGGCGCCTATGGTAATGGTTGCCCCTGAGGACCCGTCCTCCTCGACCAACACTTGCTTGGTTTCTGCCTTGAACTGAGTGAAGAACTGCTTCTTCTTGGTTGGTACGGCTCCCTTGGCCTTGGAGGTCTCCGCGTCGGTGGGTCGTGCTGTCGCGGCGGCCTAGAGGGCAAGCTTGAGCACCGCCAGGGCCTCCTTGGCATCCCCCTTGATGGTGAGGACACCCTGGCTCCCCGACATCTTCATGGAATTGTAAGAAGGATGGGTAGCCACCATGAACTGGGCCAGAGCTAGGTACCCGAGGATGGCATTGTATGGGAGGCCAATGCGGGCGATGTCGAAGTCGATGAGCTCGGTGCGGTAGTTGTTGCGTGTGCCGAAGGTCACGGGGAGGCGGATCTGCTCCAGGGAGCGGGCGGGGCCCCCGCCGATCCCCAAGAAGGGCTTGCTTGGTCGGAGTCGCTCGAACGGTACGTGAAGGAGGCTAAAGGCCTCGACGAAGAGCACATTGAGGCCGGCGCCGCCGTCGATGATCGTCTTGGTGATGGACACGTGGGAGATGGTGGAGGCGCACAACATCGGGAGTGCACCCGAACCGTCGGTGGAGGCGAGATGGTCCTCCGAGTCGAAGGTGAGGTTGGCCTCAGGCGCGGCCCAGCCAGGCGGAGCCCCCGGGCGCTTGGAAGCGACACCGATCTAGCGAAGTTACGGCTTAACGTGTGGATCTGAGGGTGGTGCTTGCGAACCGCCGAGAAGAGCTGCGATGACGGGGGCCGCCGGTTCCCCGAAGCATGCGACAAAGAGGCCGCGCAACTCCTCCCAGGTAGCGATAGAAGACTCCGGCAAGTGGAGGAGACAGGTGTGCGGAGCGCCCACAAGGGCCATCTTGAACCAGTTGGCCATGATCTTGTTGTCGCCCCCGGCTTCCAGGACGGCCTCCTCGTATGCTAGCAGGAAAGCCGACGGGTCTGCCGCGCCGTCGTAGTGTGGCGGCATCTCCGGCTTGAACTTGGATGGCCACTGCACCTGCCGCAAGGCGGGGGCAAGAGCTCGGAGCCCCCGAGCACTGCCGTGGGCACCGGTAGATCTAGCTGGAGGGGCGTCCGCCATGGGGAGTGGGCATGGAGATGGTGGAGCGCGAGCTGACGGAAGGAAGACTCTGGTGCACCCCTACCTGGCGCGCCAAATGTCGCATCACGGGTTCCGGCAAAACCATTAAGGTTCAAACACTTGGGTGCGCGCGAAGATCTCCCCCCTATCGATCCACGTCCTAACTTAGCTAAGATCTCACGAACAAACTCGACGAACTCGCAACACAAAGGACACAAGATTTATACTGGTTTAGGCCACCGTTGTGGTGTAATACCCTACTCCAGTGTGGTGGTGGTGGATTGCCTCTTGGGCCGAGGATGAATAGTACAAGGGGAAGAATAGCCTCCTGAGGTTGAGGTGTTCTTGTGCTTGGCGAACTGGCTGTTGTTCGGGTGGATTCGAGACGAGTTGCCTCCTACTGTGGTGGCTAATCCTATTTATAGAGGCCATGGTCCTCTCCCCAAATATTGAGCAGGAAGGGAGCCAACAACGGACAATTTGAAAGGGGACAACTAGTACAAGCTATCCTGACAAAAGCAGTCTTCGCCTGCCAAAGGCTGTGGTGGTGACGTTGTCTTGGGCTCCACGATGATCTCCGTCTTGCCGTACTTCTGGTCTTGGTCTCGTTGCACCTATATGGCAACCTTTGCTTGATGCCTCGGTACTCCGCGCCTGTGCCTGCCCCTTTAGCACCAAAGAGGAAACAAGAACGCTGCGCGCGCTGGCGCCCGCCTGGTCTCGATCGTCATGGCTTACGTCACGCAACCTCGCAAGGTTTGCCCGACCTTGAACTCTCCGCCCCTCTGTAGGATCGAAAGTATGCCTAGAGGTGGGGTGATTAGACTACTTGACCAAATAAAAATCTAGCCTTTTCCCAATTTTAGTCTTTGGCAGATTTTAGCTATCTTAGCACAAGTCAAGCAATCTTAACACAATTCAAGCAAGCATGCAAAGAGTCTATGAGCAGCGAAAAGTAAAGCATGCAACTTGAAAGAATGTAAAGGGAAGGGTTTGGAGAATTCAAACGCAATTGGAGACACGGATGTTTTTTTCGTTTTTCCGATAGGTGGTGCTATCATACATCCACGTTGATGGAGACTTCAACCCACGAAGGGTAATGGTTGCGCGAGTCCAAGGAGGGCTCCACCCACGAAGGGTCCATGAAGAAGCAACCTTGTCTATCCCATCATGGCCATCGCCCACGAAGGAGTTGCCTCACTAGCGGTAGATCTTCATGAAGTAGGCGATCTCCTTGCCCTTACAAACTCCTTGCTTCAACTCCATAATCTTGTCAGAGGCTCCCAAGTGACACCTAGCCAATCTAGGAGACACCACTCTCCTAGAAGTAACAAATGGTGTGTTGATGATGAAATCCTTGCTCTTGTGCTTCAAATGATAGTCTCCCCAACACTCAACTCTCTCTCACAGGATATGGATTTGGTGGAAAGAAGATTTGAGTGGAAAGCAACTTGGGGAAGGCTAGAGATCAAGATTCATATGGTGAGAATGGAATATCTTGGCCTCAACACATGAGTAGGTGGTTCTCTCTCAGAAAATGTGTATTGGAAGTGTAGGTATATTCTGATAGCTCTCTCCACGAATGAAGAGTGGGCGGAGGGGTATATATAGCCTCCACACAAAAACTAACCGTTACATGCAATTTACCAATCTCGGTGTGACCGAATTGAGAAACTCGGTCGGACCGATTTAGCAAACCTAGTGACTGTTAGGATTTTCGGTGGGACTGAGATGCAACTCGGTAGGACCGATATGGTTAGGGCTAGGGCATAACGTAATCTCGGTATGACCGATTACACAAACTCGGTGGGACCGATTTTGGTAATAAGCTAACCAGAGAGTTGATCAGGTAAACTCGATGCGACCGATCGCTCATTTCGGTGGGACCGAAATGTTACAAAAGGGAAACAGAGAGTTTACATTGCAATCTCGGTGGGACCGATCGCTCATCTCGGTAGGACCGAAACGTTACGAAGGGAAACACAGAGATTACAACCCCATCTCCGTGTGACCGAGATCCCTATCGGTGAGACCGATTTGCCTAGGGTTTGTGGCAGTGGCTATGACATCTGAACTCGGTGGCGCCGGATAGAAAGAATCGGTGGGGCCGAGTTTGACTTTTGGTTTAGGTCATATGTGGATGTGGGAAGGTAGTTGAGGGTTTTGGAGCATATCACTAAGCACTATGAAGCAAGAATGTCATCAAGCAACACCTCATCCCTCCTTGATAGTATTGGCTTTTCCTATAGACTCAATGTGATCTTGGATCACTAAAATATAAAATGTAGAGTCTTGAGCTTTGAGCTTGAGCCAATCTTTTTGTCCTTAGTATTTTGAGGGGTCCACTTTCGTCATCCATGCCATGCCATTCATTGAGCTTTTCCTGAAATGTTAATCTTGGAATAGCATTAGCTCAATGAGCTATATGTTGTTAGGAATTACCAAAACCACCTAGAGATAGTTGCACTTTCAATCTCCCCCTTTTTGGTAATTGATGACAACATATAGATCAAAGCTTCGACAAATGATAATAAGAGTGAAAAACATTGTCGCTTTGAGAAGTATGTGAAAAGCAAGAGCTCCCCCTAAATTTGTGCATAGTTTATGATTTGCTTTGGACTGCAAATGCATAGAGAATTAGGCTCATGGGTTACTCTTCCATGTCACATACATCTGGGTGGAGCGCTCAAAATGATAATAATTGAATACATGCACTCATCACCAAGCAAAGTGAATGATCATATAGGGATAAAATGATAATGTCATCCAACAAGCATTAATGTATCATATGATCAAACACACATGATCATCCAAGTATCACATAGACAGAAAGTATCTCAATCAAGCAAATAAAGTTCAACCACCAAAGCAAGGGAGAATAAAAAAGGCAACGCTCTCTCTCGAAGCCTATGATCTATACATTTTTCTCCCCCTTTGGCAACAAGTTACCAAAAAGTTCCTAGAAAATGCATAGCACTAAATTGTCTCTCAGGCTTGGTCTTCAGGTGGTGGTGTCCGGATAACTCCAAGAACAAAGGCTTCAGTCGATGTAGATGGAGCTGATGGAGTAGGTGCTGGAGCTGGTGGCACTGAAGCTGTAGCTGGTGCAGATGAAGTGGCCCTGGTGTCTGGAATAGGCACTGCAGCAGATCTCTGAGCTCTAGGCACTCTGGCAAATGCATCAGTGGTTGTCTCGCCCTTCCTCTCCTGCATATCATCTTGAAGTTGCTCCACAACAGACTGGATCTCAGTTACCTTCACATCCATGTCATAGAACTTCTGCTCTATGATCCTTTCCAAGCTCTCCTGGTTTTGAGTCAGGGTGGCCATCCCTTTCTCAATCCTTAGAGTGGATGCAATCAAGTAGCCAAGCTGATCTTGCTTGCTTTTCAGAAGATACTAAGATGCCTCTTCCATGGTTGTCATCTTTGCATCTTTCTCAGCCTTTGCCTTCTCCCTCTTTGCTTGAACATGCACAGAAGATGGTTCATCCTCATTCATGACCACTTGGTTTTCCTCAAAGTCTGGATAGATAGGCATGTGATCCTTGTCCAACAAGTATGCGCCAGTGCCCATCTTGGAGTTAATCAACTACTGGATCAGTGGTGCATACCCACAGCTTCTCTTTTAGTCAGCAGCTATCCTCTTGATAGTTTCAACTATAAGACTCATGACCTTGAACTTTTGTGGCACATCAAATATATGTAGCAGATTGATGGAGTGGCATCTGATCATTCTGTGATCACCAGACTTGGGTAGAAGAGTGTGCCTGAGGGTCCAATTGATAGTAGGCAGCCCTGACAGCAGCTGTTTCACTGATCCAAATTGGTGAGTCTCAAGATCTGCATCAGGAATCTCCTTGTACATGCTAGCCATGGAGTTGTGATCCTTGTTCTTCTTGGCATAGACATCCAAGTCATCTTCATTCTCCTCAGGAGCATTGATCAATTAAGCCCATTCTGCTACTGTTGACTGGTATCTAGTGCCTTCAGACATCCAGACTATCTTGCCATCTGGGTAGAAGTGAGTTGTGGAGTAGAACTGCATGATAAGCTCATCATTCCACTTTGTGGACTTCTGAGCCACAAACTCGTCAACTCCACAAGCTTTGAAACTGTCATATACTCCCGGATAATGTTCTTCATTCTCCTTGATGTACTCCCAGTTGACCCATCTCATGTCACATACTATTGGTTCCTTGTCAAGCAACACTGTCTCATAAAAATCCTGTTGTTCTTTGGTATGGAACATGTAGTCCACAGCAGTTCTCCTTCTGGTGACATATGGATCTGACTCTCTCCATAGCCTCAATCCCGAGTCCTTCTTGATCTTCATGTTTTCTGCTACAGGATGAGCATCATTATGATCTAGAATTTTTGGCTTTAATTTTCTCAAAACATGTGTCTCATCATCTTCTTCTTCAGCTACAGTCTCAGGAACTGGGGCCTTGTTTTTCTTAGCAACTGGAATGTTCCTGGTACTCCTCTTTGGTGCAGTTTTGGGTTTTGGAGCAGCTGGCTTGGAAGTTCCTTTGGGCTTAGATGAAGCAGCCCCGGATCCTATGGCATCTCCCATAAGTTTATGTGCCTTAGGTGCTGGTGCAGCATCCTCTTCCTCTTCCTCTTCTTCAGAGTCTTTCATGATTGAAGTTCTCCCAAGCACTCTGGCAGTGGTCTTTTTGACCCTTTCCTTCATTTTCTTTTCTACCACAACCTGCTCTTTGGGTGCAGATCCCAAAGTCTCTTGAGTGGATGCTCTGGCTTTAGACATTGGAGCTCTCTTGGCAGGAACCTTTTGCTTCATGCCTGGCTTGGTGGCAGCAACTGTGCCATATTCCTTCTTCAGGACTTTCCTCTTTGAGGTGGTTTCTTCTTCCTCAGCCACATAGTCCTCATCCTCTGACTCTGAGGTTCTTTTCTTGCTGGCCCTGGTGGCAGCCTTTGGCAGATTGCTTGGTGTGCTCCTGCTGCCATCATCTGAGCTGCTAGACGGACTAGTGCCCTCACTCAAGTGAACCTGCTCCTCTGACTTGTTCTGACTGTCACTCTGATCCGACATGATGCAAACACTGACAGCAGACCCTGTGAATATATTATAGATGAGGTAGAGTGGATGAGCATCACAAAATACAAAGGTTTTTGCAAAAGAATGAATGAAAAACTTAGTCTTAGTTTTCCATAGAAAGCATTTCGGATCTACCGATTTGCAAACTCGGTGATACTGAAGCAGCTTTTGGAACCTAAACTAGTGAACTCGGTCAGACCGAGTCACAGTTCGGTGGCACCGAGACTGCTAGGGTTTCACAAAGTGCTGAACTCGGTCACACCGATTTGCAATTCTCGGTCAGACCGAGAATCACATGTGCAATGGCCTGAGCCAAATCGGTGGAACCGATTTCATCAACTCGGTCGGTCCGAGATGGTTTCGGTGGAAACCTAACCCTAAATTTTCAATTGACGACTAAACTACGGAGTGTTTTCGATGGATAGAATGGTTTCAATCGTCGCAAGATACATGGCAAAGCAATGTGCTGGGGAATCGGAGTTAGAACTGCACAAAGTTCAAGTCCATACCCTAGTTCGGTGATGAACTTGCTACGGCGGCAACGGCGGAGATGATCCCGTTGACGGCGGCGGAGACCAGCGGTAGGGGGCGGCTGGCGATGGGGAGGATGATCCGGAGACCCAGGGAGGCAGAGCAGGCTAAGCGCGGGCGAGGAGGTCGGAAAGTTTTCCAGAATTTGACCCGTGGATATATATAGCCTAACCCTGTCGGTGTGACCGAGTGGAACAACTCGGTGGCACAGAGATTCATAACTGCAAGCAGTTACTGAAACTCGGTGTGACCGAAAAGTTCGAATCGGTTGCACCAAGATTGAAAACCTAGATCGACTTAGTGATCTCGGTATGATCGAAATGGATGAATCGGTCAGACCGAAACACACAAAGAAGTTTTGGAAGTTTAAATCTATGACGAATTGTGGACTCCGAGCGCTCCTCACACAGAGTGGTTCGAATCTGACTTGATCAAACTTTGTGATGCAGCATGAATAGAGTTTGAGACGAGAAAACCATAGATAGCTAGAGAAGGTTCTTAGGCATTCTTGTCCATCCACTTGGCCAAAAGAAAAAGAAACCAATCAATCAAAACAACAAGTGGATGTCCTCGAATGAGTAAATTATGCAACCAACATGCTCACACAATAAAATGACAAATGAAATATGTGGCAAAGCATGCACAAACAATTCTAGCATCTATCAAGCAATTGGCAATGACTAGGTCATCTATATATGAGTATATTGACTTAGGAGTCAAATGAGAACATTTGATCATAGGTCATACTCATCGTTTAAGCACAAGTGGGGTTACCACTTTTACATAAAGCGTTGTTGTGTTCACACCATTAGAGTTGCTTTAACTCAATTGTTAGACTAAAGCTCCCCCTAGATGTGAGATCCCCCCTAAGAGGGATGAACTAACCTTGGATTTTGTCGATGATGACTTCATGTAGATGTTGAAGATGTGGATGCTCAATGTTGATGTAGATCATTTGGAGCTATCCTTTGGAGTGAGTTGCACTTTCAATACCTACACGGGTTAGTCCCACAAGGAACAAACAAGGATATCCATAGGCATAGAGTGATGCACACACAAGATGATGTCTATGAAAGCTTTAGGTTACCTTGTCCCTTGTCTTACCAACAAGAGGGTTTGTGACTCCTTGAACTAGTGCAAGATGTGGAAGTTGATTGCACTCATTCTTGACAAAATGATAAGAGTGAAGTATGTTGGCGGAGTCACCCTCAAGAACTCTCTAGTTCTTCTTCTTCGGGATCCACACCATCTTGATGGGAATCCTTGGAGTTGTAGTTGTACTTGATGAAGTGGAACTTGATGTAGTCTTGGGAACCCACTTGACCAAGGCCTTAGGAGCTTCTTCAAATGCATCAATTTCCTCTTGAAGCTTGTCCTTGCCTTTTTGCTTGTGGTCTTGTGGTGGAGGATCATCTTGAACTTGTGTCCCTTTGAAAGAAGTAGGACCATACTTCTCTTGTTGAGGAACAAACTTTGTCTTGGAGTATTGATCTTCTTCCCACTCAACTCCATTGGCATTGAACTTTCGTTCAAAACCAATACCTTGATTCTTCCGGTGCCTTCCTTGCTTGCGTACAATTTACTCGAATTGCTTACTCCCGGCAAGGCTCTTGTAAACACCTTTCTCTATGATTCCCTTCAATAAGCTATTTTCTTGCTCAAGTGTAACTTGGCTAAGAGAATCATTAGTGGATTCAAGAGAACTACTAGAAGCAACAATATTAGATTTAGCATGATTATTGTTACTACTAGAGGAAGAATCTTTCTTGTTCTTGTTACTAGACTTGACTTGAGGCATGTAAGTGGATAAGAGTAAACGCTTGGCAATGTAAGAAGAACTTTTCTTGCGAAGATCATCATTGATTGCCTTTAAGAACTCATGCTCTTGCTCAAGGTTGAGCTTCTCAAAATGTAATTTCTCACGAGTCCTTAAAAGTTCTCGATTCTCCTAAGATAGTTTCATGAGCTAACTTAAGAGTGTTTAGTTCTTTAGTTATAGACTCAATCTTCTCCTTATCATTGTCATTCGTTTCATCATAGTATTCATCACTATAGTTGTCAACAAATAAATCATCATCACCTAACAAGTCATCTTCATCACTATTGAAATCAACATACTTGGGGTGTGATACCTTTGGACCTTTGGCCATGAAGCACCTTCAAATTCCTTCATTTGGTGAATCAAATATGTCGTAGGAGTTGGTTGACACAAGTGCTAGACCGGCAACACCTTCATCTTGAGTATATTCGGAGTCGGAGTGATAGCTTCTCTCGGAGTCATTGTCGGAGTCGGAGCCGGATACCCATTCACCAACATGAGCTTGATGTCTTCGTTTTGTGTAGCTCCTTGATGACTTGTCCTTCCTTTCCGAATCCTTGCTTCTCCGAGAGGGTCTTCGTTCATATCGATCATCCCTACTCCTTCTCTCCCTTGATGGTGATTCTTCTCTTCTACTTCTTCTTTTGGGAGAATCTTCTCTTCTCTTGTGGGGAGCCGTACACTCATTGGAGTAGTGTCCGGGTCTTCCACAATTGTAGCAGTTTCGCTCTCGACTAGAAGATCTTTTGTCATTGTAGGACCTTGACTTGGAACTTCTCTCTTTGCTTCTATTCTTGTAGAACTTGTTGAAGTTCTTCACCATTAGGCTCAATTCTTCATTGAAGGTTTGTTTCTCACTTGATGATGTGGGAGCTTCACATGAGGCTTTGTAAGCACCACTTGACTTGTTATGGAGCTCCTCCTTATCCTTGAGTGACATCTCATGAGCAACAATTCTTCCAATGACTTCCGTTGGCTTGAGATCTTTGTAATTTGGCATCATTTGGATCAATGTGCATACGGTATCGTATTTTCCATCCAAGGCTCTTAGGATCTTCTTGATGATGAATTTGTCGGTCATCTCTTCACTTCCTAAGCCGGCAATCTCATTTGTGATAAGAGCAAGCCTAGAGTACATTTCAGCGACACCTTCACCATCCTTCATTTTGAACTTGTCAAGTTGACTTTGAAGCACATCCAACTTGGATTCCTTGACGGAGTCGGTACCTTCGTGCATATCAATCAAAGTATCCCAAATTTCCTTTGCATTCTCAAGACGGCTGATTTTGTTGAATTCTTCGGGGCACAATCCGTTGAAGAGGATATCACAAGCTTGAGCATTGTATTGTAGCATCTTCAACTCTTCCGCGGTAGCTTCACGATTCGGTTCTCTCCCATCAAAGAATTCACCTTGCAAGCCAACACACACAATAGCCCAAACGGCGGGGTTATGTCCAAGAATATGCATTTTCATCTTATGCTTCCAACTAGCAAAATTAGTACCATCAAAGTAAGGACCTCTACGGTGGTAATTTCCCTCGCTAGACGCCATACTCTCCTAGGTTGTGAAACCAAGGCTATGACCACCAAAAGCTATGGAAATCAAAGCAAATGGAGACCAAAGCTCTGATACCACTTGTAGGATCGAAAGTATGTCTAGAGGGGGGGTGATTAGACTACTTGACCAATTAAAAATCTATCCTTTTCCCAATTTTAGTCTTTGGCAGATTTTAGCTATCTTAGCACAAGTCAAGCAATCTTAACACAATTCAAGCAAGCATGCAAAGAGTCTATGAGCAGCGGAAAGTAAAGCATGCAACTTGCAAGAATGTAAAGGGAAGGGTTTGGAGAATTCAAACGCAATTGGAGACACGGATGTTTTTGTCGTGGTTCCGATAGGTGGTGCTATCGTACATCCACGTTGATGGAGACTTCAACCCACGAAGGGTAACGGTTGCGCGAGTCCACGGAGGGCTCCACCCACGAAGGGTCCACGAAGAAGCAACCTTGTCTATCCCATCATGGCCATCGCCCACGAAGGACTTGCCTCACTAGCGGTAGATCTTCATGAAGTAGGCGATCTCCTTGCCCTTACAAACTCCTTGGTTGAACTCCACAATCTTGTCGGAGGCTCCCAAGTGACACCTAGCCAATCTAGGAGACACCACTCTCCAAGAAGTAACAAATGGTGTGTTGATGATGAACTCCTTGCTCTTGTGCTTCAAATGATAGTCTCCCCAACACTCAACTCTCCCTCACATGATATGGATGTGGTGGAAAGAAGATTTGAGTGGAAAGCAACTTGGGGAAGGCTAGAGATCAAGATTCATATGGTGAGAATGGAATATCTTGGCCTCAACACATGAGTAGGTGGTTCTCTCTCAGAAAATGTGTATTGGAAGTGTAGGTATATTTTGATAGCTCTCTCCATGAATGAAGAGTGGGTGGAGGGGTATATATAGCCTCCACACAAAAACTAACCGTTACACATAATTTACCAATCTCGGTGAGACTGAATCGAGAAACTCGGTCGGACTGATTTAGCAAACCTAGTGACCGTTAGGATTTTCGGTGGGACTAAGATGCAACTCGGTAGGACCGATATGGTTAGGGTTAGGGCATAACGTAATCTCGGTGTGACCGATTACACAAACTCAGTGGGACCGATTTTTGTAATAAGCTAACCAGAGAGTTGGTCAGGTAAACTCGGTGGGACCGATCGCTCATTTCGGTGGGACCGAGATGTTACAAAAGGGAAACAGAGAGTTTACATTACAATCTCGGTGGGACCGATCGCTCATCTCGGTAGGACCAAAATGTTACAAAGGGAAACTGTCACATCCCTAGCTTCTGGTGCTGCCTGGTGTGTGCATCATGTTTAAATTCTGAAATTTGAACTGAGGGAAATTGGAAGCCTCAAAACTTAAATAAAAGAGGGGCAAAAACCCTAGAAATCTCATTCATTGCTCCAAAATGCTCTCCTTAAATGTTTGATAATTTTTGGTAAGGGTTCTGGTCCCAACCAAAATATTGAACATTTTTAAGGAATTATTTTTGGGACTTTGGATTTAATTCATTAGCTATTTGAATTTGAATTATATTCATATAATTAGAATATAATTTCAAATACCCCTGAAATATTTTATAAGCTTTTGGAAAAGTCCATTAAGCAGCATAAATATTTTCAGAGGAGTTTTTGGCATTGTTTGAATTATTTTTAAATTCAAAACAGTGGCAAAACAGATTAAATGAAAAACAAACAGAAGAAAAATTAAAAAAGAGCAGAAAACCTACCTGTTGCTCACCTGTCCAGCCCAGCCCGCCACCGCTACCCCGCTGTCGCCTTCCTCCTCTGCCAGGAGGACGGGCACGCGCCCGGCGCGCACGGCCACGCGCCCCGGCCACCTCCTCCCTGCCTCGGCCACCTCTTGCCTCCCTGCTTGCCTCCACTACTCCCTGGAGACGCCACGCGGCCCCCACGACCTCTCTCACTCTCCCGTATCTCTCCCTCCGTCCCTATCCCCCTCTGCTCTCTCTCTCTCGCGATCGACCACGAGCACCCGAGAGCACCGACGAGCTCCACCGCGGCCAGTGTCCACCCCTCGCCTCGGCGATGCTTCCAGAGGAACCACCGCGCCTTCCTCTTCGTCTCCACCAACTCACGTGACGCCGGGTGCACCGCAGCGTCGTCCCTGTCGCCTTCATCGCCGCATCTGTCCGGCGATCGCCGCGGTCGATTCGCCGCCTCCGACGCCTCCCCGAGACCACCGAGCTGCTCATCGACCTCGCTGTGAGCCTACGTGCAGAACCCCTCTCCTTCCCCTCGCGTTTGCAAGCTCTAGGCCATAGCTCCGTCGCGGCCGAACTCCGGCCGCCGCTGACCTCGTCGCCGCCGTCACGGCAGCCACTGGAGCTCCCACCCGAGTACACCAGTGTGCTCAGCGCGCCTCCACGAACCTGCAGCTACCAGTAGCTCCGCCTCCCGTGCCCTCTAGCACCATACTCGGCTGCTCCCGAACGCCGGCCGCCGCCACGAGCTCGACCCCGGCGAGCTCGAACCACCCCAACCCCTCCCATTTGGCTCTCTGGATGTGCAAGAGCGAGGGCTATGCCCTGGTGCCCTCAGCGCGCCAATCCGACGCCCTAGCGCAAGTCCGGCGTGCCCCCGCCGTGTTCTGTGGTCGCCGTCGGCTGGTCTCCGACGTGCTGACGTGGCGCCGTCGTTAGGGGCTAATGACCCTGCTAATTAGCCCCTGTGACACTGACAGCTGGGCCCCACGCCCTTAATTAACCACGGCTTAAACTTCTGTTAGTTTAGGTTAATCATAGTGGCCCCACGCGTCAGGTTGACTTTGCTGACGTGGTCATTGGCCGGACCCACCTGTCATTGACCCTGGGCAGCACTGTGTCACTGACCAGTGGACCCCACTGGTCAGGTTTGACCTGGGACGCCCAGTTGACTCTGCTGACGTCACAGTGACGTGGGGCTGACGCAATAAGTATTTTCTGGATTTAAAAATAATCAGGAAATTCCAGAAAATAGCTAAAACTTCAATAATTCATAGAAATTCAACCGTAACTCCAAATTAAATAATTTATATATGAAAAATTATCAGAAAAATTCAAGGAATCCATCTGTACCATTTTCATGCATGTTAGAACAACTTATAGCTGCTGTTTAGCACAAATCAATTAAATGGCATTTGAATAATCACATATGGAGTTTGAATTTGAATCTTGTATTCAAACCAACTTCATTTAATCTGTTGCTAGTTGCATTAGCCCAAAACACAATCATTTTGCCATGTCATGATCATGCATCATATTGTGCATTGCATTGATTGTGTTCCCTTCTGTGTTGCCGGTATTTGTCCCCTCTCGATAGACGTGATACCGATGATGTGATCGTTGACACTGATGAAGACTCAATGTTATCTTCAGAAGTGCCAGGCAAGCAAAACCCCCTTGTTCATTCCGATAAAATCCCACTCTCTCGCTCCTGCTCTCTTTTACTGCATTAGGACAACAACGACATATTTGATACTTGCTGCGGTAGCTGAACCCTTTATCCTTTGCATGACCTGTCATTGCCACAGTAAATAGATGAAACCCACTAGCATGAGTAGGAGTTGTTTGAGCCCTGATGTGCCTACTCATTCATGCTTGTTTGTCATGCCTGCTACTGCTTAGAGTTGAGTCAGGTCTGATTCATCGGGGATGAATCAGAGGCGTGTGAACATGTCCTACTGTGTGTGAGCTAAGTGTGTGAACACGATTTGGTAAAGGTAGCGGTGAGAGGCCATGTAGGAGTACATGGTGGGTTGTCTCATTGCAGCCGTCCTCAGGAACTGAGTTCTGTGTTTGTGATCCATGAACAGCTACTACCACACATTGGGCTCCGGGCGCTCCAAGCTCTCTCGACTTATTAATCAACATGATCTCTGTCCAGGAGTTGCAACTAGTTTCTGGTGTTTGTAGGTAGTGTTAGTAGTCTACCAAGTGGCACCCGGTACAGGTGGGCTTGGGACAGACTAGGCACAGTGGCACGGTGTACCAAGTGGCACCCGGATGGTGGGCTTGGGAACCCTGCTCACATCGTTTGGGGCCGTGAGCGACACCCCGGCCGGATCTCCTTGCGGATGGAACCCGAATAGGCGATAAACCTGGACTAGAGACTTGTTCGGTTAGTCAGGTCGTGGCCGACTCCCTCGCCCGGCTTCCGCTTGAAGGTTGCCGAGGTACATGACGTGTACAGGGCGATAAGTGGCGAAAGCGTGTGTGAAGAAGTACACCCCTGCAGGGTTAACATCATCTATTCGAATAGCCGGATTCCTCGGATATGGAAACTTGGACCCCTTGTACAGTTCATAGACAAGTGAAAGTGGATACTCTAAAACACGCAAGATAAGCGTGAGTGCTATGGATGGCGTTCTCGTAGGGAGACGGGAGCGGATCCATAGTGGTGTATTGATATGGTGAATATGTGGACTCGTGTGCGCCACCTCAAAAGAGTTACTTGCAGTCGTAGTTCAGGATAGCCACCGAGTCAAAGCTGGCTTGCTGCAGTCAAACTCCACCATCCCCTTTGTTGATAATGATGCATGTGTAGATAGATCTGATGTAAGTCTTGCTGGGTACATTTGTACTCACGTTTGCCTATTTTATGTTTTTGCAGAGAGACTTCAGTCTCACTAGTAGTTCCGCTTGGACTTCGACGTTTAGCTTGTTACCTCAGCTACGATCTTGTGCCCTCGGCAGGATCTGATAGATAGTCAGGCTTCTCAGCCTTTTTCATTTATAGATGTCTGTACTCAGACATGATAGCTTCCGCTTGTGCTTTGACTTGTATGCTCTGATTGTTGGGTCATGAGACCCATGTTTGTAATATCTCGCTCCTCGGAGCCTATTGAATAATTACTTGAGTCGTAGAGTCATGTTGTGATGCCATGTTGTATTGCACATATCGAGCATATTGTGTGTATGTTATTGAAATGCTTGGTATGTGTGGGATCTGACTATCTAGTTGTTTATCCTTAGTAGCCTCTCTTACCGGGAAATGTCTCCTAGTGTTTCCACTGAGCCATGGTAGCTTGCTACTGCTCCGGAACACTTAGGCTGGCCGGCATGTGTCCTTCTTCGTTCCTGTGTCTGTCCCTTCGGGGAAATGTCACGCGATGAATACCGGAGTCCTGTTAGCCCGCTACAGCCCGGTTCACCGGAGTCCTGCTAGCCCAGTGCTACAGCCTGGATTCACTCGCTGATGACCGACACGTTCGATGCTGGGTCATGGATGCCTGTCCCTGTAAGTTGTGCCACTTTGGGTTTACGACTAGCCATGTCAGCCCGGGCTCCTTATCATATGGATGCTAGCGACACTGTCATATACGTGTGCCAAAAGGCGCAAACGGTCCCGGGCAAAGGTAAGGCGACACCCGTGGGAATACCGTGCGTGAGGCCGCAAAGTGATATGAGGTGTTACATGCTAGATCGATGTGGCATTGAGTCGGGGTCCTGACAGCGTTGGTATCAGAGCTTGACTGCCTGTAGGATTACCAAGCCAAACTGGTCGAAGTTGAGTCTAGAAATTCTTTAGTTATATAAGGGAATTGATTGTGGGATGGAACGTAAGGCTCTTTTTACTCCTTATACCTCATGCCCTTCTGATCTGAGTCATCTTATCTTTCCTACGGGGATTAAGAACTAGGCTATCTCTTCTTTCTATCAGGATCACGTGTTACTAATCCGTAGACTTATAGATTGTTGGATTTAAGCCTCAGTTCAGCTCCTACTATCTTCTGTATGTTAACTGTTGATCTCGAAACCTTGATATTGTGCTTCTGAGTGGTTATGCCACCATTTTTGTGAATGTCTCAAATCTTTTCTGAGCATTTACAGCCGTTATGTTGTCCGAGTCATCCCAGGTTTCTAAATAGTCTGATGCATTTGCAAATCCTTCCTCCCGTTTCGATGTTCCTTTGGGCCAGATTAACCACACTAATCGGTGAGTTGAGGTACTTTATTGCCTTGACATATATGTTGGAGCTGGTATTATGACCCTAGGTGTCTTAGGGGATCACCTAGTAATTTAGCCATGATTGGTGTCCCAGTGTGATGATTCTGGCCTTTATTCTCGAAAGCATCCCGTGATGCCACCTAATAGTAGGTATTCTATTCCTGGGTTTTGAACCCGAGATTCACTCTACTTAAATCATGTTGATAGTGTTGCTAGTTCCTTCAGGATATTAGTAACCCTTGCATTAGTCCTCGAGGTCCGTGGTATTTCCTTCTTCCAAATACTATGAACCGTTTATGGCAGATGTTCCTCGCTGATCGAAAGATCACAATCAGAGTGCTCTCGATGGGTTCTCGATTCTATATTGTGACTCTGCCAGTTCTACCTTTCTGCATGGGTTATCCGGAAGAAATATGTGGAATTCGTTCGACATGCTAAACCATGCATCCACAACTCAGAAAATCGTATGTTCCTTTGAGTTGTCCCTCTTTAGTTGTCTTCTGACCCTCGTCTATCAATTGATAGTCAGGAGTAATTGTGCATTCGTGTTGTCAATGCTTATTACTCTTGTGGTCCGTCAAGCCATTCTATTCCAGAGAGTGGCTAGGAGAAACAAACTCCAGTACCTCATCCATATCTAGGATTGGGTCAAAGTAGTTGTACTCTGCAGATCAAGTTGCTAATCCAACTTTTGTTCTGTTCTACCTTGGAGTATTACCATCTTTATATCAAGAATTTCATGAGAATTGCACCACCTTTTGTGAATTCTTGACATAGTGATACTTCTCGCCATCCTTTTTCATTCCTCGGCCCTCGTGTTGATGCAACCGGAATACCGACAAATGAATTGTGAGGTGTGAAATCAATACTCCTAGCAACCTTGTTGCTTGGTAGTTAAATGGACAATAACCTCATTCCTAACGTGTTGGTTTTTGAATCATCCTCCTAAGACTGATCGTGCTACCTAGTCCTTATTTCCTGGTGCAGTCTTCGATTGATGAGTTAGGATTTTGTCAAGTCCTCGCTCTTTTGATCATATCGTCTTGTCCTAAAAAGCAAGATTATTCTCAAGTTTAGTAGCATATCGGTGGTTCGTGATTTTTCGAATATCTTCTCGGTAGTATCACCAGATTGTCACCTGACTGTTATGTTGAGCTCGTGATCGAGTTGGTTCATCCTGTAAACCACCCCTTCTCCAAGAATCTGTGTGGGATACCCCTGAGCTAGTTGGCTAAGCTGAACAACAACTTGGAGAGTTGGAAGATAAAAGCTTGCCTGACTTAGTTCGTTCCAAAGGGATATTCCTGTGTGTGTGTGTTGAAGAAAGATGATATCTTTATTGGGTGATCCTCGTGATCAATTGATGGATCTATTATCTTACCCAAACCTTTGATTTGAGTATGAGCTATCGTCAAATCAAATCAGAACCAGCGATATTCGTAATGCTGTCTTACTCGTGGTTGTTCCTCGAGCATACACCATTATATCTTTCGGGCCTGACCAATGCTATCACCTTGTTCACATAATTGTGGAATTCCACTAATATGGAAACCTGGTTGAATTGTTGTTGAGCCCATTGACAACATCCTTATCTCCTCCATGATTTTGTTGAACATTAAGCTAGTGTTGGAAACTTGTGTAAGCATTATCTTCATGACTCGTTCGTGAAGCATATGTTTGGACAAAAGAAGTGAGTCCCTCTAAATTCATGTGCACTTGATGCAAGTTGCCGCCATGAATTTGAGAAGGCTTGTTTTGCCTCCTTTGGAATCATCCCAAGTCAGTCATGCACGTGCGAAGAATTCTGTGGTCTGTTAGACTAATCATCTTCATTCCATATGTATATCCTAGCACACCAAGCCACTGATTGAGTTGTTCAAAGATAAAGGAGTCTGTCCAAGGTGAACTCTTTGGACTTCCACGCGTGGAGACTTCGATGTCATTAATGATGGTTCCCAACCTGAACCCGGTAGCGTTTTATTGTAGGACTACCATGTGGGCATGCTTGTCTGGGACAACGTGTTCACATGTTTGTAGCAGAACCAGCTCATGTTTTGGAGCTTGCTATCGTAGTTCATTCCCCGAGAATCTCGCAACGTCATCTCGTCGATTTGTGTTGCAAACTTTCATTTTTCTTCCTAGACTCGATGGGTCTGGAATATTCTGACACCAACCAGATCTGAATCTCAGGCAGATATGATGTCTGGAACATTTCCCAAGAACTATAATATTGGTCCCTCGATAACCGGTAAAGTGGATGTCGTGGCCAACACACCCAGCCGGAAGACCTATTATTGTAGTATCTTGTTTGAGGAAGTTGGCCACCTCCCCATAAGGACTTCGTAGGATTTACCCCCTAGCTATGCCTTATGATTTTAGTGTTTCCGAAGTACGACCTTTACCTGATGTTCTAGATACCAGACCATTTCAAGGAATGGGATACGCTAGTACATCAAGGAGAACATTAGAAGCGGAGTGCTAAATGTCTCTCGGTCGATCATCCAGATTTTATTTCCTTGGCCCCGCCAAGGGTGAAGTCTGAGAAGGTGTTATCTTCCTTTGCGTCTGCATCATCCATCATTAGCCATCATGGTAGTAAGTGGTGTTACCGGATCCTTGACACGGATATTGGTAAAACCCTGATGAATATGGAAATGCTCAAGTTCTTGAGAGCACGCACAAGCGCTACGTGTTATCATCGGCACTAGCTGGGTTTTCTCTCAGTTCCCTCGGCAATGCTATGACCTCCTCAAACAGTGAATTCACTCTCTATTGTTGGGTTCTTCCCCAGTTACCAGAATCATTCCCAACATTTGCATTTTGTTCCCAGCTTGCACCGCCACTGTGCCATTCTACCATGGGTCCCTTCCATTTCCGGTGATAAGCAAAAATCATCCATTGCGATTTCTTCAACAAGGTAATCCACATCATCCAAGTCCGAGTATGCCATTCTACCGACTCCCGCCAATCGATTGCTCGAGAATTGCCTTAGGCTGGTATGAAGAGTTTCAATGATCTCTATATCAAAGGTAATTCTTTTTGCCACTTAAGGGGATAATCTACGAATCACCCTCCTCCAGGATGTTTCGTCGTGGTATCATGGCAACTCAACTCCTCGCTACGTTGACAATCGTTTACCACCTTCTTAGGTGTGGAATTGTTGTCTACCTAGTGAACCTTCGTCATCCGTTTCTTTCCACCCCTCTTGATGTGTATCTCGTGTCTCAACCCGAGAGATGGTTCTATGTCTCATTCCGTGAGTTAATCCTGAGTTGTTCGATCTTCGAGGAGATCGACCCTTCTAGAGTCTCCTTCTTCCCTCCATGTCATGTTGACAGGATTTCTCAGAGCAAGACTTCGAGACAATGATGGTGATCGAATCAACGTTCATTCGAAGTGCAACCTGGATCGTGAAGATTGTACTAGTCTGCATTTCCCCTTCATCCTACCCTACGCTTGAATCTCGAGACGAGATTCTTGTTTAGTGGGGGTGAGTTGTCACATCCCTAGCTTCTGGTGCTGCCTGGTGTGTGCATCATGTTTAAATTCTGAAATTTGAACTGAGGGAAATTGGAAGCCTCAAAACTTAAATAAAAGAGGGGAAAAAACCCTAGAAATCTCATTCATTGCTCCAAAATGCTCTCCTTAAATGTTTGATAATTTTTGGTAAGGGTTCTGGTCCCAACCAAAATATTGAACATTTTTAAGGAATTATTTTTGGGACTTTGGATTTAATTCATTAGCTATTTGAATTTGAATTATATTCATATAATTAGAATATAATTTCAAATACCCCTGAAATATTTTATAAGCTTTTGGAAAAGTCCATTAGCAGCATAAAATATTTCAGAGGAGTTTTTGGCATTGTTTGAATTATTTTAAATTCAAAACAGTGGCAAAATAAATTAAATAAAACAAACAGAACAAAAATTAAAAAAGAGCAGAAAACCTACCTGTTGCTCACCTGTCCAGCCCAGCCGGCCCAGCTCCCCCAGCGGCCCAGCCCGCCACCGCTACCCCGCTGTCGCCTTCCTCCTCTGCCAGGAGGACGGGCACGCGCCCGGCGCGCGCGGCCACGCGCCCCGGCCACCTCCTCCCTGCCTCGGCCACCTCCTGCCTCCCTGCTTGCCTCCACTACTCCTTGGAGACGCCACGCGGCCCCCACGACCTCTCTCACTCTCCCGTATCTCTCCCTCCGTCCCTATCCCCCTCTGCTCTCTCTCTCTCACGATCGACCACGAGCACCCGAGAGCACCGACGAGCTCCACCGCGGCCAGTGTCCACCCCTCGCCTCGGCGATGCTTCCAGAGGAACCGCCGCGCCTTCCTCTTCGTCTCCACCAACTCACGTGACGCCGGGTGCACCGCAGCGTCGTCCCTGCCGCCTTCATCGCCGCGGTCGATTCGCCACCTCCGACGCCTCCCCGAGACCACCGAGCTGCTCATCGACCTTGCTGTGAGCCTACGTGCAGAACCCCTCTCCTTCCCCTCGCGTTTGCGAGCTCTAGGCCATAGCTCCGTCGCGGCCGAACTCCGGCCGCCGCTGACCTCGTCGCCGCCGTCACGGCAGCCACTGGAGCTCCCACCCGAGTACACCAGTGTGCTCAGCGCGCCTCCACGAACCTGCAGCTACCAGTAGCTCCGCCTCCCGTGCCCTCTAGCACCATACTCGGCTGCTCCCGAACGCCGGCCGCCGCCACGAGCTCGACCCCGGCGAGCTCGAACCACCCCAACCCCTCCCATTTGGCTCTCTGGATGCGCAAGAGCGAGGCCTATGCCCTGGTGCCCTCAGCGCGCCAATCCGACGCCCTAGCGCAAGTCCGGCGTGCCCCCGCCGTGTTCTGTGGTCGCCGTCGGCTGGTCTCCGACGTGCTGACGTGGCGCCGTCGTTAGGGGCTAATGACCCTGCTAATTAGCCCCTGTGACACTGACAGCTGGGCCCCACGCCCTTAATTAACCACGGCTTAAACTTCTGTTAGTTTAGGTTAATCATAGTGGCCCCACGCGTCAGGTTGACTTTGCTGACGTGGTCATTGGCCGGACCCACCTGTCATTGACCCTGGGCAGCACTGTGTCACTGACCAGTGGACCCCACTGGTCAGGTTTGACCTGGGACGCCCAGTTGACTCTGCTGACGTCACAGTGACGTGGGGCTGACGCAATAAGTATTTTCTGGATTTAAAAATAATCAGGAAATTCCAGAAAATAGCTAAAACTTCAATAATTCATAGAAATTCAACCGTAACTCCAAATTAAATAATTTATATATGAAAAATTATCAGAAAAATTCAAGGAATCCATCTGTACCATTTTCATGCATGTTAGAACAACTTATAGCTGCTGTTTAGCACAAATCAATTAAATGGCATTTGAATAATCACATATGGAGTTTGAATTTGAATCTTGTATTCAAACCAACTTCATTTAATCTGTTGCTAGTTGCATTAGCCCAAAACACATTCATTTTGCCATGTCATGATCATGCATCATATTGTGCATTGCATTGATTGTGTTCCCTTCTGTGTTGCCGGTATTTGTCCCCTCTCGATAGACGTGATACCGATGATGTGATCGTTGACACTGATGAAGACTCAATGTTATCTTCAGAAGTGCCAGGCAAGCAAAACCCCCTTGTTCATTCCGATAAAATCCCACTCTCTCGCTCCTGCTCTCTTTTACTGCATTAGGACAACAACGACATATTTGATACTTGCTGCGGTAGCTGAACCCCTTTATCCTTTGCATGACCTGTCATTGCCACAGTAAATAGATGAAACCCACTAGCATGAGTAGGAGTTGTTTGAGCCCTGATGTGCCTACTCATTCATGCTTGTTTGTCATGCCTGCTACTGCTTAGAGTTGAGTCAGGTCTGATTCATCGGGGATGAATCAGAGGCGTGTGAACATGTCCTACTGTGTGTGAGCTAAGTGTGTGAACACGATTTGGTAAAGGTAGCGGTGAGAGGCCATGTAGGAGTACATGGTGGGTTGTCTCATTGCAGCCGTCCTCAGGAACTGAGTTCTGTGTTTGTGATCCATGAACAGCTACTACCACACATTGGGCTCCGGGCGCTCCAAGCTCTCTCGACTTATTAATCAACATGATCTCTGTCCAGGAGTTGCAACTAGTTTCTGGTGTTTGTAGGTAGTGTTAGTAGTCTACCAAGTGGCACCCGGTACAGGTGGGCTTGGGACAGACTAGGCACAGTGGCACGGTGTACCAAGTGGCACCCGGATGGTGGGCTTGGGAACCCTGCTCACATCGTTTGGGGCCGTGAGCGACACCCCGGCCGGATCTCCTTGCGGATGGAACCCGAATAGGCGATAAACCTGGACTAGAGACTTGTTCGGTTAGTCAGGTCGTGGCCGACTCCCTCGCCCGGCTTCCGCTTGAAGGTTGCCGAGGTACATGACGTGTACAGGGCGATAAGTGGCGAAAGCGTGTGTGAAGAAGTACACCCCTGCAGGGTTAACATCATCTATTCGAATAGCCGGATTCCTCGGATATGGAAACTTGGACCCCTTGTACAGTTCATAGACAAGTGAAAGTGGATACTCTAAAACACGCAAGATAAGCGTGAGTGCTATGGATGGCGTTCTCGTAGGGAGACGGGAGCGGATCCATAGTGGTGTATTGATATGGTGAATATGTGGACTCGTGTGCGCCACCTCAAAAGAGTTACTTGCAGTCGTAGTTCAGGATAGCCACCGAGTCAAAGCTGGCTTGCTGCAGTCAAACTCCACCATCCCCTTTGTTGATAATGATGCATGTGTAGATAGATCTGATGTAAGTCTTGCTGGGTACATTTGTACTCACGTTTGCCTATTTTATGTTTTTGCAGAGAGACTTCAGTCTCACTAGTAGTTCCGCTTGGACTTCGACGTTTAGCTTGTTACCTCAGCTACGATCTTGTGCCCTCGGCAGGATCTGATAGATAGTCAGGCTTCTCAGCCTTTTTCATTTATAGATGTCTGTACTCAGACATGATAGCTTCCGCTTGTGCTTTGACTTGTATGCTCTGATTGTTGGGTCATGAGACCCATGTTTGTAATATCTCGCTCCTCGGAGCCTATTGAATAATTACTTGAGTCGTAGAGTCATGTTGTGATGCCATGTTGTATTGCACATATCGAGCATATTGTGTGTATGTTATTGAAATGCTTGGTATGTGTGGGATCTGACTATCTAGTTGTTTATCCTTAGTAGCCTCTCTTACCGGGAAATGTCTCCTAGTGTTTCCACTGAGCCATGGTAGCTTGCTACTGCTCCGGAACACTTAGGCTGGCCGGCATGTGTCCTTCTTCGTTCCTGTGTCTGTCCCTTCGGGGAAATGTCACGCGATGAATACCGGAGTCCTGTTAGCCCGCTACAGCCCGGTTCACCGGAGTCCTGCTAGCCCAGTGCTACAGCCTGGATTCACTCGCTGATGACCGACACGTTCGATGCTGGGTCACGGATGCCTGTCCCTGTAAGTTAGTGCCACTTTGGGTTTATGACTAGCCATGTCAGCCCGGGCTCCTTATCATATGGATGCTAGCGACACTATCATATACGTGTGCCAAAAGGCGCAAACGGTCCCGGGCAAAGGTAAGACGATACCCGTGGGAATACCGTGCGTGAGGCCGCAAAGTGATATGAGGTGTTACATGCTAGATCGATGTGGCATTGAGTCGGGGTCCTGACAGAAACAGAGAGATTACAACCCCATCTCGGTGTGACCGAGATCCCTATCAGTGAGACCGATTTTCCTAGGGTTTGTGGCAGTGGCTATGACATCTGAACTCGGTGGCACCGGATAGAAAGAATCGGTGGGGCCGATTTTGACTTTTGGTTTAGGTCATATGTGGATGTGGGAAGGTAGTTGAGGGTTTTGGAGCATATCACTAAGCACTATGAAGCAATAATCTCATCAAGAACACCTCATCCCTCCTTGATAGTGTTGGCTTTTGCTATAGACTCAATGTGATCTTGGATCACTAAAATATAAAATGTAGAGTCTTGAGTTTTGAGCTTGAGCCAATCTTTTTGTCCTTAGTATTTTGAGGGGTCCACTTTCCTCATCCATGGCATGCCATTCATTGAGATTTTCATGAAATATTAATCTTGGAATAGTATTAGCTCAATGAGCTATATGTTGTTAGGAATTACCAAAACCACCTAGGGATAGTTGCACTTTCACCCTCATGAGCCAGCCTGGTGAGGCCGCTCCTGAGGAGGTCTGGTGTCGTCCGCCTTGCGAGGCTTGGCCCCTCGCGAGGGTCTTGATTCCTTGTTGATGAAGATGGGCCGTATAGGCCTGCCAGCAAAGCCACGTTGTGGGCCACAGGCAGGCAAGTCTAGGGACCCCCGTTCCCAGAACGCCGACAACAATGATTCTTCGGCACGATGCCTGAAGAGATCTGGAAGCTTCTTTTCAAGGCTCAAAAGTCATGGACGGGAACGATCGAAGACCTCGGCCTGGACTGCGCTCATCCGGCTACTTCAGTAAGTTTTCAGATTTCCAAACATAACCTCAACTTGTAGATCCAAGGAGTATGCTAAGCCTTCCCCTCATCCTTCAGGGGACGAAGAAGGCTTATCATGCCGGTTTATTTTCCCTTCATGTACCATTAGCCCTTACTTAAGCCGCCATTACACATCTGTATTGCAATCATTAACCTACAATTCCACCAATTAACTTAAACCGGCAAATTACTTCCTTTTTAGCTTGTCCTTTCACCATGCCACCAAAGACGATGACGGTTTGCAACTGGGTCCCTTCCACAGTTACTGAGGACACTCTGAAGGATTTTGTCACCATTGGGTATATACTAGAGAAGAGCTTTATGTCCTACCGCGCCCCTGACCCGGCCGAAGAAAAGCCTCAACCAAAAGATGGCGTAATCATCGTCTTTACTAATCATATGAACTGGGGTTTTTCACCGCCCGGCTCAAAAGTCTTCAGAGATGTTCTGCCATTTTCAAGCTTCATCCACAAGAGCTTGGACCCAATTCCATATCAAACATTTGTAATTTCCATGTTTTCTGTGAGGTTTATCTTCAAGAAGCACATACTGTTGAACTCTTCAGAGAGTACTTTTACTTGAACCGCCAGAATTAGTATACCAACGACCCCAGTTTAGAACTTGGCGAGATTTCGATTCAACGCAGACGGGATGCTATCTTTCCTCTAGTAGTCTTGCCAACCCATCCCAAGGATTGGAACCGAACCTAGTTCTATTGCAAAGATACGTCACCGGCAGATGAAAAACCAATGCCGGGTAATCGTGCTGAGCGTCTTGACACTAAATATTCGCTCCCCGATAAACTCTCTGCTACTGAACACAAGATACTTCAACCAACCATCAAAAGAGTTCAAGATTTGCTGGGAAACGGCTTAACTGGAGTTGGCTTGATCCACTATTGGATCGCATGGCAGATCATCCCTCTAAGCTGCCAATCTGATTTGGTGTGCAACTACACCAGAGAAACAGACGATCCATTGCGTAATAGCTCCCTTCGTCTGACTGAAGTAGCCATTGTTGAGATGTTAACCACCCTTGTCAACAACAAATATGAAGACTACAGCAAAGTAGGATTGAATCCTTTCTGCAAACTTAACCCGGCACCAGATGTAAATCCCCTTACTCCTATTTCTTCAGTAGTTTAAGTATTTGCATGAGTTTCAACCTGTTATTTTCCTACAGGCTAAATCTGACTTTTGGAAGGCCAAATATGATCATGAGGCTGCCAAAAAAGCTAGAGCCGCTGCAATAGCCGCCAAGAAGACAACCAAAAAAACTAAAAAGAAACCAACTTCCTCTAAGTTACTCAAGCTGGAAAATACCTCTGAGTCGGAGGTAGCCCTTGACTCTCCTGGCCTGCTTTTTAACAACCTTATTGACACTGACTATTACCAGGATGACACGGGGGGCCAGGCATGCAGTAGAAGAAGATGTCACTATTATTTCCTCCGGCACAGAACCTTTGCCAAGGCAGAAACCTCGGCGGGTAACTGATACGTCCATTTTGCATCATGCTTTTATATCGATATTTATTGCATTATGGGCGGTTATTACACATTATGTCACAATACTTATGTGTATTCTTTCTTATTTTACAAGGCTTACATAAAGAGGGAGAATGCCAGCAGCTGGGATTCTGGGCTAGAAAAGGAGCAAATATTAGAGACCTATTCTGCACAGCTCCAAAAGTCCTGAAACATCACAGAAGTCATTTTCAGAATATATAAAAAATACTGAGTGCAAGAAGTTCACCAGGGGGGGCACACCCTGCCCATGAGGGTGGGGGAAGCGCCCTACCCCCTGGGCGCGCCCCCTACCTCGTGGGCCCCCTGGTGGCCCTTCAATGGCCATCTTCTGCTATATGGAGTCTTTCGATGAGGAAAATATTCATAAGCCATCTTTCTGGACAAGACTCCGCAGCCACGAGGCGGAACCTTGGCGGTACCAATCTAGGGCTCCGGCGGAGCTGTTCTGCCAGGGAAACTTCCCTCCGGGAGGGGGAAATCATCGCCATCGTCATCACCAACGCTCCTCACATCGGGAGAGGGCAATCTCCATCAACATCTTCACCAGCACCATCTCCTCTCAAAACCCTAGTTCATCTCTTGTATCCAATTCTGTCTATAAGCCTGGGATTGGTACCTGTGGGTTGCTAGTAGTGTTAATTACTCCTTGTAGTTGATGCTAGTTGGTTTACTTGGTGGAAGATCATATGTTCAGATCCTATATGCATATTAATACCCCTCTGATTATGAACATGAATATGCTTTGTGAGTGGTTATATTTGTTCCTGAGGACATGGGAGAAGCCTTGCTATTAGTAGTTATGTGAATTTGGTATTCGTCCGAAATTTTGATGAGATGTATGTTGTCTCCCCTCTAGTGGTGTTATGTGAACGTCGACTACATAACACTTCACCATTATTTGGGCCTAGAGGAAGGCATTGGGATGTAATAAGTAGATGATGGGTTGCTAGAGTGACAGAAGCTTAAACCCTACTTTATGCGTTGCTTCGTAAGGGGCTGATTTGGATCCACATGTTTCATGCTATGGTTAGGTTTACCTTAATACTTTTGTTGTAGTTGCGGATGCTTGGAATAGATGTTAATCATAAGTGGGATGCTTGTCCAAGTAAGGACAGCACCCAAGCACCGGTCCACCCACATACCAAATTATCAAAGTACCGAATGTGAATCATATGATCGTGATGAAACCTAGCTTGACAATAATTCCCATGTGTCCTCAGGAGCGCTTTTTTCTATATAAGAGTTTGTCCAGGCTTGTCCTTTGCTACAAAAAGGATTGGGCCACCTTGTTACACTTTATTTACTTTTGTTACTTATTACTCGTTACAAATTATCCTATCACAAAACTATCTATTACCTATTATTTCAGTGCTTGCAGAGAATACCTTGCTGAAAACCGCTTATCATTTCCTTTTGCTCCTCGTTGGGTTCGACACTCTTACTTATCGAAAGGACTACGATAGATCCCCTATACTTGTGGGTCATCAAGACTCTTTTCTGGCACCGTTGCCGGGGAGTGAAGCGGCTTTGGTAGGTGGAATTTGGTAAGGAAAAATTTATATAGTGTGCTGCAATTTCCTGTCACTTGTTACTATGGAAAGTAATCCTCTGAGGGCCTTGTTCGGGGTATCTTGACCCCGACCTGTAGAGCAAAGAGTTACTCCTCAACCTACTAAACCTACTGAAAATGAAAATGAAAATGAAAATGTCTGCTTTGAAATTCCTTTGGGTATGTTAGAAAAACTGCTAGCTAATCCTTTTGCAGGAGATGGAACAAAGCATCCTGATGAGCACCTAATATATGTGGATGAAGTTTGTGGATTATTTAAGCTTGCAGGTGTGCCTAGAGATGTTATTATGAAGAAGGTCTTCCCTTTATCTTTGAAGGGAGAAGCATTGACATGGTATAGGCTATGTGATGATACGGGGTCATGGAATTACAAACGATTGAAATTGGAATTTCATCAGAAGTTTTATCCTATGCATCTTGTTCATCGTGATCGCACTTATATATATATAATTTTTGGCCTCGTGAAGGAGAAATCATCGCTCAAGCTTGGGGGAGGCTCAAATCAATGTTATATTCATGCACCATGCTTGATACTTCTTGTGCTGGCTCTTTTATGACGAAGACTATTGAATTCAACTGGGATTTATTGGAAAGAATTAAATGCAACTCTAAAGATTGGGACCTCGACAAAGGTAAGGAGTCAGGTATGACACCTAAATATGATTGTGTCAAATCTTCTATGGATATCGATGTTTTCCGTAAATTTAGCACTAATTATGGACTTGACTCTGAAATAGTAGCTTCTTTTTGGGAATCTTTTGCTACTCATGTTGATCTCCCTAGGGAGAAGTGGTTTAAATATCATCCTCCCATCGAAGTAAAATTAGCTGCACCTATTAAAGTTGAAGAAAAGACTATCACTTATAATGATCCTATTGTTCCTACTTCTTATGTTGAGAAACCACCTTTCCCTGTTAGGATAAAGGATCATGCTAAAGCTTCAACTGTGGTTCGTAAAAGCAATATTAGAACTTATACACCTCCTGAGCAAATTAAAGTTGAACCTAATATTGCTATTGTAAAAGATCTCATGGCTGATAATATTGATGGGCATGTTATTCATTTCTGTAATGAAACCGCTAGAATTGCCAAACCTTGTGCTAAAGATAAACATAGACCTATGGTAGGCATGCATGTTATTTCTGTTAAAATAGGAGATCATTGTTATCATGGCTTATGTGATATGGGTGCTAGTGCTAGTGCAATACCTTTTGACTTATACAAAGAAATTATGCATGACATTGCACCCGCTGAGTTAGAAGATATTGATGTCACAATTAAACTTGCCAATAGAGATACTATTTCACCAATGGGAATTGTTAGAGATGTTGAAGTCTTGTGTGGGAAAACTAAATATCCTACTAATTTTCTTGTTCTTGGCTCCCCTCAAGATAGCTTTTGTCCCATTATTTTTGGTAGACCCTTCTTGAACACAGTTAATGCTAAGATAGACTGCAAAAAGGATGTTGTTACTATTGGTTTAGGTGATATGTTCATGAATTTAATTTCTCTAAATTTCATAGACAACACCGTGAAGAGGAATTACCTAGTAATGATGAAATCATTGGTCTTGCTTCTATTGTTGTACCTCCTAGTGATCCTTGAGAACAATATTTGCTAGACCATGAAAATGATATGTTTCTGAATGAAAGAATGGAAATAGATGAAGTATTGTTTAGACAGGAGCCCATCCTGAAACACAATTTGCCTGTTGAAATCCTAGGGGATCCTCCTCCACCCAAGGGTGATCCCGTGTTTGAGCTTAAACCATTACTTGATACTCTTAAATATGCTTATCTTGATGAGAAAAAGATATATCCTGTTATTATTAGTGCTAACCTCTCAGAGCATGAAGAAGAGAGATTATTGAAAACTCTGAAGAAGCACAGTGCTGCTATTGGATATACTCTTGATGATCCTAAGGGCATTAGTCCCACTCTATGTCAACACAAAATAAATTTGGAGGAAGATGCCAAACCAGTTCGTGATCATCAACGACGGCTGAATCCTAAGATGAAGTGGTAAGAAAGGAAATACTAAAGCTTCTTGAGGCAGCTATAATTTATCCCGTTGCTGATAGTCAGTGGGTAAGTCCTGTCCATTGTGTCCCTAAGAAGGGAGGTATTACTGTCGTTCCTAATGATAAAGATGAGTTGATCCCGCAAAGATTTATTACAGGTTATAGGATGGTAATTGATTATCCCTTACCTTTTATCGATCAAATGCTAGAAAGATTATACAAACATACTCATTTTTGCTTTCTAGATGGTTATTCTGGTTTCTCTCAAATACATGTGTAAGCCAATGATCAATCAAAGACTACTTTTACTTGCCCTTTTGGTATTTTTGCTTATAGATGTATGCCTTTTGGTTTACGTAATGCACCTGCTACCTTTCAAAGATGCATGATGGCTATATTCTCTGACTTATGTGAAAAGATTTGTGAGGTTTTCATGGACGATTTTTCCGTCTATGGACACTCTTTTGATGATTGCTTAAGAAACCTTGACCAAGTTTTGCAGAGATGTGAAGAAACTAATCTTGTCTTGAATTGGGAAAAGTGCCACTTTATGGTTAATGAAGGAATTGTCTTGGGGCATAAAGTTTCTGAAAGAGGTATTGAAGTTGATAAAGCCAAGGTTGATTCTATTGGAAAGATGCCATGTCCCAAGGACATCAAAGGTATAAGAAGTTTCCTTGGTCATGCCGGTTTTTATAGCAGGTTCATTAAGGACTTCTCAAAAATTTCTCGGCCTCTGACTAATTTATTACAAAAAGATATACCATTTGTCTTTGATGATGATTGTGTAGAAGCATTTGAAATACTTAAGAAAGCATTGATCTCTGCACCGATTGTTCAGCCACCTGATTGGAATTTACCCTTTGAAATTTTGTGTGATGCTAGTGATTATGCTATAGGTGCTGTTCTAGGGCAAAGAGTTGATAAGAAATTAAATGTTATTCAATATGCTAGTAAAACTCTAGACAATGCTCAGAGAAATTATGCTACTACTGAAAAAGAATTCTTAGCAGTTGTATTTGCTTGTGATAAGTTCAGAGCTTATATTGTTGATTCTAAAGTAACTATTCACACGGATCATGCTGCTATTAAATATCTTATGGAAAAGAAAGATGCTAAACCTAGACTTATTAGATGGGTTCTCTTGCTACAAGAATTTTATTTGCATATTATTGATAGAAAGGGAGCTGAGAACCCTGTTGCAGACAACTTGTCTAGGCTAGAGAATGTTCTTGATGACCCACTACCTATTGATGATAGCTTTCCTGATGAACAATTAAATGTCATAAATGCTTCTCATACTGCTCCATGGTATGCTGATTATGCTAATTACATTGTTGCTAAATTTATACCACCTAGTTTCACATACCAACAAAAGAAAAAGTTTTTCTATGATTTGAGACATTACTTTTGGGATGACCCACATCTTTATAAAGAAGGAGTAGATGGTGTTATTAGATGTTGTGTACCTGAGCATGAACAGGAACAGATCCTACGCAAGTGTCACTCCGAGGCTTATGGGGGACACCACGCTGGAGATAGAACTGCACATAAGGTATTGCAATCTGGTTTTTATTGGCCTACTCTCCTCAAGGATGCCCGTAAGTTTGTTTTATCTTGTGATGAATGTCAAAGAATTGGTAATATTAGTAGATGTCAAGAAATGCCTATGAATTATTCACTTGTTATTGAACCATTTGATGTTTGGGGCTTTAATTATATGGGACCTTTTCCTGCCTCTAATTGATATACACATATTTTAGTTGTTGTTGATTACGTTACTAAGTGGGGAGAAGCTATTCCAACTAGTAGTGTTGATCATAACACCTCTATTAAGATGCTTAAAGAAGTTATTTTTCCAAGGTTTGGAGTCCCTAGATATTTAATGACTGATGGTGTTTCACATTTTATTCATGGTGCTTTTCGTAAAATGCTTGCTAAATATGATGTTAATCATAGAATTGCATCTCCTTACCACCCTCAGTCTAGTGGTCAAGTAGAATTGAGTAATAGAGAGCTCAAATTAATTTTGCAGAAGACTGTCAATAGATCTAGAAAGAATTGGTCCAAGAAACTTGATGATGCATTATGGGCCTATAGAACTGCATATAAAAATCCTATGGGTATGTCTCCGTATAAAATGGTTTATGGAAAAGCATGTCACTTACCTCTCGAACTAGAACATAAGGCTTATTGGGCTATTAAAGAGCTCAATTATGATTTCAAACTTGCCGGTGAGAAGAGGTTATTTGACATTAGCTCACTTGATGAATGGAGAACCCAAGCCTATGAGAATGCCAAATTATTTAAAGAAAAAGTTAAAAGATGGCATGACAAATGGATACAAAATCGTGAGTTTAACGTAGGTGACTATGTATTGCTATACAACTCTTGTTTAAGATTTTTTGCAGGAAAACTTCTCTCTAAATGGGAAGGTCCTTATGTTATCGAGGTGGTCTATCATTCCGGTGCCATAAAAATCAACAACTTCGAAGGCACAAATCCGAAGGTGGTGAACGGTCAAAGAATTAAACATTATATCTCAGGTAATCCTATAAATGTTGAAACCAATGTTATTGAAACCGTAACCCCGGAGGATTACATAAGCGACACTTTCCGGAACGTTTTAGACTCCGAAAAGGAATATGTATGTGGTATGGTAAGTAAACCGACTCCAAAACAGTTCTAATGGCAATTTTCTTCCGGTTTGGAATATTTAGAAAAATAGAAAAATAAGAAGCAGTCCGGGAAGGACACGAGGGGTCCACGAGGGTGGAGGGCGCGCCCCCTACCTCGTGGGCACCTCGTGTGCTCTCCGGAATCCGTTTTCTTACACGACACATATTTTGGTCGGTAAAAATTCATTATATAACATCCCGAAGGTTTTAACCTCTGTATCACGCAAATATCTCTTGTCTTTGTTTCAGGCTGTTTTCTGTTAGGGTTATCAAGGCCAGGCATTATGTCATCTCCCTCCTCCTCCAACCATGAGGGCAACGATGCTTGGCTAATGAAGATAGAGCTGAAGAGAGAAGAACCCATGGAGATCAACAAGGATGAAGGGATCAAGAAGACCACGGAGGACCAAGTTCCGGCAACAGAAGACCTCCTACGCTCGATGTGCGACTATCCATCATCAACAACTCCACCTTCTTCACCAACAAAGATGAATTGATTATTTGGTATGGGCACCCCCCTTGGCAACTACCAAGCTTGGAGGAGTGCCCCGGTATCGTATCACCATCACTTTTATCTTTACCGTTTTTCTTCGTTCGATCCTTTTGGTAATATCTTGATCTAGTAGAATAAAAGTTTTTAGTATGATCTGGTTGTGAGTTTTGCTTTATGATCCTTCTATGTAATCGAGTCTATGAGATATATATATAATAAAGATTAGTGTTGAGTCAAGGGCTTGATTGTTTTGCCATGATCTTGAGACAATAAAAGAAAAGAGAAAGAATAAAAAGAAATAAAAGAGATCATATGGATCTTATGGAGAGTAATGAGCTCACATATAAAAAGTATGATGAATAAAAGTTGTTGAGAGTTGACAAACATAGTTTTGGTCATCGTTGCAATTAATAGGAAGTAATAAAGAAAGAGAGGTCTTCACATATAAATATACTATCTTGGACATCTTTTATGATTGTGAGCACTCATTAAAATATGACATGCTAAAGAGTTGACATTGGACAAGGAAGACAACGTAATGGGTTATGTTTTCTTACTTCTGAGATAAATTATATTGTCATGGATCATCCAACATGGTTGATCTTGCCTTCCCTCTCATGCTAGCCAGGTCTTTGCACCAAGTAGAGATAGTACTTGTGCTTCCAAATACCCTTAAACCAGTTTTTCCACGAGAGTCCACCATACCTACCTATGGATTGAGTAAGATCCTCCAAGTAAGTTGTCATCGGTGCAAGCAATAAAAATTGCTCTCTAAATATGTATGACTTATTAGTGTGGGAGAAAATAAGCTTTATACGATCGTGTGATATGGAAGAAATAAAAGCGATAGACTACATAATAAAGATCCATATCACAAGTGGCAATATAAAAGCACA
Organism: Triticum aestivum; assembly: GCF_018294505.1. NCBI lineage: Eukaryota > Viridiplantae > Streptophyta > Magnoliopsida > Poales > Poaceae > Triticum > Triticum aestivum. The sequence goes on along the minus strand of NC_057800.1, from coordinate 369,098,269 downwards.
TGACAACCTCTGCTTCCCTCTGCAAAGGGCCTATCTTTTACTTTTATCTCCTCCCTTGCATAAGAGTCATGGTGATATTCACCCTTCCTTTTTACATTTTATCTTTTGGCAAGCACAACATGTTGGAAAGATCCTGGTATATATGGCTAATTCGATGTGAGTTTTCATGAACTATTATTGTTGACATTACCCTTGAGGTAAAACGCTGGGAGGCAAAACTATAAGCCCCTATCTTTCTCTGTGTCTGATTAAAACTCCATACCCGTAAGTATTGCGTGAGTGTTAGCAATTGTGAAAGACTATATGATAGTTGAGTATGTGGACTTGCTGAAAAGCTCTTATATTGACTCTTTCCTATGTTATGATAAATTTGAATTGCTCCAATGACCGAGATTATAGTTTGTTAGTTTTCAATGAAGTTATGATTCATACTTGAAATTGTGATTGCATTGTTACTTTACCATAAGAGATCATATGACAAGAATTATATAAGTTGTTGTTCTAAGAATGATCATGATGCCCTCATGTCCGTATTTTAATTTTAAAGACACCTCTATCTCTGAACATGTGGACGTATTTTTCGATTTCGGCTTTCGCTTGAGGACAAGCGAGGTCTAAGCTTCGGGGAGTTGATACGTCCATTTTGCATCATGCTTTTATATCGATATTTATTGCATTATGGGCTGTTATTACACATTATGTCACAATACTTATGCCTATTCTCTCTTATTTTACAAGGTTTAGATAAAGAGGGAGAATGCCGGTAGCTGGGATTCTGGGCTGGAAAAGGAGCAAATATTAGAGACCTATTATGCACAGCTCCAAAAGTCCTGAAACATCACGAAAGTCATTTTCAGAATATATAAAAAATACTGAGCGGAAGAAGTTCACCAGGGGGGGCACACCCTGCCCACGAGGGTGGGGGGCGCGCCCCCTACCTTGTGGGCCCCCTTGTGGCCCTCCGATGGCCATCTTCTACTATGTGGATTCTTTCGATGAGGAAAAAAATCATAAGCCATCTTTCCGGACGAGACTCCGCCGCCACGAGGCGGAACCTTGGCGGAACCAATCTAGGGCTCCAGCAGAGCTGTTCTGTCGGGGAAACTTCCCTCCGGGAGGGAGAAATCATCGCCATCGTCATCACCAACGCTCCTCTCATCGGGAGAGGGCAGTCTCCATCAACATCTTCACCAGTACCATCTTCTCTCAAAACCCTAGTTCATCTCTTGTATCCAATTCTTATCTCTAAGCCTGGGATTGGTACCTTTGGGTTGCTAGTAGTGTTAATTACTCCTTGTAGTTGATGCTAGATGGTTTACTTGGTGGAAGATCATATGTTCAGATCTTATATGCATATTAATACCCCTCTGATTATGAACATGAATATGCTTTGTGAGTAGTTACGTTTGTTCTGGAGGACATGGGAGAAGTCTTTCTATTAGTAGTCATGTGAATTTGGTATTCGTTCGATATTTTGATGAGATGTATGTTGTCTCCCCTCTAGTGGTGTTATGTGAACGTCGACTACATAACACTTCACCATTATTTGGGCCTAGAGGAAGGCATTGGGAAGTAATAAGTAGATGATGGGTTGCTACAGTGAGAGAAGCTTAAACCCTAGTTTATTTGGATCCACATGTTTCATGCTATGGTTAGGTTTACCTTAATACTTTTGTTGTAGTTGCGGATGCTTGCAATAGAGGTTAATCATAAGTGGGATGCTTGTCGAAGTAAGGACAACACCCAAGGACCGGTCCACCCACATACCAAATTATCAAAGTACCGAATGCGAATCGTATGATCGTGATGAAACCTAGCTTGACGATAATTCCCATGTGTCCTCGGAGCGCTTTTCTCTATATAAGAGTTTGTCCAGGATTGTCCTTTGCTACAAAAAGGATTGGGCCACCTTGCTGCACTTTATTTACTTTTGTTACTTGTTACTCGTTACAAATTATCCTATCACAAAACTATCTGTTACCTATTATTTCAGTGCTCACAGAGAATACCTTGCTGAAAACCGCTTATCATTTCCTTCTTCTCCTCGTTGGGTTCGACACTCTTACTTATCGAAAGGACTACGATAGATCCCCTATACTTGTGGGTCATCAAGACTCTTTTCTGGCGCCGTTGCCGGGGAGTGAAGCGCCTTTGGTAGGTGGAATTTGGTAAGGAAAAATTTATATGGTGTGCTGCAATTTCCTGTCACTTGTTACTATGGAAAGTCGCTGAACTGGCGTAGTCGACTCTTGCCTCGAAACAACCTGAAGCACCGGAAAACCCTGCTGCCCACGTTCACTCAGATCTTCCTGAGCTATCTGTTGACGAAACTGTCCTCAGTCCATGCACTACTGAGCCATCAAGCTCAGGTAACCCGCCAGATGCTCATATCGATGATATTTTAATCACTTGGATTGGATTTGTTGAACCGGGAAATCCAACTGTGTTAGCGAGACACTCCGCCAAGCAAGAGATCTTGGAGAGGCAAAAAGTGAGGTTTGACATCTCGCACTATGCTCACCTGAGTATTAGTGATGTGCTATCTGGCTATCTTAGTCACGTGCATTCCAACCATGACTCTGAAATTCAGATGGTCAAATAGCTGCAACTAAAATATGAGGTATGCTCTCCGGCTTTCATAAGTTTATATGCTCTGCCAGCCCCCAAGTCTTCTGATTATGATAAACTTGAATGATCTGTAGACTTGAGATATAGCTTGATGTTCTGACCTAGATTTTCCCCGAGTCCGGTTTAAAATGTCTAACCGGATTTAACTTATAGCATAATTTAGTACCTGTAGTCCCCAAGGGCCGGCTTAATCATCATGAATGAGCTGGTACTTAACTTCATAACTTTTATGAACCAGTCGAAACTACTAATACTTTTATCTGGCTCAAGAGGAAAAAACCTTCTGAATACCATGCATTATCCCCCAAGTGCCAAGTGTTGTTACCTATAAAACACTTGGGACTATTTTAGAAGAGTCATTTGTGCATTTAAGAATTGTTTTGGCAGACATTAGCCCCCAAGTGCCAAGTGGTGTTGCTTTGCAAAGTGCTTGGGACTTTAATCATTATGACCTTTATTGGAATATACTTTGACACATCTATGCTTGTCTATAGACTGCCATGACTGACTTGGATTCTCAATTGACTGATGCGAAGACCCAGCTGGCGGCTCAAGAAATTGAGACCCGAAAAGCTGAATCTAAATTCCAGTTCAGCGTTTCTGAAACAGAAAAACTGAAGACAAACTTTGTAGCGGAGAAGGAGGCTTGGGTTCAAGAAAAAACTATTCTGACCCGGCGGGCGGAGAAAGCTGAAGCAGCTTTGGAAAAAGTTACCGCTGAGCTCACCGGTTTAAACAACTGTGTGTCTCAGATGGTTTCTGTGATCTTGGGTAAGCCTTCTTATTACTTGAAAGAGAATCTTTTGTCGATATACCATAAGTCGTCACTTAACCCATTATGTAAACTGCACAGGTCCCCGGAGCCGTAATCTGAACCAAGATACTCTGGTGAAGCTGAAGGCGGTTTATACAATCATGGAACAATTATACATTGTAGCTCAGCGAACCCTAGCCACCATCTCCCTAGTCAACCAGGAGCCAAGCTTATTGAGCGATGTTTTAAAGAAGTTGTCTGTCTTCCCCGCTAGGTTTCCAGAGATTAAGCGGTCTTGTGCGAGAGCCGGAGCCTTAACTTCTCTAAGCCCCTCCAAAGCCTGGGTACTGGAGCTAGACCTGACGGATGTAGCCAAAGGGTACCCTAGCTTTAAGGAAGACGGGACTCCTTTTGACCTAGAAGATTTTGCTGTTTGTGTGAAGGAAATTCGTCCCCATGCTACCATCCTTGGTGAAGAAACCAATGTTACTAAGTACCAGCCGGGTCTTGACTCTGGTAATAAAAAGATGGCGACTCCTAGTTATAAAGTGATGGATTTAATTCCGCCAATTCGGGAGCACACCTTCGCCCCTGAGATTAACCCGGCAGGTTTAATTGATGATGAGGCTGAATTCATCGCCCTTCAAGGCTTTGACTGGACAAAACCCAATTTCCAAGTTGTGTATGAACCGGCAAGGGATGATGCAGAAACGTCGAATCAGCCAAGCCAAGATGTATGACCCGGCTCAAGTTTATATTAACAACTTATCTCTCCCTGGGCTCGATATGCCTTGTAATAGGCTAATACTTAAACTCCTTATTCTGTTATGCCATCGTGCATAGTTGTGCTACTCACTTATCCGATGATATGAATGTATGCAATTCGGCCCTTGTGGGTACTTTAGAATTTGCTCCTGTAGACAATATAAAAATGTGTCCTGGTGGTTTACCACTGGACGGGTCATAATGCCCAAAGATAAACTTTATCATGAATTTTAACCAAAGCTGGTTAGAATAATAATCATACATATCTGAAAAATATTTCATACATGTGATATTTGATCACATGGTTGATTTCATCAAACTAGTGTAATAAGGGCCATAACCCAAGACTTTGGATACTAGTAGTTATCATACTTTGCTGGTTTATGAACGAACACCGGGTCGGGTCAATAAACACCGGATATTGATTTTGAGTCCTTACTGGCGACTTGTAATCGAAAAAATCAGGTCGGGTCAATAAACACCGGATTTTTATCTCATACTGGCGACTTATAGTCAAAACCAGACAGAGTCAATAAACGCCGGACATTGTCATATACAACTCAGAAGGCTTTATAAACCTTAATGGGTCTCAGCCAGGTATTATCAAAATAGAAAATTTTCAAGAAGATATTCAAATCAAACAACAACAGAAAAATCCAAGGCTTTCATAGGCCGCCAAGCCAAAATATCTTCTTCAATGAAACTAGCATTAGTGTCGGTGTCAAAACCGGCGGATCTCGGGTAGGGGGTCCCGAACTGTGAGTCTAGGCCGGATGGTAACAGGAGGCAGGGAACACAATGTTTTACCCAGGTTCGGGCCCTCTTGATGGAGGTAAAACCCTACGTCCTGCTTGATTAATATTGATGATATGGGTAGTACAAGAGTAGATCTACCACGAGATCAAGGAGGCTAAACCCTAGAAGCTCGCCTACAGTATGATTGTTGTATATGGAGTTGATTGCCTACGGACTACAACCCTCCGGTTTATATAGACACCGGATAGGGTTAGGGTTACATAGAGTCGGTTACAATGGTAGGAGATCTTGAATATCTGCATCGCCAAGCTTGCCTTCCACGCCAAGGAAAGTCCCATCCAGACACGGGACGAAGTCTTCAATCTTGTATGTTCATAGGCCTGGTGTCCGGCTGAAGGTATAGTCCGGCTACCCGAACACCCCCTAATCCAGGACTCCCTCAGTAGCCCCCGAACCAGGCTTCAATGACGACGAGTCCGGCGCGCAGATTGTTCGGCATTGCAAGGCGGGTTCTTCTCCAAATCTTGTGTACCTGTAGGAATAATGTCCGATTTTTGTAATGTAGTGCTCCTCGGCTTCCACGCCCAATAATGGCCGTCTTCCATGTGTCAAACGAATGCGAAAAGCCGAGGCGTTTTTACATCCACGCCCCTAGCCGTATAAACGAGCCGCCTATTTAACGGGATGGGGATTTAGGTCCAAACCACATCTTCTCCTCTCCGCGAGTTATCATCAGAGCGCTTCCAGCAAAGGTCCATTCCAACATGACCAGCCGTCGCAGCTCCTCCCCTCGCCCCTCCGGTCCCAAACCCGGGGACTGGGAGAGTTGCACCATCCCGCATAGCGAGTTAGTGTCGCTTCAGGCCAAGGGATTTCTCCCTCAGGCATACATGGTCCCGGTCCGAGCCGGTCTCGCCACCTACAATGGCGGAAAACAAGCGGAGAGCACCCCCAATCCTTCTAAAGGAGAGCGGGTGTGCCTCGTCCCCTATCTAATAAGGGGACTGGGATTTCCAATTCATCCATTTCTCCGCGGGCTTCTGGAGTTCTACGGCCTCCAGCTGCACAATCTCACGCCCGCATCCGTATTGCATATTGCGGGTTTCGTCGCCCTTTGCGAGCTATTTTTAGGCGTTGAGGCTCATTTCGCGCTGTGGAAGAGGTTATTCTGCCTGGTGCCCCGTTCTCAAGAGGGGTCTATATACCAAGTGGGCGGAGCCGAAGTATGGCGCATCGCCGGGACCGGATACCTATCCGGAACCCCAAAGAAGGCGTCCGAGGACTGGCCTTCGGAATGGTTTTACATAGATGACGTCCCGCTGCCGGACCCTATCCGGGTCGGTCTCCCTGAGTTCAACAGTGCTCCATTGAAGAAACGCTTGAGCTGGCGTCCGCGGAGCTCTCAGAGAGAAAGCGACAGAGACGTCCTTTACCTGATGGGCCGGATAAGACTGTTGGCTCATTCCGGACTAACCATGATTGGAGTCATGGCCGCATGCATTATGCGGGGGGTGCAGCCGCTTCAATATAGAGGCCACCCATGTGGGATTTCAACGGGGAGGATGACGCCACCCGTTACGGTCGTAAGGGGCCGGCCTCAGCTGCCGCTCTAGTAAAGATCTTATCCTCTTTGTACAAGGGAGAAAAGGAGGAATTCCTCCGCGTCAACCCGCAGGCCGGATTTACTATGTACGATCCTCCAAGTTGGGTAAGTGAACAATTGCGCTTGCCCGTTTGTTTTATACTCCCACGGTTAGATATGTAGTCTAACGACTTCAGTGCAGGAACTGCGACAGGAGGTAAAGGATATAAACAGCCGCCCTCCACAGCCCGAGGACCCAGAACGGTCCCTCGATCCGGACTCCGAAGAGGATCCGGACATATCGGTGGAGCTTATCGACGGGGTGTTCTATCAGCTAAGCAAGGACAATACCTTGGTAGCCATCATGGCTGATTACCCAGGGTTAATCCCGGCCTCCCAGGTGACAGAAACCGGAGTCTCATTCCCTTGAGAGAGATTCCACTCTCACGTATTCCGGTGTTTCTGACGACAACCGTGTTTTGCAGGGGAGATTTCCGAGGCAGGAGGCCGAACCTGCGGCGGCTAGCCAACGAGGGGCCGCAGGGCCCCGTGGGACAAAAAGGAATGCAGTCCGGACTGAGATGCCGGCGCAAAGGTATAGCGCACCCTCTGTTTCCCTGGTGTTATTCTGTCAGGGCATATTAACGTTCGTGCTATCTTCAGAACGAAGAGACCTCGCCGGACTACATCCGGAGAGGTTGCCAATCGCGCCTCCACCAGCCAGACTCCAACGTCTGGCCAGGAAGCGGAGGCGAGCACAAGGCGCGCACCAGACGCTCCTCCGACAGAGGATGCGGACAGGCTGTCTGCCACAAATTCTGAAGTGGAGAGTGCCATGAACCACAGGCGTCGCCGGACAGTTCTACGCGACGCTTGTTTCTCCCAAGAGGCTTTAGATGCCTTTAATTCGGGAGATGCGTACCTCCGTGCCGCTCAAAATGGTTTAGCCAGAGCCACGGAGCAGTATGTAAAAGACATATGGGCAAGAAAATTTTGGTTAAACATATATATGCCAGTAGCCCCCGAGACTTGAAGCCGTTAGAGCAACTGATTTAAGGATCATTTAATATGCAGGTTCTTACAGAGAAGAATACCGTACTGTCCCAGGAGCTGGAAAAGTGCAAGGCCCAACTAGAGGCCGCACTAGCCGCAGCAGGGGAGCCCAAAGAGACCCCCTCAGGTAAGATACACTTCGAAAGATTAGTATTGTGCGGTGTGGGTGCAAATCTGACAAATCATATTGCAGATGGCGCCGGACTCGATCCGGACAAGCAACAACTCTTACGCCGGCTAAAGGCCGGTGAGAGTACGTTGACAAAGGTGAGGCGAGAGAAGAATGATCTTCAGGATGCCAACACCAAGCTGGACGTCGAACTTAAAGATGTTCGTGGCCAGCTGTCGGACTCCACGAAGGAGAATCAGCGGCTTCGACGCGGCATTTTTAGTAAGTGCTTGAACGAACTTCGAAAAAAAAGTTCGGCGAGGAAGTCGACTAACAGAGTAATGTCTGTAGGTATGCTCACAGGTCGTCCTGCAGAGGAGATGCCCGGTTCTACGGGTGACCTTCTTCCCGAACTCTTGCAACTGCACGAGCGAATTCGGCAGGCGATGCGGGGTATTGCCCAAGCCTTATGGCCTGCCCACTCCGTGCCCGAGGGCCTTGGAGAGCTTGCGGAGAAGCTGAAGGGAGCTCGGCGGCGCTTCCGGTTGTGGAAGATATCGGCCTGCCGACAAGGCGCTAGGGAGGCCTGGGCCATGGTGAAGACCCGTTTTACGAAGTCTGACCCAAACCACATGGCCGAGGTCGGACCAGTGGGGCCTGACGGGAAGGAGATCCCTGTGAGCTTAGTATACGGCCAAGTAGAGTTGGCCGCGAAGTATTCCCAGCAGGACTGTAAATTAGACAGCCTGTTAGATGGTATAGAAGAGGAATACAATCAGTCAGAATGACTATGTAATTTTGAATTGACATGTGTAATGCCTTCTAGCCGGATTGTAGATCGTTTGTCGTTGCCGACCTTTTCGCTTCAACCTCGGGACCTGACGGTCCGGAGTGTGTCCGAATACCATAGCGGTTATATAAGAACCGGGGTATGCGTGGAGACCAGGCGTAGGGGTCATTAGTGCTTTATCAGACAAGTGCCCAACTAGTTATGTTATATTACATGGTTAGTAAGAAACATCTTCCAGAGAGAATAGTTCCGTTAGGGGTTCCTTTCGCTGGGAGGCATGCCCTAAAGTGCATGTCCGGACTGCGTGAAAAGACGCAGAAAAAAAGCATCTGGGGGCGCATAAAATGAGTAAAAAGATCATCTTTTATTTCACCGACCGAATATTCCCTTAAGAACGCTAGCTTTCGGCTTCACCCAGTCTGAGGTACACATCCGGCTGACCCGGCAGTAACAATCGCAGAGGTGCTCCCTTTACCGCCTAGCCGAACAATCGGGAACGTAGGGGTAAGCACAGGAGCCAGGCAACCCAGCTTGGCCAAAACTTAAGTCATATCGATGCATATAATGGTGAAGAAAAAGGTACATGCGGAAGTTTGACGCATGTGTTGGGCGTGAAGCCCGTATAAATAAGCTTCTGTTAAAGAAGCCCCCAGGTTTAATGAGCGCGAGTGGCGCGTCACTAGATGAGCCTTTAAGGGCTATAAAAGAAAAGAGGGGAAGGAGAGAAATGTAAGACAGAAAAATGCAAAAAATGGACAGAGGAAGGAGACGAACACAGAGTCCGGCGCTAGGCATAGAATCTTCGGAGACGGGTGGCGTTCCACGGGTTCGGCTCGAGTCGGTTATCCGACGCATCTCGCAGGCGGTACGCCCCACCAGTCAGGACTTGGTCGATTATGAATGGACCTTCCCACTTGGGCTTGAGTTTGTCCTTTTTCTTATCCGGCAGGCGTAGAACTAGTTCGCCAACATTGTAATTTTTGGCCCGTACTTCTCTGCTTTGATATCTTCGGGCCTGCTGTTGATAAAATGCGGAACGGGCTTTTGCCACGTCACGCTCCTCCTCCAAGGCGTCCAAGTTGTCCTGCCGATCGAGCTCGGCTTCTCTTTCTTCGTACATGCGCACTCTAGGTGAGTCATGAATTATGTCGCAGGGCAGAACTGCCTCTGCGCCGTACACCATAAAAATGGTGTGTATCCGGTGGTGCGATTTGGCGTGGTCCGCAGCCCCCATAGCACGGAGTCGAGCTCCTCTACCCAGTGCGTGTTAGATTCCTTGAGGGACCGCACCAGTCTGGGTTTAATGCCGCTCATGATAAGACCATTTGCACGTTCGACCTGGCCGTTGGTTTGTGGGTGATAGACGGAAGCATAATCGAGCTTGATGCCCATGTTTTTGCACCAGAGTTTTACCTCGTCGGCGGTAAAGTTTGTACCGTTATCGGTTATGATGCTGTGGGGGACGCCATAACGGTGTACAACCCCGGATATGAAGTCTATCACAGGTCCGGATTCGGCCGTTTTAACAGGCTTGGCTTCTATCCATTTGGTGAATTTATCCACCATGACCAGTAAGTATTTTTTCCTATCGGTCCCACCTTTAAGGGGTCCGACCATGTCAAGCCCCCAGACCGCAAAAGGCCAGGTGATGGGTATAGTTTGGAGTGCGGTGGGTGGCATATGGCTTTGGTTGGCAAAAAGTTGGCAACCAGCGCATCGTTGGACTAGGTCCTGAGCGTCTGCCCGGGCCGTCGGCCAATAAAAGCCTGTACGGAAAGCCTTGCTAACAAGGGACCGAGCAGCGGCGTGGTGACCACCGAGTCCGGCATGAATTTCAGCCAGAAGGTTCCGCCCTTCCTCTTCGGAGATGCACCTTTGAAGGACTCCGGTAGTGCTTTTCTTATAAAGCTCTCCCTCATGGACTCTATAGGCTTTAGATCGCCGCACTATGCAGCGGGCCTCGTTTTGGTCCTCCGGGAGTTCCTGCCTAGTAAGGTAGGCTAGGAATGGTTCTGTCCACGGGGCGATAACCGCCATTATTACGTGGGCTGAAGGTGTAATTTCATTGGCAGAGCCTCCAATTGTGTCAGATTGTTCGGCGTCGAGTGGTGCGGCTGGGTCCGGGCTGTTATTTGCGGGTTCCCCCTCCCATGCTACGGATGGCTTGAACAATCTTTCCAAAAAGATGTTGGGGGGGACTGCATCGCGTTTTGCTCCGATGCGTGCCAGGACGTCCGCTGCTTGATTGTTTTCTCGGGCTATATGGTGAAACTCCAGCCCTTCGAACCAAGCTGACATTTTTAGGACGGCGTTGCGGTAAGCTGCCATTTTTGGGTCCTTGGCGTCGAAGTCTCCATTTATTTGGGATATCGCGAGGTTTGAATCCCCGCGTACCTCTAGGCGCTGGATACCCATGGATACTGCTATCCGGAGACCATGTAGGAGGGCCTCATATTCGGCTGCATTGTTGGAATCCGTGTACATGATCTGGAGCACATATTGGACTGTGTCTCCTGTGGGGGACGTCAGGACGACGCCAGCCCCCAGTCCGGCCAACATTTTGGAGCCGTCGAAATGCATAATCCAGTTTGAATATGTGTCGTACTCTTTAGGGAGCTCGACCTCCGTCCATTCTGCGACAAAGTCGGCCAAAACTAGCGATTTAATAGCTCGCCGTGGCTTATAGGTTATATCGAACGGGAGAAGCTCGATGGCCCATTTTGCAATCCGGCCCGTTGCATCGCGGTTGTTGATAATATCGTTGAGTGGTACTTCCGAGGCTACTGTTATGGAACACTCTTGAAAGTAGTGTCGTAGCTTCCGGGATGCCATGAATACCGCGTATGCATTCTTTTGATAATGCGGGTACCGTGATTTGCATGGAGTGAGGACAGTGGATACGTAGTAGACCGGCCTTTGAAGGGGGAATTTGTGTCCATCCGTTTCTCGCTCGACAACAAGCACTGGCGCTGACAACTTGATGTGTTGCTGCAATGTACAATAACATAGGTTCGCCGGTGTTTGGCGCGGCCATGACTGGGTTTGTTGCCAATATGGCTTTTATTTCATCAAGTCCGGCCGTGGCGGCATCCGTCCACTCGAAGTGTTCGGTGCGCCGAAGGAGGCGATAGAGGGGTAGTGCCTTTTCTCCCAAGCAGGAGATGAAGCGGCTTAAAGCCGCCACGCATCCGGTTAATTTTTGTATTTGTTTCAGGTCCTTTGGGATATCCAATTGTGACAAAGCTCGGATCTTGGCTGGATTTGCTTCAATTCCTCTACCGGATACAATGAAGCCCACGAGCTTTCCGGCTGGAACGCCGAAGACGCATTTTTCTGGGTTGAGCTTGATGTCATATTTTCGGAGGTTATCGAATGCAAGCCTCAAGTTGTCTACTAGAGATTCGACATGTGTTGATTTGACGACCACATCATCCACATACGCCTCCACTGTTTTGTCGATCTGGTTTGCCAGCCATGTCTAGATCATGTGCTGATATGTTGCGCCGGCGTTTTTCAGCCCGAAGGGCATTGTGTTGAAGCAGAATGGGCCGTATGGTGTGATGAATGCTGTTGCGGCTTGGTCTGATTCTGCCATCTTGATTTGATGGTAACCAGAGTATGCGTCGAGGAAACACAACGAGTCATGTCCTGCGGTGGCATCGATAATTTGATCAATACGGGGGAGGGGGAAGGGATCCTTTGGGCAAGCCTTGTTAAGGTCTTTAAAATCGACACACAGGCGCCAGGATTTGTCCTTCTTTGGTACCATCACCAGGTTTGCTAGCCAGTCCGGATGTTTTATGTCTCTAATAAATCCGGCTTCCAATAGCTTGGCTAGCTCCTCTCCCATAGCCTGTCTCTTGGGTTCGGAAAAACGCTGAAGGGCTTGTTTGACAGGTTTGAATCATTTTAGGATATTTAAGCTGTGTTCGGCCAGCCTGCGTGGGATCCCTGGCATGTCTAAAGGGTGCCAGGAGAAAATGTCCCAGTTCTCTCGTAGGAACTCTCGCAGTGCAGCGTCTACATCAGGGTTCAGTCGTGCCCTGATGGAAGCTGTTTTATTGGGGTCCGTTGGATGGACCTAGAATTTGACTATTTCGTCAGCTGGCTTGAAGGATGTGGATTTGGATCTCTTCTCGAGTATCACATCATCCCTGTTAACCGTGGAGCGCAGCGCAGTCAGTTCCTCGGCCGCTAAGGCTTCGGATAGTGCCTCAAGGGCTAATGTGGCCGTCTTGTTTTCGGCGCGGAGTGCTATGTCCGGATCACTAGCTAGAGAATTCTGTTTGGCCCGGGCATCTTAAGCTTCATGTACCCGTAATGGGGTATTGCTTGGAAGATTGTGAATGCTTCCCGCCCTAGTAAAGCGTGATATCCGCTTTTTAATGGGGCCACCTGAAACGTGACTTCTTCGGACCTGTAATTATCCGGCGTGCCGAACACCACATCTAGTGTGATTTTTCCTGTGCAGCGCGCTTCCCGACTGTGGATTATTCCTCTAAAGGTTGTGCTGCTTCGCTCGACGCGGTTCCAGTCTATTTACATTTTTTGAAGGGTTTCCTCATAAATGAGGTTCAATCCGCTGCCTCCATCCATGAGCACCTTGGTGAGGCGAAAGCCGTCCACTATGGGACTGAGGACCAATGCGGCTAGTGCTCAGGCTGTTCGGAATCTAGGTTCATCACCTGCGTTGAAGGTAATGGCAGTGTCGCTCCATGGATTTATTGTTGCAACTTGATAGACTTCGGCGAGGCTGCGGAGTGTTCTTTTTCGCACATTGTTTGATGCGAAAGTCTCGAAGACTGTGAGAACAGTACTAGTGTCCTTGGGATGGCTTTCTGCGGCCTCCGGAATTAAGAGGTCCTCGCCGATTTTGGCCACCTGCCGGAGTATCCAACATGCTCTAAGGCTATGAGTTGGTGTGGCGTCCTATGTACTGTGAATTCTACAGGGTCCATCAAGCCATCTTTCCAGTACGGTTGCATTCCCTGTAGAGGGTTTTGGCTTTTTGGTGTTTATCCTGGGTGTCCTTTGATAATGCACCCTCTTAGTTCGGACGGGATTACTATTCAAGGCCGGATTATCCCAAAAATTTATTTCGGTTTTCCAGGCGCTTTCCATCGCACAGTATTTTTGTACTATGGACGCCAAGTCAGCGAAGCGTGTGATATCACGACGACTTACGGTGTTAAGGATTCCCTTGTCCGTGCAATTACTGCAAAAAATTGAGATTGCGTCTTCCTCGCGGCAATCCTTTATCCTGTTCAAAACCGGCGGATCTCGGGTAGGGGGTCCCGAACTGTGCATCTAGGCCGGATGGTAACAGGAGGCAGGGAACACGATGTTTTACCCAGGTTCGGGCCCTCTTTATGGAGGTAAAACCCTACGTCCTGCTTGATTAATATTGATGATATGGTAGTACAAGAGTAGATCTACCACGAGATCAAGGAGGCTAAACCCTAGAAGCTAGCCTACGGTATGATTGTTGTATATGGAGTTGATTGCCTACGGACTACAACCCTCCGGTTTATATAGACACCGGATAGGGTTAGGGTTACATAGAGTCGGTTACAATGGTAGGAGATCTTGAATATCCGCATCGCCAAGCTTGCCTTCCACGCCAACGAAAGTCCCATCCGGACACGGGACGAAGTCTTTAATCTTGTATCTTCATAGTCCTGGAGTCCAGCTGAAGGTATAGTCCGGCTACCCGAACACCCCCTAATCCAGGACTCCCTCAATTAGCCACTGGTAGGTACGCGCTTTCTGTGAGCCGGCACTCACAATACCCATTCGACATTTTAACCCGGACAAGTTCAGTTCTTATTGAAAGATAGACTTGTCAGGAGTACGCGGGGTCAGAGTCGCTATCAGACATCACAGGCCGATTTGTCCAAGTTCCAAGGAAGGCGGCTTTATAGCCTGAGCTTCTCCTTGATATTTGTAAAACCGTGCTCTCTCATGATATCCATCGTTTTAACCTTAACTAGTTCAAATATGACTGTTAAGAGTTCGATGGGTCAATCATGATTACCTGATGGAAAAGAAGCTTGCATACAGGTAGGATAACCCGGGTTTTTAGGTGAAGACACCTGGCTTCCAAGCCTGGCTTTTATAGCCTATCACAAGGTTATAAACTCATTGTTCTTTAGAACAAGAAAGCCCCCTAGTGATATTGTGAGCTGTGCTCAAGGGGTACCCATGTTTGAGCCGTGCTTTTGCCACAGACCCTCTTTGGTCCCAGATTTTTCTTCATCTATGTATACGGCTTATAAGTCGGATCAGAGGGTCATTAGAACTGTGGTCTATAAAGCAAAGCCCCCAAGTTATGGAAGACTTATCAATTAGAGATGAAAAAATGACAGAGGCCCTTCTTTAGTAGGGATGCCAGCTTTATTATATTGATCATATTATATACATTGTCAAAATATGTACATTGGAAGAGCCGGTGGCTCAGGTATAGTAAGGCCTAAGTTGGGCGATATTCCAGGGCCGACGGGTCTCCTCCTCCGACGTGCATGAGTCCTTGTGGTCTCGAACATCGACAAGATATTATGACCCGCTGTTCAGATTCTTGCTGACCACAAAAGGTCCTTCCCAGGGTGAGGACAACTTATGCATATCTGTCTGGTCTTGGATAAGCCGGAGCACCAGGTCACCTTCTTGAAAAGCTCTGGTTTTAACCCGGCGGCTGCGGTAACGGCGGAAGTCTTGCTGATAAATCGCCGAATGAGCTGCTGCTATATGACGCTCCTCATCCAACTGATCCAGCGCATCTTGACGTGCTTTTTCATTGTAAGTTTCAACATAAGCCGCCACACAAGGCGAGTCATGACGGATGTCACTAGGAAGAACTGCCTCTGCTCCATAAACCATGAAAAAAGTGTGTAGCCCATAGATCTGTTTGGGGTGGTGTTGATGCTCCATAACACGGAAGGTAACTCCTCTACCCAACAACCCAACGTCCTCTGCAAGGGGACCATAAGCCGGGGCTTGATACCCTTCAAGATCTCCTGATTTGCTCTCTCAGCTTGACCATTGGATTGAGGGTGAGCCACTGATGAAACATCGAGCCGGATATGCTCTCGCTGGCAAAATTCCTCCGTAGCACCTTTAGAAAGATTAGTGCCATTATCTGTTATAATGTTGTGTGGAAAGCCAAAATGGAAGATCACCTTCTTCATGAATTGAACCGCTGTTGCTGCGTCACACTTACTAACCGGCTCTGCCTCTACCCATTTAGTGAACTTGTCAAACGCCACCAATAGGTGGGTCTTCTTCTCCTTGGATCTTTTGAAAGGTCCAACCATATCAAGCCCCAGACTGCAAACGGCCAAGTAAATGGAATCATCCTTAATTCTTGAGCTGGGACATGAGCTCGTCTTGCAAATTTTTGACATCCATCAACCCTACGGACAAGGTCCTTCGCATCATTATGAGCTGTTAACCAATAGAACCGATGACGGAAAGCTTTAGCCACCAGGGATTTTGAACCGGCATGATGACCACAATCTCCTTCATGGATCTCTCGTAAGATCTCACAGCCCTCTTCTGGAGAAACACAATGTTGAAACGCCCCTGTAACACTACGGTGATGTAATTCTCCATTAACAATTGTCATTAACTTAGACATCCAAGCTATCTGCCTGGCTAAAGTTTCATCCTCAGGTAACTCGCCTCGGGTCTTGTAAGCCAAATAAGGAACTGTCCAATCCGGGATCACGTGCAGAGCTGCCACCAACTGAGCTTCCGGGTCAGGAATAGCTAAATCCTCCTCTGTAGGTAACTTGACCAACGGGTTATGCAAGACGTCAAGAAATACATTAGGCGGCACCAGTTTACGTAGAGAACCTAACTGGCTTAAGGCATCTGCCGCTTCATTTTTCCTTCAATCAATGCGATCCACTTGATAACCCTTAAAGTGACTAGAGATGATATCCACCTCTCATCGATAAGCCGCCATGAGTGGATCCTTAGAATCCCAAGTACCAGAGACTTGCTGAGCCACCAAGTCTGAATCACCGAAGCATTTAACCCGGCTTAAATTCATCTCCTTAGCCATATGAAGGCCATGGAGCAAAGCTTCATACTCAACTGCATTGTTAGTACAAGGAAACATCAAACGGAGAACATAACAAAATTTACCACCTCGAGGAGAAGCAAGAATAACTCCAGCCCCCGAGCCCTCCAATTGCATGGACCCATCAAAGTGTATCGACCAATATGTGTTATCCGGCTTTTCCTTAGGCATCTGCAGCTCTGTCCAATCATTGATGAAATCCACCAATGCCTGAGATTTTATAGCCGTGCGAGGCACATACTTCAACCCATGAGGTCCAAGCTCAATAGCCCACTTGGCAACCCGGCCAGTCACTTCTTTGTTTTGGATGATGTCTCCCAAAGGAGCAGAACTGACCACAGTGATGGGCTGACCTAGAAAATAATTCTTAAGCTTTCGGCTTGCCAAGAACACCCCATATACGAGCTTCTGCCAGTGTGGATATCTCTGCTTGGACTCAATAATAACCTCACTGATATAATAAACCGGCCTTTGAACCGGATGCTTCATGCCTGCCTCCTTTCGCTCCACTACAATAACCACGCTGAAGGCCCGGGCATTAGCGGCCACATATAACAGTAATGGATCCTTATCAATTGGGGCAGCAAGTACGGGTGGCTCAACCAACTGTTTTTTCAGATCCTCGAAGGCTTGGTTAGCAGTGTCACTCCAAACAAAATGTTATGTCTTCTTCATCATCTGATAAAGAGGCAGAGCCT
Organism: Triticum aestivum; assembly: GCF_018294505.1. Classification (NCBI taxonomy): domain Eukaryota; kingdom Viridiplantae; phylum Streptophyta; class Magnoliopsida; order Poales; family Poaceae; genus Triticum; species Triticum aestivum. The sequence goes on along the minus strand of NC_057800.1, from coordinate 369,081,054 downwards.
TCTCACCTAGCCGGCTTATGAACCGGCTTAGATCCGCAATACAACCTGCCAGTCGCTGAACATTGTTGATACACGCCGGTTTAGCCAGAGAGGTAATGGATTTGATCTTCTCCGGGTTAGCTTCAATGCCTCTGTGTGAAACTAGAAAACCCTAGGGCTGGCCTGCTGGCACACCAAAAACACACTTGGCCGGGTTAAGCATCATCATGTAGACCCGGAGATTGTCAAATGTCTCCTTCAAATTATCAATCAGGGTCTCTTTCTTCCTTGACTTTACTACAATGTCATCTACATAAGCATGAACATTGCGCCCAATCTAGCTATGTAAACAATTCTGCACACATCTCTGGTAAGTTGCCTAGGCAGTCTTGAGCCCGAAGGGAATTGAGACATAGCAGTAGGCTCCAAAGGGAGTTATAAATGGTGTGTTCTCCAGGTCCTTAACTGCCATCTTGATATGATGATAACCAGAATAAGCATCCAAAAAACTCAAACGCTCACAACCCGCCGTAGCATCAATAATCTGATCAATGCGAGGGAGAGCAAAAGGATCAACTGGACAAGCTTTGTTTAAATCCGTGTAATCCACACACATACGCCAAGTGCCATTTTTCTTAAGCACCAACACCTGGTTAGCCAACCACCCAGGATGAAAAACCTCAACAATAAACCCAGCCGCCAGAAGCCGGGCTACCTCTTCTCCAATAGCTTTCCGACTCTCCTCATTAAATCGGCGAAGAAACTGCCTAACAAATTTTGGATCAATATTAAGAGTGTGCTCAGCGAGTTCCCTCAGTACACCTGGCATGTCAGAAGGCTTCCATGCAAAAATGTCCTGGTTCTCACGGATGAACTCGATGAGCGCGCTTTCCTATTTCGGATCTAGATTGGCACTGATTGTGAACTGCCTGGACGAGTCGCTAGGAACAAAATCAACTATCTTGGTATCGTCTGCCGATTTAAATTTCAAAACCGGGTCATGCTTTGTTGTGGGCTTCTTCAGGGATGTCATATATGTTGGGTCAACATTGTCCTTGTAAAACTTTAACTCTTCTGTCGCACAATCTGACTCGGCATAAGCTGCATCACCCTCTTCACACTCCAAAGCTATCTTCCGGTTTCCATGTACTGTGATGGTCCCCTTATGACCCGGCATCTTGAGCTGTAGATAAACATAGCAGGGCCTGGCCATGAACTTATCATAAGCCGGCGGTCCAAACAAAGCATGATATGGGCTTTTGATTTTCACCACTTCAAAGGTCAATGTCTTCGACCTGGAATCATGGTCATCTCCAAAATAAACCTCTAGAGCTATCTTACCCACTGGGTATGCCGACTTACCAGGCACCACACCATGAAAACGGTGTTTGACGGCTTAAGATTTTTGTCTGTCAATCCCATGCAACGGAAGGTCTCATAATAGAGAATGTTAATGCTCCTTCCTCCATCCATGATTACCTTGGTCAACTTATAACCTCCAACCTGAGGTGCTACCACCAATGCTAAATGACCCGGATTATCAACTCGGGGTGGGTGATCCTCCCGACTCCACACGATGGGCTGCTCAGACCAACGCAAGTAACGGGGAACCGCTGGCTCAACAGCATTGACTTCCCTCTTATGAAGCTTCTGGTCACGTTTACATAAACTAGTGGTAAACACATGATACTACCCACTATTCAACTGTTTTGGGTTGCTCTGATAACCAGACTACTGCTGTTGTTGACCCCCCTGACTACCTTGCTGGTTGTAACCACCCTGGCTGCCATGATTATTCTGATTTCCCTGAAACCCGAAATTAGAGCCTCCACCGCCGTGACCCAGACCGTGAGAGCCGGACCCAGGACCGCCACCAGCCCGTGACTGTTATGAAAAAAGTTTGAATTCATGAACTCCCTTGATACGTCTCCAACGTATCTATAATTTTTGATTGTTCCATGCTAGTATATTACCTGTTTTGGATGTTAATGGGCTTTATTTTACAATTTATATTATTTTTGGAACTAACCTATTAACCAGATGTCCAGCCCAAATTGCTGTTTTTTGGCCTATTTCAGTGTTTCGTAGAAAAGGAATAACAAATGGAGTCCAAACGGAATGAAACCTTCGGGAACATGATTTTTGGAACAAACTTGATCCAGAGGACTTCGAGTGGACGTCAAGCAATAAACGAGGCGGCCACGAGGTAGGGGGCGCGCCCACCCCCTGGGTGCGCCTCCACTCTCATGGGCCCCTCGTTGCTCCACCGACCTACTTCTTCCTCCTATATATATCCACATACCCCGCAAACATCCAAGAGCACCACGAAACCCTATTTCCACCACCGCAACCTTCTGTGCCCAAGAGATCCCATCTTGGGGCCTTTTCCGGAGCTCCGCTGGAGGGGGCATTGATCACGGAGGGCCTCTACATCAACTCCATGGCCCCTCCGATGATGTGTGAGTACTTTACCTCAGACCTTCGGGTCCATAGCTAGTAGCTAGATGGCCTTTTCTCTCTCTTTGGATCTCAATACAAAGTTCTCCTCAATTCTCTTGGAGATCTATTCGATGTAACCTTCTTTTGTGGTGTGTTTGTCGAGATCCGATGAATTGTGGGTTTATGATCAAGTTTCTATGAAAAATATTTGAATCTTCTCTGAATTCTTTTATGTATGATTGGTTTATCTTTCCAAGTATCTTCGAATTATCAGTTTGGTTTGGCCTACTACATTGATCTTTCTTGCAATGGGAGAAGTGCTTAGCTTTGGGTTCAATCTTGCGGTGCTCGAACCCAGTGACAGATAGGGAAGCGACACGTATTGTATTGTTGCCATCGAGGATAAAAAGATGGGGTTTATATCATATTGCATGAGTTTATCCCTCTACATCATGTCATCTTGCTTTAAGCTGTTACTCTGTTCTTATGAACTTAATATTCTAGATGCATGCTGGATAGCGGTCGATGTGTGGAGTAATAGTAGTAGATGCAGAATCGTTTCTGTCTACTTGTCTCGGACGTGATGCCTATATACATGATCATGCCTAGATATTCTCATAATTATTCGCTTTTCTATCAATTGCTCGACACTAATTTGCTCACCCACCATAATACTTATGCTATCTTGAGAGAAGCCACTAGTGAAACCTATGGCCCCCGGTCTATTTTCCATCATATAAGTTTCCATCTACTTTATTTTGCAATCTTTACTTCCAATCTATCTATCCCTAATAATAAAGCACGGATTGACTCCTTGGGTTCACCGTCACAATACGCTTTCTTCCTGTGAATTTACGCTTTTAGTTTGAATTTAAAACATATACACGAGGTGGTACTAATTCGGGGAACCGTCTATAGTTTCGTCCGTCGTCAAAATTTTCATCACTGATGTTTTAAGTCAGTTGGACTTCTCCCTGATCCGTTTGGCCTCAGCACACCAAACTCAGCCCAGGCAAAAACGGATCAAGATCTCGATCTCATCATGATCTTCAGGCTCCAGCGCGCCGCCACCTCTTGCCGACCGCCCCCCTTCCTCGGCACCGTGCGCCGGCACAAATGCCGTAGCCGTTGGCGGCTTCCCCCGCCCCTGATACTCTTCTCCGCTACCGCCGCCTAGCCTCGCTGCCTCCTCTCCACCGGCGGGATTCACTGCTACCGGCCACCACCGCTCACCCCAAGCCCTCACCATGTCACCGGCGCGGCTTTGGTGACTCCTCCCTGGCTCCTACCTCGCCCCACAGGTAGCTCGACCCATTGGATGGAGCTCCTCTGCCCGGTAGCCATGGCCATGGGGTGCTCAAGCTCCTCCTCTGATCAGTTCACCCCCTCCTCTCTCTCTTCTCCTCCCTCTCTCTAAACTCAGCTCTATTCTACGATTCTAGATGTGTAGGGAGGAACATTTCATGGACAATGAGAAGATATGCAAACCACGCCATGACTTGAAGGCGCCTGTCGTGAAATCCCTTTCCCATTTTCCCCATATAGTGATGCTCCATATTGCTTGATATGATTTTGGCCAATCTTCACTTCAGCCGAGCTAGCTGCTGGAGCTTGAGTTATTTTGTTAATTGGTGTTTCCGACGCCACGTTGCTGTTGTCCCTCGATGTGCTCTGCGGACGGGTACTAGAACTACTTGTCGCCAAGGATGTAGAGCTACAATGGTGTGTTCTCCATCAACGTGGGCACCAGCCACCTCATCAAAGGCATCGTGGAAGGTAACCCTCGAAGGCGTGTTACATAGTGGCTCAGTTCATCGCCTTGCAATTAACCATATTCAGACACATGGTGATCAGGTGGACACGTGGTCATCACTGGTGAGGGTGGGGGGGAAGAAAAGTGACGACATGGGTTTTATGCCATGTTAAATTAGTGGGCATGGTTTCTTATCCTCATTGAGATCAAATCAGTTTTGAAGATGTTTGTCATTGCCCACGTCCAACACACGAGGAGGCAGGAGAGTCAACTAGCCCATGAGCTTGCTGGTCTAGCTAGAACAAAGGAAGATGTAGTCCTTATTGGTGATGTCCCGGTGGACCTACGCTACAGAATGTACTCTAATTACCCCCCCCCCCCTACTCCTTTTTTTGGGGATTATCCCCCCACTCCTGGAAGTAATTTTTGTTACTCCTTCTAAAACTTTATGAGATGGACTTTTGAGGGGGTCTTGGTCCACGCTTATTAGGCTAGGGATGTTTGATATATTTTTCTGCCGGTGCAAGGCACGAGCCTTTTTCTTTATTGGTGAAGCTTTGATGTATTCTTTTAAAGAAAAAGTAATTGTCTATTACCAATGTCAGGTTTCGACTCAAATTGTGGTGCTTCTGTTCTATGAAATTTTATTTTCTTACTGATGCTATGTTCTGGCATTCCTTATCTTCTATGCGTGATGTGTGTCTTAGTGCTAATAAGACCTATTTTTCCCCAATGGTAAATCTACCTTTTCTCCATCATGTGACTTAAAAAGCTAATCTATTCATGGTTAGTTTTCCTTCCTGTACAAAGGTCATCTCTTTTGGTATAGTTTTTCTTCTCTTTCTTTTACTGTAACATAGACCATGCTCACATGGTCGTAACTTGCAAATAGATATGGAAACGTGCATACAGATCTCTCAAGCATGCAATATTTTACTAGGGTGACACCTTTTTTACATGGCTTTATATCTGAAGACAAGGGGACTACATGGAGCAACAACACCAGATTTTTTTATGCATTTGCAAGATAACTGAATCTTGGCCGACTTTTCAAACATGCAAATTATGTTACGGTTAATGTTGCAACGCATGGGCAATTAAATGAAGAGGGGCAATTATTCGTTTACTAGGGATAGTGCGATGGGGAACGGGAAGAGACAACGTGTGCAATTCTTCTCGCAACAACATTGTCTTCTTTTTCATACAGTGTGCGTGTTTGTGTGGGCAAGTCCTTATGTTTGGGCCAAGCCCAAATATTGCAAAAAGTAATTACAAATAAAATATAATTTTCAAAAAGACAAAACATTATTTGAATTTTTTTTGTTAAAAATTCCTTTTTAAAGAAATGTTCCAATTTAGTAAAAATGTTAACTATTCTTAAAAAAGTGTCTCGATTTTTATGTAAACGTTAAATTTTATTAAAAATAAGAAAATTTCCATTAACCTTATCATCAACAATTACTAAAATTGGATATAAAAAATGATGCACACTAACACGTGAAGCAGGTTTTTTCAGGCTAACTACATGCTTTATTAATTGCTCAATAATGTTTGGAGGAACGCACTTTTTTTTGCACATGAAGCATGTTGTGCTTCTTTTTTCGCCCGGTGGAACGCACGGGCATTTGTACTAGTATCATAAAAATACCAAAAATACTTATCTTATTACTATCATCTCTATCAAATCTCACTCTTGCAAGTGGCCGTGAAGGGATTGACGACCCCTTTATCACATTGGTTGCGAGGTTCTTATTAGTTTGTGTAGGTACGAGGTGACTCGCACGTGGTCTCCTACTGGATTGATACCTTGGTTCTAAAAAATTGAGGGAAATACTTACGCTGCTTTACTGCACCACCCTTTCCTCTTCAAGGGAAAACAAACGCAGTGCTCAAGAGGTAGCATCCCTAATGATGTTACAATCCTTCCACAGGTGCCCAGATGGTCTTTCCTTCGTACCATGTCGTGGGCAGGGCTCATTCAACATTCGCTCAAGACTTACATTGGATCCGCCGGCTCTTGGCGGCAGTCTACCCTTATGACGTTGTCCATTATCCTGTGCATTGGTGTTAGCCACAAAGTTGAAACTATTATGAGCCTTGCGCTTACCGTTGCCTCCTGGGTTATACTACTGGCCTTTAATGTTGCTGCTCGTCTTTCCCTTCCCTGCTTTATCGTCATTAGACTCGGGATCTTGGGTGCTATCAGAGACAGCATATTTAACCAGAGCTGCCATGAGCATCCCCATGTCATTGCAGTGACGCTTGAGCCGCCCTAACTTCTCCTTCAGAGGCAGGAAACGACAATTGTTCTCCAACATCAACACCGCTGAGTCAGCATTAATATGATCTGATGAATGTAAGATTGTTGAGACCCGGCGCACCCAATGGGTAGTTGACTCGCCTTCCTCTTGGACACAGGAGGCCAGATCCATAATGGACATGGGCTGTTTACATGTATCCTTGAAGTTCTGGATGAACCGGGCCTTTAACTCGGCCCATGACCCGACAGAATTAGCCGGGAGCCACTTTAACCAAGTATGGGTTGTTCCTTCCAACATCAAAGGAAAGTATTTAACACAAGTTGCTTCACTGACATCCAACAACTCCATGGCCATCTCATAACTCTCAACCCACGCTTCAGGACATAAATCAGCGGTGTAATTGGGCACCTTACGAGGCCCTTTGAAATCCTTGGGTAGATGCTCATTCCACAGATCTGACGCTAAACACGGCACCCCCAAGTTTCTAAAGGTCAGACCCGGCTCCACCGAGGTGGTTGGACGAATCGGAGTTGGTTGACGAGCCGCATACTGAGCCGCCAGCTCGGCCTCTTGACGGGCTCTTCCTTGATCCACCATGTTCTGAGCATTAGCTCCACCGCCCGCCAGGTCATTACCATCCGGCGGGTTATGATTCTGTCCACTACTTGACACTGCCAGCTCATCCAAATGTCTATTGTACCTTCGGCTTGGACGAGGTGTGGAATGAATCCTATCATGGCTGTAAGAGTATGCCTGCTGCTGCACCAATGCTGTCTGAAGAAGCTCTCTATCCCTCTGTGTCTCAACCGCTGCTGGCGACTCTCCTTCCACAGGGATAGCCGCAAGTCGGGACACCATAGCAACCATGTTATCCAAAGGGTTGGAATAATGACCCAGTGACATCGATATATGTTGTGGCGGGTTACTGTTCTGTCGAGGCGGATCCATTACACGTGGCTGAGCCGGCGTTCCTGTCCCAGGTGCTCTGGCCCGGTTTACTGCTGCCGGGTTACTGGTTCCTGCCCCTGGAGTGTTAAAAAGATTCCTTGCTTCAAGAGTCACCGACAGACGACTCTGATGCCTCCTCCTCATCACTTCATTTGAGGCGTTCTGATCTAGCATGAGCCGATAAGATTACGCTTGGACTCGCTGTGCCTATGCATCCAAAGCAGCCCGTTCCTCAGCCATCATGGTATTTTTAGCATTCAGCTCCTCCCTGGCCTCTGCTATATCATCAAGCACCTTTGTAATCGCCACATTATGCTGATCTTGATCTGCTGGGTTAACAGCTGCCATAATCAGCGCAGTCAGCTTGTCCAATAAGTCAGTTAAAACCGGAGCTGGTGGGCCCTTAGGGCTTCATGCCCCGGCATCCGCCGTCGCTCCTGACCCAGAAACCAGCTCTGCCGCTGTTGATGAGTGTTGTATAAGATGTGTACCGGCCATGAAGATCGCAACCTGGTTCGGCGGCTCATTGGGGTCCAGAATACTGTTGCCCTTGGAACAGCCCCCAGGCCGTCTGTCTTGCAATTGGTACAATGACTCTGTCTCACCAGTGGATGACCCGCCATCATAATAGACCACGGTCTCGTCACCAGATGCTGATCTGTCCTCAGATCCCTCTCCATGGATATATCCCACAAAGGCATGTTTCATGGCCGACTGAATCCGGGCGGGTATCGCACGCTGAGCCGCCTCGACGATGTCGGTGCAGATGTCCGGCTCAGGGCCCGGTTCGCCGATCTTGCTGATGAATACATGAATTCTGCCGAAGGGGACCCGGTACCCATACTCAATTGAGACGGCCTCGGGGCCCCAGCCTGCATCATCAATGTAGAGCCTACCGCGGCGACTCTTGGTCATCCGGCCCATGGTGTATCCCTTGATCCCTTCGAAGTTGCCCTTCAAGAACTCGAAACCATCTTGCGATAGCCCCACGGTGGGCGCCAACTGTCGTGGAAATATCACGTCAGATGTCCTAGAGAGAGGATTTAGTCATGGAGCCATCGCGTTGAGGTGAGTTTAAAGGGGTTAATCAGGACAAAGGACACGAGGAGTTTATACTGGTTCGGCCCCTTACGGTGAAGGTAAAAGCCTAATCTAGTTGTATGTGGAATTGCTAGGGTTTTGATGAGCGGGGAGCGAATACGCTTGAACAGCTCTCAAATATGTTGTTTCTTGTCCTAAGCTGCCGCCGGGTCGTCCCCTTATATACATGGGTTGATGCCCTCCGGCCTACAGAGTCCCGGCCGGCTCACACATCGTGTCCAGCTCGGTGATGTATCTTACATGCCTTACATTACAAGTTTTACATACATGGCAGTTTATGCTTATGGGCCTTAAGCCGCCTTTGGGTCTGGGCCCGCTACTAAGTCTATCTATGAACCGTCGTGCGATCTTGGGCTTCATAACAATATATCTTCATGGGGATGACCCGGCCCCTCCTGGGCGGGTCATGCCTAATAGTTATATCCCCAACACAGAGCAGATCCAATGTCTGGCTCTGCTACCCAAAGACCCAGCCATTCCTCTACTAACGAAGATGCTGGTTCCGGTTCTGTACCAGGCGCCGGAGAAGAAGGCCAAGAAGAAGGGCAAGGAGGCCAGAAGTGGGCTTCGCTAAAAAGGTACTTCGGACATTGCGTCCGAAGATACCGAAGCTCTCTCCTCCCACGAGGGAGATGAAGATGAAGAGGAGGAGGAGGAGAGAAATTCTCCCCTTAAGGGGGGAGAAGAAAAGGGCGGCGTCCATGGACCTAGAGGCAGAGGCGTCCAAGAAGGGGAAGATCTCCCTTTCGGATGATTCGGATTCGGTCACCGAAGTCATCCCCGAGCGGCGCCTCACGCCGAAGCCCCTAGCCGAATCGTAAGTATTCAAAGATACTATACATATATCTGGCCTTTTACAAATTGTCGGATAACTTATCATTTATGTATTTCAGTCCGGCCTGTGATCTCCCCCAACAATCGTCGTCTTCGGGGAACTCGTTGGTGCCGGAGATGATGGAGAGCGAAATGCCTCCGCGAGCCTCTCCACCACATGTCGCAGATGACACCGAGGTGTTGTCCCAAAGGACCTCTCCAGGCCAAGGAGAGGTGCGTAAGGCCACTGCAAAGACGCAAGAGGGTAATGCCTCGGCTGCCGAAAACATGGGGGGCATGACCCCCATGGAAACTGACGACGGGGGCCTGGATTAGTATGGTCCCTAGACGAATACAACTCCGGAGACCCATATGGCTCCGGAGTCGAGCGAGAAGCCCCCTTTAAGGGAGGGGGGAGTGACGACTCCACCGGCGACCTCTACCAATCCGGAGGCACCGGATATGTTGAGGGAAGCACTTCAACGTGCTTCCATCGTGGAAGAGCGTTGTACCTTGATGGGTACGGTAGTTGAGAAGGTTCAGTGCACCAAAGACGGACTGAATGCATCTTTCACTAGCCTGTTAACAGGCTTTGAGGTATGTGATACAATATGCTTAGCCATTTTTTGCATTGGAAGAATATGCCAGTGTATAGATAGTAGCCCCTGAGACTCTTTTCGACTCTTTGTAAAAAGGAGCCGGACAGAGGATCAAATATTCGCCGGAGATAACACGTTTATCTATTTTGATAAATAGGCTTCACTGTTGGCGGCTTCAGCCAGGGACGCTGAAGTTTCTGAACTCTAGTGGAAACTGAAGCTGGCTGATGATGAGATCGACCGTATTAATAAGCGTTTTGATGAGGCCCAAGGTGTGCTTTTAAAAGACCCCTTACAAGCCTAAATTATAATGCAAACTCAGATTTTAAGCTCATGCGTTACTATGCAAATGATTGTAGGCAACACGACCAAGGTCGAGGCCCTCAAGAGTGCCCTTGCCGAAGCCAAGGAGGAGGCGAGGGAAAGCAAAGCAGCTGCAGACAAAGTGGCTGCGGATGTAGAGGCCGAAAAGGTTGCCCACCGCCAGTATGAGGTGAGGGTGACCGAAGTGGAGCAAGCACTCCAGGATGCCACAAACAAGTGTGAGTCCTTGGAGGAGAGTAACAAGGCCCAAGCGACCGAACTCACCAAGGCTCTTGAAGAGGCGAAGGAGGCGCGGTCCGACTCCCGGGTGGCTTGCGAGGAGATCAAGCAAGCGGAATAGATAGCGACACGTAAGCCTTTTCTTTTACAGAGTGTATTTGGCGGTCGAAGATATGCTTTGCTAAATTGACTATGGAGTACTCCAGACGCCTTTGCGTATCTCCCGAGGAGTGCTGCTGATGCTGCCCAGTATTTCCGGGCCCAAGAAGGGAACGCGACGGAGAAGCTCTTCTGGTCTCAGTACTTGGCGTCAGAGTGGCCAGCCCTGCTAAACAACCAGATGATGCAGCTATGGCCTGCATAGGATGCCCGGTTTGGCCATGAAGGACATCATAGTCTGGTTATGGCCGACCAAACCCATTTTGAGCAGCTACTTCGGCCTGGTCAAGCGGCTTGGCGATGCCTTCCCCCGAGTAGAGGCAGTGAAGTGCTCGGCGCGCATAGAAGGTGCGCGGATGGCCTTTGCCCGTGTCAAGATGCACTGGGTGAAGATGAAGATCGCCGTCATGGAGGTTGAGGGTCCGCCTAGAGGCAAGGACCACCGCAAGCCGGAGCGCTATTTCGAAGATGTCCTCGAGGGTGCCTGTTTGATAGAGGGTCAATGCTCGAAGGATGTTATGTTCGAGTAAATGTACCCGGGTCTACCCAGACAATGTATCATAAACCAATGTTGTGTAATATATTTATGTTGTTTATCTAGAAGTGTTGTGCCTCCTGTGCGGCCGTTTTTATCTTTGAGAGCTTGCCAGTCATCGGCTTCAGTCCCCACGTAGATACTACGGGGGTGTTCGGGGTAGCACATAACCAGACTTGATCCAACGTCTTGGTCCGTGAGGGAGGTGTTAGTGCAGTGAACCAGGCAATCGGACTATACGGCTTTATTACTCTCATTTAGCCATAGGAGTTTGACAATGGGACTGTGAGATAGCCCCTGGTGTTTTTGCGGCTATCCGAACTTGGATGCCTTAAGCACGCGATTGGAAAGAGCCAGTTCTTCCTGCAATATGGAAGAAATCACTAGAGATTTAGTAGGTCACCGAATTGCTGACCAGCTCTCGCCGCATCATGACAGTCAATTTTCGGCTTTCTCTAATGAGGTGTTTGACCGGATGAACATGGAACAAAATCGAAGTAGTTCTCCCTTTACTAACTTAGCCGAACAAGCGGAAGGTAAGGTGGTAATCACAGGAGCCGGGCAACCCAACTATTGACCGAAGACATGATTCGGAGCCGATGCATATAGTGCCATATTCGGGACGCCGAACCATACTACAAAAGTGTTCGGACTTGTTTTGTTTTAAAAATATACGTTACCGGATAAAGCCCCTGGTGATTTGAATTGTGTCGAGATACGTACAACAATCTGACGTGAAGAGGGAATACAGATTAGGAAATAAGCCAATACTGAACATAGTTGGGCGAAACTGTTTGCATTATAGTCTGATTGATACGTCAAAACGTATTTGTACGGAGGATGGGATAAGCATCTGGGCTATTTTACATGCCGGGCACAAAGGAAAGCAGTATATAGGTCCTGAAAAGGGGAAGATGATCTTGATGATCCTTTGGATACTTTGTCACACGTCTGCGCTGCTTGTCGCCTTGGTGTGTGATCCTTTGAGAGGATAAACGATTGAGCATGCATAAGGGGCCTGGAAGAAGGGCCCTTCGTACCGTCGAAAAGTATGTGGGTTGTAAAGAACCTAAAAAATAAAAATAAGAAGAAGAAAAGGAAGAATATGAGGGTCTGGATAGGGTCGAACCATATTGTGGACCTTATTTTTAGTAGGCGTCCGCCCTAGCCCATGGTATGTTTAGTGTGTTGTTATGTACGCGCGGTACGTATGCTTCTATCAGGTTGGGGTTTTGACAGAGGATGAATTGCTAATCTAGCTCTGGACGAGCCAGACTTCCATTCTGCAGGGTAGACCGGACTCGTTTGACGGTGTCCGGGGGCTTGACTGCCAATGTAGGATTCGGCTTAATGAGGCCACCTTGTACTTCAGCTGCGAGGGCCGCGGTATGCTCCTCCATACGGAGGGAGCACTCCATGTTTCCATTGACTGTTCTAACGCCACGTGGTCCAAGCATTTTGAGCTTTAGATAAGCATAGTGCGGGACTGCATTGAAACGGGTGAAAGCAGTTCGTCCGAGCAGTGCATGATACCCACTACAGAAGGGGACAATGTCGAAGATCAAGTCTTCGCTTCAGAAGTTATCTTGGGAGCCAAAGATGACTTCCAGCGTTATGGATCATGTGCAATAGTCCTCTACAACGGGTATTACTCCTTTAAAGGTGGTTTTAGTGGGCTTGACTCTTGATGGACCAATACCCATTTTACGGATAGTGTCCTGATAAAGCAGGATAAGACTGTTGCCGCCGTCCATAAGGACTTGCGTGAGGTGGTATCTGTCGATAATTGGATCGAGGACCAATGCGGCCGAACCTCCATGACGGATATTGGTCAGATGGTCTCTGCAATCGAAAGTGATCGGGTAGGCTAACCATGGGTTAAATTTTGGGGCGACATGCTCTAAGGCATAGACGTCCCTTAATGCGTGCTTGCGCTCCCGCTTAGGAATATGAGTAACATAGATCATATTCAACGTTTTGACCTCGGGGGGAAATTTCTTCTATCCCCCTGTGTTCGGCGGGTGAGGCTCTTTATCGTCGTCCTCGCTGGGCGGTCCTTTCCCCTCATGTTCGGTGTTTAGCTTACCGGCCTGCTTAAAGACCCAACAATTTCTGTTAGTATGATTGGTAGGCTTGTCAGAGGTGCCATGAATCTGGCAAGGCCTATCGAGTATTCTGTCCAAACTGGATGGACCATCTTTGTTTCCTTTCAATGGCTTCTTCCGTTGACCGGGTTTAGAGCCACTGAATCCAGTGTTGACCGTCGTATCTTCGGTATCTTCATTGTCGCTTCGACGCTTGTCTTTGTTGCATTGTGGCTTGCCGTTGCCGTCTCTAGCTTTGGAGGTGCTAGGGTCGCTAGTGCTATTGCTTCTACGAGCGAGCCAGCTGTCTTCTACCGCGCAAAAGCGGGTCATGAGTGCGGTAAGGGCTGCCATGGACTTTGTTTTTTCTTGGCCGAGGTGTCGGGCGAGCCACTCATCCCGGACGCTGTGTTTAAAGGCCGCGAGGGCTTCGGCATCCTGGCAGTCCACAATTTGGTTCTTTTTAATTAAGAACCTGGTCCATAGCTTCCGGGCTAATTCTCCGGGTTGCTGGACTATGTGACTGAGGTCATCGGCGTCTGGAGGCCGAACATAGGTACCTTGGAAGTTATCTCTAAAGACATCTTCCAAGTCTTCCCGGCTACCAATAGAGTTTTCTGGGAGGCTGTTTAACTAGTGCCAAGCTAGTCCCTTTAATTTAGCGGGAGGTACTTGATGGCGTGGAAATCATCACCGCGGGCCATGTGGATATGGAGAAGAAAATCTTCGATCCATACTGCGGGATCTGTCGTTCCATCATATGATTCAATGTTCATGGGTTTAAACCCTTTTGGGAACTGGTGCTCCATTACCTCGTTAGTGAAGCATAGGGGGTCTGCAGCACCTTTGTATCGAGCGACGTCACGATGCAGTTCGGATGAAGTTCGTATGTGGTTTTCGTCCCGAGTGAGGTTGTGCCTGCCACACCAGGCCTGATGGCCCTCTTCGCGCATTGAAGCTCGCCCCCTCGATCCGTAGATCGATTTGGCTTGGACTGCTCTATTGTCCAGGTTCTACCATAGGTCGTAGGTGTATCTTGGAGCTGCTACCTCTCTGCCTTCACGGCGAGGTGGTGCGGGTTGGTGTTCGACATAGGTGGATGCTTTATCTCATCCATGTGGCGGTCGTATCTTGACGTTATGGCATCGACGACCTCGCCGTCGAATTGTGGAAGTAGCCAACGCTTCGGATAACTCTTAGTTGGGCGTTGAAGGCCATACTCTTTGGCAGCCAGGACTTGGGTCCATCTTTCATTGAGTGTATCCTGCTCGGCTTGGAGCTGTTGCTGCTTCTTTCTTAGGCTTCTCGCAATGGCGATTAGCTGGCACTTAAAATGCTCCAGCTCGAGTGGTTCCTCTGGTATGATGAAGTCTTCGTCACCAAGGCTCACATCATCCTCGGAGATTGGTAGATAGTTACTATCCTCTGGGTCCATGTTCCTGACTAGATCGTCAAGGTTAACTTGCCCATCCTCCCAATCATCATGTTCGGATGTTTGCTCGATAGGGGCTTCGGGGTCTACGGTGTTCTCCGGGGTGTTATTATCTTCGGTGCCGGTATTGTTGTCTTTTTCATGGCGCGATTTTGAGAGGCGCCGCTGACGTCGATGCTTTGGAGGTGCTTCAGCAGGCTTGTCCTCAACCGGATCCTTCCTGTCGTCGTCATCCTCTTTGGGTGTGTCCACCATATACACGTCATATGTGGAGGTGGCCGTCCAACGTCAAGTAAACGGTGGGTCTTGGCCTCTTGTTCGTCTCGTCGTCCATGCCGTCGATGTATTCAGAGGTGTCATGGAATTGTGACGGCAGATGTCCTAGTGAAAGGACTTAGTCGTGGATCCATTGCATCTTGGTTAACTTAAAGGGATTAAAAACGGGACAAAGGACATAGGAGTTTATACTGGTTCGGCCCCTTGCTATGAAGGTAAAAGCCTACTCCAGGTGAGGAGGTATTGTTTGCGTTTCCATTACCAGAGAGCGAATATGCTTAACCTGGCTTTCGACCTCTCTTGTTTCTTGTCTTAAACTGTTGCCGGGTCATCCCTTTATACACATAGGTTGACGCCCTGCGACTCATAGAGTCCCGGCCGGCTCATCATCAATGTGTCCGGCTCGGTGACTAATTATGCTTGCCTTACAATCCAAGTCATACATATATGGCGGTTTACACCTAATAAGTCGCCTTTGGCATGTCACATGAACCGCCATCTTCAACATCTTCACATGCTTTGTCTTGATGAACAGTCGTTGGTATAACCTGACCCCTCCTCGGCATGTCATACCCAATAGTTATGTCCCCAACATTAGGCCCAAGGTTAATTTGAACTTGTTCATGTCAATCTTCAACACTTAGGAAATTCCTACTTCATTTATTCTTGCGAGATCCTGTAATCCGCCGTGACGTCATTTTCTAAGATCATGGTTACCCACCTTGACATCACCTGTCATTAATATTACATAAATCTCAAATCTTAATATATCTTATCTTTTAATGAACCTCCGAAAATCGAGGCGTCCGCGCCGTCACATATCCATTTTTTAACCTCCTCGATTCCCGCGCATGTCACTTATCCTTTCATCTTATAAATAGCGTCAGGCGTCCCTCTCACTTTCCCCCTTGCCTCTTCGTCTGTCCACCTCGTATCATCTCAGCACCCGAGCTCCGCCAGCGCCACCGACCTTCGCCTCTGCCTCAGCCACGGCCGCTGCATCGACCTAATCTGACCAGAATTCGTCCGTGCGCCTCCGCTGTTCAACAGCTCTGGTGAGTTCTCCCTCTTTCTTTTCCCATAGATCCCATTAGGGTTTCCATGAGTTCGTCGAAGTTCATCTTCGTTCTTCGCTGTAGCACTTATTTTTGATTCAAACTTGGTACCTCTCCTGCGCGGTGATAGCCGTAACGCTTATTTTCACTATTAGGTCATCTCCTTTTGCATAAAAAATCTGATCTGGACATATGAACTACTTAGGCACTGCAACTTAGGTCTAGATTTTTTTTCCGTTATGTGACATGTTGTAGCTCCAAAATTATGATATCAGTCTGTGAAACCTGTTTTTCCAACACTTAGTAATTTTCCCTTTCTTAGATCTGTAAATAAACAATTGTGTGGGCGGCTTAAGACAGAAATAGTAACCCTCCAGGTACCATTAGTCCCCTCTTAAGTCACCAATAGCTCCTCTTTATTGCTTCAATGTCAATCTCTGGCTTAATACCTATGCATGCTTCATTACCGTTGTTCACTATTTAACTCGTCAGCCGGCTTAACCATATAATCTTGAACCGGCACAATCTTTCTTTCAGCTCATCGATAAATGGCTAAGACATATTCTGCTTGTAACTAGGTCCAATCCCGAGTTACTGAGGAAGACTTGAAAAACTATGTTGCAACTGGCGCTTCAGCCAAAAATAGAAGTCATTCACTGGAGGGTCCCTAGTGAACAATTTCCTCCTAAACCCAAGGACGGAGAAGTGATTGATTTTGCTGATCACCTGAGTCAGGGGTTCATCCCACCCAGCTCAAAGTTCTTCCGTGGTGTGCTTCATTTTCTCCAACTTCACCCTTAAGATATCACGCCCAACTCCGTGTCCAATATTTGCCATTCCCAAGTGTTATGCGAAGCTTATCTTCATGAGGAGCCCACAGTTGATTTATACAGAGAGTTCTACTATTTAAACCACCAGACTGAATTTGTTGATGGGCCCAACACTAAACTCAGTGGGGTTTCAATTCAAAAGAGGAAAGACGTTAGCTTTCCCTATGCTAAGCCGCCAAGTCACCCCAAAGACTGGAACCAGACTTGGTTCTATTGTCAAGACACATCTACAGCCAACGAGAATCCCTTACCGGGTCACCGCAATCACCGGCATAGCAACACACATCTACTCCCCTCACTGCTCAGTGCGAAGGAGCGTACCAAATATGCACCATCATTTTCAAAGCTCAGAGCTCTTATGGCCAATGGTTTAACCGGCGTTGATCTTGTCCGGTGCTGGGTGTCCTAGAGTATCTTGCCATTAAGCCATCGCCCCGGCTTAATGTGTGTATACACTGGCAATGTGAAAGATCCCCGGTGCCATTGTGACATCCAACTGTCCGATGCAGAAATCAAGGAAGCCACTAAGAAATTGCTAAACGAACCTTTAAAGAATGCAACAAGACAGGACTTAGTCCTTTTAGCACCTTCAACAAGCCGCCAGCTGTAAGTTTGCACATCTTCCGCTCCATCAGTATTTTTAATAATTGTACCCACTCATGATCTTTTTGACCTTAACAGGCTGACTCTCCATTTTGGAAGAAGAAACCACAAGATAAGACAGTTAAGCCGGCTCGTACAAAACCAAGGTCACCAAAAGACCCGCCAAGAAGAAAACCGCCGAGACGGCTAGCTTAAATATTGATGATGACACTGATGATGATGAATTAGAGGTAGAACTTGATTCACTTGGCTCTTTTTTATACATCTCATTGATAATGGTTATTATCAGGATGACGCAGAAGCCAGCCATGCAGGCGACGCAGAGGTAATTATTCTTTCCTCTGGCTCAGAGCCTCTGCCAACACAGAAAACCCGACAAGCAAGCCGGAAAGTAAGCTTTTCTCATCCTCTAGCTCACTTGGATCCCAACTTTCTTTTGAAGAAACAGTTGCACGAAGCTCGCCGCACCACCCGGCATAGTGGTGGTGTAATTACTTCCTCCGGCTTACCAAACATGCCGGCTCGCAAACGTCGCCCAAAGGTCTTACATATTTCTGATATACTTTATCCCAAGGCGGGTTATTTCCGACAACGTCTTAACTCGTCTGATTCAAACTATCAGGGAACTTCTCATTCCTCCTCTAGTGAGTCAACAGGAACTCAAATCCCAGCCTTCAAGACAGTACCTAGGTAAGAACATGTTTTATTATTTAGGCCTTATACCTGATCATTGCACTGACCTCTTTACACTTCCTATTTTCAGGGGCCAGGCCAAACCCAGTAAGAAGGCCAAGCTGAATAAGCTAGTCGGTGAAGCCAACCCATCTGAACCAGAAAAACAACAATCAGAACCTTCTAACCCGATTGCTAAAGCCACCCTTGACGATCCAACACCACAAGACCATGGAGTCTCCCCAGATGATATGGTTGTTGAACCGGCTATCTCTAAGCCGCCAAGCCCAATCAAGTCTGCTGAGGAAAAGACTGACGATGTTGTTGTCACTGGTTCTGGATTCACCGTCCTGGGTCAACCTACTGTCTTATCCAAGCACATCGCTAAGGAAGAAATTTCTGTTGAAGATAAAGGCAAATGGAAGGTAGACTTGGAGAGCTACACCCATTTGAGTGCCCAAGACATCCACTCTAGTTACTTGAACCGCCTGTACACCAGCCGTGACTTTGAAGCTGGCTTAGTAAATCTGATGAAAGAGTGCTATGAGGTAAATGGTGCAACTCCTTTCTATGTGAATATACTTCCCTTAGCCGCCAAGTTTATTGGACATGATAGAATAAATGCACTGTAAACTTGAATAGTTACATAGATCAAATCCAGTATCCCCCAAGGGCCGGTTTATGCTTTACACATGAATCGGGACTTATAATACCAGTACTTCAACTTTCCTCTGTTGCCCTCAAGGGCCGGGTTAATGAATATATTAAGACGGGACTTTAAAAATCAATATTGCAACCGTATCCCCCAAGGGCCGGCTTACTTAGTGATGAATAAGTCGAGAATAATCATCCTGTTTTAAAATTAACAACCCCAATCTATAGTTTTTATAAACCAGATTACCTCGTTTCTCCGGGTCATAAATTTGTCTTGGAATAAAGCAATAGGCATTAGCCCCCAAGTAACAAGGATAATACTTGTATTGTGCTTGGGACTTTGAAAATTTTGTTTTTCAAAAAGAGCAATATGCATTAGCCCCCAAGTGCCAAGAGTAATACTTGTATTGTTCTTGGAACTTTCAAAGCGTAATCATGATCGTAATCTTGTCTATGTGTGCTTATGTCACAGGCTGAATTAACTGAGAAGGACTCGTAGCTCAATGATCTGAAGGCCGACATAAAGACTCAACAATCTGAAACATCTAAGGCCCAATCAGAATTGAAGATTTCTTTGGAAAACATTGAGCAGCTCAAGCAGACCTTCAATGTTGACAAAGATAGCTGGGAGACTGAAAAGGCGGCTCTACTGAAAAGAGCAGAAGAAGCTGAAGCCACTCTTAAGCCGATGACTGATGAACTGTCCGTCTTAATGCAGCAAATTACTAACATGTCACTAGCTATCTTTGGTAAGTATTAACCCTGATTCCATTTATCCCATTGAATCTGCTATAAACTATGCCAGCTTAATAAATGAATGAATTGATACAAGCTCTCGAAGCGTCAATTTGGGCTCAGACATGCGCATCATGTTGAAGGTTGTCTACACTCTAGTAGAACAACTACATACTAGTGCTCAACGGACCATTGCTGCTGCTCTTCACAAAAAACGGCCGCCTACTCTTATCAAGGAGACATTGGAAAGATTGTCAGTAGTGCCCGAAAGGATTGAAGAGCTGAAACGAGCCTCTGCTAGAGCCGGCTCCTTAACTACCCTAAGCCGGGCTAAAGCATGGAAAGCAGATCTTGACCCGGAGGATCTGGCCAATGGTTGCCCAAGTGTAAAAGAAGACAGGACGCCCTTCAATGCGGATGATTTTGTAGATATAGTCAGATCAATGTGACCATTGGCAACCCAGCTTGCTGAAGAAACCAAGCTATCACAATATCAGGCGGCTTATGACGTTGATAATAAGAAGGTGAAAGCATCGATTCGTCAGGAAACATATCTTATCCCGCCAATTCGTAAGCATACCTTCGCTCCTAACATTGATCCATCAAACCTTATTGATGATGAAGCTGTGTTTAGAGAATTGACCGGTATCGACTGGGCTACGCCTGACTTCCAGCTGATGGATAATCAAGGAGCTGAGGATGAAGAAGAAGCACATGATGACCCGGAGGCTTCAACCCGCCAACAGTCATGACCTGGCTTATCAAGCAAAATACTATATTTTTTTGACATCTCCAACACACTTATTCTTATTGGGCCACCAGATTCCTTGTAATAGGCTAGTGAAACTCTTGATCTGCCATGCCATCGTGCATGTTTTATTTTGCATGATACTGCTGACCCACCAGTTGAGGATACGCAACTTATGTTTATGATATCATCAGGTAGATCAATTGTTTGTCCCTTTTTCATGCACACAAACAAATCATAAGTGCCCTGGCGGTTTACCGCAGGGCGGGTCATGATGCCCGATATAAGTCTGCTGGTGACCATAGAAGTTCATAACCAGGGTAAGGGGTAATATCCAAAATATGAGACACAATCAGGGCTGATTGGCCCGAGTTGTAAAAACCCATATGGTAAGAAAAAGAGGTGATACAAATCCAAATAAAAAACCCAAAAAACACGAGGCTTTCATAGGCCGCTGCGCCTAAATATCTTCTTCAATGAAACTAGCATGATAGCCGCTGGAGTATCCGTGCTTTCTATGAGCCGGCTCTGACATAACCCAATCGACATTTTAACCTGGATAAGTTCAGGGTCTTTTAAAAGATTGACTTATCGATAGTATGCGGGGTTGGAATAGCATCGTGCGAAACAGGCCGGCTTAACCAAGTTTCAAGGAAGGTGCCTTAACATCCCGAGCTTCTCCTTGCTTTCCATAAGCCGGCTCTTTAATGACCCAATCAATGTTTTAACCTTGACAAGTTCAAGGTCTCATTTAAGAGATTAAATTGTTAAGAATAGGGTCGGTCATCCAAGATTACCTGGTCGAAGAGCATCTTGCATACACGCCGGATAACCCAGATTTTTGGTGAATACACCTGGCATCCAAACCAATCAAAAGGGTAAATACAGCTATGTTCATCGAACAGGAAGCCCCCAAGTGATACGTTTCTGAGCTGTGCTCAACGGGTACCTTTGTTTGAGCTTTGTTGTGCATCAAAATCTCTTTGGTCCCTGTAACTTTGGGCATCAAGCCTCTTATATTAAATGACAATAAATACTCAGTTTCGAAGAAATGAAACAACAGAGGCCCTGAATTATCAGGGATGCCGGCTTTATTATACTCATTACAATATATACATCATCAAGATATGTACATCACAACAGTTGATGGCTCAAGTATAGTAAGGCCGACGATGAGCGATATTCCACAGCCGACGAGTCTCCTCCTCCGATGTGCGTGAGTCCTTGTGGTCTCGAACATCGATAAGATAGTATGACCCGTTATTCAGATTCTTGATGACCACAAAAGGCCCTTCCCAAGGTGGGGATAGTTTATGCATATCAGTCTGATCCTGCAAAAGCCGGAGCACCAAGTCGATAACAACGTAGATCTTGCTGGTAAATCACCGAACGAGCCGCCGCAAGGTCACGTTCCTCATCCAACAGGTCAAGTGCGTCCTGTCGTGCTTTTTCGTTATCAACTTCCACATAGGCCGCCACATTGGGAGAATCGTGACGGATGTCACTAGGGAGAACTGCCTCTGCTCCGTAAACCATGAATAAAGGTGCGTAACCTGTAGATCTGTGGGGGTAGTATTGATACTCCATAACACTGAGGGTAACTCCTCCACCCAAGAACCCGGCGTCCTTTGCATAGGGACCATAATCCGGGGCTTGATGCCTCGCAGAATCTCTTGATTGGCTCTTTTAGCTTGACCATTGGACTGGGGGTGAGCCACTGATGATACGTCAAGTCGTATATGTTCTCACTGACAAAACTCTTTCATAGCACCCTTGGATAGATTAGTGCCAATCAGTTATGATGCTATGGGGAAAACCAAACCAGAAGATCACCTTTTTGATGAATTGAACCATCGTCGCTGCGTCACACTTACTAATCAGCTCTACTTTAACCCACTTTGTAAACTTATCAACCACCACCAGGAGGTGGGTCTGTTTGTCCTTGGACCTTTTGAAAGGCCCAACCATATCAAGCCCCCAGACTGCAAACGTCCAAGCAATTGGAATCAACCTCAATTCTTGAGCCGGCACATGAGCTCGTCGCGCAAATTTCTGACAACCATCACATTTACTGACTAATCCTCAGCATCAGCATGAGCCGTCAGCCAATAAAACCCATGATGGAAAGCCTTGGCTATGAGAGACTTAGAACCGGCATGATGACCACAATCTCCTTCATGAATCTCTCGCAAAATCTCACAGCCTTCTTCAGGAGAAACATAACATTGAAACGCACATGTAACACTGCGATGATGCAACTCTCCATTGACAATAGTTATTGACTTAGACCGCCGGGTTATCTGCCTGGCCAAAGTTTCATCCTCGGGTAACTCGGTCCGGGTCATATAAGCAAAATCCAATCAAGAATAACATGAAGAGTTGCCACTAGTTGTGCTTCCGGGTCAGGGATAGCTAAATCTTCCTCTGTAGGTAATTTGACTGAAGGGTTATGCAGAATATCCAGGAAAGTGTTAGGTGGCACCGGCTTACTCTGGGACCCTAACCAGCTCAAAGCATCAGGCGCCTCATTTTTCCTGCGATCAACATGTTCCACTTGATAACCTTTGAAATGGATAGTGATAGCATCAACCTCTCGTCGATAAGCCACCATGAGTGGATCCTTAGAATCCCAAGTACCAGAAACTTGTTGAGCCACGAGATCTGAGTCGCCAAAACACCTCACCCGGCTTAAGTTCATCTCTTTGGACATCCAAAGACCGTGAAGCAAGGCCTCATACTCAGCTCCATTTTTAGTACAAGGGAACATCAACCATAGAATGTAAGAAAAATTATCACCTCATGGGGAATTCAAGGCAACTCCAGCCCCCGAGCCCTCCAACTGCCGAGATCCGTCAAAGTGAATAGTCAAATACGTGCTATCCGGCTTCTCCTCAGGCATATGCGACTCTATCTAATCATTGATAGAATCCACAACTGCTTGAGACTTGATGGATGTGCAAGGCATATACTTCAAACCATGGGGACCAAGCTCGATGGCCCACTTGGCTACCCGACCTGTGGCTTCTCTTTTTTGAATAATATCCCCTAGGGGAGCAGAACTAACCACAGTGATGGGATGACCTAGAAAGTACTGCTTGAGCTTCCGGCTAGCCATGAACACCCTATATACAAGCTTCTGCCAATGTGGATATCTCTGCTTGGACTCAATAAGCACCTCACCGATGTAGTAAACCGGCCGCTGAACCGGATGCTCCTTGCCTGATTCCTTCCTTTCCACCACAATGGCTACACTGATGGCTCGACTACTGGCAGCCACATATAACAATAAAGGCTCCTTATCAATGGGAGTAGCAAGAACTGGCGGCTAAGCTAACTGTTTCTTCATGGCCTCAAACGCCTGATCAGCAGCATCACTCCAGACAAAATGATCTGTCTTCTTCATCATCTGATAAAGAGGGATGACCTTCTCACCTAACCGGCTTATGAATCGGTTTCAGCTGCAATACGACCTGCCAAATGCTGAACATCATTGATACACGCCGGCTTAGCCAGGGAGGTGGTCGCCTTTATCTTCTCCAGGCTAGCTTCAATACCTCGTTCCGAAACCAAACAAAACCAAAAGCTTGCCTGCTGGCACACCAAAAACACACTTGGCCGGGTTAAGCATCATCTTCTAGGCCCGGAGATAGTCAAAGGTCTCCTTTAAGTCATCTATCACGGTCTCCTTCTTCCTGGACTTCACCACAATATCATCCACATAAGCATGAACATTGCGCCCAATTTGATCATGGAGGCAATTTTGAACACATCGCTGGTAAGTCGCGTGGCCACTCTTGAGCACAAAAGGCATCGATACGTAACAGAAGGCTCCAAAGGGAGTAATAAAGGCTTTCTTCTCCTGGTTCTTAACTGGCATCTTGATTTGATGATAACTAGAATAAGCATCCAAAAAACACAGACGCTCATAACCCGCCATAGCATCAATAATCTGATCAATACGGTGGAGAGCAAAGGGATTAGCCATACAAGCCTTATTTAAGTCTGTATAATCCACACACATGCGCCAGGTGCCATTTTTCTTAAGCACCAGCCCCGAGTTAGCCAACCATTCAGGATGAAAAACTTCGATAATGAACCCAGCCGCCAAGAGCTGGGCTACATCCTCACCAATAGCCTTACGCCTCTCTTCATTGAAATGGCGAAGGAATTGCTTGACTGGTTTAAACTTTGGATCAATATTGAGAGTGTCTCTCAGCGAGTTCCCTCAGGACACCTGGCATATCTGAAGGCTTCCATGCAAAGATGTCTCGGTTCTCATGGATGAACTTGATGAACGCGCTTTCCTATTTCGGATCCAGATTAGCACTGATGCTAAACTGCTTAGATGAGTCGTATAACACCCACAATGCGGCTATATCTCCCACGTGTCGAGGCACAACTTAGAGGCATAGTCGCATGGTAGTTTTGTCGCAAGAGGGGTAATCTTCACACAATCCCATGTACTGAATAAGAAAGGGATAAAGAGTTGGCTTACAATCGCCACTTCACACAATACATAAATAAATCATACATCATCGAAAGTACAAACAAAGGTCCGACTACAAAACCAAAATAAAGGAAGGTAACCCCAAATGCTAGATCCCCGATCGTCCCAACTGGGCTCCACTACTGATCATCATGAAACGAAACGTAGTAACGACCCAGATCCTCGTCGAACTCCCACTTGAGTTTGGTAGCATCATCTGCACTGGCATCATCGGCACCTGCAACTGTTCGGAAGTATCCGTGAGTCACGAGGACTCAGCAATCTCACACCCACGAGATCAAGACTATTTAAGCTTATGGGTAGGAGAAGGTAGTGAGGTGGAGCTGCAGCAAGCAGTAAGCATATATGGTGGCTAACGTACGCAATTAAGAGCGAGAAGAGAAGCAAAGCAATGATCGAGAAGCTAGAAGTGATCCTAAAACTACTTACGCTCAAGCATAACACAAGACCATGTTCACTTCTCGGACTCCCGCAAAAAGAGACCATCACGGCTACACACGCGGATGATGCATTTTAATTTAAGTCAATTGTCAAGTTCTCTACAACCGGACATTAACAAATTACCATCTGCCACATAACCGTGGGCACGGCTCTCGAAAGTTTATACCCTGCACAGGTGTCCCAACTTAGCCCATCACAAGCTCTCACGGTCAACGAAGGATATTCCTTCTCCCGGAAACAGCAGATTAGTCTCGGAATCCCAGTTACAAGACATTTCGACAATGGTAAAACAAGACCAGCAAGACCGCCCGATATGCCGACAATCCCGATAGGAGCTGCACATATCTCGTTCTCAGGGAAACACCGGATGAACACTCCGTACAACTAAAACCAGCCCTCAAGTTTACCCGAGGTGGCGCTGCAAAGGACTCTAGTTCGGATGAACACTTAGAGAAGCACTGGCCCGGGGGTGTTAAAATAAAAATGACCATCGGGAGCGCGACTCCCAAGGGAAAATAATAGGTGGTGGTGGGAAATGTTAAAACCAGGGTTGAGCCTTGCTGGAGGAGTTTTATTCAAAGTGAACTATCAAGGGGTTCCCATAACACCCAACCACGTAAGGAACGGAAAATCAAGGAACATAACACTGGTATGACGTAAACTAGGGCGGCAAGAGCGGAACAAAACACCAGGCATAAGGCCGAGCCTTCCACCCTTTACCAAGTATATTGTGATATCCCAACATAACCATGTTCCAACACGGAACAAACTTCAACTTCACCTGCAACTAGTAACGCTATAAGAGGGGCTGAGCAAAAGCGGTAACATAGCCAAACAACGGTTTGCTAGGAAGGTGGGTTAGAGGCTTGACATGGCAACATGGGAGGCATGATATAACAAGTGGTAGGTAGCGTGACATAGTGATAGAGAGAGCAACTAGCAAGCAAAGATAGAAGTGATATCGAGGGTATGATCATCTTGCTTGAGATCCCGCAAGGAAGAAGAACGAGTCCATGAAGAAGACAAACAGACGTAGTCGAACGAATCCTCACAACTCTGGAACAAAACCGAAGTTAACGAGAGAAGCAACCCGGAAAGAAGCAAGCAACATAGTAAACACATAAGCATAAACATGGCATGATGCACAACCAAGGATGATGCATGTCCGGTTTACATATGCACGGCATGACAACGTGCACAAACAACACTACAGGTTAAGCGAAGCTCAATATGCAACGAGTTGCATATTGATGAGACACCACATGACTTATTTAGTTCTCTCCCGTTTATGTACCCAACAATATTAAATGTTGTTAAACATGGCAAGGGGTGAAGCATAAGTAAACTAACTATTTAGGCAAGTTTAAATGAGGCCAGAAATAACAGACACCAATTCCGGAAAATCCCCATATGCATATTGTGAATTTGGTACTGTTCTTCCCTAAATCATATTTTAGAGTTATTAAACATGCAAGATGAGAGCAGCAAGTTAAACTAGGCATTATACCACCCCATTTACATATATTTTTTATTAAATTTGGAGCTACGGTTATTTAGTTATGAAATAAAGCATTTTAGCATGTCCTTTATGCAAACAGACATTTAAACATTTTCAATATGGATGAAAGTTGCAGATTATGAAAGTTCTGGAAAATCTGAACATTTTACCTATATGACATGAACTATTTGGATGCGTGGATATTTAGTTATTGCCAAAATAATACAGTGGCAATTCTGTAAAAGTGCAATGCACTGGAAATTAAATAAATCGACACTCAGAAAAAAACATGCATGGGCCTGAAGCATTAGAGTGCAGCGGCCCAGAAAGATTTGGCCCAACGGTTGAGTGGATGCGTGACAGAGAGGATGACGAGTGGGGTCCCACTGTCATAGAGGGGACATAGGCAAAAATTGGTGTTCTAAATATGTTCCCGAGGGGGTTCGAACCCGGCTCTACAGGTTAAGCGGGAGCGGGTCAAGCCACTGGTCTAGGCTCTGAGTGTTTGTAACAGGGGAGGCAACATTACTTTTGAACCATTACAAAGCGGAAGCTGGTTTCTTCTTCGTTGCCCGAGAAGAAGGTGACGACGCCGGCGAGCAACGACGGAGCAGCAGGGCTCAGGATGCGACAGCGGGGTTGCAGAACAGGGGCACGGTGAGGCTGCAAGGGCACGGGAACGAATGGCTGCTACTAGTCGGTGTTGTGCGCGTGCGCGAGCGGCGGAACAAGGGCTTCGAGAATGAGCTCGAGCAGGAGCTCGTCTCAGCCACGGCAGCGAGGCACGACGAGGCGCTGGCTATGTGCATGAGCGCGTGGAGCTGCGGTTGCATGCGCGTGTGCAGCACTTGAGGGAAGGCCGCAGCGAGGCAGCGAGGTGAAGCAAAGCAGGGGCCCGAGCGAGGCGAGCGGGGACAAGATCCGGACAGGGCACGACAGCCTTTCTCTAAAAGTTTCAGAGATTCACTGGAGCAGCGAGGGCACGACAATGGCATGGATCTAGTGATGACTCCGGTGACCTAAACTCGACCTGAAGAAGAGGGAGGGAAGCAGGTATACCTAACTCACCCTAGGACACGGTGACAAAGACGGAGACGAACCAGCGACGACGCAGTCGAGCTCTAAACCCGATGCAGTTCCTATCCGAGGAAGAAGGAAGTAGGGGTGGACGCCAGGCGTGGGACTTGGTGACTCCTTAGGCGACGCAGAGGATGCAGTGGACGAAGAGGACGTCGACAAACTTGCCGAACACGATCGGCGTGGAAGAAGACGAAAGAGTTCACGGCGGCGACATGG
Source organism: Triticum aestivum (assembly GCF_018294505.1). Classification (NCBI taxonomy): domain Eukaryota; kingdom Viridiplantae; phylum Streptophyta; class Magnoliopsida; order Poales; family Poaceae; genus Triticum; species Triticum aestivum. Next base: position 369,053,093 of record NC_057800.1, on the reverse strand, counting down.
CTGGTCCTCCGATGACCTCGGCGCGGGGCCTGGATCTCGATCTAGCAGCACCCTTAGGGTTTCTTGAGGGAGGGGAAAGCGAGAGGGAGTGTGTGGCTTGCATCTGGCGCGGATGGGCTGCGGAAAAGGGCGGGGACGAGGCTGTGCGCGCTCGCGTGACCCTGCTGTGGCCATGTGCACGGCGCGGCTGGAGGTCGACGAAAAGGTGAGGGGTGCGTGCACTGTAGCTAGAGGCTGACAGATGGGGCCGGCCTAGCCACGTGGCTACGCCGCAACGAGGGAGAGTGGGTGCGCGGGTGAGAAAAAAATAGCGGGAGAGAGAGGCGCGAGCGACGAGTGGGCTAGCTGGGCTAGCTGGCGTAGGGTTTAGCTGGGTCGAGGCCTCTGCTGCTACTGGGTTGCGCCTGCTGCTTACTTCTATTTGAATTTCTTCAAATGGAAAACGAAATGAAAAGACCAGGGGCATATGGAAGGAATTTGGGAAATATAAAAATAATCCCATGATCCTGAAATTGTGCTACAATTTATGAAACTGTCCTGAACATTTTTAGAGGTAGAAAAATAAAACAAGTTTGAATATAAGTCGAACTTGAGGCATTTTTGAACCTAACCAAAACAAATCCAAATAGAATGACATTTGGCAGAGAAGTTAATGATGAGGTGTGAGATTTGCAGGGAGAAGTTGAACATTAATGGAGGATGGCAAAATGTCACTTGCAAAAAGAAAGAAAAGAGAAGGAAGGAGAGGTGGTGATGCATGGATCACACATGGGGCATGCAACAAAATGTCATGCATGAATAGCACAATGCACATGATGATCATGGCAACAACATAATGCAATATGACAATGAGATGGGCATGTCAATGCAATATAACCAAAGATGAACATGATACAAGAAGAGAAAATGTGACAAAGGCACTCAACATAGAGGAATGAAATATGCAAAATAGTTATGATAATGCAACAAACAAAATAAACACACGATAACAACGAAAAGAAAAGGAAGGCATCTGGAGCATCGGACTCGGGGCGTCACAACATTCCACCACTACGAGAGGATCTCGTCCCGAGATCTAGGATGGCACCGGGAAGAAACGGAAGAGGAAGAGGTAAAACAAAGTTGCTTTTTTTGACAAATGAGTGAAACCAAAGAACCTTGAAAGGTTGAACAACTGGAAAGAAGAGAAAAAATAACAACGGAGATGAACGAAGTTGAAAACACTCCGTTAGGAAAGAGGAACAAGGAACACCATGTGAAACTTGGAGGTTGCAAAACTATGAATGCCGAGCACAATGGAGAAGAAGGAATTGAAACCACTCTGGTTGAAACGAGATAAACAAGGAACAAGGAAGAACAAATTCAAACAACACTCCCGTTGAAAAGAGATACAAGACTTGATAAGATGAAAAGAACTTGAGTAGAGGACACAACACTATGGTTAAATGGATAAACTAGAAAAGAATATGATCTTGGCAAAAATGAGGTGATCGGACGAAGAGAGCAACAACACAATGCCTCCGGAACAAAAGAATAGAAGTTGGGTCGTTGGAAAGAAAAGAATTGAGAATAAATGACATTTCTCCCAACTAAAATTAAAAGAGCATCTTGAGGAGAAAGGCTTGAACGGAGTTGGTGAAAAATCAACAACAAAGATATGATTCCCGTGGGCTTATGTAACCATCTCAATAAATTGAGGCTAATTCTGCCACCAATGAAAACAAAGATTGATTGAGAACAACGAAAAGATGAAAACTTCTTCACCAAGATGAGAAGGAGAAAATTGGATCATTGATGAGCACCACAAATAGCTATATTCCTTAGGGAAGGTTGTAAGTGAAATATAACCCAATATAACTCCGACAAAAGATTGATGGGCTGAAAGATCTCATGAACAAAGAGAAAATGATGGTTTTAAAATATCTCATTCCTGACAACTTGTTAATCATGAAACACGAAGAGAAATGATCAAGAATGGCATAACACCACCTCAAAGATAAGATAAAAAGAACTACATTTTGGAATGTAAGATGAAGAATGCTTGCACTCCTCAAAACAAAACATGTGTTGAGCACCATGATTATCTTTGAGTATAGCTTGGCGGATCATAACTTTGAGAGAAATCTTGAGGACAATTGAAGAATGAAAGGAATCCTTGATGAACTACCACATAGAGCCTCCCTGAAGAACTCCGGTAATAAAAGGAAAGATGAGTTGAGAACACAAGGTGAAGCCTTGCGATGATATAGATGGGGATTCACGACGAGATAATGTAGAAAAAACTTGGAACTCGGGAAAGAAAAGGTGAAGGATCTTGAACCGAGAAATGTGATATGACGAACAACTCCAGAGAGAAAGATGAATCACCTGGATGAACCAAGAATAAGAATTATGTTATGCGTATCCTTCACCAATTTAGATTGATGACACGCAATGGATTTCGCATACTACTTATTCTCGTTGAAAAGGATTAAGATAGATATAGAGCCAACTTGGGAAGGTCTTGAACGAATCAACGGTAGGATTTGGAAACAACGAATGAATTGATATGAAAACGAAGGAAGAAGAATCTTGAACAAACCACCATAAGAATTGAAAATGAAAGTGGCAAAAGCACAATTCACCAGCAAGAATTGGAAAATGAATGAAGATACTTAAGAGAATCAAGATGCAAGAGAACAAAGAGATCGCAGACTGATTAAAGAATGCTTGAATGATGCACCGGTAAGATTTGGAGAACGAGAGCTGAAAGCTGGAATGAATTATTCTGTGATGATGGACTCTGAAGAATCAAACTGAAAAAATACTCCTGAATTGCTCCGGATGGGTGAAAAGGATTCTCACAATCGAAAACAATTATGAGAAGATGGCAGAAAGCTTGAACTACGAATCTTTGGAAGAACAGGTGAGGATTTAAGAGGAACTCCTCTTCGGTCTTCAAAATCCAAGAAGGACGACGAGAAACACCACTATGAATTATTGAGATAGTCCGAGAGAATGAATAATGAAGAAGTTGAGCCAACAATGAAAAGAATTTGAAAGATCTTGGAGGAAGACATATGACTGATGATAATTCATTCTTATGTCAAACTTCAAAAAGAGTTTGAGGATAGCTCCGGGAAAATTAGAAGAGTCAGGTAAGATCCTGGGAAAAGACCTGTGGGTTAGGTCCCACTCAAAAGAAACACCGTTGAACGGTTTAAAAGATAGATTGCGCCGGTTGAATTAAATGGCTTGAATAAGGTAAGATCTCGAAATAGCTTGAAAGGATTACAAATAGAAACTTGAATCTTCTGGGATATCTTCAACACTCCAGATAACCATGAATAGCAAGAGGTGGATGATTAAGAAGTGCACCGGCATGAGAAAACATTTGAAACGAGGAAAGGATATGATCAATACCGAAAGATTGCATTGAAAACACCGAGGAAGATAAGAGAACAAAGAATGATAAACTTGAAGCTTCCTTTAGCATCTTCATGAGAATCACCAGATAAGAACACTGAAAGAAAGGAATGAAGAAACTTCACATCCATAAGATGGATACTTGATTAAAAAATCCGAGTCCTTGATACAAAGGCAACTAGGGGACGGATGAAACGAACAACGTTGGGAAAACTGTCAGGTGATCTTGCGGATGTTGAAAATGATCGGATCCACTTGAAGAGAAGCACGTCGGTTGGAAGAAGAATTAACATGACAATCTCGATTATCAAAAAGGATTAGCACTCCCATAGAAATATGAGAACACCATTTGGAAAAGGTATGGAATCAACACTTGACATTGAAGCAACTCGAATACCACAAACCAAAACAAAAACAAAGGATTGACTTGCAGAATAAGCCAGAACAAACATATGATAGATCCCATATCGTATCATGTGTCTGTTGGAAAGATAGCCTACGTGATACTCTAATTCCCACTTATAAACTCCCGAAACTTTCTGGTTATGCAATCAGGTGTTGGGGATATAGGGGAAGCAATATATCTCACCCAAACTAACAATTCCTACATCCAGCTGTATCCATCCTTCAACACATAACCAAGAAACCTTCGGAAATCGTGTACCTCAACCTTCGAAAAGCATCCATTATATGTGTTAGGGCAATACTCCTGAACTCCCACCCCAATACTGGGTGGCGTCGAGGTTATCTCACCAAGAACTGCATAAAAGAGATTTTCGATGTCATCAAACTCAGGTATTCTAGAACTACAACGATGAAATTATGACGACAATACCTCAGAGCTCAACTCCCCGGGACACTGCCACAACCCCTAAATGTCAGGAGGCACCAAGAACAATGTTCTCGTCACAAGACAATCGGAACGATTCCAAGATACCCGCGTGATCCTAATTTTTTTTCGTGAAATTTGAGGAGAGGGAAGTCAAAACTTCTACGTCAGGAGGCCTCACTAGAGCGACGAAGGGACTAAGGAGTAAAAAATCCTACTCTCCGATATATATAATCCTAAGACTCAAAACATTTTGTTCTAGACTCAACAACGTCGGCGATTTGATCAAGAAGGGGGCTCCTAAGTCGGGGATGGCTCTGATTACCAACTTGTAACGCCCACAATGCGGCTATATCTCCCACGTGTCAAGGAATATTCTTTTTGTTAGCATTACAGCCCACATTGTCGGGAATCTAATAATTTACAGCCCATTTGCTAATTCTTAAGGTTTTTTTGGAGCCCATATTCTTTTTGTTAGCATTACAGCCCACATTGTGGCAACGGTTAAAAAATTATACGAAATTTTGCATATTTTGGTGCGGTCCGAACTGTTTTTAATCCCAAAATTTCGAATCACATTCAAACTGATTTTAAAAATAAATGTATATCAATATAAAATCCAACAAATTCTCCACGCATAAAAATTAATGTAATTTAAAATCTTGAAATGAAAAAAAATATTTGAAACTAATTGTCGGTTTGATGTGTTTTAAAAATGTACAACCCATTTCTCATTACTGATGGGCCATTTCCTCGGCCAGCGGAATGAAAGCTCTCCTCGTCTTGAAAGATTTGAAGCCCAACAGGCCTGACAAAGCGACTTACTTGGCAAATCACAAATAACTGGGCTGTGGCCGTGGACCCAGCTGTCAGCCACTCCACGTACAGTACTCTTTCGGTGGAAGTCGTTCCTTGACCACGTTGACCACGCCGTGCGGAGAGTACCACGGCGGTGGACGACGGCGAGGCCTAGGAAGGGAACGACGCGGTAGTGGAAGCCCGCGCGGAGAGGACTACGAGGGTTTACTGGTTCGGCTGCGGTGTGAGGCTGCCGTTGCCGCAGGGCCTGGCCAGCGGTGGGAATAGTAGGGGGCGGTGAGGCCTGTGCTGCAGCACAGCCGGCCATGGGAGGCAGGAGCATGCGGCACGACCGGCGCTGCTTTGGGCGGCTGGAGAAAGAAGACCAGAGGTTGAAGAAGCACTACGGCCGTTGGATGGACATCGTATGGTCACTGGAGCTAGAATCATTCATATTGACTAAGTTGACAAAGCCCTTCGTCCCCGTCAACTTAGTAGGCCCACAAGTCAGCCTCCCAGCAAGGTGGGTCCCAGCTAGCCGGGGAGTATTCATTTTTTTGTGCGTGATAAGGAGGCACTTCCAGTGGATCCGAGCTGACAGCGGGGGGAACGTTTTTTTGTGAAATACGGTGGCCCGTCTGGTGGGTCCCAACAGTCAAGGGGAAACGATTTTTTTCGCAAAATACTGGTGGCCCGTCCGGTGGGTCCATGCTGTCAGGTGGAGGAATCATTATTTTCCGAGTAATAAGGAGGCACTTCCTTGCTGCCGCCGTGGACCCAGCTGTCAGCCTCTCCACGTACAGTCCACGTCTGATGGAAGTCGTTCCTTGACCATGTTGACCACGCCGCGCCGAGAGCACCAGGGTGGTGGACGACGGTGAGGCCTAGGAAGGGGACGACGCGGAGCCGGTGAAGACGCGGCAGTGGATGCCCACGCGGAGAGGAGTATGAGGGTTCACTCGTTCGGCTGCGGTGTGAGGCTGCTGTCACCGCTGGGCCTGGCCAGCGGTGGGAATAGTAGGGGGCGGTGAGGCCTCCGCGGCAGCACAGCCGGCCACGGGAGGCAGGAGCAGGCGGCACGACCGGCGCTGCTTTGGGCAGCTGGAGCAAGAAGACCAGAGGTTGAAGAAGCACTACGGCCATTGGATGGACATCGTACGGTCACTACAGCGAGAATCGTTTATATTGACTAATTTGACAAAGCCCTTGGTATGTTAACTTAGTAGGCCCACAGGTCAGCTTCCGAAATGGTGCGCCCCAAATGTCAGGGGGAGGAATTATTTTTTGGGCGGGTGAAGCTAGAATATCCGAGATTGAAGAAGAAGCACGGCATCCGTTGGATGGACATCCAACGGCCACTGCTGCTAGAACCGTGTGTTGACTATAAGTTGACAAAGCCTTGCATACGCGTCAACTCTATTTTTTAGGGGATGCGTCAACTTAGTATGGCCTGAAGTGTGTGGAAGAGAACTTATAGCCCATTTGAGATTTGTAAGAATATGTAGCCCATTTTTGAATTCTAATAGAATTTACTACAGCCCATTTACAGTTTGTTAGAAGTACAACCCATTTCAACCAACCGTTCAAAACAGAATTCAATCAAATTTCCCACATTTTGATGGGATCCAAAATATTTTTATCCCAAAATTTCTAGTCAGATTAAATACAATTTCAATATAAATTTATATTACGTAAAAATCCAACAAAACATTGCGCTTGCAACAATTAATGAAATTAAAATTTTCAATATCCAAAAATAATATTTTATAAAGTAATCACGTGTTTGGTGTATTTTTTATAGTTACTGCCTAGTTTTTATAATTACATCCCATTTATTATTTCTTAAAGACCATTTTCTTGTTAATCCTAATGCATCCCTCCTAGGAAAGACTTGCAGCCCAGCGGGGCGGAGAATAACAACTTGACCTTGCCTGGGTATTCCAAAAAAAAGTATAGCTGGGCTAGCCATTTTCAGCTTGAAAAAAATTAATATCTGAGCTGGATATCTGGCCTGGGCTAGACGGGCCACAGCCCGCCCAGTTAATACCTGCAGCGATGTTTTTGTTGTTGTTCAGAGGAGAAAAATTAATATCTGGGCTAAACATCGAAAAACTCTGTAGTGCTCACACCTCAAAAACACAAATACTGCTCGAGCTACTTGGTCCCAGCTGTCGGCCGCTTCTTGTGCAATTCTCTCGTTTATTGACTACTACATAGGTTGACAATGGTGTGGGACCATGATGTCAGGAAACCAGGGGGAAGCAAAATAAATTACTCCAGCGAGCGCTTCCACCTCTGCCTTGTTGTCTCCCATGGAAACCCCTTTCCTCCCATTTTTTTGCTCGGGCAAGGACCAATGCATGCAGCATGTCCATGCGGTTATTAGTCAAGAAATAAAAGCGCTTTGCATGCTATGAATTACGATGGCCTGCATGGGTAACTAATAAGGCATCCTCTTAACTGCTGTGATTAAATGTTGTGTTTAGAAGAGAGAAATATTCTTCTTTTCCACCAATCTGCTTGCACCTAGGTCGTGATGCACCTTCTAATACGACTTATTCACCTAGACGGAGGGAGTATAGTTTTATACACATATATATATAATAAGGAGGCACTTGCGTACGTGAGGCTATGGACCTGGTGGGTCCCCATTGTCATCCTCTCCAAGTAAAGTCATCTCCTCGCCCGCGCGCGCTTTCCGCCTGAAACAGTCAGCGCCGCCCGCCCCGCTTCCCGGTGCAGGCGATTGCTCCACCTTCAAACGATACAAGTGTCGTCCGTCCGTCCATCTGCCGCCCACATTAATGATACGCGGTTTCCGAGGCGGCTACTCCGGCGCCGCACGTCCGTCCCTCCGCCCGCCCACCATTGCTATATAAACTGCTGCGCCGGCCATAGCCGCAGTCATCCGCATCCGTTCCCTTTCTCCTGTCCACACCACTACTGCCCACCATGGCTTCCTCGCACTCCAGTGCTCGTTGAGATGGGTGGACGACGGACCACAAGGAGATGGCAGCCATTGCTGCCGACCGGCTGGCGGCAGGCAGCCGGAGGACGACGACGTCCCAATGGAGAACATGGTAGTCGACGATCCGGCGCCAACCCCCTCCTCCGCGCCATCCTCGCCGGTGCATTGCACCATGACCATCGGCGAGGCCCGTGCCCAATATACGGACAATGTAAGGCAGATGCCTCAGGAGCAGTTCCGGGAGGCGCAGGCCGACGCCGCCTAAAACCATCATCTCCTCCAGGAGCACCTACAGGTGGAGGAGCATATCGCCGCGGAGCGGGCGGAGCAGGAGGTGCTGCTCGACTCGTACCGCTCCGCCCGCAAGGGCCGCCTCGAGCGCTGGCGGTACCGCATGCGGGTGGCGGAGGCTACGACCACCTACAAAGAGGCAAGAAAAGAGGGTGATGAAGCGGGCGAGGCGCTGTTTGGCGAGACCGAGGACGAGGCAGAGGACAATGCCGGCTTCGACGAGTCCCCGCTCCGCTGGCTTCGACGAGGCCCTGCTCCACCGAGGCCCCGCGGCGCCAACAACGAGGTAGAGGACACCGCCAGCTCCGTCGAGGCCCCGCCCCACCAACAATGAGGCAGAGGACATCACCGGCTCATCTGAGGCCCCACCCTGCCGGCAACGTGGGGCAGGATTTCCACTACTCTGCTGAGGCGCCGCCCGCCGGCAAGGAGACAAAGGACATCGCTGGCTCCGCCGAGGCCCCGCCCCGCTGCAAACAAGGCCGCACCACACAGAAAACATTGAAGAGTAGAACACGGTAGGTCGCTGCCGCTCGGGTCCAAGTAAGGCCACCGCTGATACCCTCCTGTTGAAGCCTAGCTAGGCGGGTTGACCATTGACGGCCGGTTAGCTTCTTGGCGGCGACGTGGAGTCGGGGAGTTCTGCTAGAGAATAACTCTGCTTCTACTTAACTGCTGGTGCAGTTGGCTGACTGACTGACACATGGGCCCAATAGGCCACATGTTAGTTACGCAACTGCACATGCAGTTAAGTCACTGAAGCTTCTATTCGGCTCAGCGGGACACAGGTGGGTAGCTTCGGTTAATTAATTATACCTCCAGCGCACCCCTTTTTAGTTGAAGAATGTATGAAATGTAATGAAATCTGGCATGTTTATATGAAATCCGACCGTGTATGAATGAATTTATTTCGATTAGTTTGAATTCCTGTATCAATGGCATTGGATGAACATGCAAAACAATATGTACTAGCATTATTCCCAGGGTGATCACCTCGTTTGCAGTAGTTTCACATGTACTCCCTCCGGTCCTTTCTAGTCTACATACAAGTTTTGTCTGCAGTCAAAGTATCTCTACTTTGACCAATCTTATAAAAAATGTATGCACTTTCATAATGTGCGAAGTAAAAAGGAACAGAAGGAGTACAAAGAGTTTGAGCAGCTTTTTAGCGTTTCTATACATTGCAATCAAACACACAGGCCTGGCAATTCATAGAGAACATTCAAAACAATCGATGATTATGCATCTTAGCGACTCACATGTCAGAAGCAATATTTACTTCACAACTAAAGAATAAAGAAAAAAATGATCGACGCTGCTGACAGCAAAGGGTATCCCATTCGAAAATATCAAACACATGTCTTACTAAAATCAATGAGCAAAATTTGACAAGGTTGTCCCATTCCAAAATATAAAATGCCTACGATTGTTGAATGGGCAGGGTTTGCCATCAGTTCGGACATTGACATGGCACCTCGTGCTAAATAAACCTGTTGTTCTTTTGTGCATTTCCACCAAAATCAACCAAATTCGAGCGTAGCTTGTATGATTTCGCCCTTATATGTTGCAACACCTTGAACTTATCGGCAGCTCCTTTCTTGTGGTGGAAATGATTGATTCGATGTATTCATGAACATTTTGTGCAGTTCCCATTGAAATCAAGCTGAGCACCCCTGTTTGCACAAATACAAAAAAGTGATTAGTATAGAGCAAACTGTACTATGAATTGACAGTTTCAACAGGCACATACATGGTCCATGTAGAGCACACTTTTAGAAAAATGGAACTCGCCAGAAAGAATCCTAGAACAACATTGTACTCGCGCATCACAGCAAAAAAATGGAGATTTTATCAGTCCTTTTGAGATAAAGTTAGTTTGGTCTTGTGGGGAGTAACGTAACCATCCTTCAACTGCTACTTCTAATGATAAGATAGACAGGGCTTCTTCATCCTGGCATAATCGAAACTAGTCACTTCACGTACTCCATATTCTTCTTCAGAGGAAGATGATCCTGTTGTGCAAAGACAGGAGGACTACTCAATGCTAGCATCACTATTTGCTCGAAAAAAAGGAAAGGAAATATTTAAAACAACACAGATGAAGCACTTCTCAAGGACAATACCACTTTTTCATGACAGTGTCTAAACAGTAGCACAAAACCAATAGAGATGACAAAGCTCAATCATATGGATGAAATCAGTGGGCGAGTACCAACCTTTGTCGGGAGGCTTATTGTGTAGACCATACAGATGAAGCAATTCTCCGGAACCATCTGTTGCAATCTACGGTGGTGGCCATGCTTACTACATACTCCTCGATTAGTTTAATGTTTCCAACATCTTCTTGTGCAGTTCCACTAAAATATATGGTATCTTCAAAGAAGATCCCTGTTTGCACAAGTAGAGATAATTACATATTACATTAAGAGTGGCATCAAATCAATGGTAAAACAATTGCTCGTTCCAGCCATAGCAATACATTAAGATGCAAAACTATATCATTACTTGTGTCATCACAGTTCCAGTGCTTCATTACAGCACCGGGAGTTGATTTTTGTTTTTCTTCCCCTTGTTCTTCCCCTTCATCACTTGGTTCAATAACAAACAAGCTTCGCCTTCAATGTAAGATTTGGCATGTAAATTAGGGAGCACAAGTATAGTACTAAACTTAATTTTCTCATGAAAGTTGGAAAATACAGGTCAGCAGTTGTGAAATATACTTATCTTACCTCAATGGGATATTACGGTGCACATACAGATTGGAAGTCTTGTCTCCATTTGTGCAGTTCACTAAAATCAAGCAACATTATCGTACAAGTAGCACAACATATGAATGCACACTGCAGAATCATGTGAAAGAAGGCTAGTACTGACCTCTCACGATGCGGAATTCAAACAACTCACAAGAAGAAGATCTGAACCAAATTTGCCTTAACAGATAGGAAGTAAGATCTCCTCTTGTGCAGTTCCACTAAGATCAAGCAATCAAGCAAAGTTGTCGGTGTGACATTTTGGTTAAACTGCACAAAACACTCTTAAAACAAAAGTGTTTTGTGCAGTGCAACAAAAGGTCACAATGGCAACAAGGTGAAGCAGATAACCCTGTTTACACAGAGGTGCAAAGGAAACAATTGGTGGTCAATAACGGTGGATGACACAGAGGACAACAAAAGGAAGCATCTACCTTATCTAAATGGGAAAGAAAGCAAGACAGTAGCATTTCTCAAACGGTGGCATTGATTAATATTAACATAGAGATTATATTAACAATAAAATTTGTTAAACATGTAATTTTCTTTTAACTGTGGCATTGCATCAATTTTCCAGCGGCATTATTAGAGGGTGTTTGTTTACAGGGACATTTTGGTGTAGGGACTAAAAAAACTCCATGTCAGTCCCATCTAAACCAAAGAGGAGGGACTTTTAGGGACTAAAAGTGGGCATTTGGGACTGAAGAAAGAAGACCCCGAGGGAATCTTTTTGGGACTTTTTCCAACAGTTGCCCCTGCCACGCATCACACCTTGTCTCTATTAGTTCATTAATAGGGGTAACATGGTCTTTTAGCATGTCATTTAGTAACCTCTAGTCCATGTTTAGTCCCTGGAACCCAGCAGATAGGGACTAGCGAGTTTTTAACCAAACAGGGCCTTAGATTAACAACAGCTAATGAGTTGCACGGGATAGTGGACGCACCCATACCATGTGCATCTACCGATGTACTTGGTCATGCATAGTCTATTGCAACAAAGAACAAACAACCAAGGAGCATATTTGTGTTGGTCCCAGTTTTGTTATCTTTAGACGCCTTTCCCTATGTGAGCGCATCAAATCTAGTCCTGCTCAAACTCTATAGCCTTGCCCCTTCCTTTCCTTTTTGAACTAGTACTTTTGCCCCTTCCTTTCCTCTTTGAACCACATCCTAGATTTATGCGATACAACTTTCCCCACTACTTCCCCCCATTCCTTTCCTCTTTGAACCATGTCCTAGATTAATGTTATACAACTTTCCCCCTTCATTTCCTCTTTGAACCATGTCCTAGATTCATGCTATATACAACTTTTCCCACTACTTTCCTCTTTGAACCACGTCCTAGATTCATGGTATACATGCAGCTAGAGCAATGCATGTGGAGTAAGTAAATTATACCTTAAGGTTCTTGGGGCATGGTTCGGTGGGAGACGGGACGACGGCAAAGAAGAAGGGGTCGAAGGCCCTCCCACGCTGCTGCTGGGTGGAAAGTGAATAGCTGCGTCGGTAGTCCCTCACCAACGGCGACAACGTTAAGCCTCCTTCCCTTCCCGGCGGACGGATCCTGCCGGCTCTTTGAGCAGCAGTGAGGGTAGAGAGAGGCCAATGAAGTCTTGTTTAGATCTGGAGAGGGCGGGAGAGTGTGAAGAGAGCAATTACAAGCACTGAGGCTCCAGCGGGAGAGGGCGAGAGAGTGTGAAGAGAGCAACTACAAGCGCTGAGGCTCCAACGTGTATATATATACTGGAGAGAGAGTGTGAAGCGTGCAAACCCTAGAAAACATTTTTACCAGTCAAATAATCCTCCTGGCACAAATTATGCTCAAGTGTAGTTATCGAACCCGAGACCTCAAGTTTGATGAGCGAACAGGCTAACCAGCTACACAACCCTCCCGTTATGTTCAACGAGAGGGAAATAACCTTTTATACATTCCTGCATTCGTGTGACAAGCATGCCATGTTTGTTTGTGTGTGGGAGTCATTGGGGTTTCAATCATAATCGTGTCATGTTGCTTTGGTGGTAAGACTATCCACAGTGGTGCAAAAATAATGCAGCCTTAGTCACCTTACCTCTCTCCACGTAGTATGTTGGGTCCCACCAGTCATAGGGTGAAACAAACAAATTAATAAGAAAAATTAAAAGCACCAGCGGTGTATCTTACCTCACACATCTCGCTACTGCTCGGGAACACTGTCCAATTGATCCCTCTGTTCGCTCACGTACTATTTTAAGTGAATCCTTATTATAACATGCACACAAATTTTGGGCACTTGTATTCGACTTAAGTCAGTGTGCCACCCTATTTTGTATACTTACTACTCCCTCCGTCTAGGTGTAATAAGTCACGTTAGAAGGTGTAACGGGACCAAGGTGCGTGCGTGTGCGTGTGTGTGTGCGTGCGTGTGTGTGTGTGTGTGTGTGTGTGTGTTTAACACCATGTGTGTGTTAGAGAGAGCGACAGATTGACCTACTCCTACAGACAGATGTTGTGTAGTGTACGATTTTAGCCGTGAGAGTCGGTGCATCCTCTCGTTTCCGGGCGTGTCCGGTAGGGACATGCGGACAACTGCCACACCCGCTCCTGACCATCCTGGCCCACCCAAAGCCCCTCCATCGCCCGCGTGCGCTTCCCGCCCGAAACGGTCAGCGCCGCTCCAAAGAATCGGTGCCGCATTCATGCCCGGGCAGAGCGGACGCGACCTCTCACTGGCGCAAGAGTGATGATTGCTTCGTCCGTCCAACTTACTGCTGGGTCTATGTGATTTGACGGCTCATTGGTCTTTATTACTGAGGTGGTAGGACTGCTGGATGTCCCACGCTTTTGGCGGAAGGAGGTATACAACTACTAGATTACAATTTTTTCCATTCTTACAGCGGAGGCGTGCAAGAGCAGTGAAAACACGCAGGCTCAGTGATTACATGGCCCAGCTCACACTATGACTGTGCGACACCTAACTCTTTACATAGTACTCCCTCCGTTCCTAAATATTACTAGATGAGTCCCTGCACATTGGCGTGGAACAGCGGTATATCTCTCTGCGCAAAATTATCGATTTCATAGAACAAAAAAAACTCAATAACCGCATGACAAATGTGGTAGCCAAACTAAATAAACTCCCATCATCATTTAGATCATCCCACGTAAGGAAAAAAGATCAGCCAACTCCTACTGCATAATGGGATTATATTTTTCTTTTTGAAATGTTAATGGGACATAAAAGCTCACTTACATGCATGCTACCGGTGCATGCTTGCATGCAGACATGTTGATGTGATTTAAAACCCACTCACATGCATGTGGCACGGTATTTCTGCATGCTTGCATGTGGCTTAGTGCGGAGCCTCTCAACATCAAGATCTGGCGGCTATTATGGACTGATTACTTCATCTAACGGCTACATCAATTTTGATGACGTGGCTCAAGGAGAGGATAGAGAATTCCTAGTAGTGGGCGCTAGCTATTACTAGTAGACATAAGTCTTTGTAGATATTCCACTACATACGGAACAAAATGAATGAATCTACACTTAAAATGCATCTATATACATCTGCATGTGGTTCATGGTGAAATCTCTACAAAGACTTATATTTAGGAACGGAGAAGTACTAGTATAGTACGTACTATAATTTATCAGCGAGATTAATTTGTACAATGCTATGAAGCTTCCGGCTTCTGTTACATGTATCTTGCGTCCAAGGTTGTCCGTTGCAACATTTCATCAAATACAAAGGAGACTAACATGCATGCTATTGCATCTCAATGATTGACAGATCATAGCAAATATGTACTCCCTCCGTTCCAAAATAAGATTATCAACTTTGTGCAAACTTTAGTACAAAGTTGTACTACTACTAAAGTTGACACTTATTTTGGAATAGAGGCAGCTAAAGAAAAAGACGATCCATGCAGTCCCTAGCCCTTGAACTGTGAACCCTGACCAGGCTTCAATTTGCTGGCAACGTTCGAGCTTCCTAATAAATGAAGTTTGCAACCTTTTGACCATCGGATCATTTTGTATAGTTTCACCAAAATCGAGATGAGCATCCCTGTGGCAAACAAATTGAACAAGCGTGATTAGAATAAGATTACTAGGACTAGTTGATGAGACATAAACTCGTCACAAATACAGTACGTAGAAGCCAGTAGAGGTATGTGCGGGGCAAAGAAGTAGAGAAATATCCACATGGAGTGATGTGGGTAGTTGAAGCAGTGGTGCAAGCCTGCTGTAAAGGGAGTTGTACCTAAGGGACGTAGCTCAACCTTGAGGAGGGCGGCGGGAGGCGGCAACTGCCCACGTCGCGGCAGTGAGCAAGTGACGAAGGCAACCTCACCGGCTTTGTGAGACAGAACGGCGGGGACCCCTGATCGGGACGTGCCGGCAGTGGGTTTTCGCCGTCGGCGACAGCCACCACATCTACACTAAGCATCCACCCCTTCCCCAAGTGGACGTGATCCGCGGGGATGTTAGAGATGTGGCAACAGTCATTTTGTGCGAGAGAGTGTGAAGAGAGCAACTCCAGCAAGCAACCGTGTAGGCTGGCCCGTCCTGACTATGTATATAGTGGAGCAGTTTCCTTTTCTCTCCATATGAACCTATCATATTGTGTACGTGCCACTGAAGAAAAAAACTTTATTTATAAATGACGTGGCACCTACCACTCGTTCTCCTATAACCTTGCGCTTGGCATCTCCAAAATATTAACCTTGCGATTGGCTCTTCGCCTCTTCGGGATGTCGGGCAATAATGGTAGTGCAGTATATATCGTTCTAGCTATATGAGACCGAATGAATTGCTGCATGTCCACCACGTGGGCGAGGGTCGAGGGGCGAGGGAGAGTGCTACATACGGAGCAAAATGAGTGAATCAGTGTTTGGAGTATGTACTAGTTGTTCATATTGAAATCTACTAAAGGACATATATATTCCAAACAATATGATATAATCTCTATAACCAAGGTAGTTGGGACGAGGAGTAAACGGAGGGAGTAGTAAATTTTTCTCCTCATCCTGCGAGCCACCGTGCGCATGGGCGAGGGAGCGGGCGTAAGGCATAGTAAGCAAGCCTCTCCTCGTTCTGCGAGTTGACGGGACACATCAAAAGTACTCCAGTGTATAGAGCCTTGCCTCTAAGGTAGGCCCCACATGGTTTGCCTCTTTTTTAGCATAACACATCAAGTCGCAATTTGTTTGTTCACCCGTGGTAGACGATCCTCCCTCCACAAGGTGGAAAACTAGTACACGTGCCAAATTACCATGTGGGCTGCCTTTTTCGTACAGAAATGAGCTCCACCGTGTACCCGCGTGGGTGTGGTTGGGAAAGAGACAGGAGTACGTGCACCGTGCATGCCCCCCACCTACGTGGGTGTGTGTGAGAGATACAAACCGCGTTCGTGAGTGTTTTTTGTTTTGTGGTGGGCGTGGGGTGGGGGTTGATTTCGTGAATTATTTGTGGGAATATGTGTCGATGACATCTCAAACAAAATTTTGCATGCAATGTGTGTGGAATGGAAGCCTATCCATATCATACATAGAGGGTCCGGCAATCCACGAGAAGAGAGGGAGGGGTCATAGCTATCGATAGAGTCGAAGAGAGGATCAAGTGGGTGGGTGCGAGATCGATGAAGAGAGCCATCGAAATTGTGTGTGTGTACAAGTCAAAGATATTGGGCGACTGGCCTACCGGAACGTTAGAGGGCACACGTCAAGTTTGTGTGTGGTAGGGAGACATGATTAGAGCGCTCGATGTATCGGTGTGTGTGGGGGGACGGCGGTGGTGGGAGGGGTAGGCAGAGGCCTAACTATAGAGGTAGAACGACTCGTATCTGTGTTGAGAAGGAGAGACCCAGCTATGTCTTGAGGGAGATCGGTCGACATCCATACATAACTGAACGACGGGAAATATGATGGGAGAGAGAGAGAAAGGATAGAGAAAGGGAGGGAGAGGGGTAGAGTGCTGGATGGGTGATGGAGTTGCTTCTCGAAGATGGTGGGAGAGGCCTACTAGACAAACTAAGGGTGGAACTGCAATGTTATCAATAAGAGTGGGGATGTGTTTCTGTGTGTGCCTGTGCGTGATAGATCTGTCGGGACGCATCCATGGATGATGAAGGGGAACCATGTGTTTGGTAAGCAAACCTAACTAGATCGGTATATCAATTGTTGTTTGTCGGTGGAAGGGAGAGACACAACTAATGAGGTAGATCGATTGACGTGTGGGTAAAAATGAGTTATAAGGACCTAGCTAGCTATATGTATAGCGAGAGATAGGTCGGTGTACGTCCATTTGTTAGAGGCAAATAAGGCCCATCGAGACGGATAGACAGAGAGAATGGAGCTAGGAGGTGGTGCGAGAGGCCCAACCACTAGCTAGATAGGGGGAGGAGTGTGCGGTTGTGAGAGCGATGAAAAGAGGGGCGAGAGTTTACACGTGTGTCTGACCGTATGAGAGACACGAGGCAAGGACACATAAAGGAGGAGATTGAAGGTGTGTTTGTATGTCGTAGGCAGGCATCGCTGGAGAGGTTTATCGATCGGTGTGTGTCGGAAAGGAGTTGTGTAGACTCTGGGAGAACGACATAAAGAAAAAAATGAATGTGCCTGGTGGATAGAATGCCGAGGGAGGGGGAGGGCGAGGAGGGCGTGTGCATGCACGAGAGAAAGTTAGTGGTAGCTACAAAGGTTAGAGGATTGTGTGGGTGTAAGAGACTAACAAAGATCATAATTTGATATGAAAGCGGATTCATATATTTGAATACGAGATCATAGTGTTTTAAACAGTGCATGCATGAATATAGCGGTGATACACGTGTTGTGCACATGTTATACCATAATGTGATAATGCATGGTGTTTGCAACTCACAGCTAAATGCTGAACAATCTAAACCATACTATACATCAAACAATCTCACATTTTATTTGAATTTGTGATAATGTGTGGCGTTTGCAGCATACAACTAAATATCGAACAATCTAAACAATACTATATATTGAACATTTTCACATTTTATTTGAATTTGTGGTAATGTGTGGTGTTTGCAACTCACATCTAAATACTTGTAGGCGTAGGGGGCGGGGCACCATACATTATGTGATAAACACATTATACATATGAGACATGGTTTAGATTATGAAGATCTAGCTAGAGCTAGAAATGTAATGTGATTTCAAATCAAAATAAAGTGGATTCAAAAAATCTAGCTCGAGTTCATATAGTACACATAGTTCATATGTAACTCGAGACTAATCATGTGGTGTGCTGTGAAGATAATACACAAACGATGGTTTAACTTGACAATAATGATGATTGTAGATCTTATTAAAACAGAGAAATGAATTCAAATGCTTTGACTTCACAACAATCATTCCTGTAGATCTTATTCAAATAGAGAAATGAATTCAAATTTAGTTCATATTGAAGCGGTAGTATATATGTTTGGAATGCACTAAAACATTCATTTGAGTAGTAGGTTGCATGCATTATACACGTAGCGAAATATTTTAATTGAACATAACATGAATTCAAATTTTTGAATGACATTTGTAGGGCGCATTGATTTGGTACAGTACACGTTAGGCTTGTCCGGAAATTTCAACCCGTGCCTTGTTAGCCCGAAATATTTAAGATATATCTTTGTCTCGTTGTGCTCCGACAACTCCCTCCATCTCAACCCGCGCCTTGCTATTCCGAAATTACAACGCGCGCGAAAACTCCCACCTCCTGTGAAATCCCGACACGCGAAATGCTCGTGGTACCCCTGAACCGAAAGAACCGCCTCAAATCGGTGGGGGTACTTTCGTAACTTACCCCACATTTCGGACAAGCGCGTCTCTAAGCCATGGTTCCCCACTGCCATCCCATCCTCCCACCCATTCATACACCGAGGCCGCGAAAACCCGCGACGAAACCCCACACCCTGCTCCGTCCGCCACCCAGCCGGAGCCTCTTCCCCGACGACGTCGTCCACAGCAACACCTCGACGTCCCTCATCCACCGTACCGGATGAGGATCCGTCGTCGATCTCGTCGTCCCGCTGGTTCAGCCACCCCGTCCTCCACCTCTAAGGAGCTGCCCCGACGTTCCCCTCGTCTTTTGCGCCACCTCCATTCCCACACCGCTGTCTTCACCTGCACCACCGGAAGAGCATCATCATCACTGTTTCCTCGGATGAAGCTGTGGCCTAATCAGCGCCACCAAAGAGGTTGTACACTAATCGCCACATTTTCTTCTTGATTCGATCTCATGGTGCTGTCGGCGCTCATTCCCGAGCCGACACGGCGCGGCTCCATCCACGGCAGCGTCGCCGGCCACTTCCTCCACGACGTCTCTCCCTCGGCAGCGACGTCCACATCAGTAGGACCTGCTGCTGCTTTAGCTCTCGCTCGCACTGCTGCTCTGCTCTTGCTCTTAGTCCCCTGCCTGGTCTGCTCTTGCTATTGCTCTTGCTTGCGCTGCTGCTCTTGCTTGCGATGCTGCTCCGATTTAGCTACACTTCACTCCGATGCCACCGGGGTGAAGGAAGAACCAGCCGCAGCGGGGAGGGGGGCTCGCCGAAGAGGTACCCCACTATCTATCTTAGGGTTCAGGATGGGGGCAGTGGTCGCCGGTGGTGGCGGGGCGTTGGCGGGGCGGTGGCGTGGGGATCGCTGGAGAAAAAGCTCGACACGGGAGGGGGGGCTAGAGGGATGACCGGGGCGGCGGTGGACCGGCAGTGGGGAGTGTTTTCGGGGCGGGCAGGGCGGTGCACCGCCGGCCGCGGGAGGCCGCAGGCTGCTGTTTGGCCGGCTCAGGGGGGGGAGGTTGAAGATGAACCGCATGCCCTTGATTTCGTATCCAACGGCTGCAAAATCGACTGACCAGAGATGAAAAAGTCAGTCGACCGACGTGTAGCCTCACCTTGCTAGTGCGTTCAGTTTCGACAGTTAAGTTCAGTTTCGACAGTTAAATTCAGTTTCGATAGTTAAGTTCAGAGATGAGCGGCTGATGTATTTTACATCTAGCACTTTGTGTTTATGTATTTTACATCGTGTATTAGAGATGCTATTAGAATTCCACTCAGGTTAACGTTGTTCGTTGTCTCTCTTGTCCTGCTTCAGCCTCAGTGTCGTACAACTCACTGGAGCTGCTCCAACGACGAAACCCTCCGTCACAGTGGAGCAGTACCTCGGGCTCCATCTCTAGACGCCTAAGACCTGCTTCCCCTCTTCCGACAGCCAAGTCAGCCGGAGCATCCTCACCGACCAACCCAATCACGCTGAGATCGACATGGCTTCGCCAAAGAGGTTGTACACTTGTTGCATCTCTTTTTTACTCTACATGTTATATATATTGTCCACTGAGCACACGGATTTGTTCCTTTAGTGTCTCCTTGAAAGAAAAAACATAGGAATTTTAATTTTCACTTGTCCTCCTTTTCAAATTCCTATTCGTGAAGCACAAGACTAAGAGATAGTAGCATAATAGCATTATAACCATACATTTTCTTGTGGTTTGACTTAATCTCACCATGCATCTTTGCATCCTGTGATCTTCCAATTGTTGTGAATCAAACACCCAGATTGGCAGAAATCCTGTGTTTTTAAATTCTCTGTTTTGCACATGCATTCCTATCATATTCCTGTCTATTTCCTATCCCTGCATTGTTGGAATCCTCCAATTCAAACGAACCCTTACATAATTACTTCTCTTATAGATAGTTTTCAAAGAAAACCTTGCGTGGTTTGTCCTGCTCCTGCTGCACCGTCGTCCACCCCAGCTCAGCTGCTCCAATGACAGAAGGGTCCAGCACAGCAGGGATCCGGCCTCCAGACTAACTTTCGCCACCTCAGATCTTCTTCCCCGCCGCTGGCAGCCATGAAAACTGCACTACCATCATCAACCGAGCAGATGACCTCGAGGACTACATGGGTACGCAAGAGAGGTCGCACTCTTTCGTGTCTGCTTACGTTATGCATCGCTTAATATTACATGCTACTTTATCGTCCTGTTCACCAATTAGACTCTGAGTTAGCTCCAAACTAATGGTCAAACTTGAGTTTTTAAATGGTTGTGGGGTACATATCGGGCCGCTATCAATAGTATCTATCTACTATCTGGTTAATCTTCGGTGTCTACTATGAGTTTCATGTTGGATGGGAAACAAACAGTAAAGAAGACATTATCAGTATTTTTTTAACTGAAGCCATTATCTGCCTGCTATTATTGGTTTTGGGTCTATCTACAGGTTGCTACCATCACTCTGGATTTCTGCATGCACTCCTTACATAATCTCACTATGTTTTATTCCTATGCATGACAATTATTGTAAACAATGGAACTGAACATGTAGAGCAAAAGAGACAAGCCTTGCGTGGCAATAAAATTTCATGCAGACGTCGCTCCATGGTAGGCGCAAAGGAAGCCCCCCTCACGCATTTCGGATTGTAATCGAGAGGTAGATATCTGTTCTGAGGGGGGTTCGGAAGGAGAAGACAACTCCTATTTACCCCCTGAGGTCTTCGCTCTAACTTGGCATGCTGATGTTGGTCATATCATGCATATGGTGTCTTGCATTGCTTACTTTATACATCAAATATGTCATCTGCTTAGTTTAGACATCCTTTGTGCGAATGCCATATGTTTAGTTTATTCATCGTTTATGTGAATTATGCAACGCCATCTTGTTTAGCCAGGCATCATATATGTGAATTTTGCAATGCCATCCTGCTTAGCCAGTCATCTTATATGTAAAATATATCAGGCCATCCTTTTTTTCGTTACATATTACATTTTTCAACAATGTTATTACATTCAACTGCTCTTCGTGTGCATCGGCCATTTGACACGGTGATGGCAAATTCTGGAGTGAAAACAAGGTCTTCAGAGCAGACTATGCTATCTGACGAAGCACATATCTCACTGGTTACGGATAGCTCCTCAGAGAAGGATTCAGAGACAGATGACCAGTCCTATTCCCCCCCCCCCCGATGTGTATGCTCTAACTTGGCAGGGTTATGTTGCTCATATCATGCGTATGGTGTCTGGCATTGCTATGTCATTTGATTAGTTTAGAAATGCTTTGTGTGAATGCCACCTGTTCAGTGTCTAATTACCATATATGTGAATTATGCATTGCCATCTTGTTGCAAGACATTATATATGTGAATTATACAATGCTATCTTGTTGCAAAGGCATTATATATGTGAATTATGCAATGCCATGCTGTTTAGCCAATCATCATGTATGTGAATTATATCATGCTATCATTTTTTGTATTACGTGTTCCATTTGTCGACAACGTTTGTATATTCAACTACTCTTCCTGTGCATCCGCCATTTGAAGCGGTGATGGAAGTATCTGGAGTGAAAACAAGGTATTCAGAGCAGACAATGCCACCTGCTGAAGCAGACATCTTGCTGGTTACAGAGAGCTCCTCAGAGGAGGATTCAGAGACTGATGACCAGTCCTATTTTCCCCCTGAGGTCTATGCTCAAACTTTGCAGGGTTATATTACCCATGTCGTGCATATTGTCTTGCATTGCTTAGTTTTTACATCATATATGGATTGCCATCTACTTACTTGCTTACTATATAAATCATATATTTGAATTATATCATGCCATCATGTTTACATAGTACATACACATCATCTATCTGAATTATGGCATGGCAACCCATTTAATAAAGACATCATATAGTTATATCATCTCATCCTGTTTAGTGTTACAGTCATCATATTTTGAATTATGGCATTCTATCCGTGAATGTATGTGAATTATGGCATGCCAACCTATTCAATAAACACATTATATAGTTATGTCATGTCATCCTGTTTACATAGTCTCATATTTTGAACTATGTCTTTCCATCTTTTTTAGTTAGCCATCATAATGTGAAATTGTGTCATGCTATCCTGTTTAGTTAGCCATCATATATGTGAAATTGTGTCATGCTATCCTGTTTGGTTAGACAACATAAACATGAATTATTTCATGCCCTCTTTTATTCCCCACTATCCATTGCACCTGTCTATCATACAATGTCTATACTTTCAATTACTTTTCTTGTTTATCCGCCATTTGAATTGGAGAGCGTGATGGCAGTATCTAAGGGAGTAACAACACGGTCTTCAGAAAAGATAGTGCTACCAGCTGATGCAGATAGAACCACAATTGTACTTGCCCAAGGACCGGATCCACCACACATAACCCAGACTCTCGCAGATTGTAACCCTACCCATTTGGACAGAGAACCAGCTACACCCCTTCTAACCCCAACCCCGGCAGATAGTAACTCAGTTCCAGTTGACACAACACCATCTCCACCACAGAGCACCCAAACACGAGCACTTAGTAAGGGAACTGCAGTGCCCAAAGCACGAGGACCACCACTCCGAATCCCAACTCAACGCTTAAAGGAGAAGAAGATTTGTTCTCAGGTCAGGTTCTGTAGCTGTGGTTCATACTCCTTTGCTCTTGCATGACCGTATTTACTCATACCAACTATTTTCGAATTTGAAGGATGGTATTGAAACTCCAATGACGCAATAGGTATGTTTTAAACCTGTTTCTTTAACTGGTTTGCTGTTGTAACCTGCTCTATGTTGATTTCAGTTTCAATTGAATAAACAGTTATGTTCTCATGTCATGCACATTACAAGTGTTGTTATTGCTCTATAGTTGCCCACACTTATATTCTGTCTATTCTGCTTTGTCTTGAACAAATATTATTTGAATTGTGTCTCTATCTTGATTTGGCAACAAAAACTAGAATGATATAGACCATAAAGTGACCATGGTACATAGATATATGTTTGTTTCATGCTGTTATCCTGTCCACTTCACTACTGAACTCATTTACCAAAATGAGTTTCATATACAACATGGTAAACATGTGATGTGTCTGCTTGTTTCTCTTTTAGAATGCGGACAAAATATTGGAGAACAGTACTGCGTTATCCAATGGTAAAGGAAGTAATGCAGATAAGGTTCAAGATAGTGAGACATCCCTGTTGGTCTCCAAGAAAGCAGATAAAAACTATCTTGACGACAGTGAGAGAACCCAAAAGTCCTGTCTTGATGTAGTGTTCGAGTTACTGGCCACTACTGCTGGCACAAGCTCTTCGAACTCGCTGCCTGAATCAGTTCGTCTTCTTGAGTCTCAACTTCAAGTTGAAAGACACCGATCAGATGTGCTGCGACAGGAAGTTGAAGGACTGAGGAAGTCCCTGCAGAATTCAGATGCATATTTTCTGGTGCAACAGCAAGCGCTGGAGGATTTAAGCGCCAAATAAGAGAAAGTTAATAAGGTTGCTAAGCATCTTGCCAACATTATGGGTACCCAGGATATTGTTTCTTGAGATCTTCTGAAGTGGTTTCAGTTCTGGATTTGTTTTGCTACGGCGTTTATTTGCGCTGGTCGCCAACTTTGACAACCAGTGTATATGATATGCCGCTTTGTTCCCTATATTTGCATTGATGGCGAACTTTGATGCCCAGTGGATGTAATATGTGTAATAGCCGTGATAGCCTAGCATTAGTTGCTTGCTTATTTATTTCCTTGTTTTCTTGTTTATTTGTTTTCTTGTAGTCATTGCAGTTCTTTTTCCGCGGTTAGCTAGTGGCTGCAATAACCTATTTTTTAAAACTAGGCCACAATAACCATGGGCTAATATTTACTGTAGTGACACTAGGACTCCTACTTGTCGTAGAAATAGTGGGCCTTCTATGGGCCATAGAAACAATGGGCCTTCTACGGGTCGTAGAAACAATGGGCCTTCTTCGGGCCGTATTATCAATGGGCCTTATACGGGACGTATAATCGATTGGCCAAACATGGGCCAAACAGACCGCATTATGGCCGTAAGCGGGCTAGAGTTGGAATCGTTCGTTCATGGGCCGACCATAACGGGCCATCGTTAATAGGCCGTATTTGATGACGCTATGAAATTGACCCAACGTATTAACGGACCACAAACGACCGACTGTAACCACGGGCTGAATTTGGCCCACAAGCAAAAAATGACAGTAACGGGCCGTAAGTAAACGAATGCTGGAAATGAGCCCAAGAATAAATGGGCTCTGAGAAGGCCGAAAGATAACATGGGCTGGAAACGGCCCAACGGAATAACGGGCCGTTAATGGGTATAAAGTGATACACTGTTCATTACGGGCCAGTTTTACCATGGGCCGTTAATGGGTGTAAAGTGATACACTGTTCATTATGGGCCAGTTTCACCACGGGCCGTTAGTAGGCCAAGAGTTACATAGGGCCTCATATGGGCCGAAAGACGTCATGGGCCATACATGGGCCAGAAGTGAAAACGGGCTGGAATCATATTGGATGGCCCAGATGACGCTACTGGGCCTAATTCGTATAGGGTGTAATGGGCCTTGGGTTAGCGGGCTGTAAATGGGCTATATTCGAACATGCCGTTAACAGGCTTTCCATGGGCCGGCCCGCTAGCTTTTGACCAAGTCAAATGGGCCGGCCTTTTCACAGGAATGGGCATCTGTTGGGCCGTGCCACGTGTCGACGTATCATAGGCGCCTTCCGTCCAATGAGTGGTTGACATCTGTCCCAACGATGAGCCGACATGTGTTTCCTCCAGCCAATGATGATTTTACACGTGGAAAATCCCCATTGGTCGGGGCTATTAACGGGTTATCAGATCCAAAACCCGACCCGATAGCTTAACGGTGTTCCGTTACAGTGGATGCCATGTGACGGTCACCCTTGACGAAAGCACTTCTGTGATGCGTGATTTATCGTCATGGAAGTGGACACTTCCGTGATGATAATTTTGGCAATGTCATGGAACACTTCTACAACAGCACAGGTATGACTATCTTGATTCTATCATAAATTTGTCATGTATGTACATGCATGACAAAAAACGTGACCTACTGTGACAAACATGTATCATCACGGAAGTGTATTTTTTTGTAATGTACGCCAGGAGTATACAATGAGTGGCCGGAATGTCAGGCCCAGGTGTACCAGTTTCCGGTTTCAGAGCGACAACCAATAGTTAGTTTAGGTTCACGCTAATGTGAGAGAGGGATACAAACCCATGTACTGCATAGTTCCTCTCTCACTCAAAGTGATAGCTCTTCTCGCGTATATCATTGTTTAGATGGATGATGATGTAGTTGCAAGTAATCGAGACTTGTATTGCTATTTTTGAGATGATGACGAGGGACCACTTTGTGTTGGATGATGATTATGATGATGACATGATTTGATGAGACTATTTGTATGTATATGCTATGATTACATTTGTATGTGTATGATATGCTAAAGATTATTGTATAAAGCCTATTCAAATACAAAACAAATATGCAGAAAAAACAGAAACTAATAAAACTAGTAGTAGCGAGGGGAACAAAGTTAGCAGTAGCGCTCCCTTACCAGTAACACTTCCTGCTAAAAAGCACTGCACATATTAGCAGCAGCGCTCTGCACTAGCGCGCTACTGCTAGCCATGTATAGCAATAGCATGGGACGACAGGCGCTACTGCTACATGTTAGCTGTAGCGCCTTATCAGTAGCGCGTCATCCCGCGCTATTGATAGGAAAAATACCCACGCTACTGCTAGGGTTTTCCCTAGTAGTGGGTCCCTGCTCCAGGCGTGTTAACGGGGTTTCCTGGCTCATAAACCGGGGGTAGATGACTCCGGTGTCTCCTTCTCATGACCTCATTTGAATTATTCCGATCCAATGTGAGCTAGAAGGAGTCAGCTTGGATTCGCTGCGCCTGTGCGACCAAAATGGCCCGTTCTGCAGCCATCTTTGTGTTCTCAGCCCCCGAGTCTTTCTTAGCTTGAGCGATCTCATCTCGAAACTTAGCCACTTCCACCTTATGTTGATCTTGGTTGTCCGGGGTTACCTCCACCCCCATCAAAGTTGCCAGTGTCTCCAACAACTTGGTGAGAACTTGAGCCGGTGGACGCGCAGAGCCACCAACACCAGCCGCCTCCGCGGCCATTGAGCTAGAGGTCATGGCCGCAACAGTTGATGAACCGAGCACCGGTTGTGTACCAGCCATGAAAACGACAACTCTATTCGGTGGCTCGCAGGGGTCTAGAATACTGTCACCATCGAAACAGCCCCCAAGCCGGCCGTCTTGAAGTTGATACAATGAGTTGGTCTCGCCTGTGGATGACTCACCATCAGAATAGATGGCCGTCTCACCGCCAGATACAGATCCATCCTCAATTTCCACCCCATGGATGAAACCGACAAAGGCACACTTCATGGCAGGTTGAACCCGGGCAGGCCGTGTATGCTGAGCCGTCTCGATGATGTTGGTGCACATGTCCGGCTCAGGGCCCGGTTCACTGATCTTACCAATGAAGACATGGATTCCGCTGAAGGGGACCCGATACCCGTCCTTAATTGAGCCGGCCCTGGGGCCCCGGCCTACATCGTCAATGTAGAGCTTGCCGCGACGACTCCTGGTCATCCGGCCCACAGCGTATCCCTTGATCCCTTCGAAGCTGCCCTTCAAGAACTCAAAACAACCGTGCACTGGCCCCACGGTGGGCGCCAATTGTCGTGGAATTATCACGGCAGATGTCCTAGTGAAAGGACTTACTCGTGGAGCCATCGCAACTATGTTAGCTTAAAGGGGTTAAATAGTAGAAAGGACATAGGAGTTTATACTGGTTCGTCCCCTTGCTATGAAGGTAAAAGCCTACTCCAGTTGAGTTTGTATTGCTTGGGTTTTGATTACCAGGGAGAAAATATGCTTAAACTAGCTTTCGATCTGTCTTGTTTCTTGTCTTAAGCCGCTGTCGGGTCATCCCTTCATATACACAAGTTGACGCCCGGCGACTCACAAAGTACCGGCCGGCTCATCATCAATGTGTCCGGCTCGGTGACTAATTATACTTGCCTTACAATCCAAGTCATACATATATGGGGGTTTACACCTATGGGCCTTAAGTCTCCTTTGGGCTTCGGGCCCTTAGCAAGTCTACTTCATGAACCGCCATCTTCAACATCTTCATCGACTTTGCCTTGATGAACCGTCGTTGGTATAACCCGGCCCTTCCTAGGTGGGTCATACCCAATAGTTATATCCCCAACAGGAGGCGTAATCCAGCATGTCGGTTAAGTCTTTGACAGTGGCTATGAAGTGGGTGGTGTGTGGGATGTAAAATTCCCTGCTCTCAGCACCTAGTCCAGGCTGGGCATAGCTCGAAAGTGATTCCTCTATAATAGCGAGGGGTCACATTAAGTCCATGGCCTCGTTTAAGAGCGAGGTTTGGATGTGGACGCAAGAGTCTGCGGGGCTGGACGGGGTGCAATCCTCCTAGCCCTGCCTACTTTGTGCGGACTTCAAGAGTTCGGATCTGGAGTCCGAGGTTGAGTCCGTCCTTTCAATGATAGGGGAACCTGGACTGATTCCGAGTTCGCCGTGGACACAATCGCCTCTAGATCCTCGATAATGCGGTTTGCAACAGAGAGTCTGGTGGGATCCACACTCCCATCTTCAGACCTAATGGTTTGCTCTGGATCTAAGGCCAGAGCGATGGTTGGGGCTGCGAACCCTTCGAAGATCAAGTCTCCTCAGATATCAGTGACATAGTTTAGGTTCCCGAAACTGATCTGGTGACCAGGGGTGTAGCTGTCGATCTGTTCATGCTGCCCAATCGAGTTCGGACGAAGTGGAAAGCCACCAAATATGATAATTTTGTCGAGGAGGAAAGTCTCCCCCGAAACAACATCATTGTAGATGATCGATCGAGGCATCAACCTTCTGTCGACGTCACAGTGGAACTCTCAATGAATGCATCAATGTCAGTGTCAAAACCGGCCGATCTCGGGTAGGGGGTCTCGAACTGTGTGTTTGAGGATCGAAGGTAACAGGAGACAAGGGACACGATGTTTACCCAAGTTCGGGCCTTCTTAATGGAGGCAATACCCTACTTCCTGGTTGATTGACTTTGATGAGTATAGGGGTCACAAGAGTTGATATACCTCGAGATCGTAATGGCTAAACCCTAGATGTCTAGCCAATATGATTATGATTGCCTCTACGGACTAAACCCTCCGGTTTATAAAGACACCGGAGGGGCGTAGGGTTGTACAGAGTCGGTTTACAGAGAAAGTAAAATTCATATCCGAACGCCAAAGCTTGCCATCCATGCAAAGGAGAGTCCCATTAGGACACGAGGGAAGGCCTTCTATCTTGTATCTTCATGGCCCATTAGTCTGGCCCACGTCACATAGCCCGGATGTCTGGGGACCCCCTAAGCCAGGACTCCCACAACGGTAGCTCGGTAGTCTTTGCACTTGAGCATCTTGATGAAGATGAGGAAGACCTCTTGCGGTTGTTGGTGAGGACCTTGAGCTCCTCCATGTGCTTGTCCATATTGGCATCAATGAATTCTTCATGGCATTGAACTCGTCGTCGAGGTTGTAGACCAGAGATGATGTGCTTTGCCTATCCATCACAAGACTCGAGCAAAGGTGAGTAGGAAATGAGATAAACAATACCAAGCTACCTTTTCCCATAGTTGAGGATGTATCCCGTATCACTCAATGTGAAATGAAAGAATAGTGGAATTGGTAACAGACTTGTTCACTCACACCTACAAATTAAAGCTTATCGAGTGGCTTGGTTAGGAAAAGTGGCATAAATTCATGCAAATTGAAGTCCAAGATATTTTAAATGTTGAGATCAACCCAAAAGACTCAAAATGCAAAGCAAGTGATCACAAATATAGAGGAGGGCAATAAAGAAACACACACGGTGGGATAATGGCGCTTGTGCAACTATAGGGATGAGCAATACAAAATTGTCTAACAAAGACTAAGCTCGTGTTGCACAAACACTAGGTGAGCACTAGCTTGATTGCACACTTGGGCACGATTCACCACTTGGAACCAACCTATATGTATGCAACAAGAATGCTTCCTATTCCATGTATCCTCATGCACAAGTATCTCTTTTCGTGCACAACTCTCTTTTCCTTATGAGCTTATGATCTTTCTTTTCTTGCTTAAAAGCTTTTTTTGCGCTTCTGTTCCTTTCCACTTTTCTTGTTGATCCTCAACCACAAATATGAGTTAAGTGTCACAAGATATGCACGGGAGCAAGCAATTGCACTATTTGATATATCCAATGATGCAACAATATGATATCGTATCACTAAGGCGCACAAATTTTCTCGAAGCCCGTCAATACTCGGATAGCTAGTATCAATAGGTACGAAGGTATTCACAAAGATGGTCGGGCCATCAAGATGTAAAGGCAAGGAAGGGAAAGTATATGATGGAATGGATACCTTCATCACACTTAACCTTTCACGAAGTTGAGGGTAACCGGCCTTGCTTCCGGTTGAAGACGGTGTCAAAGGACGGATGGCCATCGTCGATGCGGAATGTCATGGTGGATGTAGTCGATGGAATGATACAAGTGTATGGTGGGTGTATCAAGATGTAACTGTCCCTGAGTAACTGAAAGACCTTAGGAGACTCAAATCACAACTCAAACAACCACAAATGCAATAAGAACCAAAATGGGATAGGTTGCGGAAGTTTTATGTGGTGCAGCAAAAGTTATGATGGAGGGCCTAGGCAAAGATGCCAAAATGCACAAAATTTTATGGAGCCAAATGGTGGTAAACCAAGATGACTAGCTCAGGCACGTCGCTAGCTTTCAAATGAGCCAAAGAACACTGAAATTGGAGTTCGGGTGTGGGAGATATGGCCGAAACAAGTAGTCGGTCGAAGCAGTTTTTGAACTAGCGGACAGTCTGGTCCTACTGATCGGATAGTCCGGTCCTCGTCCGAAACCATTCTGACTCAAGGGGACAGTTCAGTATGGCGGATCGGACAGTCCTGTCTGTGAGCGATTTTCTCCTGATGCGAGCGGACAGTCCGGTACGGGGGTCCGGACAGTCCGGTGCTGGTTGGGAAGGCACGAACATGAATTTTTTGCACGGAAATTGATGATTTCAAGCTTGAAATTGATGGGGGAAAAGGAAAATGGGGGCTAGGGAACACCGAGGGAGGTAGATCCACTTGCCAAACACTAGATCCACGGATCAAAAACAACAAAAACTCACACGAACATCAAATCACAAGAATTTATTTTGCTATTCTTGGGGGAAATTTTCGAAATTGGGGAGAAAAATTCAAACTAAGGTAAGAAAGTGGGGGATTGGGGGCTCCAAACTCGTGAGAACCTTGCTCTGATCCAAGATATTGTAGGGTGAAGACCCTAACACTACTAGGGAAAAGCCTAGCAGCAGCGCAGGTTTTGGGTGTATCAGTAGCACGGGTGCCCGCGCTACTGATACGGCGCCACAGCTAACTTGTAGCAGTAGCGCGTGTTGACACACGCTACTGCTATACATGGTTAGCTGTAGCGTGTGTTGCAAACAGCGCTACTGCTAATTAGCTGTAGCGGGTCTTATACCCCGCGCTACTGCTATTACTTTCAAAAACAAAAAAATCTCGATCCCGTGCGTGCTGTCAGTGGCAGCAATGGTAAGATTTAGTGATGATAGGTGTCGCCGGAGGCATGAACGGATAGCGGAAGACCAGATCCAGCAGTGGCTGTTGGAGAGGGCCCGTTTCTATGGCAAAGCCAGGCCGCGGCGTGGGGCTCCTCTTCCCGAGCATGCCAGATAGCCCCGGGTCATCCATGGAGACGACCTGCACGGGCATGGACATGGGAGGGTGAGTCAAACCAGAGGGAGAGAGAGAAAAGGAAAACTGAGGGAGAGAGGAAGGTGATGTAGGGAGCAGCGGAGCTAGTCACCAGTGGCGATGTGCTCTGGTGTGGTGGCGCGGGGCGGCAGCCTCCTAGACGTCGGTGGAAGACCGGCGAGCTCCTAGACGTCGGTGGCGCGAGGCGGCGGCCTCTTTCGGCGCCATGGAGGAGGATGGGTGTGTCGGGTGGTTGGTGCGACATATGCCAACGGGTGGCTTATCATTGTGGGAGCCAATAAAACCTCGCCGGTGCCTGGAAACGGGATAAGGCGAGACATGCACGTCGGTGGATCTTACCCAGCTTCAGGGCTCTCCGTGGAGATAACACCCCTACTGCTGCTTTGCGGGGTGTCCAGATGGTCACCAGATCGACAAGTAGCTACAAGAGGCTCCTTGAGCTGTTCGGTGAGAGGGAGAAGAAAGGCAAGGCTAGCTCGCTTCCCCTCTCGATGTGGTGTCTAAAAACTACTGAAAAGGATCCCCCTGCATGGGTGCCCTAGGGGGTTTATATAGGCCTACCCCGCAGGGGTACAATGGTAATCCGGCTGGGCATGGGCCCTAGCCGTCCGTGTCTATGCTCGCCGGCTTCTCCACCGACCGATGGGGCCCGCCAACTGGTGGACCCCACCGGCTGCATGCCTTCTGGTCGACATGCCGGTCCCACCGCTCGGGGGTCTTGTCGGAGGCTGGTTACTGTTGCCTCGCCTTCAGTGATGAGGGCTTTGTCATGGTAAGCATGGCTACAGTGCTGCCGCCGGGCGGCTTATCGCTGTAGCCTTACCTCGTCTTATCCCCTTAATGAGGCGCCTCCTTGGAGGGAGTGGACTAGCTGGCTATTGGGAGTCGGCCATACCCCAGGCCGACTGGGGGAGGCCTAGCCGCCTTTAGGCATCTCCCTGACTGAGGGGGCCCCCCACCCACGGGTCGTACTGACAACTCGCCATCGGTGACATCATGGCCAACATGGCAACAGTGCTGCGCCGGACGGGTGATGGCCGCCCCGTATGGCGCACTGTGGCCATGCGCATCCCGGGATTCGAGGGTGGCAGGCTACACTGTAGCCATGCCCCGTCTCATCGCCGTTATGTGGGTGCAGACTCTGAGGGCACGATCTTGGCCGCCTGCTGGGGGGCGGCTTCTTGGAGTCGGCCATCTTGTGTCCGGCTTCTTGGAGCCGGCCCTCTCGTGGTTTTCTTCACGAGGATTTTAGGGCTGGGCCGCCTTCATGCAGCCAGCCTGAGAGGTAGCCAGCTGGGGGAAGGCGGCCCCACGTCTTGGATGCTTGAAGGCTCGATCGGCCTATAATTTTTCTGAAGAGCCAGGGGGAGCCGGCAAAGCTACCCGTGGTCATTTACCCCAACAGTAGTCCCCGAAGCTGGTTGGGCTCTGAGGCAGAAAAAAGACGAGAAGCTCGATCAGCTTCCTATCTTGAGGAGCTGGAAATTGGGAGCCGGCTATGATTAGCTGCGCCGTCTTTTGGAGGTTTCGAAGCTTGAAGGCGGGAACCAGGCGGCGCGCGAGTCAGGCTGCGAGCTGACCGCTCGTCGCCTGTGCGCCACGTGGCACCCTATGGCTGGAAGGGCCTGCCAACCCACGTGCACGACGGGATGCCGCCGCAGTCTGGGGCCCGCCACTACTGGGCCTCGGTCCATGCATGGATCTTCTGCGGCTCGGATGGACCGCGCGCCTCCCAGCAGCGGTCACCGCACGCCGTGAAGGTGCAATAATAGCGGGGCGTTGGGGAGTGGGCGCTATTAATCCCACGTCCCCGCACGCCTCGCCTCCTCGGCTTCATCGCACAAGGCTATAAGTAGGGGGAGGCGGGGGAGTGACAAACGCTCGCACACTCGCCCTCACCCTGCCCCTTCTTTCTTCTTCTTCCTCTCCGTCACCACAGCTTCCTGCCGCCACCCGGCTGTTCTGCCAACCTTCTTGGCTCGCCGTTGCTCTGTCGTGACAGGGTCGCGCGCCTCTCCGCCGCCGCACCTTTCTCGTTGCCGCGCCGTCCTCATGGCGTTGTCGAGCTCCTGGGATGGCTCCAACGTCCATGATGACCATGTCGACTTCCTCCGCCGGACGCGGCGGCTGCTAGGCGCGAACTACGTGCGGGTTCGTCTCGCACCGGAGAGGGAGATCCCGCTCCAGGGCCGACCTCGCATGATTTGTCAGATGAGCGGCCGCTTCGACCCATGCCGACTAAGCACCAAGGAGATGCCTCACACCGAGGTGTCTTACATGGTGAACTATATTTCCAACTGCAAGCTCACCAAGGAGTCGCAATACGGCAAGGAGTCGTACTCTCGCGCTAGTCCTCCGCCTACGGTAAGTTTCTCTTCTTTTCTTCTTTTCTTGTCACCGGGTTCATGATGGCCGACTCCTGACCAGTCAGCTTGTTTTCAGCAGAACCCCCTTCTTCCGCCGGCAACCGGGGCTGCGGGGGTGAACGCCAGTTTCTCCCTGACCGCACGATGGACGAGATTGACGACCTAGACCTGGGGGCGGCCGCCATGGAAGAAGGCGTTGCAGGGGAAGGTGGCGAGGCAGGCGGCCCTGGGCTCGGGGCCGCCTTCGAGGATTGGCCAGATGACGATGAGGCTGAAGTTGTTCAGCGCCGCCGACCGGCGCCCGATCATCAAGGCGCGGGACCATCTGCTGCGTCGGCTGCTCATGGTGGTGCGTAGAAACGCCGGGCCACGTCGACCCACTTCAAAAGTCGGCCAAAGAAGCCCAAGAGTACCGCGGCAGCAACCAAGCGGGACGAAGCGGCCGCGAAGGCGGCCCGCATCCGCAAGGTGGTGAAGCAGCCACAGGCGGTTTCAGTGTAAGTGTCGTTTTTCTTACGCCTTTCTTTTTCTTCTTCGGTTGATATTCTTCTAAGCCTTCTTCTTGACTTATCAAACAGGGCCCCTCTTTCCCTCGGGCGGGTCCCTGCCGCCTCCATAGTCGGAGCAGTGGGAGGGTCTTCAAGCTCCCGCCATGTGGATCCCCGCGCCGATTTCCTAGAGGCGACGGAGCGAAACGCGCGGGAGGCACGGGAGGAGCGGGAGGCGGAGGAGCGGAGGGCAGCTCGGGAGGCGGAGGAGATGTCGGCGGAGGCGCGAGCCGACGCGGCTGTCAAGGCAAAGGCGGAGGCCGCGTACGTGGAGAGGAAGGCAGAGGCCCTGCAGAACCAGCCTCCGCAGCTCGTCATCCCCTTAAGCGCCGCAGCTCCCGACATCCCAGTGCCCCCGACGGAGGAGGCCGGCTGCGGCCGGCCGGCAATGGAGAAGGAGGCGGAACCGACGCCGCCGACTGGAAAGGGCCAAGGTGGCCGGCCTGACACGCCGGCCATGCAGTTGGCTGGAGGCGAACCGACTGCGGGGCGGACCTTGTGGTCTTGTCGCCGTCTCGTCGGCGCGCGGGGAAGGCGACTTCAGCACCGAAGCCGCAAAAGCTGCGGGCGCCAGCCCATCGGCCCAGGACCCGGAGGCGGTTGGCGATAGCTCGTCCGGGTGGACGCCGGGCGGTGGGATGACCGCGCTGAACGTGGCGGTGCAGGACGTCCGGAGCCGGCTTCAGGCCCAGGCCGCCGCGCTGAGGCCGTATACTCAAGAGTTTCTCACGACTCGAATAGTCATTCGGGTGAGTCCTCCCGCTTTTCTTTGATTGCTCCTGATTTCTTCCGTGGGGGCGCGTCAGCGCACCCACTGGGTGTAGTCCCCGAGTTCCGAGTCGGTTGCTGAGCAGGCGGCTTGGAACTTCTTAGTAGACTTTGATTGCCGTCTTGTTCGTACTCGCATCTCTTGTCTTATCTGTAGGAGTACCAGAACCTCCGCGCAGTTGCTTTCAACTCACAGGCCCAGGAGTTGGACCAGAAGGCCACTGACCTGATCGAGAGCCGGAGTAAGTGCTTCATCTTTTATCTCAAGTGGGGGCGCGTCAGCGCACCCACTAGGTGTAGTCTCCGAGATTCGGGCCGACTACTGAGCAGTCGGGTCGGATCTTTTCCTGACGACTTATTTCTTCATGTCTGCAGGGGCCAATGCTGACTGGAGGGACCAGCTAAGCGGAGCCCAGTCTGCCCTTCGCGCCAAGGAGGCCGAGTGCGCCGCCCTGGCTCAAGAGCGTGATTGCTTGGCCAGGAAACTGGCCAACCAGGAGGAGAGCCACAAGGCGGCCCTGACGGCGGCGCAGGACAGCGAGGCTGCCCTCAAAGCCGAATATGAAACCGAGGCGGCGAACTGGGCCGAGACAAGGCAGGCGCTGAGTCAAGGCTACAGCCGGGTGGAAGACTTAATCGACGGTAGGCCGCCATCTTATTCGTTTCTTTGCCTGCCTCCTGCCATCTGGCTCGTCTTTTAATTTTGTGCTACTGCTTTCTTCTTTGTGCAAATTACTTTCTCGGTTACTCTGTTGCCGCTACCCAAGCCATCGAGGCCTACCGCGACGCGCGACGGCAGGCAGGGGCCGAGATCGCACCGGGTGCTGGCCGGTCACTTGAGGAGTAGCTTCCGGTGCTTCAAGCCCACCTGCAGCCGGCCCACCGAATGCTCCGCCATCTTCGGCGCGCCGGGGCACAAGTGCTGGCCGCCCTCTGGCCCGGCGAGGAGGTTTCCCGTACCCCAAGTCGGGTTGCCGACTGACTGGAGGTCGTAGTCGGCCGTTTTGAGGCTTGGAAGGTGTCAGCGGCTCGGTCCGGCACTAGGCGGGCGTTGGAATTCGTCGGAGCTTGGTATTTTGGGCTAAACTTGGACCAGCTGAGCACTTGGCGGCAGGAGGCCGACGAGGAGCTGGAGGCGGTGCGGCCGGCTATCGTCCAGCGCGCCTCGACGATCGCCGAGTACACTGACACCAGCACCTTTGCCCCTGAGGTGGATGATGCCGGCGTCGCTCAGCCGGAGGAATGGTTCGGGTTGAACCCGGCAGGAGGTGAGGACTCGGCGGAGGAGATTGCTTCCAGCGATGAGGGCGAAGAGGAAGAGGGAGAGGATGGTGAAGACGCTATGCCAGACATCGAAGCGACCAGCCTGCCTCAGCCTGATCGTGCCTCCAGCAACGAGGCGTGTGCAAGTGCGCCCCCTGCGAGAGGTGAAGATCATGCCGAGATTCACCAGCCGGTCACTCCTCCAGCCGGCACTGCCATCTCCACCAACCTGCCCGACTCGCCCGTCGTTCCCCTGGCCTGATCCGCGGTCCTTGCTTTCCTGCTTGTTACTCTTTTGAACAACTTTTATTAAATTTGTGCAGTTCCACCCACTGGGAGTGTATTCAAACTATGTTGAATGCTGGCCTTTTGAAGGTCTTTTGTGTAAATATAATTATGCATGTGTTTAGCTTCCGTTCATGTTTGCTTTTCATCCTTTTGGCTTTTTCCTTTGCCGCCTTCCCTTGGCCGCCGCCTTCCCAGCCGGACAGCTGCTCTGTAGTCTGTGGCTAGAGAAGGACTTGGTCGTTTTGGGAAGACAAGTACTCGAGCTTTCTTAGATTGTAGCAAGGTGAATGGGAAGCCGTCCAGCCGGCTGCTCTGGTAGCCGGTTGGCGGGACGGGAGGCCGGCTTGTGTTATATAAGTTCGTTAGTCCTTAGCCGTTTTTCGTGTGGGCATCCTTTCCTTCCTTTGGCTCTTGCCAGCTGGACAGTCGATTCTTCGAGCTGCGACTTTTGACAAGAGGGGGCTTGGGTGCCGTCACACTACTTGTCTGACTGCAGGCAGAACTTAAATATAACTTAAGGCAACGAGTCCCCGGGCCGACTGATCGAACCCGGTGCCGGACGAAAAAAAACGAATGTAGTAGCATAATCATAGGCATGATACTCATCATTCATAGATAAAAGAGGGTAGTCCTCGAGTGCTCCTCGGGGGACCCTTTGTCTCGTACTTAGTACAAAAGGTAGCATGGTACATACTGCTTTTTAACTGTAAAATCTTCGGAGGAGATTGGCGTTCCATGGTCGTTCCAACTCCTTGCCAGAATCATCTCTCTTGCGTGCCTTCGGCTTCTACACGTCGATTAAGTAGTAGGAATCGTTGCCTAAAGCTCTGCTGATGACGTAGGGGCCCTCCCAAGGGGCCGAGAGCTTGTGCTGGCCGGCTGTTCGCTGGATCAGCCGGAGCACAAGATCGTCCTCTTGGAAGGATCTTGGCTTGACCTTCCGGCTGTGGTTGCGGCGCAGACCCTGCTGATAGATGGCGGACCGGTTGAGGGCTAATAGCTGACCTTCTTCCAGCAGATCGACGCCATCTTCACGTGCTTCCTTGGCCTCCGCCTCCGTGTACATGGTGACCCGAGGTGAGTCGAACTCGATGTCAGTTGGGATGACAGCCTCGGCACCATATACAAGGAAGAAAGAGGTGAATCCGGTTGACTTGTTTGGGGTAGTGCGCAAACTCCAGAGGACGGCCGGCAGTTCGTCGAGCCAACAACCGGCCGAACGCTCTAGTGCACGACCAGTCGGGGCTTTATGCCGGAGAGGATGAGGCTGTTTGCTCACTCGACCTGGCCGTTTGACTGGGGGTGGGCAACGGACACTAGGTCCAGCCAGATGCCTTGTGTTGCGCAGAAGCGTGCCAGTGCTCCCTTGGCAAAATTTGTGCCATTGTCGGTGATGATGCTATGCGGCACGCCATACCGGGTTGCAATATCTGCGATGAATATCACGACAGTCGGCCCATTCAGCTTCTTGATCGGCTTTGCTTCAATCCACTTGGTAAATTTTTCCACGGCGACGAGCAGATGTGTCATGCCGCCGCGTGCCGTTTTGAATGGGCCCACCATGTCCCGCCCCCAGACGGCAAAAGGCCAGGTGAGGGGGATGGTTTTGAGTGCAGAAGCCGGCAGGTGTTGCTTGGAACTGAAAACTTGGAACCCTTTGCAGTGTTTCACTAGTTCCTTGGCGTCATCCAAAGTAGTCGGCCAGAAGAATCCATGGCGAAAAACTTTGGCGACGAGTGATCTTGAGGCCGCGTGGTGGCCGCATTCACCTTGGTGGATGTCCTTGAGGATTGCTATGCCCTTCTGTGGCTCGACACAGTGCTGGAAGACTCTAGTGACGCTGCGCCTAACAAGCTCTCGGTTTAGTATTGTGTATGCTCTGGCTCGGCGTTGGACTTGTCTTGCCGAGATCTCGTTAGTTGGCAACTCTCTGTTTACTAAGAAGTTGAGGATGGGCTGGGCCCATGATGGAGTTGTGACTTCTTCTACTGTCAAAACTGCTACTGTGACCAGGGCGGGTGGGCTGGGTGGTGAAGAGTTAGAGTCGGCCATCGCCTGTTGTGTTGATGCAGTCCCTGGGCCGACTGCAGTAGGCCCCGGGCCGAGTTCGGAAGTTCCCGGGCCGGGTGCGACTATGGCAGTCCCCGGGCCACCTGTCGAAGTCCCCGAGCCGCCTGCTTGGTTCCCCAAGTCGGTCCTGACTGCATCGGGGCCAGGCGGCACAAAGATGGAATCAGATTCTGGAGACGGCTTGATAGACAGCTTGAGGAGGCGGTGGAGAGAAACACTGGCTGGTATAGCTTGCCGGGTGGATCCTATTCATGCCAGGGCGTCTGCTTGCCCGTTGTCGGCCCGTGGCACGTGGAGGAACTAGCATCCTTCAAAATATCCACTGATTTGCTATACGAGGAAGCGGTAGCTCACCATGTTTGCGTCCCTGGCGTCCCAGTCGCCAGATGACTGCTGGACCACCAAATCCGAGTCGCCATAGCACAGGATCCGGCGGATGCCCGGCTCTTTGGCTAGCCGGACCTCGTGTATGAGCGCCTTGTACTCGGCCACATTGTTGGAGGCGGAAAAATGAATTTGCAATGTGTACTTGAGATTTTCGCCCATGGGAGAGGTGAGGATGATGCCGGCTCCCAAGCCGGTGCACATCTTAGACCCATCGCAGTGCATCCGCCAGTGAGTGGAGTCGGGTGCTGGTGGCAGGTACTGGATTTCGGCCCAGTCGACAAGGAAGTCGGCCAGTGCTTGGGACTTAATGGCAGTGCGAGGCTGGTAGAAGATCGTGTAGGGAGCTAGCTCAATGGCCCATTTTGCCACCCGGTCGGATGCATCCTGGCTGCCTATGATCTCGGCGAGCGGGGCAGTACATACGACTGTGATGGGGTGCTCTTGAAAGTAGGGCTTGAGCTTCTTGGCGGCGAAGTACACACCGTAGCACATCTTTTGGTAATGTGGCTAGTTCTGCTTCGAGGCGGATAATACTTCGCTTAAATAATACACCAGCCTCTGGACTAACTGAGCTCGGCCTTCTTTTGGGCGCTGGACCACGATAACTGTGCTGACCACCCGGCTAGTGGCGGCAATGTAAAGGAGCATGGGCTCTTTCTCAGTCGGTGCCGCCAAGACAGGCGGCGTGGTCAGCATCTTCTTTAGCTTGTGGAAAGCTTGGTCTGCTTGGTCGTTCCACTCGAAGTGAGTGGACTTCTTTATGAGTCGGTAAAGGGGGAGAGCTTTCTCTCCGAGCCGGCTGATGAAGCAGTTCAGGGAAGCCAAGCATCCGGTGAACTTCTGAACGTCTCGTAGCTTGGTGGGAATCTCCATTCTCTCTATGGCCTTGATCTTCACTGGGTTGCATTCGGGCCCGCGTTCGAAAACCAGGAAGCCTAGAAGCTGGCCGGCTGGTACTTCGAACACGCATTTCTCGGGGTTGAGCTTGATCTGAAACCGGCGCAAGTTTTAAAATGTCTCTCTGAGGTCTTCCAGCAAGGTGCCGCGCTTCTTCGTCTTCACCACAATATCGTCTACATAGACGTAGTCATTTCTACCGAGCTGCTTGAGGAGGCATTTCTGCATGCAATGCTGAAAAGTGGCACTCGGTATCTTCATCTTGAGGTAGGCATAGTGGGGTACAACCATGAACTTGGCCAGAGCAGGTCGGCCAAGCAACGCGTGGTAAGGGCTCTCCAGATCCACCACCTCAAACCACACTGCCTCTCGGCAGAAATGATCCTTGTCCCCGAAGAGGACATCTATCTTGATCTTGCCGATTGGGGAGCAGGACAGGCCGGGTACGATGCCATGGAACACAGTCCGACTAGGCATGAGCTGCCTCGTCTTGATGCTCAGCTTCTCCATGGTGTCACGGTACAATATGTTGATGCTGCTCCCGCCATCTATCAGCACGTGGGAGAAACGAGAAGCTTGCCTTTTTGTTGCGAGGGTGGCGTCCAAGACCAATGCGTAAGAGCCGGGAGACGGCATCACCTCTGGGTGATCGGCCTGGCTCCAGCTGATAGGCCTTTCTGACCAGTGCATGAACTCGGGGTTGTTGGAGGCAACCACGTTGACTTCTTGGTGATGTCGGCGCCGGCTACGCCGTTCTTCTGGTTGGCTCGTGAAGACGACGTAGGCGGCATGTTCGTCGGGGAACTCGTCTTGAACGGCCCCGACTGCTGGTCGAGCGGCCCGCTGCTGAGGGGCCGAAGGCGGCTGACCAGCAGGCGGAGGCAGCACTATCCCCTCGCCTTTGGAGATTCGTGGGAGCTAGTGGCATTTCCGGGTCGTGTGGGTTGAAGGCTTCGCGCCGTTGTGGAACTTGCAGGGGGCATCAAGTGTTTGCTCGTAGGAGAAAGCCGACTGCCATGCTGGCCTGCTGCCTTTCGGCTTCTTGGGCGTGGGCCGCCCTTCGGTTTGTTTGTCTTCGACTGTGGCCACCTGCCGACTGGCGGAAGGCGGCATGGGAGCCTTGCGCTTGTGGTCGTTCTGGTACGGGCGTCGGCTGGAGTCTCCTGCCGGCGTCTTGGGACTCGGAGCAAGCACCCTCCCGGAGGCGTCTACTCGGAGCTCAGTCTTCATTGAGGAATCGGTCGTGGCATATTTATCAGCTATGACCAGCAGCTCGTCGAGGGTAGTCGGCTCATCGCAGAGGAGTCGATGCTTGAGGAGGGTGCCTTCTCGGCACCCGGCGATGAAGTACTCTATAGCTTCAACCTCGTGCACCCCTTCGCAGGAATTGTGGAGCTCGGCCCAACGCGTGAGGTAGTCGCGCGTTAATTCGTTGGGCCCTTGGACACACAAGGAGAGCTGTCGGGGCTTGGGAGCCCGCTTGTAGGTGCTGGTGAAGTAACGTATGAAGGCTTCTCTGAAGTCTAGCCAGCTGTTGACGCTGTAAGGCTTGAGGCTATTGAGCTAGGTGCGCGCCGTGCCCTGGAGAATGAGGGGGACATACTTCACGGCAACACGCCTGTTACCGTTTGCTATGCTAATCGTTGTGGAGTAGTCGATCAACCAATCTTCCGGCTTCACAGAGCCTTTGTACTTGGGTGTGTCTCTTGGGAGCGAGAACCCTTTGGGGAAGGGCTCGTCGCGGATGCGGGGGCCGAAGCAAGGCAGGCCGACATCATAATCTTCTTCCAGAGCCAGGGATCGCGCTAGGCGATCGATCCGGTGGCGGGCGTCATTCTCGCCGACTCCTTTGCGGCGGCCTAGCCGGCCGCTGAGAGTCGGATGCGTGACAGCCAGTGGAGTAGGATATCTCTCCCTTCGAGGCGGAGGAGGAGGCGGGTCGCCCCGCTGCTCCATAGCTCGAGGGCGGCCTTCTGCGTCACGCTCCATGGAGATTCGAGTCCGGCTGCGGCTGGTAGCCGGCTCCTTTTCTTTCCTTGCACGGGAGTTGCCCGCAGTCGGCGTTCGGGACGTCGCGCCGTGCTCTCAGCGTGGGGGAGGACTTTCAGCACGGACACCGGCTTCATGCCGCTCTGTGGCCGCGTCGATAAGCTACTGGATGCGTCTGGTCATGTAGGGGAGCTCGTCGGGCCCCAGTCCATTCAGCTCGTCTGCGGCCGCCTGGGCGGCGTGTAGGTTCTCGAGAGGCATGGTATAGACTGGGCGGTCTGCTCCCAGCATGTCGGCGATAGTTGCGCCGCGTTTCTTGATGACGCCGACGCGGCTCGGCCCGTCGGGAAGCGGTGTGCCGAAAGCGGCGCGGTCGACTTCGCACTGGTGAGCCTCGGCGAGGCGTCTCATGGAGGCGAGCCTCTGGCCCTCCGCAACGAGGGCAAGGCGGCGTGCCTCCAGTGTCTTGGCATCGGTGTCGCCCGGGATGGGGGCGGACAAGTCGTGCAGCGCGGTCTGCAGGGCGTCGTGGGCGTTTTTGCCAGAGGCGGCGCCGTGGCTAATGACCAGTACCTCGGTGATGGCGTTGCCACTGCTGTCAGCTCGAGGAAGAGGGTCGTTGGTGATTACTATGTTGGTGGGGTTGGCGTTAAGCGACACCGTGTCAGAGTCGACAAGCATCGGGTCGGTGGAGCCAACCGACTCCAAGTCCACGGCAAGCTCGCCGGAGACGTGGAGTTGGTCGAGGAGACTGACGAGGTGGCTCTCGGGGCAGCCTGTGCCCTCTTCGGACGCGGGCTCGGCGGAGATGCGAGCCTCGCCAAGAAGATCGGCGAGGCAGCTCGCCGCGCAGGCGTCGGCGACGCCTTGTAGCACATCAGGGCAAGCGCCATCGGGCGAGCCGGGCTGGCTACCCTTGCTGCGTAGGAAGAGGGTTCCTGTCCAAAACAAGTCTCCGGACGATGGTGCACCTGGCCCCAAGGTGGGCGCCAAATGTCGGGTGGTTGGTACGACATATGCTAATGGGTGGCTTATCATTGTGGGAGCCAATAAAACATCACCAGTGCCTGGAAACGGGATAAGGCGAAGACATGCACGCCGGTGGATCTTACCCAGCTTCAGGGCTCTCCATGGAGATAACACCCCTACTGCTGCTCTGCGGGGTCTCCGCATGGTCACTAGATCGACAAGTAGCTACAAGAGGCTCCTTGAGCTGTTCGGTGAGAGGGAGAAGAAAGGCAAGGCTAGCTCGCTTCCCCTCTCGATGTGGTGTCTAAAAACTACTAGAAAGGATCCCCCTGCAGGGGTGCCCTGGGGGGTTTATATAGGCCTACCCCCAGGGGTACAATGGTAATCCGGCTGGGCGTGGGCCCTAGCCGTCCGTGTCTACGCTCGCCGGCTTCTCCGCCGATCGATGGGGCCCGCCGATTGGTGGACCCCCCGGCTGCCGTCCTTCTGGTCGACATGCCGGTCCCACTGCTCGGGGGTCTTGTCGGAGGCTGGTTACTGTTGCCTCGCGCCGGGCTAAAGTGCTACCGCCGGGCGGCTTATTGCTGTAGCTGTCGGATTTCGGGTTCCGGCAGACCCTTGAGGTTCGAACACTGGGGTGCGCGCGGAG
Source organism: Triticum aestivum (assembly GCF_018294505.1). Classification (NCBI taxonomy): domain Eukaryota; kingdom Viridiplantae; phylum Streptophyta; class Magnoliopsida; order Poales; family Poaceae; genus Triticum; species Triticum aestivum. The sequence goes on along the minus strand of NC_057800.1, from coordinate 369,009,196 downwards.
ATTTCGCCTCCTACCTACCTGCTCCCCTCCGCCACGCTAGGATCAAAGCTATGAAAAGAACAACACAAGGGACACGGGGTTTATACTGGTTCGGGCCAATGTTGTGGTGTAATACCCTACTCCAGTGTGTGGTGTGTGGATTGCCTCTTGGCTGATGTGTTGGGGAACGTTGCAGAAAACAAAAATTTTCCTACGGTTTCCCCAAGATCCATCTATGAGTTCATCTAGCAACAGAGTGATTGGATTGCATCTACATACCTTTGTAGATCACGCGCGGAAGCGTTCAAGGACGGGGATGAGGAAGTCGTACTCGGCGTGATCCAAATCATCGGAGATCCTAGCGCCGAACGGATGGCACCTCCATGTTCAACACACGTACGGTCAGCGTGACGTCTCCTCCTTCTTGATCCAGCAAGGGGGGAGGAGAGGTTGATGAAGATCCAGCAGCACGACGGCGTGGTGGTGGATGCAGGGCATCACCGCAGCAGGGCTTCGCCGTAGTACTGTGAGAGGGAGAGGTGAAGCAGGGGAGAGGGAGGCGCCAAAACTCAAGGTGTGGCTGCCCCTTCCCTCCCCCCTTTATATAGGATCCCCTAGGGGAGGCGCCGGCCCTAGGAGATGGGATCTCCTAGGGGGGCGGCGGCCATGGGTGGAATAGCCCCCAAGGCAAGGTGGGGCACCCCCCCACCCCTAGGGTTCCAACCCTAGGCGCATGGGGTGGGCCTAGGGGGGCGCACCAGCCCACTTTGTCCCATGGGGCCCTCCGGGATGGGTGGCCCCACCCAGTGGACCCCCGGGACCCTTCCGGTGGTCCCGGTACAATACCGGTGACTCCAAAACTCTCCCGATGGCCGAAACTGTACTTCCTATATATAATTCTTCACCTCCGGACCATTCTGAAACTCCTCATGACGTCCAGGATCTCATCCGGGACTCCGAACAACTTTCGGGTTACTGCATATTCATATCTCTACAACCCTAGCGTCACCGAACCTTAAGTGTGTAGACCCTACGGGTTCCGGAGACATGTAGACATGACCGAGACGGCTCTCCGGTCAATAACCAACAGCGGGATCTGGATACCCATGTTGGCTCCCACATGCTCCTCGATGATCTCATCGGATGAACCACGATGTCGAGGATTCAAGCAACCCCGTATACAATTCCCTTTGTCAATCGGTACGTTACTTACCCGAGATTCGATCGTCGGTATCCCAATACCTCGTTCAATCTCGTTACCGGCAAGTCACTTTACTCGTACCGTAATGCATGATCCCGTGACCAGACACTTGGTCACTTTGAGCTCATCATGATGATGCATTACCGAGTGGGCCCAGAGATACCTCTCCGTCATACGGAGTGACAAATCCCAGTCTTGATCCATGTCAGCCCAACAGACACTTTCAGAGATACCCGTAGTATAACTTTATAGTCACCCAGTTACGTTGTGACGTTTGGTACACCCAAAGCACTCCTACGGTATCCGGGAGTTACACGATCTCATGGTCTAAGGAAAAGATACTTCACATTGGAAAAACTCTAGCAAACGAACTATACGATCTTGTGCTATGTTTAGGATTGGGTCTTGTCCATCACATCATTCTCCTAATGATGTGCTCTCGTTATCAATGACATCCAATGTCCATAGTCAGGAAACCATGACTATCTGTTGATCAATGAGCTAGTCAACTAGAGGCTTACTAGGGACATGTTGGTGTCTATTTATTCACACATGTATTACGATTTCCAGATAACACAATTATAGCATGAATAAAAGACAATTATCATGAACAAGGAAATATAATAATAATGCTTTTATTATTGCCTCTAGGGCATATTTCCAACATGATGATGACGAACAATACAGGGAAGAACAGCCTCACGAGGGTCTGTTCTTGGCTGGGGCGATGAACTGATGGGAGGAGTTCAGGCACCTTTCTCTCTCTAACCTCTCTAACGAGCCTCTTTCTTCCTACCACCCAACCCCCCTTTTGCTTTGTGGGTGGCTGGTCCTATTTATAGAGGCCCTGGTCCTCTCCCCAAATATTGAGCGGGATGGGAGCTAACAATGGCGGGCTAATTTGAAAGGGGACAGCAAGTATCAGCTATCCTGACAAAAGTAGTCTTCGCCTGCGCAAAGCTCTGGTGATGACGCCGTCTTGGGCTCCACGGTGACCTCCGTCTCGTAGTCCTCCTGGTCTTGGTCTCGTTGCACCGAAATGGCAACCTTTGCCTGACGCCTCGGTACTCTGTGGCTGCGCTTGCCCCCTTTGCACCAAAGAGGAAAGGAGGACGCTGCGCGGGCTGGTACCCGCCTAGCGCCCTGAGTCGTCATGGCTTGCATCACGGGCACCTCGCAAGGTACCCCGCCTTGATCTCTCGGCCTCATCACGAGCCAGCCTGACGAGGCCGTGCCTGAGGAAGCTCCGTGTCGTCCGCCCCGCGAGGCTTGGCCCCTCATGAGGGTCTTGATTTTGTGTTGGTGAAGACGGGTCATGCTGGGCCCCCCTTTGAGCCACGCCGCAGGCCGCAGGCAGGCAAGTCTGGGGACCCCCGTTCCCAGAACACCAACAGTAGCCCCCGGGCCCATGGCGCGCCCGGACTTGGCCATGCAGGGAGGCGGAAGGGCAAGAGCGAAGCGCCGCAGGCCCTAATAGCCTGCGGCCTTGGGCGCCGCGTGGCGGTTGACTGGACGTGGGCGCCTCCGCTTCCCCACGGCGCCTCGGCAACTGCACAGATTGGACAAGTCCCTGCATGCAAAGCGGGTCATAATTACCTACGATCGTGGGGGCTGTTGGTTGGCCATCGCCAGCCATAAGTATGGACCGGCGCACGCCCTTCCAGTTCATCCCCCCTTGCTTCTCCTTTCTCTTCATGGCCCCGTCGAGGAGGTTCTCAGCCGCCGAGAAGGGGAAGGCTTGCCAGGTTGAGCCCGCCTCTCCCCCACCCAAGCGCGGCCGAGGGCGCCCTCGCAAGCATCCTGTGGCCACCACGGTGGCTCCCCGCGGCCGTGGAGGCGACCTTCAGCACGGCGACGGGCGGATTGCTGCAGCCGGGGGGCGTGCTCCGGCTGCGTGTCCCCCCAGGCCGCGCGTTCGTGCTGCTGAAGTGCTGCCGGAGTTCATCGTGTGGTCGGCGGAGCCGGCTAGCACCCGACTTCTGCTTCCTCCTCGGCGAGCTCCTGGCCGGCGCCCCGGGCGGCCTCTGGCTCCAGGCTGACGGCTGCTGCAGCCGGGCCTCATGGGTCTCTCTGGAGGTCTCCGCGGCCGGGAGCCTGTCCCTGGCCCGCGGTTGGCAGACATTTGCCCGCGCACGTGGCCTGAGCCGTCGGTGCACCCTACACTTCAAGTTCGACGGCGACGCCACCCTCTATGTGAGGGTGTTTGGGGAAGATGGTCGCCGCGCAGGGTGTTGCCCTGAGGGTGACGACCGCGGCTGGGAACCCAGCTCCGGTGATGATGGAGAGAGCAGCGCTTGCACAGCTGGTGGCGTTCGGGGTTCCCCAAGGTTCTCCGGTTCTTCCTCAGGCGGCGACTCCTCTAGCGGTGGTCGCGATCAGCCTCCACGTCGTCGTATCTGCTTGGGGGGTGGCAACGTGTCCGCCCGCCGTCGCGCCCTGGTGAAGCGCGAGAGGGAGTCCGCCTGAGCTCGGGAGGCAGCTCGGGCCTTCCCTGCGGGCCGGTGTGAGGCGAGCCGCGCCGGATTTGTTCTTCCTTTTCCCTTTTTCCTGTGTAACAAAGACAATAGTGCGGATCCCCGCGGGGGCATGTTTGGGTTAGTGCTTGTTAATCATCATTTTGCTTTTGTTACCGTACCTTCCGGCTATGTGCCCGAGCGTGGATAGTTCCTGGCCCCGGCCGTGGGGGGGGGGGCAACCGACCCAGGCCCTTTGTTTGTGTCGCGGTGCCCATGGGGCACGGACTGGAGGGGTGCTCCTGTAAGGGGCCCAGGTCGCGAACTCTTTGAGTGACTAGGATAGGAACACTCGCGAGGGCGCTCGGCTCTCCCCCTTGCGAGGCCTTGCACAAGAGAAATCGAGGCAGGAGAGTGAAAAGCCGAAGAACCGCAAGCCAAAGACGGCAACAACTTCAATAAAACTCCAAACAAAGAGGAACAAGCCAACTGCAGAAAGCAAATGAAAATCCGCGTCCGGCACCTAGTCTAGTCTTCGACGTCTTCTCACCAGCGCGGAGCTAAGTGCTGCCACTGGGCGTGGGAGGGAGCCCCAGGGCCTGAGGCCGGCGCTCCTGAGACTCCGGGGCGTGCACAGCCCCAACTCATTATTACGTGAGAGTGTCACGGGCGGCGAGCTTCACAGGCATTGGCCTTCTTCACAGGCTCCGGGCCTTTTCCAAAACGCGATAGCTTCACAGGCACTCGCCTTGCTTCACAGGCTCCGGGCCTTTTCCAAAACGTGATAGCTTCACAGGCACTCGCCTTGCTTAACAGGCTCCGGGCCTTTTCCAAAACGCGATAGCTTCACAGGCACTCACCTTGCTTCACAGGCTCCGGGCCTTTTCCAAAATGCGATAGCTTCACAGGCCCTCGCCTTGCTTCACAGGCTCCGGGCCTTTTCCAAAACGTGATAGCTTCACAGGCATTGGCCTTCTTCACAGGCTCCGGGCCTTTTCCAAAACGCGATAGCTTCACAGGCACTCGCCTTGCTTCACAGGCTCCGGGCCTTTTCCAAAACGTGATAGCTTCACAGGCACTCGCCTTGCTTAACAGGCTCCGGGCCTTTTCCAAAACGCGATAGCTTCACAGGCACTCACCTTGCTTCACAGGCTCCGGGCCTTTTCCAAAATGCGATAGCTTCACAGGCCCTCGCCTTGCTTCACAGGCTCCGGGCCTTTTCCAAAATGCGATAGCTTCACAGGCCCTCGCCTTGCTTCACAGGCTCCGGGCCTTTTCCAAAACGTGATAGCTTCACAGGCACTCGCCTTGCTTCACAGGCTCTGGGCCTTTTTCCAAAACGCGATAGCTTCACAGGCACTCGCCTTGCTTCACAGGCTCCGGGCCTTTTCCAAAACGCGATAGCTTCACAGGCACTCGCCTTGCTTCACAGGCTCCAGGCCTTTTCAGGGGTAGAACCTCCGGAGGTGCTGGATGTTCCATGCATTCTGGACCGGCACTCCCTCCTGAGTCTCCAAGCGCGCGGAGCCGGGCCTGGAAACATGAACAACCTTGAACGGGCCCTCCCACATGGGAGAGAACTTGTGCAATCCCTCCCTGGTGAGAACCCGCCTGAGCACGAGGTCTCCTACCTCAAGAGTCTTGGGGCGGATGTTGCGGCAGTGATATCGCCGCAGTGCTTGTTGGCACCTCGCCGCTCGCAGCGCGGCTTCTCGGCGATGCTCCTCCCCCAGCACGAGGTCCGTCCCCCGGATGGCGTCCTGCTGCGCGGCTTCCCGGCGACATTCCTCCCCCAGTTTTTATTTTTCCTTGTTTTTGAGTTTTACAGAAAAGGAAAAACCAAACGGAGTCCAATTGACCCGAAATTTTATGGAACTTATTTTTGGACCAGAAGAAGCCCATGAAGTATCGGAGATGGGCCAGAAGAGTCCCGAGGCACCCACGAGGGTGGGGGCACGCCCTACCCCCTGGGCGCGCCCCCCTACCTCGTGGCCGCCTTGGGGACCCCCATGACTTTTTCCTGACTCCAACACCTCTTATATATACCCAAACTTCCAGACAGAAACCTATATCGGGAGTTCCGCCACCGCAAGCCTCCGCAGCCACTGAAAACCAATCTAGACCCATTCCGGCACCCTGCTGGAGGGGGGAATCCCTCTCCGGTGGCCATCTTCATCATCCCGGTGCTCTCCCTGATGAGGAGGGAGTAGTTCACCCTCGAGGATGAGGGCATGTACCAGTAGCTATGTGTTTGATCTCTCTCTCTCTCTCTCGTGTTCTTGATTTGGCACGATCTTGATGTATCACGAGCTTTGCTATTATAGTTGGATCTTAAGATATTTCTCCCCCTCTACTCTCTTGTAATGGATTTAGTTTTCCCTTTGAAGTTATCTTATTGGATTGAGTCTTTAAGGATTTGAGAACACTTGATGTATGTCTTGCGTGGGATACCCGTGGTGACAATGGGGTATTCTATTGATCCACTTGATGTATGTTTTGGTGATCAACTTGCGGGTTCCGCCCATGAACCTACGCATAGGGGTTGGCACACGTTTTTGTCTTGACTCTCCGGTAGAAACTTTGGGGCACTATTTGAGGTCCTATGTGTTGGTTGAATAGATGAATCTGAGATTGTGTGATGCATATCGTATAATCATACCCATGGATACTTGAGGTGACATTGAGTATATAGGTGCCATTAGGGTTTTGGCTGATTTGTGTCTTAAGGTGTTATTCTAGTATGAATTCTAGGGCTGTTTGTGACACTTATTGGAATAGCCCAACGGATTGATTGGAAAGTATAACTTTGAGGTGGTTTCGAACCCTACCATAATCTCTTCGTTTGTTCTCCTCTATTAGTGACTTTGGAGTGACTTTTTGTTCCATGTTGAGGGATAGTTATGTGATCCAATTATGTTATTATTGTTGAGGGAACTTCCACTAGTGAAAGTATGAACCCTAGGCCTTGTTTCAACACATTGCAATACCGTTTACGCTCACTTTTACCACTTGTTACCTTGTTGTTTTATATTTTTAGATTACAAAAACCATTATCTACTATCCATATACCACTTGTATCACCATCTCTTCGCCGAACTAGTGCACCTATACAATTTACCATTGTATTGGGTGTGTTGGGGACACAAGAGACTCTTTGTTATTTGGTTGCAGGGTTGCTTGAGAGAGACCATCTTCATCCTACGCCTCCTACGGATTGATAAACCTTAGGTCATCCACTTGAGGGAAATTTGCTACTAACAATACAAACCACTGCACTTGGAGGCCAAACAACGTCTACAAGAAGAAGGTTGTGTAGTAGACATCAAGCTCTTTTCTGGCGCCGTTGCCGGGGAGGTGAGTGCTTGAAGGTATATCTTTAGATCTTGCAATCAAGTCTTTTAGTTTCTTGTTTTATCACTAGTTTAGTTTATAAAAGAAAATTACAAAAATATGGAATTAAGTTTGCCTCATACGCTTCATCTTTTTAATATCTTTCGTGAGTATGATGGAAAGGAAATTGTGCCAAAGTGTTAGAAGAAGAATGCATTAAAATGTTTGGCACTAAATCTTTGAATGATGAGCATGATTGCAATGTTGCTTGTATTAACTCCTTGAATATCCATAGTACTAATGATGATTGCATTAGTTATGATGAAAATGTCTCCTATAAAGATGTCAATTTTTGTGGAGTGCATTGGATTTGCAAGTACACACCAAATAGGGAAGATAGATACTGCAAAAGGCATAAGCATTTAGAAACTAAATTGCTGCAAGAAAGGCTAGATGTTTGTGCTGAAAGATTCAATATTTATCGCCATCCTTGTGAACTTTGCAATGAACATGGTCATTTAAAGCTCCAATGCTATTTGTTTCATGATCAAGTCGTGTCCAAAAATTGTGATAACTTGATTACCCTTGAGCATCATAAAGAGCTTAGTCTTCTTTTGGGTTATGAAGAAATGAAACGTATAACTGAGGGTATTCCAAAATTAATCTCGATAAATTTCTTGATTTTGATATAGAGGAAATTTATATGTATTGTGCGGTGAATTGCATTGAAAACCCTTATATTGCCAATTACATAAAGAAAAGAAAACAAGTAGAGGATGAAGAGAATACTAATGAAAGGGAAGAGACTTCCCAATATCCTCCTATTATTTCTTATGATGAATCAGGTAACGAGGAGGAGCCTTCTATTCAACCAATCTCATTAATAAGGAGCTCCAAAAAGAAGATTAAACCCACACATGATGTGAAGAAGAAAAAGAAAAGACGGAGAAGCAAAGGTAGAAAGGTATCTCTCCCAAATAATGTTGCTCCTATTACTCATTGTGATGATGATAATTGCTATACTATTAGTGCTATCCATACTATTGATGATGAGAGTGATTATGCTTATGATATGAAAAGGTCGAAGCTTGGGGATGCTATGATTGATGAAGATGATGTTTTTTAGAATATATTTGCTGCAATTAATGTTTGTCCCAAGCTTGGGGATGCTATGTTTAATGAATATGATATTTTTAGTCTCCCAAGTTTTGATATGCAAATTTATAATGATGATAGCATGCCTCCTACTTATCATGATTATATTGTTGAACGTGGATTTGGAGAGGTCATGACTTTATTTAGTAATGATTCCACTATCTTGGAAGAGGTTTCAATTGATTATGATGAGCACAAAGTTGCTACTTATGATGATTATTGTGATGACACTTATGCTATAAAAAGTAGTGATGATTATATTTATAAAACTTGTCATGATTATGATTACCCTTTTTTTGAACATTACTCTTTTAATGTGGAAACAATTTATAGTATTCTAGTCTCTTATTATACTCCCACTATTTCGAATGAGAAGAATTTTGCTTCTATGGAGAGTAATAAAATTTCTATGCTTGTAGATCATGAAAAGAATGCTTTAGGTGCTGGTTATATTGTTGAATTCATTCATGATGGTACTGAAAATTATTATTAGGGAGGAATATATGCTTGTAGGAATTGCAATAATATCAAGTTTCCTCTCTATGTGCTTAAAGTTATGAAGTTATGCTTGTTTTACCTTCCTATGCAAGTTGATTCTTGTTCCCATAAGTTGTTTGCTCACAAAATCCATATGGATAGGAAGTGGGTTAGGCTTAAATCTGCCAGTCATATTCTTCAAGATGCTCTGTTTATGTTACAATTCTTATCTTTTATGTAAGCATCGTTGAAATCATCATGCCTAGCTAGGGGCATTAAACGATAACGCTTGTTGGGAGGCAACCCAATTTTATTTTAGATACTTGATTTTTGTTCCTGTTTAGTAATAAATTAATAATCTGTACTCTGTTATGATTGTGTTTTTTATGTGTTTAATTAGTGTTTGTGCCAAGTAGAACCTTTGGGAAGACTTGGGGAAAGTCTTTGCGATCATGCTGTAAAAAACAGAAACTTTAGCGCTCACGAGAATTGCTGCCAGTTTTTATTGGAGAGCGATATTTTGTTAATTCTTTTTTCAGATGATTAATAGACAAATTAGTCAGGTCCAACAATTTATTTGAGAATTTTATGAGTTCCAGAAGTATACGTTTGATACAGATTACTACAGACTGTTCTGTTTTTGACAGATTCTGTTTTCTATGTGTTGTTTGCTTATTTTGATGAATCTATGAGTAGTATCGGAGGGTATGAACCATAGATAAGTTGGAATACAGTAGATATTACACCAATATGAATTTAGAATGAGTTCACAACAGTACCTAAGTGGTGATTTATTTTCTTATACTAATGGAGCTTACGAGTTTTCTGTTAAGTTTTGTGTTGTGAAGTTTTCAAGTTCTGGGTGAAGATTCGATGGACTATGGAATAAGGAGTGGCAAGAGCCTAAGCTTGGGGATTCCCAAGGCACCCCAAGGTAATATTCAAGGACAACCAAAAGCCTAAGCTTGGGGATGCCCCGGAAGGCATCCCCTCTTTCGTCCTCGTTCATCGGTAACTTTACTTGGAGCTATATTTTTATTTACCACATTATATGTGTTTTGCTTGGAGCGTCATTTTATTTCATTTAGTTTTTCTTGCTAATTGAATAAAATACCAAGATCCGAAATTCTTAAATGTTAGAGAGTCTTCATATAGTTGCATAATTATTCGACTACTCATTAATCTTCACTTATATCTTTTAGAGTAGTTTGTTGTTGCTCTAGTGCTTCACTTATATCTTGTTAGAGCACGGTGGTGGTTTTATTTTATAGAAATAGATGAAGTCTCATGTGTCACTTATATTATTTTGAGAGTCCTAAACAGCATGGTAATTTTATTTGGTTATGAATTTAGTCCTAATATGATAGGCATCCAAGTGGGATATAATAAAAACTTTCATATAAAGTGCATTGAATACAATGAGAAATTTGATTCCTTATGATTGTTTTGAGATATGGAGATGGTGATATTAGAGTCATGCTAGTTGAGTAGTTGTGAATTTAAGAGATACTTGTGTTAAAGTTTGTGATTCCCGTAGCATACACGTATGGTGAACCGTTATGTGATGAAGTCGGAGCATTATTTATTTATTGATTGTCTTCCTTATGAGTGACGGTCGGGGACGAGCGATGGTCTTTTCCTACCAATCTGTCCCCCTAGGAGCATGCGCGTAATACTTTGTTTCGATAACTAATAGATTTTTGCAATAAGTATGTGAGTTCTTTATGACTAATGTTGAGTCCATGGATTATACGCACTCTCACCCTTCCACCATTGCTAGCCTCTCTAGTACCGCGCAACTTTCGCCGGTACCATAAACCCATCATATACCTTCCACAAAAAAGGCACCATACCTACCTATTATGGCATTTCCATAACCATTCCAAGATATATTGCCATTCAGCTCTCCACCGTTATGTTTATTATGACACGCTCCATCATTGTCATATTGCTATGCATGATCATGTAGTTGACATTGTATTTGTGGCAAAGCCACCGTTCATAATTCTTTCATACATGTCACTCATGAGTCATTGCACATCCCGGTACACCGCCGGAGGCATTCATATAGAGTCATATTTTTGTTCTAAGAATCGAGTTGTAATTCATGAGTTGTAAGTAAATAAAAGTGTGATGATCATCATTATTAGAGCATTGTCCCAGTGAGGAAAGGATGATGGAGACTATGATTCCCCCACAAGTCGGGATGAGACTCTGGACGAAAAAATAAATAAATAAAAGATGCCAAATAAGCCCAAATAAAAAAAGAGAAAAAGAGGCAAAAAATAAAAAAGAGAAAAGGCCCAAATAAAAAAATAAAAAAATGAGAGAAAAACAGAGAGGGGGCAATGCTACTATCCTTTTACCACACTTGTGCTTCAAAGTAGCACCATGATCTTCATGATAGAGAGTCCCCTATGTTGTTACTTTCATATACTAGTGGGGAATTTTCATTATATAACTTGGCTTGTATATTCCAGTGATGGGCTTCCTCAAAATGCCCTAGGTCTTCTTGAGCAAGCGAGTTGGATGCACACACACTTAGTTTCTTTTTGAGCTTTCATATACTTATAGCTCTAGTGCATCCGTTGCATGGCAATCCCTACTCATTGACATTGATATCTATTGATGGGCATCTCCATAGCCCGTTGATACGCCTAGTTGATGTGAGACTATATTCTCTCTTTTGTCTTCTCCACAACCACCATTCTATTCCACCTATAGTGCTATATCCATGGCTCACGCTCATGTATTGCGTGAAGATTGAAAAAGTTTGAGAACATCTAAAGTATGAAACAATTGCTTGGCTTGTCATCGGGGTTGTGCATGATTTAAATACTTTGTGTGGGGAAGATGGAGCATAGCCAGACTATATGATTTTGTAGGGATAGCTTTCTTTAGCCATGTTATATTGAAAAGACATGATTGCTTGGTTAGTATGCTTGAAGTATTATTATTTTTATGTCAATATTAAACTTTTGTCTTGAATATTATGGATCTGAATATTCTTGCCACAATAAAGAATTACATAAAGAAATATGTTAGGTAGAATTCCACATCAAAAATTATGTTTTTATCATTTACCTACTCAAGGACGAGCAGGAATTAAGCTTGGGGATGCTGATATGTCTCCAACGTATCTATAATTTTTGATTGTTCCATGCTATTATATTATCAACCATGGATGTTTTATATGCATTTATATGCTATTTTATATGATTTTTGGGACTAACCTATTAACCTAGAGCCCAGTGCCAGTTTCTGTTTCTTTCCTTGTTTTAGAGTATCGCAGAAAAGGAAAATCAAACGGAGTCCAATTGACCTGAAACTTCACAGAACTTATTTTTGGACCAGAAGAAGCCCACAGAGTATCGGAGTTGGACCAGGAGAGTCCCGGGCTGCCGACGAGGGTGGGGGGTGCGCCCACCCCCTGGGCGCACCCCCCTGCCTCGTGGACAGCCTGGAGGTCCACCGACGTATTTCTTCCTCCCATATATACCCATATACCCTAAAAACTTCGGGGAGCATAATAGATCGGGAGTTTCGCCGCCAGAAGCCTCCGTAGCCACCGAAAACCAATCTAGACCCGTTCCGGCACCCTGCCGGAGGGGGGGAATCCCTCTTCGGTGGCCATCTTCATCATCCCGGCGCTCTCCATGACGAGGAGGGAGTAGTTCACCCCTGGGGCTGAGGGTATGTACCAGTAGCTATGTGTTTGATCTCTCTCTCGTGTCCTTGAGGTGGTACAATCATGATGTATCGCGAGCTTTGCTATTATAGTTGGATCTTCTGATGTTTCTCCCCCTCTACTCTCTTGTAATGGATTGAGTTTTCCCTTTGAAGTTATCTTATCGGATTGAGTCTTTAAGGATTTGAGAACACTTGATGTATGTCTTGCGTGGGATACCCGTGGTGACAATGGGGTATTCTATTGATCCACTTGATGTATGTTTTGGTGATCAACTTGCGGGTTCCGCCCATGAACCTATGCATAGGGGTTGGCACACGTTTTCATCTTGACTCCCCAATAGAAACTTTGGGGCACTCTTTGAGGTCCTATGTGTTGGTTGAATAGATGAATCTGAGATTGTGCGATGCATATCGTATAATCATACCCACAGATACTTGAGCTGACATAGGAGTATCTAGGTGACGTTAGGGTTTTGGTTGATTTGTGTCTTAAGGTGTTATTCTAGTATGAACTCTAGGGCTGTTTGTGACACTTATAGGAATAGCCCAACGGATTGATTGGAAAGAATAACTTTGAGGTGGTTTCGTACCCTACCATAATCTCTTCGTTTGTTCTCTGCTATTAGTGAATTTGGGGTGACTTTTTGTTGCATGTTGAGGGATAGTTATGTTATCCAATTATGTTATTATTGTTGAGGGAACTTGCACTAGTGAAAGTATGAACCCCAGGCCTTGTTTCAATGCATTGCAATACCGTTTACGGTCACTTTTACCACTTGTTACCTTGCTGTTTTTATATTTTCAGATTAGAAAAACCATTATCTACTATCCATATACCACTTGTATCACCATCTCTTTGCCGAACGAGTGCACCTATACAATTTACCATTGTATTGGGTGTGTTGGGGACACAAGAGACTCTTTGTTATTTGGTTGTAGGGTTGCTTGAGAGAGACCATCTTCATCCTACGCCTCCTATGGATTGATAAACCTTAGGTCATCCACTTGAGGGAAATTTTCTACTGTCCTACAAACCTCTGCACTTGGAAGCCCAACAACGTCTACAAGAAAAAGGTTGTGTAGTAGACATCATGGTGCAAAAACCGTCAAAAAAGGTGAAAAACGTATGTGATGGAGGATGCATCAAACACAGTTCAGATGTTAGTTGCGTGTGCGATTGAGGGCATACGGTTTAGTTCTGTTAACTATTTGCGATGAGGAGGAACAAAAGAAACGTGCAGCCAGATGAAGGTGTGTGCGATGTACAGCATATGGTTCACTCGGATGAACTATTTGTGATTAGGAAACACAAAATAAATGGGCAGCCAGATGAAGGTGTGTGCGATATACGACATGTGGTTCACTCGGATGAACTGTTTGTGTTGAGGCAAGAGAACAGAAATGGTTTGATATAACAAGATGTTTGTGATACACCACAAACAGGTTTGTAATTAGAAATGTGTGCGAATACCGATAATAACAGAAATAGTTCCCCAGTGTGGTCCGTGTTCATCTGATCATCATCTCCTTCTTGTGCTAGCTTGATGTTCATTCTATGTTAAGTTTCCATTAATTAATGGCATTTTATGAACACGCCACCATTTCTCGCCATTTCCTCACCTATTAATATTGCGCATAGGCGGCGCGCGACGCACGGAGGCGACAAGCGCAGCCTGTAGCACATCCACCCTTTCCTAGCATGCCAACCCATCAAAGTGCTGCCTCTACCATCAACCTCGTCAACGAGGAAAACAAGCAGGCTCCATAGCCCGTCGAGGCCGAGGCGCTCCCCCGCTATGCTATGGATGACATTGTGATGCACATCATCGCCAGGGTTGAGCAGACCTTTGGCGCATGGCGCTTGGGTGCCGCGAATCAAGATAGGCATGTCAGTGCCAACAGCTTGCAGCTCGCCACACAACATGATCAATGGCGTGCCGCAGAGCAAGCTAGGCGCATCCGCGCCGATAGGCTGTGGCTCGCCGCACGGCGATACCATTGGAGCGCCGCAGAGTGAGAGGCGCGTCGTGCCACACAGCAAGAGCGGATCCATCGACGCTTGCCTACTATCGACACGGCATCGCAGCTGGGTACACGTCCGGTCAGTACCCCCATTCCTCGCCAGGAGTGGGCAGAGGCCCTCAGCGTCGTCTTGCACCAGAGGCCGGCCGCGCCGTACTTGCACCATTATAGTTGGATCTTATGATGTTTCTTCCCCTCTACTCTCTTGTAATGGACTGATTTTTCCCTTTGAAGTTATCTTATCGGATCGAGTCTTTAAGGATTTGAGAACACTTGATGTATGTCTTGCATGTACTTATCTGTGGTGACAATGGGATATTCACGTGATCCACTTGATATATGTTTTGGTGATCAACTTGCGAGTTCCATGACCTTGTGAACTTATGCATACGGGTTGGCACACGTTTTCGTCTTGACTCTCCGGTAGAAACTTTGGGGCACTCTTTGAAGTTCTTTGTGTTGGTTGAATAGATGAATCTGAGATTGTGTGATGCATATCAGATAATCATACCCATGATACTTGAGGTGACATTGGAGTATCTAGGTGACATTAGGGTTTTGGTTGATTAGTGTCTTAAGGTGTTATTGTAGTACGAACTCTATGATAGATCGAACGAAAAGAATAGCTTCGTGTTATTTTACTACGGACTCTTGAATAGATCGATCAGAAAGGATAACTTTGAGGTGGTTTCATACCCTACAATAATCTCTTCGTTTGTTTTCGCTATTAGTGACTTTGGAGTGACTCTTTGTTTCATGTTTAGGGATAGTTATATGATCCAATTATGTTATTATTGTTGAGAGAACTTGCACTAGTGAAAGTATGAACCCTAGGCCTTGTTTCCTAGCATTGCAATACTGTTTACGCTCACTTTCACCACTTGCTACCTTGCTGTTATTATATTTTCAGATTACAAAAACCTATATCTACCATCCATATTGCACTTGTATCACCATCTCTTCGCGAACTAGTGCACCTATACAATTTACCATTGTATTGGGTGTGTTGGGGACACAAGAGACTCTTTGTTATTTGGTTGCAGGGTTGCTTGATAGAGACCATCTTCATCCTACGCCGCCATAAATTGATAAACCTTAGGTCATCCACTTGAGGGAAATTTGCTTCTGTCCTACAAACCTCTACACTTGGAGGCCCAACAATGTCTACAAGAAGAAGGTTGTGTAGTAGACATCAAGCTCCTTTATGGCGCTATTGCCGAGGAGGTTAGCGCTTGAAGGTATATCTTTAGATCTTGCAGTCGAATCTTTTTGTTTCTTGTTTTATCACTAGTTTAGTCTATAAAAGAAAATTACAAAAAAATAGAATTGAGGGTACCTCATATGCTTAATCTTTTTAATATCTTTCATGAAAATAAGGATTCCGATAATTGTGCCAAAATGCTAGAAGAAGAATGCATTAGAATGTTTGGCACTAAATCTTTGAATGATAAGCATGATTGCAGTGTTGTTAGTACGAACTCTTTGAATATCCATAGTACTAATGATGATTTTACTAGTCATGATGAAAATGTCTCTTATAAGCATATCAATTTTTGTGCAGTGCATTGGGTTTGCAAGTACACAGCAAATGGGGAAGATAGATTTTGCAAGAGGCATAAGTATTTAGAAACTAAATGGTTGCAAGAAAGGCTAGATGTTTGTGCGGGAAATTTAAATTTTCTTAGTCATCCTTGTGAACTTTGCAATGAACGTGGTCATTTAAATATCCAATGCAAATTGTTTCATGTTCGAATAGTGTCCAAAAATTGTGATGACTTGATTTCCCTTGTGCATCATAATGAACTTAGTTTGCTTCTGGGTTATGAAGAAATGAAACGTATAACTATGGATATTCCAGAATTTGCCCTTTATAAAGTTCTTGATTTTGATCGAGAGGAAATTTATATGTATTGTGCGGTGAATTGCATTGAAAATCCTTATATTGCCAATTACATAAAGTCAAGAAAACAAATATAAGATGAAGAGAATAATAATGAAAGGGAAGAGATTTCCCAATATCCTCCTATTTTTTCTTATGATGAATCAAGTAACGAGGAGTAGCCATCTATCCAACCAATCTCATTAATAAGTAAACCCACACATGATGTGAAGAAGAGAAAGAAAAGACGGAGAAGCAAAGGTAAAAAGGTATCCCTCCCAGATGATGTTTCTCCTATTACTCATTGTGATGATGATAATCGCTATACTATTGGTGCTATCCATACTATTAATGATTAGAGTGATTATGCTTATGATATGAAAAGGCCCAAGCTCGGGGATGCTATGTTTGATGAGAATGACATGTTTGAGAATTTATTTGCTGCAATTAATATTTGTCCCAAGATTGGGGATGCTATGTTTAATGGATATGGTATTTTTAGTCTCCCATGTTTTGATGAACAAATTTATTATGATGATAGCATGACTCCTATTTATGATGATTATATTGATGAAAGTGGGTTTGAAAGAGTGTCAACTTTAGGAAGTAATGATCCCACTATTTTGGAGGATGTTGAATCTTATTTTGACAATTATGAAAGTGTATTTGGATAGTTCATGACTTTATTTAGTAATGATTCCACTATCTTGGAAGAGGTTTCAATTGATTATGATGAGAACAAAGTTGCTACTTATGATGACTATTGTGATGACACTTATGCTATAAAAAGTAGTGATGATAATATTTATAAAACTTGTCATTATTATGATCACCCTCTTTCTGAACATTACTCTTTTAATGTGAAAACAATTTATAGTATTTGAGTTTGTTATGATACTCCCACTATTCCGATTGAGAAGAATCTTGCTTATGTGGAGAGTAGTAAATTTTCTATGCTTGCAGATAATGAAGAGAATGCTTTATGTGATGGTTATATTGTTTAATTCATTCATGATGCTACTGAAAATTAATATGAGGGAGGAGCATATGCTTGTAGGAATTGCAATAATATCAAGTTTCCTCACTATGTGCTTAAAGTTTCGAAGTTATGCTTGTTTTGCCTTCCTATGCTAGTTGATTATTGTTCCCATAAGTTGTTTGCTCACAAAATCCCTATGTATAGGAAGTGGCTTAGACTTAAATGTTCTAGTCATATTCTTCATGATGCTCTCTTTATGTTTCAATTCTTATCTTTTATGTGAGCATCATTGAAATCATCATGCCTAGCTAGGGGCGTCAAACGATAGCGCTTGTTGGGAGGCAACCCAATTTTATTTTTGTTATTTGCTTTTTGCTCCTGTTTAGTAATAAATAATTCATGTAGTCTCTTTTTATATGTGGTTTTATGTTTTAATTAGTGTTTGTGCGAAGTAGAACCTTTGGGAAGACTTGGGTGAAGTCTTTGCGATCTTGCTGTAAAAAACAGAAACTTTTGCGCTCACGAGATTAGCTGCCATTTCTTATCGGACAGTGCATTTAGGTTGATTATTTTTGTAAATGATTAATAGAAAAATTCCTCAGGTCCACCTATTTATTTCAGAATTTTTGGAGTGACAGAAGTATTAGAAACATAAATATTTCTACAGACTGTTCTGTTTTTGACAGATTCTGTTTTCATTGTGTTGTTTGCTTACTTTGATGAATTAGTATCGGAGGGTATGAACCATAGAGAATTTGGAATACAGTAGATATTACACCAATATGAATCTAGAATGAGTTCACAACAGTACCAAAAGTGGTGATTTATTTTTTGTACTAACGGAGCTCATGAGATTTTCTGTTAAGTTTTGTGTTGTGAAGTTTTCAAGTTTTGGGTAAAGATTCGATGGACTATGGAATAAAGAGTGACAAGGGCCTAAGCTTGGGGATGCCCAAGGCACGCCAAGGTAATATTAAAGGACAACCAAGAGCCTAAGCTAGGGGATTCCCCGGATGGCATCCCCTCGTTCGTCTTCGTTCATCAGCAACTTTACTTGGACCTATATTTTTATTCACCAGATGATATGTGTTTTGCTTGGAGCATCATTTTTTTTTGCTTTCTGTTTGAATAAAAAATACCAATATCTGAAATTCTTAAATGTTAGACAGTCTTCATATAATTGCTTAATTATTTAACTTATATCTTTTGGAGTAGTTTGTCATTTGCTCTAATGCATCACTTATATCTTTTGGAGTAGTTTGTCATTTGCTCTAATGCATCACTTATATCTTTTTAGAGCACGGTAGTGGTTTTATTTTGAAGAAATAAATGAACTCTCATGCTTCACTTATATTATTTTGAGAGTCTTACACAACATGGTAATTTTCTTTGGTTATAAATTTAGTCCTAATATGATGGGCATTCAAGATGGGTATAATAAAAACTTTCATATAAAGTGCATTGAATACTATGTGAAGTTTGATTCCTTATGATTGTTTTGAGATATGAGGATGGTAATATTAGAGTCATGCTAGTGAGTAGTTGTGAATTTCATAAATACTTGTGTTAAAGTTTGTGATTCACGTAGCATGCACGTATGGTGAACTGTTATGTGATGAAGTTGGAGCATGATTTATTTATTGATTGTCTTCCTTGTGAGTGGCGGTCGGGGACAAGTGATGGTCTTTTCCTACCAATCTATCCCCCTAGGAGCATATGCGTAGTACTTCGTTTCGATAACTAATAGATTTTTGCAATAAGTATGTGAGTTCTTTATGACTAATGTTGAGTCCATGGATTATACGCACTCTCACCTTTCCACCATTGCTAGCCTCTCTTGTGCCGCGCAACTTTCACCGGTACCATACACCCACCATTACCTTCCTCAAAACAGCCACCATACCTACCTATTATGGCATTTCCAAAGCCATTCCGAGATATATTGCCATGCAACTTTCCAACGTTCCATTTATTATGACACGCTCCATCATTGTCATATTGCTTTGCATGATCATGTAGTTGACATCGTATTTGTGGCAAAGCCACCATTCATAATATTTTCATACATGTCACTCTTGATTCATGGCACATCCCGGTACACCGCCGGAGGCATTCATATAGAGTCATATTTTGTTCTAGTATCGAGTTGTAATTTTTGAGTTGTAAGTAAATAAAAGTGTGATGATTATCATTATTAGAGCATTGTCCCAAGTGAGGAAAGGATGATGGACACTATGATTCCCCCACAAGTCGGGATGAGACTCCGAACGAAAAGAAAAAAAGAGAAAATAAAAAAGAGGCCATAAAAAGGGAAAAGGCCCAAACAAAAAACAAAAAAATGAGAGGAAAAGAGAGAAAGGGCAATGCTACTATCCTTTTACCACACTTGTGCTTCAAAGTAGCATCATGATCTTCATGATAGAGAGTCTCTATGTTGTGACTTTCATATACTAGTGGGAATCTTTCATTAAAGAACCTGGCTTGTATATTCCAATGATGGGCTTCCTAAAAATGCCCTAGCTCTTCGTGAGCAAGCGAGTTGGATGCACACCCACTTAGTTTCTTTTTGAGCTTTCATACACTTATAGCTCTAGTGCATCCGTTGCATGGAAATCCCTAATCACTCACATTGATATCTATTGATGGGCATCTCCATAGCCCGTTGATACGCCTAGTCGATGTGAGACTGTCTTCTCCACAACCACCATTCTATTCCACCTATAGTGCTATGTCCATGGCTCACGCTCATGTATTGCGTGAAGATTGAAAAAGTTTGAGAACATCAAAAGTATGAAACAATTGCTTGGCTTGTCATCGGGGTTGTGCATGATTTAAACATTTTGTGTGATGAAGATAGAGCATAGCCAGACTATATGATTTTGTACGGATAACTTTCTTTGGCCATGTTATTTTGAGAAGACATGATTGCTTTGTTAGTGTGCTGGAAGTATTATTATTTTCATGTCAATATTAAACGTTTGTCTCGAATCTTTTGGATCTGAACATTCATGCAACAATAAATAAAATTACATTGATAAATATGTTAGGTAGCATTCCACATCAAAAATTCTGTTTTTATCATTTACCTACTCGAGGACGTGTAGGAATTAATCTTGGGGATGCTTGATACGTCTCCAACGTATCTATAATTTTTGATTGTTCCATGCTATTATATTATCCATCTAGGATGTTTTATATGCATTTAGATGCTATTTTATATGATTTTTGGGACTAACCTATTAACCTAGAGCCCAGTGCCAGTTTTTGTTTTTCCTTATTTTTGAGTTTTATAGAAAAGGAAAACCGAACGGAGTCCAATTGACCTGGAATTTCATGGAGATTATGTTTGGACTAGAAGAAGCCCATGGAGTATCGGAGATGGGCCAGAAGAGTCCAGAGGCACCCACGAGGGTGGGGGCGCCCCCCGCTACCTCGTGGCCGCCTCGGGGACCCCCCTGACTTGTTCCCGACTCCAAAACCTCTTATATATACCCAAACTTCCAAAAAGAAACCTAGATCGGGAGATCCGCCACAGCAAGCCTCCGTAGCCACCGAAAACCAATCTAGACCCGTTCTGGCACCCTGTCGAAGGGGGGAATCCCTCTCCGATGGCCATCTTCATCCGGCGCTCTCCATGACGAGGAGGGAGTAGTTCACCCTCGGGGCTGAGGGTATGTACCAGTAGCTATGTGTTTGATCTCTCTCTCTCTCTCTCGTGTTCTTGATTCGGCACGATCTTGATGTATCGCGAGCTTTGCTATTATAGTTGGATCTTATGATGTTTCTCCCCCTCTACTCTCTTGTAATGGATTGAGTTTTCCCTTTGAAGTTATCTTATCGGATTGAGTCTTTAAGGATTTGAGAACACTTGATGTATGTCTTGCATGTGCTTATCTATGTTGACAATGGGATATTCACGTGATCCACTTGATGTATGTTTTGGTGATCAACTTGCGAGTTCCATGACCTTGTGAACTTATGCATAGGGGTTGGCACACGTTTTCGTCTTGACTCTCTGGTAGAAACTTTGGGGTACTCTTTGAAGTTCTTTGTGTTGGTTGAATAGATGAATCTGAGATTGTGTGATGCATATCATATAATCATACGCACGGATACTTGAGGTGACATTGGAGTATCTAGGTGACATTATGGTTTTGGTTGATTTGTGTCTTAAGGTGTTATTCTTGTACAAACTCTATGATAGATCGAACGGAAAGAATAGCTTCGTGTTATTTTACTACGGACTCTTGAATAGATCGATCAGAAAGGATAACTTTGAAGTGGTTTCGTACCCTACAATAATCTCTTCGTTTGTTCTCCGCTATTAGTGACTTTGGAGTGACTCTTTGTTGCATGTTAAGGGATAGTTATATGATGCAATTATGTTATTATTGTTGAGAGAACTTGCACTGGTGAAAGTATGAACCCTACGCCTTGTTTCCTAGCATTGCAATACCATTCACGCTCACTCTTACCAGTTGCTACCTTGCTGTTTTTATATTTTCAGATTACAAAAACCTATATCTACCATCTATATTGCACTTGTATCACCATCTCTGTGTGAACTAGTGCACCTATATAATTTACCATTGTATTGGGTGTGTTGGGGACACAGGAGACTCTTTGTTATTTCATTGCAGGGTTGCTTGAGAGAGACCATCTTCATCCTACGCCTCCCACAGATTGATAAACCTTAGGTCATCCACTTGAGGGAAATATTCTACTGTCCTACAAATCTCTGCACTTGGAGGCCCAACAACGTCTACATGAAGAGGGTTGTGTCATAGACATTAGTCGTCAAGGCCAGGCTCATCGTCGCCACCGTTGTCTTCGGTGCAGCACCCAGCACGACGACCATCTTCCCCAGACACCCTCACATAGAGGGTCGTGACGTTGTCGTACTTGAAGTGGAGGGTGCACCTCCTGCTCAGGCCGCGCGCGCGGGCGCCACGCTATCCGCGGTGGAGTTCTCGACCGTAGCCCACGAGGCCTTGCTACAGCAACCATCGGCCAGCAGCTAGAGGCCGTCAAAACCCATGGCCGGCAGCTCACCAGCGAAGAAGCGCGGAAGCTGGAGCCAAGTGCCGACCGGCCTCTCCGACCACACGACGAACTCAGGGAGCACGTCGGCCGACTTGAAGCACGGCCAGGGAGGTCGCGCGACGATGCCACGCCTTCCCTCCTTGTAAGGGCTGCCTCGCCCCCGGCGTCACCCACCATGAGAAGAAGCGCCACCACAGCCAGCCAAGGCATGCCCACGCCCTTGGGGAGCCACCGCAGGGGTCGTGGCATGCTTGTGCGGGCAGCCTCGCCCTCTCTTGGAAGGTGGCGAGTCAGGCCCCTCCTTGGGGGCCTTCCTTTCTCGGCAGCGGAGAATTTTCTCGTCGGCGCCATAAGGAGCTATAGCAAGATGGAGAAGAGGAAGAAGCGGACTCCAAGAAGACAGAAATGATCAAGGGGGCTTCGGCCCTCCCCTCATTTATAGCCGAAAGGAGGCCAACCAACGGCCTCCATGATGGCATGTAATGATGGTTTTTTCTCTGCATGCAGTAGAGTCTTGTCAAGTCAAACGGTTGTTGAGGCAGCGTGGGGAAGCAAAGGCGCCCATGTCCCATTAATCGCCACGCATCAACCGAGGCTGCATGAGGTAGGGACCCGCGGCACTCTGCCCTTGCCCTTTGCCTTTGCCTTTTAGCGAAGTTTGAGTGTGCCTTGGGCCCAGGGGCTACTTTCGACGTCCTGGGAATGGGGGTACCCAGGCTTGCGTGCCTGCAGCCCGCGACGTGGCCCCATTAATGGCCTAGTATGGCCCAGCTTTAGCAACAGCAATCTAAGACCCTCGCGAGGGGCCGAGCCTCACGAGGCAGACGACACCAAGACCTCCCTGGGGGGCGGCCTCACCAGGCTAGCTCCCGAGGAGCGGAGATATCAAGGCAAGGTGCACCTCGTGAGGTTCGCTTGACGTGAGCCATGATGACCAAGGCCAGGCAGGTGCCAACGGGCATAGTGTACCAGTTTCCTCTTTGGTGTTAAGGAGGCAAGCGCAGGCGCGGAGTCCCGAGGAATCAAGCATAGGTTTCCTTATTGGTGCAACAAGACCAAGACCGCTAGGACGGCAGGATAGAGGTCATCGCGGAGCCCACCGCAGCGTCACCATCAGAGCCTTTTGTAGGCGAAGACTACTTTTGTCAAGATAGCTTGTACTAGTTGTCTCCCTTCAAATTTGGCCATTGTGGGATCCCTTCCCGCCTTACATTTGGGAAGGGGACCAAGTCCACTATAAATAGGACTTAGCCACCACCATAGACAAGGACGGATCATTCAGATCATCCTCTCACCCACTAGCTCATCGAGCTCAAGAACACCTCACCTCCTGAGGCCGTTTAACCACTGTACTAGTTCATCCTCAGCCCCTCGAGGCAATCCACCAGAAAGCTGGAGTAGGGTATTACACCGCAAGGTGGCCCGAACCAGGATAAACTTTTGTGTCTCTTGTCTCTTGGGTTCGTCGAGCTAGGCCGTGGAATCGTTGAGCAGGCAGGCTGGGAAGGGGAAGTTCTTCGCATGCACCCTAGTGTTCGAACCTCTCAAGGGCCTGTGGAACCCTGAATCCAACATCGACTGACCCAGCACTCCAGTCACGGGCGCCTCAACCATCCAGTTCACCATGGGCGGGTCACTGGTCCCTGCGCCCGGCGTGTTGAAAAGGTTTCTTGCATCGTACTCCAGAGGTTAGCGACTTAGGTGCCTCCTTCTCATGATGGCGTTTGAAGTGTTTTGATCCAAGGTAAGCCAAAAAGACTCTACCTAAATCTGTTGTGCCTGAGCATCCAAAGTAGCTCGCTCTGTGGCCATCCTGGCGTTTTCAGCTGCCAACTCTTCCTTGGCTTGAGCTATCTCATCTCGTAGCTTCGCCACATCCACCTTATTTTGTTCTTGAGTGTCCTGGGTCACCTCCACCCCCATCAAAGCCGCCAAAGCATCCAGCAATTCGGTTAGAACCTAAGCCGGCGGGCACACAGGGCTGCCAGCACCAGTCGTCGCCGCAGCCGTTGAGCTGGAAGTCATAGCCGTGGTGGCTATTTAGCCAAGTGTCGGTTGTGTACCGGACATGAAGATCGCAACCCTGTTTAGCGGCTCATAGGGGTCTGGGATACTGTCGCCATCAGAACAGCCCCCAAGCCGGCCATCCCGCAGTTGATACATTGAATTGGTCTCGCTGGTTGATGATTCGCCATCCAAGCGGATGGCCGTGTCACCACCAGATATAGATCCTTCCTGAAATTCCGCCCGATGGATGAAACCAACAAAGGCATGCTTCACGGCGGCTTGAACCTTGGTGGGTCATGCACGCTAAGCCATCTCGATGATGTCGGTGCAGGTGTTCGGCTCAGGGTCCGATTCACCGATCTTGCCGATGAAGACGTGGATTCCACCGAAGGGGACCCGGTACCCATACTCAATTGAGCTGGCTTAGAGGCCCCAACCTACGTCGTCGATGTAGAGCTTGCCGCGACGACTCTTGGTCATCCGGCCCACAGCGTATCCCTCGATCCCTACAATGCTTCCCTTCAAGAACTCGAAACCATCGTGCACTGCCCCATGGTGGGCGCCAACTAGACTTGACATGGCAGATGTCCTAGTGAAAGGACTTAGTCGTGGAGCCATCGCAACTAGGTTAGCTTGAAGGGGTTAAACGGGACAAAGGACACAGAGAGTTTAACCAAGTTTGGCCCCTCTCAATGAGGTAAAATCCCACTCCTGCTTTGTGTTGTATTGCTAGGGTTTCGATTAGCAGAGAGCGAATACGCATGACCTAGCTTTCGATTGTTTGTTACCTGTCCCTAAACCGTCGTCGGGTCATCCCTTTATATGCACAGGTTGACGCCCGGCGGCTCACAGAGTCCTGGCCGGCTCGTACACAGCGTGTCTGGCTCGGTGACTAACTAAGCTTGCCTTACAATACACGTTACACACATATGGTGGTTCATACCCATGGGCCTCAAGACACCTCCGTGTCTTTGGGCTTTCAATAAGCTTGATCTATTAATTACTTGTAGGTGCAGGTGTTCGGCTCAGGACCCAATAGTTATATCCCCAACATGTGCTATTAATTACTTGCTAGATAAGTGGAGTGAACGTGTGATATGTGGTGATGATGAAGTGTTCAAAAACATGACTGTTAAGATGAAGGACAAATATGTTAAGTATTGGGGTGATCTAGAGATAATGAACAAATACATATCTATTGCTGTTATTCTTGATCCTAGGTAAAAATCTCATATTCATTTGCTCATTCATGTTATAATTCAATATATAGCTCCTACCCTTATGAGTTATGACATGCTAACTTTGATTGCTCTTTTTATGCAAGGACCAAGGAATCTGATTTTTCCAAGGACACGATCAAACAGACATATGGGGTGAGTAAAGGTAACATGATATTGAGTTCTGCACACACTGCATTTGTGTCACTTCTCGATGAATAAAAAATACTGTATGGCGTGAATGAATCAACACCACAACTTCATCTAGTGATTGCGCTAGTGAGAGTTCAACACCACAATCAGATTCCATGCTTATGAGAGATTTATACAACAAGAGGATGATGCTAACTAGTGGTGATGGTAGTCGTAGAACTGAATTAGACAAGTACTTAGCTGAAGAGTTAGAAGAAAATAGTCATGAATTCAACATTCTCAATTGGTGGAAATGAAACTCATTGCACTTTCCTATTCTTTCAAGAATGGCTCGCGACGTATGAGCAATTCCTATTTCAACCGTTGCTCCTAAATCAACTTCTAGTACTAGTGGGCGTATTCTTGACGGCTTTCTAAGCTCCTTGACTCTGATCACACTCCAAGCCTTGATTTGTACACAAGATTGGCTCCGTCGTAAGCGTATCAACATCGAGGCTGATCTAGAGTTGTCTAAACTAGAAGAAGGCACTAATTATAGACAGCACGCCTTCCTATTACTGAGTACTAACCATTATATTGTGTTTTTCATGTAGGGGTTCTAGATCTCCAAGCCTCAAGTGAGAACAAGGACCTCTTTATCACTGAGTACTGTGTCCTCGAAGCAACAAAACTATTTTATTTTGGATAATTAGGCTGATGGTAATCATTGAAGGATGAAACTACTTTTGGTAATTAGGTGTCTGGCATGGTTGTTGATGAAGCCTGAAACAATGCTGGTGAATATTTTGGTAAATAGTTGCCCTAGGGAAGCACTACACAACTTGAAAAATTGTAGTTATGCACATGTTCTGTACTGAACTAGTGACTAATGTGTAAATGTTCTGTATATGCCTGTGTACTATTTATCATATGCTGAGGTACAGTATGCTTGTTCTGTTTTATGCATGATGGGATGAATATGATGGCCCTGATGGATGAATATTGATCCCTGATGGATGAATGTTGATGCTTTTTGCTCTGTACTAAGTTTGAACATGTACAACCCTGTGAGCTTGGTTGTTTACTTGTTCATATATGTGAACCTGTGATGGTCCTGCCCCTAATGGTTGAATGCTGAATTGTTGATGCTATTTACACTCAAGTTTGAATATGTACAAAATATTTTCTCATCGAAATATGTAACCAGAACTAAAAAAATTGTTCCCTTATTTTCAAATTCGTGTCAACTTTGGTTATTTTGGTATGTACCAAAACCATACCAAAATATTTTGGTATATACCAAAACCAAATCATACTTTAATTTCAAACCATATTTACCGAGAAACCATACAAAACCGAGAAACCATATTTACCGAACCACATAAACCGAATAAACCGAACACATAGACTGACCTATAGGGAAACCACCACCTACATGTGGCCCAGAGAGGTGTTGTGTGGTGTTTGAATACCCAATGCACAACTTTGATGTGGCACCTACCTTGGAAACCAGAAATCCCCACATGGAGCGACGTTCATGACGTGTAGTATATGTTGCCCCCCCCCTTGACGCGTGCTATATATTCCTACCTTACATACTTAACACAAACCAGAAAAGAATCATCCTTGTTGGTCAAATTAACCTCTCTCTTGTTGTAGGTTCATAGTGATGGACGACGACCTCGCGGGCCCATAGAGAGCGTCACACGCGAGTGAGTATCATAAGACAACCACCACGTACATGTGGCCCAAAGAGGTGTTGTGTGATGTTTGAATACCGAAGGCACAACTTTGATGAGGCACATGCTTCGCAAACCAGAAACACACTACACAGAGTTTCATGATGCGTAGTCCCTCTCACTTCGTGCCAGTGGGAGGGACTCACGTGTATGCACGTGCCCGAACTTTGATATGGAATCTCACCATGATCCACACCGTAACAAAGGCCAAGATGAATCCCCCTTTGGTTAAATTCCTCTCGCTGTCGGTGAAAACTGATATCCTTCGCGGGCTAATGAATGGGCACATCACTGATATCCACATGAGGGAGTGTCTGAGGACCACAATGCATGCATGTGGCCCAAACATGTATGTATGAAAGGGCTATGTAATGTTTTAAATAACTAATTCATGACTTTGATGTGTCACCTATCTTATAAAACGACAAATCCCAAACGGAGGCTCATGACTCATAGTGCACTGTCCCCCCCCCCACACACACACACTGCACCACCACCGCCACTTCGGGTCATGTCAAACTTTTTCTGCAGTGAACATGTGACCAAAGGAGTGTCGTGCTAAAATTGGGAAAAAATCAGAGACCATTCGACCGTTTTTATACATTATTGATTTCCTAGGGATTTAATGTGCAAAAATCAAATTTGAGCTACATGTGCACCAAAATGGATTGCAAACTCATATGTGTGTCCCTGGGTGCATGTTTCCCATGCAAGAAAATTTAAAACATTGTGTATCTATATTTTTAAAATCCAGTAAATCCAAAACTTAGTTGAAATTCATGAAACTTATCGTGGCGTCATATGGACAAAAATAGACTGTGATATTGTATTTTTTGCCAAATTTCAAAAAAGTTTCGATATAATCTTCTTACAGATGGGAGATTATTAATAATTGGCAAACAATATCGCAGACGGATTATTTATTCAAACCGTGGGTATTAGAGCAACAATGTACGTGCCAAGCTTTGGTTAAGCAATAAAGCGACATAATTAATCATAAAAAATGAAAAACAATATATGTGTCGCCAAGGCGTCCTATGTGCCATGCGAGCATGTGTGAGTTGATGGGAGGCATGCGACCAGCCCGCCACATAGGCAGACCAGGAGGCGTGCGTGCAGGTGTGTGAATTGATGGGAGGCGTGTTCGCCGCCCAGTGTTACCGGGAGGCGTGCAAGTAGTGATGACCCACAAGTATAGGAGATGAATTGTAGCACTTTTCGATAAGTAAGAGTGTCGAACCCAATGAGGAGCAGAAGGAAATGACAAGTGGTTTTCAGCAAGGTAATGTCTGCAAGTGCTGAAATTGCAAGTAGCAGAGTAGTTTGATAGCAAGATAATTTGTAACGAGCTAGTAATGATAATATTAGCAAAAGTGGAGCAAGGTATCCCAATACTTTTGAGGCAAAGGACATGCCAAAATGGTTTCTTATGATAAGCAAAGCGTTCTTGAGGGTACCCAAGATTTTCATCTAGTCACTTTCACCATGTTGGTTTGATTCGTGTTCGCTACTTTGATAATTTGATATGTGGGTGGACCAATGCTTAGGTGTTGTTCTTACTTGAACAAACCTCGTACTTATGATTAACACTCTTGCAAGCATCCGCAACTATGAGAAAAGTATTAAGAATAAATTCCAACCATAACATTAAACTTTTGGATCCAATCGGTCCCTTACGGAATAGCGCATAAACTGGGGTTTAACCTTCTGTCACTCTCGCAGCCCATCATCTAAATTCTACTCCACAATGCATTCCCTTAGGCCCAAATATGGTGAAGTGTCATGTAGACGATGTTCACATGACACCACTAAGGGAATTACAACATACATACTATCAAAATATCGAACACATATCAAGTTCACATGATTTCTCCCGTGACCTCTAGAACAAAAGTAACTACTGACAAATGATAATCATGCTCAAGATCATAGGGGTATTAAATAGCATATTGGATCTGAACATATAATCTTCCACCAAATAAACCATATAGTAATCAACTACAAGATGTAATCAACACTACTAGTCACCCACAAGCACCAATCTATAGTTTCGGTAACAAGATTGAACACAAGAGATGAACTAGGGTTTGAGATGAGATGGTGTTATTGAAGATGTTGATGGAGATTTCCCTCCCCAAGATGGGAGAGTTGTTGGTGATGATGATGACGATGATTTCACCCTTCGGGAGGGAAGTTCCCCCGGCAGAATCGCTCCGCCGAAGGGCAAAAGTGCTCCTGCCCAAGTTCCGCCTCGAGACGGCGGCGCTCCGTCCCGAAAGTCATGTCCTTATTTTTTGTCAAAATGACTTATATACTAGAATATGGGCACTGGAGGTGGGCATGGGTGAGCACAACCCACCAGGGTGCGCCTGGGCTCCCTAGCGTGCCCAAGTGGGTTGTGCCCACCCACTGTTAGGGAAAACCCTAGCAGTAGCGCGCGTATTTTGCCCATCAGTAGCGCGGGAGGACGCGCTACTGATAAGGCGCTACAGCTATTCCATAGCAGGAGTGCGTGCTACGCGCGCTGCTGCTAAGACATATAGCAGCAGCGTTTCTTCACTCCAGCACTATTGCTAATATAGCTAGTTGTAGCGTGTTTACTCTCCATCGCTACTAGTATTCTTTTTCTCATTTTTTTTATTTTTAGTGTATTTATACGCCGTTATACAAATTTTGGTACAATACCAATGATGAGGTTGTTATATCAATATGTCCATAACAGTGTGTCAAATGAAGGTGGATTAGGCTTAAGTGGAGGGAACATGTGGTGCATGTCAAAAGTATACTACTAATCCAAACTTGATCTAGTTTGGACTAGTAGTACTTTCGATGTGCACCACATGTTGCCTCCACTTGAATCTAATCCGCCAACACAAGCTATTTAATCATCATCATAGTCATTACCACCAACAATAGCCATTTAATCATCATAGTCATAGTGTAGCACACATCATCATCTTCAAACTCATTCTAGCTAGCTAATCACCACCAACACTAGCTGCGGTAGCTATCTAATCACCACCAACACTAGCTAATAATAATCATCATAGTCATTACCACCAACACTAGCTATTTAATCATCGTAACTCATTTCTAGATAGCTAATCACTCCTGCTGCTCTCTCTCAGCTAAAATAACATAAAACAAGTGTAGCCCTCCTGCTTCATCAAGTTGAAGCATGCAGATGAACCTGTCTCCTAATCGTGGGTTGCACTTCTGATTGCTGCCCCCTAGTACTTCTATGCGATCATTCACAATTTTGCTCCAGTCTTTCACTATTAAGCATTCCTCGCTATTAGAAATCATGAATGCACTAAAGTGCATTGTAGGAAATCTTGGCCGTAAGCTAACAATTCTCATGCGACCTTTAGTCTTGATCCAATGAGGCACAACATTCATTGGGAGTCCCTGTTGAAGAACATCGTATAGTTACATACTAGCAATGAAGTTTAGCTTAAAAAATAATGTATGCAAAAGATGCACTGCGGACAAATAGTAAAAATCTTACCATGTTTCCTATATAGATGTGACCGTAGTTCAGTACAAACACTATTGGTCGCACGTTTTGAGTAGTACAATTTTTAAGTCCAGAAAAATAATTTATCTTGACATTATGAAGATCCTCAAGCCATGAAACATAATGACTTATCTCCTTGCATTTTAGTTCAGCCCCAGGACAGTAGTAGGTCCTGTCTACCAAGTGCTGGACATGTTAGTTTGAACGGAAATAAGCTGTCAATAGAAATTAGTTGTCAACTATTTTTGAATAAACAATATCGAAGACATAAATATGGTTGAGAAACTCACATAATGGTATAACTGGAGGCGTCTGCACATTGACCCAGATGTCGATATTACCTTCAATATCATCTTCCGGACGAATATCAAAGGTGATAACCACATCATGCTCAAATGCATAAGTCTTGCATAATGCTTGCCAAGTTTTGCATTCAAAATAGGTGTAGGTGTCTGTGTTGTATAATTTTGCGTGGAAAGTATAAACATGCTCGGTCTTCAAGTAAAGTCTCTTTACCTCCATAGTATTTTTCATAGAACTAAAACCTATCTTATCCAAGACAAAAACTCTTGCATGGCAGGGGATACGCTAGTAGAATAGTAAAAAAATTAAATTATAAGTTGAAGAAAATGAAGCATATGTCATGCTTAATTACAAAAAAAGACTTGT
The DNA here is from genome assembly GCF_018294505.1 of Triticum aestivum. Lineage (NCBI taxonomy): Eukaryota > Viridiplantae > Streptophyta > Magnoliopsida > Poales > Poaceae > Triticum > Triticum aestivum. The sequence goes on along the minus strand of NC_057800.1, from coordinate 368,977,707 downwards.
CGTTGTGACTTACTGTATCCAGTTCGAAGTTCTCATCCAGCTTGATGTTGAAGTGCCTATCATCATCTAGGAAGATTCTGTCGCACAGGCCGCCCTCGTCTTCGCAGTATTCGCAAATACCGACATCATTTTCGTCGTCGGACATTTCCTATGTTCATAGTTGAAACATTAATTGAAAATCGATCGAAGGCAAGTACCAGGATACTCAACACACAAATTCGGGGCACTCGCTATTTCCTACATATTCCGGCACAAGTCATGCCAAAATTCACGGAAAAATCCGGCATGACCTTTGCTAAAATAGGACATATCGAGCGCCTGAAATTTGCCGAAACGGAAATGAATCAACACTCCGACAAAACATAGGCCACTCGGAGGTGTAACCTGCAAACATGACCGACCACTTGGGCAAGCACATATCCTATTTGAGCAACACAAGATATACATTTCAAAATATCTTATAGGACTCATATTGACATGAGCATTCAATAAGCAAAACCAAATCGTAAAATAAATAAGTATTCAAATTAGCATGCATTCAATAAGCAAAAGTAAATCATTTCATGCGTCTGTACATCATCGAATATTATCACTAATACATCCCTAATAGTATCATACATATAGCATCACTAATACAACTAAAACCCTAGCGTACAACGGGTATCGGCGCGGGCGGTGGACACCCACAGAGAAGGAACCATCACACGATCATAGCTCCAGTGAGATCCCAGGAGAACCTGCCAGGTATTGGAGAACATGTGCTCCAACGCAAACAAGTAGCGACGGACGTGCGCGTCCTCCTCACTAACATGGTGACGCACCACCTCCGCGGGGTCCTTGAGCCTCTGGACCATCACTGGCCCACGCGACCGCCACCAAAGAAGGTTTGGGTCAACGACGGGCTGACTCCTCACCAACCTGCGCCCCCCGGTAGGTAGCACCTCCCAGTACCACCCCGGCGGAGCCCAGTCCCGGACATGGCCCATCTGGTGACGCAGGTGTCCTTCGCCGACTCGACGACGAGGATGCGGGATAGGCATCGTCGACGTCGATGCGGGAATAATTGCTTTAACTAAAAAAGTAAATAAGTTCTATTAATTTTTGTACTAAAAATAAAATAGTTGTATTAACTCAACTAGTTCAATTAAGCACTTACTATAAATAAAAATAACCTAGTTTTTACTAAAAATAAACTAGTTCAACTAGTTATATTAATTTTCTTACTAATTCTATTAAACACTTACTAAAAACAGTAACAAAAACTAGTTAGATGAAGTCTAAAATTTAACCCTAAATAATTTGATGAACTCTAAAATTTAACGAACCCTAACTAATTTGATGAACTCTAAAATTTAACCCTAACTAATTTGATGAACTCTAAAACTAATTCTATTTAACAACTACTGCCATAATTAGCATCTAATTTGATGAACCCTAACAAATTAGATGAACTCTGAAATTTAACCCTAAGAACCCTAGCTAGGCAGAGGTAGGGGAGGAGGAGGAGGAAGGTGTGCTCATCTCGAGCGCCGGCGGAGTTAGGGAGTGGGCACGCGGCGTCGAGGTCGGGGACGAGGTCGGGGTCGGGGTGGCGAGCGCACGGCAGAGGGCGGCGATGTATGGGGGCGTCGAGGTCAGGATCGGGGGCGGCGTCGAGGTCGGGGCCGGGCGCGGCGTCGAGGGTGTGCGGAGAGTGACGGGAGAGTGCATGGTGGCCGATGGTGATGCAAGGCAGTGACAGTGAAGGAGTTGGGATTTGGGGGAAGTGGCCGTGGGGAAGAACAAACCGCGCGGTTAAGTCAAAAGTAGCAGTAGCGCTTTCCCGGAAGTGCGCTACTGCTAGGTTAGCTGTAGCGCATTTCTGAACAGGCGCTACTGCTATTCCTTTCTCTTTTTTATTTTCTTTCCGTTTAATTTAATTTTCTTTAGCAGTAGCAACTTTCTTCTAAAACGCGCTACTACAAAACAAGTAGCAGTACCGCTGTTCCTATAAGATCGCTACTACTATGTGTAGCCTGTCGGCTTAGCTGTGTGAATTTTAGTAGTAGCGCTTTTATCATTAGATGAGCTACTGCTAAATATGTATCTGTAGCGCTCTTTCCGCCAACGCGGTACTGCTAGTTAGCACTAGCGTGCTTTTTTAACAAGCGCTACTACTAAAGTTCTGTGTATAAGGTTTTCCCTAGTAGTGACCTGGTGGGCCCCCTCTAGTACTTATTTGCTCCAATATTCTTCATATATTCCATAAAAATTCTCCATGAAGTTTCAGCTTGTTTGGAGTTGTACAGAATAGGTAGCCTGACATAGGTTTTCCAGGTCCATATTTCCAGCTGCCGGAATTCTCCCTCTTTGTGTATACCTTTCATATTATGAGATAAAAGGCATTAGAATTACTCCAAAAATCATTATTATGGATAAAAACATCATAAATAGTAGTAGGAAAACATGACGCAAAAAGGACGTATCAACTCCCCCAAGCTTAGACCTCGCTTGTCCTCAAGCGAAAACCGAAATCGAAAAACATGTCCACATGCTTAGAGAGAGAGAGAGAGGTGTCAATAAAAACAAAATATGGACCTAGAAGCATCATGTTCATTATTATAACAGCAACAAACTTAAGCATAAGACTTTTATCAAAGAATTTTTATCATAGACTTCTCATGAATAAGTGATAATTCATTACACTATTAAAGTATAAAGAAAAAACTCTACTAGAAACTGACAAACTATGTTCTCAGACAACTTTGCAACTACAATTCATCATCTTTTCAGGAAGGGTCACGTGTCAGAGGCTTTAGGCAATTCCACAAACTCAACCATCATATAGTCTTCCATGATTGCTAACACTCACCGCATACACATGAGCAAAATGTTTCAACCGGACACATAGAAAGATAGGGGCTTGTAGTTTCGCATCCCAACGTATTCACCTCAAGGGTGATGTCAACAATAAAAACTCATGCTATCTATATTCAACTGGACATATGTGCCTAGATCTTTCTTCACCGCATGATGCTTGCCAAAGGAGAAAAAGAAAAAAGGAATAGAGGGAAAACTTTGACTCTTTGCATAAAAGTAAATACATAAAAGTAAAAGATAGGCCCTTCGCAGAGGGAAGTAGAGGTTTTCATGCGCTTATTTATTCGTATGCTCAACCCCTTAATGCAAAAGAACATCAGGTTGCGTTGCCCCTTGTGATAGCGACCTTTATTATGCAGTCTATCACTTTTATTCTTCACCATCACAAGTTCGTGCAACGCTCAATTTTCTTTTACACTAAATGATCTCACACTTTTAGAAGAAATTATTATTGCCTTTTTGCACTGATGTCAACTTACTTGGTGGATCTTGCTCAATTCCTAGGTAGGTATGGTGGACTCTTGAAAATAAGATTTGGGTTTAAGGGATTTTGGATGCACAAGTAGTATCTCTACTTAGTGCGGAATTTTTGGCTAGCAAAGGTAGGGGTAAAGCACCACATGTTAAAGGATCTATGACAATATGACTTCTATGTGAATATAAACAAACATGAATCATTAGGTTGTCTTCATTGTCCAACGTCAACAATTTTGGCATATAATATTTTGATGAGGGCTCACAATCACAAAAGATTTCTAGGATAGTATATTTATATGTGAATCTTCTCTTCCCTTATTAATTCTTTCATGAGTAGCATCATTGACTAATGCTATGTTTGTCAATCTCTAATAAAATTTTCTACTTATACATTTCCTTATGTGGTGTCATCACCTACCATAAGATTAGCATATGATCTTTTTCATTTATTTCCTTTCTTTCATTTATTTCCTTTCTTTTTATTTGTTTCCTTTCTTTTAATTGCAACATGAAAATAAAGAAAGCAAAAACTCAAACTAAACTTTATTATATATCTCGCACAATTACAAGGATAGAGCACTAAGCAAACTCTCAAAAAGAAAGGATCAAACTAAACTTTTATTCATCTAAAGCAAAAGATCGAACTAAAATAAGTAAAGCCAAAAGATAGTGGGGATGATACGATATCGGGGCACCTCCCCCAATCTTGGCAGAAGCCAAGGTGAGTGCCCATACCCGATACTCAATTCTCTTTTGGTGATGAAGAAGAAGGTGGTGGCGGTGATGATGTAGAGGGTTTGCCTTTCTTCCTTAGCTTACGCTTAAGGATGGAATTTTCCTCCTTAAATTCACCGACCTCTTGCTCAAGCTGCACTACCCTCTTACATAGGTCCTGCTTGCGTTCATGCAGAAGGCGAAAAGGTATAAACTGAACCTTAGGCCTCTTTGCTTTATTGGAGAGGCTTGACTTCTTGAATTCCACATGCATGTCCCCAGGTTGAGGCAGCTGAGGTTTGTATTCATCTGAGCTTGTCTCGTGCTTCTCCCTAGGATAATAGTCTTCCTCTTCCTCCGTGGTCCAGCCATAGTGCTCCACATCCCCATAGGACTTGGGGTTTGCGATGAAATTAGCAGCATATCTCTCACCCTCAGAGTCTTGGGACGACATATTTTCAGATCTGATAGGAAAGCAGCAAGAAAAGAAAACAGAAGATTTCTCCGCTATACAGTGGTCAACAGGTTCTGGGGGTATATAAAGATTTTTTATCTTGGGAAACAAGCAAGTTGTAGAAAAACGAAGTCTTGAAGGTACCCTAGGTGGGCACAACCCACCTGGGAGCGCATGGCTTATTTTCCTATTTTTCTAAATATTCCAAAACTAATAAAAAATATTTTTGCAGATTTTTCGGAGTCTGTTTACTTACCATATCATGTACCTCCTTATTTTCATCATTCTGGAGTGTTCCGGAAGGACTGTTTTATATGTTCTTCCGGTGTCAAAGTTTGGATAATATTACTTTCAACATTAATGGGCATACCTGAGATATAATGTTTTATTCGTTGCCCGTTAACAACCTTGGGCATTGTTTATTTTGATAGCTCCAGACTGATAAACCTCGTTGATGACATAGGGGCCTTCCCATTTTGAGAGGAGTTTTCCTGCAAAGAATCTGAAATGAGAGTTGTACAAAAGAACATATTATCCTACTTTGAACTCACGCTTTTGGATTTTCTTATCATGCCACCTTTTGACTTTTTCTTTAAACAACTTCGCATTTCCATAAGCTTGGGTTCTCCATTCATCTAATGAGCTAATATAAAATAACCTCTTTTCACTGGCAAGTTTGAAATCATAGTTGAGTTCTTTGATTGCCTATTATGCTTTATGTTCTAATTCAAGAGGCAAATGACAAGCTTTTCCATAAACCATTTTATAAGGAGACATACCCATAGGATTTTTATATGTTGTTCTATAAGCCCAAAGTGCATCATCTAATTTCTTAGACCAATTCTTCCTGGACCTATTGATAGTCTTTTGCAAGATTAATTTTATTTCTCTATTGCAAAGTTCAACTTGACCACTAGACTGGGGATGATAAGGTGGTGATCGATGGTTAACATCATACTTGGCAAGCTTTTTACGGAAAGCACCATGAATAAAGTGTGAACCACCATTAGTCATTAAATATCAAGGGACTCCAAACCTTGGGAAAATAACTTCCTTAAGCATTTTAATAGAGGTGTTGTGATCAGCACTACTGGCTGGAATAGCTTCTTCCCATTTCGTAACATAATCAACAACAGCCAAAATATATGTATACCCATTAGATGAAGGAAAAGGTCCCATGTAATCAAATCCCCAAACATCAAATGGTTCAACAACAAGTGAATAATTCATATGCATTTCTTGACGCTTACCGATATAACCTATTCTTTGGCATTCATCGCAAGATAAGGCAAACTTACAGGCATCCTTGAAGAGAGTAGGCCAATAAAATCCAGATTGCAATACCTTGTGAGCAGTTCTATCTCCAGCATGATGCCCTCCATAAGCTTCGGAGTGACATTTCCGTAGGATTCATCCATGTTCATGCTCAGGTACACAATGTCTAATGATACCATCTACTCCATCTTTATAAATATGTGGGTCATCCCAAAAGTAATATCTTAAATCATAGAAGAATTTTTCTTTTGTTGATATGTAAAACTAGGTGGTAAATATTTAGCAACAATGTAATTAGCACAGTCAACATACCAAGGAGTGTTGTGAGCAACATTTATTGCAGCTAACTAGTCATCAGGAAAACGATCATCAATGGGAAGTGGGTCATAAGGCACATTTTTGAGCCTAGACAAGTTATCATCTACGGGGTTCTCAGCTCCTTTTCTATCAGTGATATGTAAATCAAATTCTTGTAGCAAGAGAACCCATCGAATAAGTCTAGGTTTAGCATCTTTCATTTCCATAAGATATTTAATAGCACCATGATCAATGTGAACAATTACTTTTGATTCAAGAATGTAAGGTCTAAATTTATCACAAGAAAACACCACTTCTAAGAATTCTTTTTCAGTAGTAGCATAATTTCGTTGAGCACCGTCTAGAGTTTTACTAGCATAATGAATAACATTCAGTTTCTTACAAACTCTTTGTCCTAGAACAACACCAACAACATAATCACTAGCATCACACATAATTTCAAAAGGGAAGTACCAATAAGGTGGTTGAACAATAGGTGCAGAAATTGTTGGGGAACGCAGTAATTTCAAAAAAAATCCTACGCACACGCAAGATCTATCAAGGTGATGCACAACAACGTGGGGAGAAGAGTGTTGTCCACGTACCCTCGTAGACTGTAAGCGAACGCGTTATGACAACGCGGTTGATGTAGTCGTACGTCTTCATGATCCGACCTATCCTAGTACCAAAAGTGCGGCACCTCCGCGATTTGCACACATTCGGCTCGGTGACGTCCCACGAACTCTCGATCCAGCTGAATGTCGAGGGAGAGCTGACGGTGATGATGAAGCTACCGGCGCAGGGCTTCGCCTAAGCACTACGATGATATGACCGAGGTGGATTATGGTGTAGGGGGCCACCGCAAACGGCTAAGGGATCAAAGATCAACTTGTGTCTCCTAGGGTGCGCCCCTGCCGCCATATATAAAGGAGCAAGGGGGGAGGCCGTCCGTCCCTTGGGGAGCACTAAGGAGGGGAGGAGTCCTCCTCCTAGTAGGAGTAGGACTCCCCCTTTCCTAGTCCAACTAGGAAGATGAAGGGGAAAGGAAGGAGAGGAGAAGAGAGAAGGGATGGGGGGCGCTGCCCCCCTTCCCTAGTCCAATTCAGACTAGAGGGGAAGGGGTGCATGGCCCTGCCTTGGCCGGCCCTCTCTCTCTCCACTAAGGCCCATGTGGCCCATTAGTTCCCCAGGAGGGTTCCGGTAACTCTCGGACACTCCGGTTTTCTTCGAAATCACCCGAAACACTTCCAGTGTCCGAATATAGCCGTCCAATATATCAATCTTTATGTCTCGACCATTTCGAGACTCCTAGTCATGTCCGTGATCACATCCGGGATTTCGAACTATCTTCGTTACATCAAAACACATAAACTCATAACACTGATCGTCACCGGACGTTTAGCGTGCGGACCCTATGGGTTCGAGAACTATGTAGACATGACCGAGACACGTCTCCGGTCAATAACCAATAGCAGAACCTGGATGTTCATATTGGCTCCCACATATTCTACGAAGATCTTTATCGGTTAAACCGCATAACGATATACATTGTCCCCTTTGTCGTCAGTATGTTACTTTCCCGAGATTTGATCGTTGGTATCTCAATACCTAGTTCAATCTCATTACCAGCAAATCTCTTTACTCGTTCCGTAATGTATCATCCCATAACTACCTCATTAGTCACATTGCTTGCAGGCTTATAGTGATGTGCATTACCGAGAGGGCTGAGAGATACCTCTCCGATACTCGGAGTGATAAATCCTAATCTTGATCTATGCCAACTCAAAAAACACCATCGGAGACACCTGTAGAGCATCTTTATAGTCACCCAGTTACGTTGTGATGTTTGATAGCACACTAAGTGTTCCTCCGGTATTCGGGAGTTGCATGATCTCATAGTCATAGGAACATGTATAAGTTATGGCGAAAGCATTAGCAACAAACTAAACGATCATCGTGCTAAGCTAACGGATGGGTCATGTCAATCAAATCATTCTCTAATGATGTGATCCCGTTCATCAAATGACAATTCTTGTCCATGGCTAGGAAACTTAACCATCTTTGATTAACGAGCTAGTCAAGTAGAGGCATACTAGTGACACCCAGTTTGTCTATGTATTCACACATCTACTAAGTTTCCGGTTAATACAATTCTAGCATGAATGATAAACATTGATCATGATATGAGGAAATAAGGAAACACATAATAACTTTATTATTGCCTCTAGGGCATATTTCCTTCAGTCTCCCACTTGCACTAGAGTCAATAATCTAGTTCACATTGGCATGTGATTTAACACCAATAGTTCACATCTTTATGTAATTAGTTCACATATCCATGTGACTAATACCCAAAGGGTTTACTAGAGTCAATAATCTAGTTCACATCGCTATATGATTAACACCCAAAGAGTGATTATGGTTTGATTGTGAGAGAAGTTTAGTCTACGAGTCTACAATATTCAGATCCGTATGTATTTTTCATATTTCTATGTCTACAATACTCTGCACAGAGCTACTCTAGCTAATTGCTCCCACTTTCAATATGTATCTAGATCGAGACTTAGAGTCATCTAGATTGGTGTGAAAAGCTTGCATCGACGTAACTCTTTATGACAAACTATTTTATCTCCTCCATAACTGAGAAACATTTCCTTAGTCCTCTAAGGATAATTTTGACCGTTGTCTAGTGATCTACTACTAGATCACTATTGTACTCTGTCGGATTTCAGGTTCCGGCAGACCCTTGAGGTTCGAACACTAGGGTGCACACGGAGATTTCGCCTCCTACCTACCTGCGCCCCTCCGCCTCGCTAGGATCTAACAACGGAAAGAACAACACAAGAGACACAGGGTTTATACTGGTTCGGGCCACCGTTGTGGTGTAATACCCTACTCCAGTGTGTGGTGTGGTGGATTGCCTCTTGGGCTGATGATGATGAACAATATAAAGAAGAACAGCCTCGCGAGGGTCTGTTCTTGGCTGGGGCGATGAACTACTGGGGGGAGTTCAGTCACCTTTCTCTCTCTCTCTGATCCTTTCTTTTATCCTTCAATCCCCTCTATTTCCTTCCAACCCCTGAACCTCTGGAAAAAAAAACCTTTGCTCTGTGGGTGGCTGGTCCAATTTATAGAGGCCCTGGTCATCTTCCCAAATATCAAGCGGCAAGGGAGCCAACAATGGCGGGCTAATTTGAAGGGGGACAGCTAGTACTAGCTACCCTGACAAAAGTAGTCTTCGCCTGCACAAAGCTCTGGTGATGACGCCGTCTCGGGCTCCACGATGACCTCCGTCTTGTAGTCCTCATGGTCTTGGTCTCGTTGCACCGAAATGGCAACCTTTGCCTGATGCCTCGGTACTCCGCGGCTGCGCCTGCCCCCTTTGCACCAAAGAGGAAAGGAGGACACTGCGCGGGCTGGCACCCGCCTGGCACCCTCGGTCGTCATGGCTTGCGTCACGGGCATCTCGTGAGGTACCTCGCCTTGATCTCTCTGCCTCCTCGTGAAACAGCCTGACGAGGCCGTGCCTGAGGAAGCTCCGCATCATCCGCCCCGCGAGGCTTGGCCCCTCGCGAGGGTCTTGGGTTTGTGTTGGTGAAGATGGGCCCCGCTGGGCCCCCCTTTGAGCCACACCGCAGGCCGCAGGCAGGCAAGTCTGGGGACCCCTGTTCCCAGAACACCGACAGTAGCCCCCGGGCCCAGGCGCGCCCGGACTTGGCCGTGTAGGGAGGCGGAAGGGCAAGACCGAAGTGCCACGGGCCCTAACAGCCTGCGGCCTTGGGCGCCGCGTGGCGGTTGATTGGACGTGGGCGCCTTAGCAACCGCGCGAGTTGATAAAGGAGCGGCATCCACCTAGGCTTTGCTCCTTGCTTTCCCCGGTTGCTGCTCAGATCCCCTTTCTTGCATATCTCCTTCCTCCTGATCCTTGCTCCGTCTTGCTGCGGTGGCTCCGATCCGCCGGTTCTCGACGGCAAAGAAGGGAAAGGCTCCCCGAGAGGAACCTGACCCACTCCCGCCGAAGAAACGGCTCGCCCCCCGTGGCCCGGACGAGGGGGCCCTTCAGGTGGTGTCGAGGCCTTGGTGCGAGCGGGCACCGCCGGGGTTCCCACTTCCATTGTACGCCCACGTCAAGGGCCCCGAAGGAGCTGATGCTGACCGCCATGGGCGGCGCCGCCGTCGGCGCCGACGGGTCACGAAGGTGTGGGTCGTCCCCCCTGGGTCCACACCGAGGGCTCCTCCCAAGAGTTCGTGCTCCACGTCGCCATTCCTCTTCAGTCTTGGATCCGCCTTCCTCCCTTCTTCGCCTCCATCATCCCGCAGGGGGAGCCCCTGGAGCTCTGGCTGCAGCACGCCGGCTGCAGCGCCCTCGCGACCGAGGCAGAGGTCGCGGTCGTTTCCCCGGGCGAGGTCTTCATGACTCGGGGCTGGAGAGAGATCGCCCGGGTTTGCAGGGTAAGGGGCGTCTTCGCGGTCCACTTGGATTACGACGGTGCTTCGGTGATGCTCTTCAAGGTCTTCGATGCGAGCGGGCGCCGGCTGGAGTGCTGCCCCGGGGAAGGTGGCCAGGACCCTGCCGTGACGAGGACTGGGCCCGCCAACCGCTCCCTTGGCGGCTCCTCAGGCGGTGGAGGCGTCGGAGGTTCCAGCGACTCCGGCGAGCTCTTCGCAACTCCGGAGACGAGCGACGACAGCTACGAGCCCTCGAGCCGGCGCCGCTCTTGGAGCAGGGCGGGCTCGTCAGGCCGCCGCCGACTCTGATCCGGATGGGGTTGGCGTCGGTGCTTGATGGCCCACTGTTGATGATGGCGTCTTTTGCAGGGACGCACGTAGTTTGTGTCCCTTTAGGATATGTTCCCTGTGAGGAATCAAAAACGCGTCCCATGGGGGCTTGTAAGGTGCCTGTGATCCTGTTTTGTTAATATAACCCTTGTCGTAGAATTGCACGAGTTGCTCATTCCGTCTTAGCTCAGTCCTCCCTTTCGAACCTCACGAGGGCTTGGTGCTCTGCGCCGACAGGTCCCAGTCCCAAGGCGGCTTCAGCCGTCGCTGGTATGCCAGGTCGCGATGCCGTGGTCAAGGCCAGGAGGTGAGCGACCCGGAGTCCGGTAAGAGCCCCTGAGTCGCGATGCTCAGGAGGTCCCCCTTGGCGCCCAAGCAGCCGTCGTTTGGTGCGAAAGGAGAGCGGCGTCGCTAACACGGGATAGCATTAGGTGTGGGGATGGTGCCACGGTAGCTGGCGCTTCCGGGTGATGACTTATCTCGAGGATCAGGGGCCACTCTCTGGTGTGTCGCCGGGTCCGTGCATCGGCAGGCGCGAGGTTGCTCGGCGAGGTCCTCGTGTGTCTCTCCCCTCTCGCCTTTGCTCCCCTTTCTGCTCTACATCCTCGGGTCCCAGCCCTCGAGCGAGTCTCAGCCGTCGCTGGTATGCCAGGTCGTGATGCCGTGGTCAAGGCCAGAGGGGGAGGGCTGGAGAGCCAGTAGGAGTCCTGAGTCACGATGCTCAGGCACCCCCCCCCTTTAACGTGCAAGCGGTTCGCGCGGACGCGAGCGAAGGAGACACCGCAAGGGCCTCGCCTGACGCAGCTCCTTCAGGAGGTCCTGAAGGTTCATCATAGAAAAAACAAGGGGTTGCCATGACAATTGATAGTCAGCCGTTGGTTGCTTCCGAGGGGTAGTGAGGCACTGAAGGCTTGACGAGGTGACGCTATGCGGGGCTGCCGCGGCCAGAGCTCAGCCATCCAGGTTTGTCGGTGTTGCAGGGACGGACCCATGCGCAAGCGTCGTGCCGTTTGGGAGCAGCTTCGTTAGTTGGCGTCAGCTGAGCAGGCAACTAGGTAAAACACATTAGCCGCGAAGGAGTGGATTCGTTCAAATAGATGCTGGGAATGCGGACATCACTGGGTCAGGCCCGAGCGACTTGGGGATCATGCAGCCCGAGGGGCGCCCCCAACAAGGTAAGTTAACAACATAAAGTAAAAAAAGGGATACATGCCGCAGGGATGGACCCGCGCGGCCTGGGATAATGCAGCCCTGGGGGGCACTCCCAGCTGGAAATAAAACTCAAAAGATGTCACTTGATGATGTTGAGGACGAAGGAGCGTTGGTGTAGCAGGCTCGGTGGTCTGCGGCTCCTCGCGGGCAATTTCCATCCCTGCCAGGGCTGCGGAATGCCTGGCCTCTCGTGCCTCCGTGATGCCCCTCATGAGGCGCTGGTACGCATCAGCCACGCTCGGCAAGCCGTAAGGCATGCGAACGTAGCTGTGGGGTGGGCCTCCGCACTGCCCCACTCGCGAGGGCCAGAGGCGCTCCAGAGAGGCGACTCGGTTGAGCCCTGGTATGTCGATGCAGACGCGCAGCCCACCATCCTCTCCTGGATGGGGACCACTGCTGGTAGGCGGCGACCGCCTTTCATGACTCTTGACTCCTGTAGCTCCTGAATGGCCTTGCTGACGAACTCCTGAGGGTCTGGATCTCCTTGCCTTGCTCCTTCTTGAGGGAAACGTGCTTCGAAGCACGCCTCCATGTGGTGCCCAAGCACCTCCCTCGTGACCCTAGCTAGGTCGGTGGCCCTCCAGGGGAGAGCCCCCGAGCCCTACCTGAGGAGGGCGCCGGGCGTGCTTTCCTATGCGATGGAAGGAGGTTCCCCCTGGGCAGGCGCGGGCCCAGAGGGGCTTGCCTCCTGAGTGGTCGGGCCGGACGATGTCTTCTTCTTCTTAGGGGCGGTATTGGGAGGCCTCTTGCTTCCACGATCCGGGTCTTCCAGTGACGCGGCCTGAATGGCTCGTTCCAGGGAACGCACCGCGTCCTTCTCTTCACAGGGCACCGTGATGACTCCGCCGCTTCCTGGCATCTTGAGGACGTTGTAGCCGTGGTGAGTTACGGCCATGAACTTGGCCAGCACTGGGTACCCAAGGATGGCGTTGTACGGCAGGCGAATGTGAGCGACGTCGAAGTCGATGAGCTCGGTGCGGTAGTTGTCGCATGCCCCGAAGGTGACAGGGAGGCGGACCTGCCCAATCGGGACCGTGGAGCCGTCGGTGATACCGGAGAAAGGCTTGGTTGGCTGAAGCTGGCTGTAGGGCACTTGGAGTTTGTTGAACGTCTCCACGGACAGGACGTTGAGCCCTGCCCCACGATCGATGAGGGTCTTGGTGACCACCACGTTGCTGACGATCGGGGAGCAAAGCATCGGGAGAACTCCGGTTGTAGATGCACACTTGAGCTGATCTGCTGAGCTGAACGTGATGGCACACGCCAACCACCTGAGAGGACGCGTGGCTTCGAGCTTGGGGAGGACTGCGTTCACTTCGCGGGCGAACTGCTTGAAGATGCACTGAGAGGCTGGGGCTTGTGCCCCGCCCAGGATGCAGGCGATCGCGTGCGGCTCCTGGAAGCCCCCAGCCCCCTCGTCCTGGTGGCGGTCCTCGTTTCTCCTTGGCTGCGGCGACAACGGCGGGAGGCCTGCTTTGCCTTGCGGGTGATCCTCGTGAGGCTGATCCCTCCAGTCTCCCTCGCGAGGCTGATCTCTCCAACCTCCCTCGCGAGGCGGGTCTTGCCAGCAATCCTCGCGAGGTTGATCGCGCCACCCTTGGCGCGGGCCAGGGTCTTCCTGGTGTCCTGCGTTCCTTCCTCCTCCTCGACCGTAGCCCCGGTCACTGCGGTCAGGGCGACGGCCAATCCTTCCTTCTCGCACGGCTCAGAGCTCTTGACATTCGTTGGTGTTGTGGGTGTGGAGGTCGTGGTACACACAGTACCGGCTGCCCTTGGAAGGTTCGGGCTGATCTCTGCCTCGCTTGGTGTCTGGTTCTGCCGCGAGCACGGCAGCCCCCTTGCGCTTCACATCCTTGGCCTTGGGCTTCTTCTCTTCTGGGTCTGTGGCAGGCAGCTCGAGGAGGGAGAGACGCCCTTCCTCGTCCCTGGCACACTTGGTTGCCGGGTTGAACAGCTCTAAGGAAGTGCACAGGTCTTCATGCATCGCCAGCTCCTCGTTCATCTTGACGTCGCGCACGCCGTCGGAGAAGGCCGAGATGATGGCCTCCTCAGTCACCTTGGGAATCATGAGGCGCGCGTTGTTGAAGCGCTGGATGTACTTCTGCAGGGTCTCCCCGGGCTGTTGCTTGATGCGGCGCATGTCGCTTACGGCGGGTGGCCGGTCGCGAGTGCCCTGGAAGTTGGCGATGAAGCGGGTGCGCATCTCATCCCAGGAGGAGATTGAACCTGGAGCCAGGTTCAGGAGCCAGGTGCGGGCCCCGTCCTTGAGCGCCATGGGGAACCAGTTCACCATGACCTTCTCGTCTCCGTTGGCAGCTTCGACGCCCAGCTCGTAGAGCTGGAGGAACTCCGCAGGGTCAGCCGTGCCGTCGTAGCGAGGAGGCAAGTCTGGCTTGAACTTGCCGGGCCACGCGACGCTACGTAGCTCGGCGGTGAAGGCGCGGCAGCCTGCTGTGGCCACGGGAGGCCTTGGATGACGGGGTGCTTGGTCTTGCATGTCCCCACGCGCTGCAGCTGGGAGCAGCGCGGGGTCTTGATGCACGGGAGCAGGAGCATGGTCGCGACGTGCTGGAGCAGGGAGCGCCCGGGCAGCTTCTTGCGGGCGAGGGACTTCTTGATAGCTCTGCTCTTGCCGCGCTGGTGCCTGACGGAGAGGGTTCTGCCCAGGGGTCACGCGCCTTGGAGCCATGGCGCCGTCCTGAGGAGGAGGCGGCCGGGGCGCCGCCGGAGCTTCATCGCCCGCACGGGGCGGGGTGCGGTGCAGCGGAACGGACGGCGCAGGAGAGCCCCCTACGGCACGGACGAGCTCGGCGACACGGTCGAGCCATTCTTCGTAGATGTCGTCGACGAGACAGTAGCACAGGAGCTTGTTTGCCGTGACGAGTGCAGCCCGAGCCTCCATGGGCGCGCGGAGCGCGCGGGACGAAGATCCAGCTGGGTTGAGCGAGGGAGTTGAGGTGCGGCCGTCCTGCCGCACGGACGGATGCTGGGACGATGCTTGCTGCTCGTCCCCCGCCGGGCCGGTGGCGGCGTTGACGGCAGGTGACGGGGAACGGTGAGGACGCCCGCCGACAGGGGCCGTCTGGGCGACGCGGGAAGCGAGTGCGGCCTGGCGCTCGGCACGGGCCCGACGAGCGTCAGACATGGACGTGATGGTCGGAGGAGAACGGGGTGGTGGAAGACGAATCCTGGCGCACCCCTACTTGGCGCGCCAAATGTCGGATTTCGGGTTCTGGCAGACCCTTGAGGTTTGAACACTGGGGTGCGTGCGGAGATTTCGCCTCCTACCTACCTATGCCCCTCCGCCTCGCTAGGATCTAACTACGGAAAGAACAACACAAGAGACACATGGTTTATACTGGTTCGGGCCACCGTTGTGGTGTAATACCCTACTCCAGTGTGTGGTGTGGTGGATTGCCTCTTGGGCTGATGATGATGAACAATACAAAGAAGAACATCCTCGCGAGGGTCTGTTCTTGGCTGGGGCGATGAACTGCTGGGGGGAGTTCAGTCACCTTTCTCTCTCTCTCTCTGATCCTTTCTTTTATCCTTCGATCCCCCTATTTCCTTCCAACCCCTGAACCTCTGAAAAAAAAACCTTTGCTCTGTGGGTGGCTGGTCCTATTTATAGAGGCCCTGGTCCTCTTCCCAAATATCGAGCGGGAAGGGAGCCAACAATGGCGGGCTAATTTGAAGGGGGACAGCTAGTACTAGCTACCCTGACAAAAGTAGTCTTCGCCTGCACAAAGCTCTGGTGATGACGTCGTCTCGGGCTCCACGATGACCTCCATCTTGTAGTCCTCATGGTCTTGGTCTCGTTGCACCGAAATGGCAACCTTTGCCTGATGCCTTGGTACTCCGCGGCTGCGCCTGCCCCCTTTGCACCAAAGAGGAAAGGAGGACACTGCGCGGGCTGGCACCCGCCTGGCACCCTCGGTCGTCATGGTTTGCGTCACGGGCATCTCGTGAGGTACCCCGCCTTGATCTGTCTGCCTCCTTGAGAGCCAGCGTGACGAGGCCGTGCCTAAGGAAGCTCCGCATCTTCCACCCCGCGAGGCTTGGCCCTTCGCGAGGGTCTTGGGTTTGTGTTGGTGAAGATGGGCCGCGCTGGGCCCCCCTTTGAGCCACGCCGCAGGCCGCAGGCAGGCAAGTCTGGGGACCCCCGTTCCCAGAACGCCGACATACTCCCTTGCCAAAATCATGGTAAGGTATACGATAGGACTAGTATACAGCATAACATACTTTATAGAACCTATGACTGAAGCATAGGGAATGACTTTTCACTCTCTTTCTATTTTCTGCCGTGGTCAGGTTTTCAGTCTTTACTCAACTTCACACCTTGCAACACAGTCAAGAACTCCTTCTTTGACTGTTCCATTTTGAACTACTTCAAAACTTCTCAAGGTTTGTACTCATTGGAAAAATTTATCAAGCATCTTGTTCTATCTGTATAGATCTTGATGCTCAATATGTAAGCAGCTTCACCAAGGTCTTTCTTTGAAAAACTCCTTTATGCTTTCCAGAAAATTCTACATTATTTCCGATCAATAATATGTCATTCACATATACTTACCAGAAATGATGTAGTGCTCCCACTCACTTTCTTGTAAATACAGGCTTCTCCAAAAGTCTGTATAAGACCATATGCTTTGATCACACTATCACAGCATATATTCCAACTCTGAGAGGCTTGCACAAGTCCATAAATGGATCGCTGGAGCTTGCACACTTTGTTAGCACCTTTTGGATCGACAAAACCTTCTGGTTGCATCATATTCAACTATTCTTTAAGATATCCATTAAGGAATGCAGTCTTGACATCCATTTGCCAAATTTCATAATCATAAAATGCGACAATTGCTAACATGATTCGGACAGACTTAAGCATCGCTATGGGTGAGAAGGTCTCATCGTAGTCAACTCCTTGAACTTGTCGAATACCTTTTGCAACAATTCGAGCTTTGTAGATAGTAACATTACCGTCAGCGTCAGTCTTCTTCTTGAAGATCCATTTATTCTCTATGGCTTGCCTATCATCGAGCAAGTCAACCAAAGTCCATACTTTGTTCTCATACATGGATCTCAGATTTCATGGCCTCAAGCAATTTTGCAGAATCTGGGCTCATTATCGCTTCCTCATAGTTCATAGGCTCGTCATGGTCAAGTAACATGACCTCCAGAATAGGATTACCATACCACTCTGGTGCGGATCTTACTCTAGTTGACCTACGAGGTTCGGTAGTAACTTGATCAGAAGTTTCATGATCATCATCATTAGCTTCCTCACTTATTGGTGTAGGAATCACTAGAACTGATTTCAGTGATGAACTACTTTCCAATAAGGGAGCAGGTACAATTACCTTATCAAGTTCTACTTTCCTCCCACTCACTTCTTTCGAGAGAAACTCCTTCTCTAGAAAGGATCCATTCTTAGCAACGAATATCTTGCCTTCGGATCTGTGATAGAAGGTGTACCCAACAATCTCCTTTGTGTATCCTATGAAGACACATTTCTCCGATTTGGGTTCGAGCTTATCAGGTTGAAGCTTTTTCAAATAAGCATCGCAGCCCCAAACTTTAAGAAACGACAACTTGGGTTTCTTGCCAAACCACAGTTCGTAAGGTGTCATCTCAACGGATTTAGATGGTGCCCTATTTAACGTGAACGCAGCCATCTCTAAAGCATAACCCCAAAATGATAGCGGTAAATCAGTAAGAGACATCATAGATCGCACCATATCTAGTAAAGTACGATTACGACGTTCGGACACACCATTACGCTGTGGTGTTCCGGGTGGCGTGAGTTGCGAAACTATTCCACATTGTGTCAAATGAAGACCAAACTCGTAACTCAACTATTCTCCTACACAATCAGATCGTAGAAACTTTATTTTCTTGTTACAATGATTTTCCACTTCACTTAGAAATTCTTTGAACTTTTCAAATGTTTCAGACTTATGTTTCATTAAGTAGATATACCCATATCTGCTCAAATCATCTGTGAAGGTGAGAAAATAACGATATCTGCCATGAGCCTCAATGTTCATTGGACCACATACATCAGTATGTATGATTTCCAATAACTCTGTTGCTCGCTCCATTGTTCTGGAGAACAGAGTTTTAGTCATCCTGCCCATGAGGCATGGTTCGCAAGTACCAAGTGATTCCAAAAGTCCATCAGAATGGAGTTTCTTCATGCACTTTACACCAATATGACCCAAACGGCAGTTCCACAAATAAGTTGCACTATCATTATCGACTCTGCATCTTTTGGCTTCAATACTATGAACATGTGCGTCACTACTATCAAGATTTAGTAAAAATAGACCACTCATCAAGGGTGCATGACCACAAAAGATATTACTCATATAAATAGAACAACCATTATTCTAGGATTTAAATGAATAACTGTCTCGCATCAAACAAGATCCAGATATAATGTTCATGCTCAACGATGGCACCAAATAACTATTTAGGTCTAAAACTAATCCCGAAGGTAGATGTATAGGTAGCGTGCCGACGGCGATCACATCGACTTTGGAACCATGTCCCACGCGCATGGTCACCTCGTCCTTAGCTAATCTTCGCTTAATCCGTAGCCCCTGTTTCGAGTTGCAAATATTAGCAACAGAAGTAGTATCAAATACCCACGCGCTACTGTGATCATTAGTAAGGTACACATCAATAACATGTATATCAAATATATCTTTCAATTTTCTATCCTTCTTCTCCGCCAAATACTTGGGGTAGTTCCGCTTCCAGTGACCAGTCCCTTTGTAGTAGAAGCACTCAGTCTCAGGCTTAGCTCCAGACTTGGGTTTCTTCACTTGAGCAGCAACTGGCTTGCTGTTTTTTTTTGAAGTTCCCCTTCTTCTCTTTACCATTTTTCTTGAAACTGGTGGTCTTGTTGACCATCAACACTTGATGCTCCTTCTTGATTTCTACCTCCGCAGCCTTTATCATTGCGAAGAGCTCAGGAATCGTCTTATCCATCCCTTGCATATTATAGTTCATCAAGAACCTCTTGTAGCTTGGTGGCAATGATTGAAGAACTCTATCAATGACACAATCATCAGGAAGATTAACTCCCAGCTGAGTCAAGTGGTTGTGGTACCCAGACATTCTGAGTATATGTTCACTGGCAGAACTATTCTCCTCCATTTTGCAGCTGTATAACTTATTGGAGACTTCATATCTCTCAATCCGGGCATTTGCTTGAAATATCAACTTTAACTCCTGAAACATCTCATATGATCCATGACGTTCAAAACATCATTGAAGTCCCGGTTCTAAGCCGTAATGCATGGCACACTGAACTACCGAGTAGTCGTTAGCTTTGCTCTGCCAGGTGTTCACAACATCTGGCGTTGCTCCTGCAGTGGGTTTGACACCTAGTGGTGCTTCCAGGACATAATTCTTCTGTGCAACAATGAGGATAATCCTCAAGTTAGGACCCAGTCTGTGTAGTTACTACCATCATTTGTCAACTTAGCTTTCTATAGGAACGCATTAAAATTCAACGGAACAACAACACAGGCCATCTATCTACAACAACATAGACATGCAAAATACTATCAGGTACTAAGTTCATGATAAATTAAAGTTCAATTAATCAAATTACTTAAGAACTCCCACTTAGATAGACATCTCTCTAATCATCTAAGTGATCATGTGATCCATATCAACTAAACCATGTCCGATCATCATGTGAGATGGAGTAGTTTTCAATGGTGAACATCACTATGTTGATCATATATACTATATGATTCATGCTCGACCTTTTGGTCTTAGTGTTCCGAGGCCATATCTGCATATGCTAGGCTCATCAAGTTTAACCCGAGTATTCTGCGTGTGCAAAACTGGCTTTCACCCGTTGTATGTGAACGTAGAGCTTATCACACCCGATCATCACGTGGTGTCTCGGCATGACGAACTGTAGCAACGGTGCATACTCATGGAGAACACTTATACCTTGAAATTTAGTGAGAGATCATCTTATAATGCTACTGCCGAACTAAGCAAAAATAAGATGCATAAAGGATAAACATCCCATGCAATCAATCTAAGTGATATGATATGGCCATCATCATCTTGTGCCTTTGATGTCCATCTCCGAAGCATCTTCATGATCACCATTGTCACTGGCTTGACACCTTGATCTCCATCGAAGCATCGTTGTTGTCTCTCCAACTATTGCTTTCCGCGACTATCGCTACCACTTAGTGATAAAGTAAAGCAATTACATGGTGATTGCATTTCATACAATAAAGCGACAACCATATGGCTCCTGCAAGTTGCAAAAATAAGTTTTGACCATATCACATCACAATATGCGCTGCAAAAACAAGTTAGACGTCCTCTACTTTGTTGTTGCAAGTTTTACATGGCTGCTACGGGCTGAGCAAGAACCGTTCTTACCTACACATCAAAAACCACAATGCGGTATAGTGATTGCTTTGTGATCTTCAGAAAGAACCCTATTCATTGAATCCGATTCAACTAAAGTTGGAGAAACTGACACCCACCAACCACCTGTGTGCGAAGCACGTAGGTAGAACCAGTCTCGCGTAAGCGTACGCGTAATGTTGGTCTGGGCCGCTTCATCCAACAATACCTCCGAATCAAGAATCAACTAGTGATGGCAAGCAATATGTATATACCCATGCTCACAACTCCTTTGTGTTCTACTTGTCCATATAACATCTACGCATAGACCTGGCTCGGATGCCATTGGGGAATGCAGTAATTTCAAAAAAAATCCTACGCACACGCAAGATCTATCAAGGTGATGCATAGCAACAAGAGGGGAAGACTGTTGTCCACGTACCCTCGTAGACTGTAAGCGGAAGCATTATGACAACGTGGTTGATGTAGTTGTACGTCTTCATGATCCGACCGATCCTAGTACCGAAAGTACGACACCTCCGAGATCTGCACACGTTCAGCTCGATGACGTCCCACAAACTCTCGATCCAGCTGAGTGTCGAGAGAGAGCTTCGTTAGGACGATGGCGTGATGATGGTGATGATGAAGCTACCGGCGCGGGGCTTCTCCTAAGCACTACGATGATATGACCGAGGTGGATTATGGTGTAGGGGGGCACCGCACACGGCTAAGGGATCAATGATCAACTTGTGTGTCCTATTGTGCCCCCTGCCCCCGTATATAAAGGAGCAAGGGGGGAGGCCGGCCGACCCTTGGGATGCGCCAAGGAGGGGAGGAGTCCTCCTCCTAGTAGGAGTATTACTCCCCCTTTCCTAGTCCAACTAGGAGGAGGAAGGGGAAAGGAAGGAGAGGATAAGAGAGAAGAAAAGGGGGGAGCCGCCCCCTCTTCCCTAGTCCAATTCGGACTAGAGGGGAAGGGGCGTGCGGCCCTGCCTTGGTCGGCCCTCTCTCTCTCCACTAAGGCCCATGTGGCCCATTAGTTCCCCGGGGGGATTCCGGTAACCCTCCGGCACTCCGGTTTTCTCTGAAATCACCCGGAACACTTCCGGTGTCCGAATATAGCCGTCCAATATATCAATCTTTATGTCTCGACCATTTTGAGACTCCTCGTCATGTCCGTGATCACGTCTAGGATTCTGAGCTATCTTTCATACATCAAAACACATAAACTCATAATATCGATCGTCACCGAACGTTAAGCGTGCGGACCCTATGGGTTCGAGAACTATGTAGACATACCCGAGACATGTCTCTGGTCAATAACCAATAGCGGAACCAGGATGTTCATATTGGCTCCCACATATTCTACGAAGATCTTTATCGGTCAAACCGCATAACGAAATACGTTGTTCCCTTTGCCATCGGTATGTTACTTGCCCGTGATTTGATCGTGTTTATCTCAATACGTAGTTCAATCTCATTACTGGCAAGTCTCTTTACTCGTTCCGTAATGCATCATCCCGTAACTAACTCATTAGTCACATTTCTTGCAAGGCTTATAGTGATGTGCATTACCGAGAGGGCCCAGGGATACCTCTCCGATACTCGAAGTGACAAATCCTAATCTCGATCTATCCAACTCAAAAAACACCATCGGAGACACTTGTAGAGCATCTTTATAGTCACCCAGTTACGTTGTGACATTTGATAGCACACTAAGTGTTCCTCTGGTATTCGGGAGTTGCATGATCTCATAGTCATAGGAACATGTATAAGTTATGGAGAAAGCATTAGCAACAAACTAAAAGATCATCATGCTAAGCTAACGGATGGGTCAAGTCAATCACATCATTCTCTAATGATGTGATCCCGTTCACCAAATGACAATTCTTGTCCATGGCTAGGAAACTTAACCATCTTTGATTAACGAGCTAGTCAACTAGAGGCATACTAGTGACACTCAGTTTGTCTATGTATTCACACATCTACTAAGTTTCCGGTTAATACAATTCTAGCATGAATAATAAACATTTATCATGATATAAGGAAATAAATAATAACTTTATTATTGCCTCTAGGGCATATTTCCTTCAGAAATTAAGGCTTTCTTGAGTGTTTCAAAGGCTTCTAAATAATCATCATAAAAAACAAAAGGAATATCCTTTTGGAAAAGGTTCGTGGGAGGCCTAGAAATTTTAGAAAAGTCTTTGATAAATCTCATATAGAAACCAGCATGACCTAAGAAACTAAGAATACCTTTGATATCTTCAGGACATGGCATTTTCTCAATTGCATCAACCTTAGCTTTGTCCACTTCAATACCTCTTTCAAAAATTGTATGACCCAAGACAATGCCTTCATTAACCATAAAGTGGCACTTCTCCCAATTTAAGACAAGATTTGTTTGTTCACATCTCTGCAAAACTCGATCAAGATTGCTTAAACAATCATCGAAAGACTTCCAATAAACAGAGAAATCATCCATGAAAACCTCAACAATCTTTAAAAAAAATCAGAGAATATAGTAGTCATACATCTTTGAAAGGTAGCAGGTGCATTACATGAACCAAAAGGGCATATGTCTATAAGCATAAGTTCCAAAGGACAAGTGAAAGTAGTATTTTCTTGATCAGGTTGAGAAATAGGTATTTGTGAAAAACCAGAATATCCATCAAGGAAGCAAAAATATGTGTGCTTATATAATCTTTGTAGCATCTGATCAATAAAAGGCAGAGGGTAATGATCTTTTCTAGTTGCTTCGTTTAATTTTCTAAAATAAATTACCATTCTATAACCTGTAACAATTCTTTGTGGAATAAGTTCATTCTTATCATTAGGAACAACAGTAATACCTCCCTTTTTGGGGACACAGTGAACATGACTTACCCATCTACGATCAGCTATGGGATAGATTATACCTGCTTCCAGAAGTTTTAAGATTTCCGTTCTTACCACTTCTTTCATCTTCGGATTTAACCGATGTTGGTGATCAACAACGGGTTTAGCATCAGGTTCCATATTAATTTTGTGCTGACATAGAGTGAGACTAATGCCCTTTAAATCATCAAGAGTATATCCGATATCAGCTTGGTGCTTCGTTAGAACTTTCAATAATCTTTCTTCTTCATGTTCTAAAAGGTTAGCACTAATAATAACAGGATATATCTTCTTTTAATCAAGATAAGCATATTTGAAAGTGTCTGCCAATTGTTTTAATTCAAACACATGATCACCTTTAGGTGGAGGAGGACCTCCTAAAGTTTCAATAGGAAAATTGTGTTTAAGCAGAGGACATTGTTCAAAGAAAATCTTATCTATTTCATTTCTTTCATGCATATGTAAATCATTTTCATGGTCTTGCAAATATTCTTCCAGTGGATCAGTAGGAGGCACAGGAATAGAAGCAAGACCAATTAATTCATCTTTATTAGGCAATTCTTTTTCATGAAGTTTTCTAATAAACTTGGAAAAATTGAACTCATGAGACTCATCACCAAAACTAACACCGACGGTTTGTTTCTCACAGACTATTCTAGCATTAACAGTGTTCAAGAAAGGTCTATCAGAGATAATGCAACAGAAGTCATCCCGTGAGGAACCAAGAACAAGAAAATCAGTAGGGTATTTTATTTTCCCACACAAGACTTCAACATCTCTAACAATCCCAATTGGTGATATAGTGTCTCTATTAGCAAGTTTGATAGTAACATCTATGTCTTCTATCACTGCGGGTGCTATGTCATTCATAATTTCTTGATATAAGGAATGAGGAATAGCACTCATGCTAGGACCTATGTCACATAAACCATGATAACAGTGATCTCCTATTTTAACTGAGACAACGGGCATGCCAATAGCAGGTCTGTGTTTATCCTTTTTGTCGGGTTTGGCAATTCTAACAGCTTCTTCACAGAAGTAAATAACATGCCCATCTACATTTTCTTCCAAGAGATCCTTAACCATAGCAATGCTAGGTTATACTTTAATTCGTTCATCAGGTTTAGGTGTTCAAAAATAGCTTTTGTTGACCATAATTGAAACTTTAGCATGTTCCTTTATACTAACAGGGAAAGGTAGTTTCTCAATATAAGTAGTAGGAACAACTGGATCTACATTATAAATTATAGTTTCTTCTTTAACTGGTACCGGTTCTTTAATTTCTTCTTTAATAGGTGGGTGATATGTATACCACTTCTCTTTGGGAGATCAACATGAGTAGCAAATGATTCACAAAAGGAAGCTACTATCTCAGAGTCAAGTCCATATTTAGTGCTAAACTTTTGAAAAGCATCGGTATTCATAAAAGATTTAACACAATCATATTTAAGTTTAATACCTGACTCTTTACCTTCTCGAGTTCCCAATCTTCAGAGTTGCGTTTAATTATTTCCAAAAGATCCCACCAGAATTCAATAGTCTTCTTCATAAAAGAACCAACAAAAGAAGTATCAAGCATGGTTTGATCATTACGAGAAAGCCGGGCATAAAAATTCTAGATAATAATTTCTCTTGAGAGCTCATGATTTGGGCATGAGTATAACATTGAATTCAGCCTCCCCCAAGATAGAGCGATAGTTTCTCCTTCATGAGGCCAAAAATTATATATATAATTCCGATCACGATGAACTAGATGCATAAGATAAATTTTTTGATGGAACTCCAACTTCAACCGATTCCAATTCTGTGATCCAATATCATCGCATAGCCTATACCATACCAATGCTTTTCCCTTCAATGACAAAGGGAAAACCTTCTTCATAACTTCTTCTCGGGGTAAACGTGCAAGCTTGAATAGTCCACAAATTTGTTCTACATATATCAAGTGCATATCAGGATGTTCGGTTCCGTCTCCCGCATAAGGATTAGCTAGCAGTTGTTCTATCATACCCGAAGGAATTTCATATTCAATATTTTCAGTAGGTGCAGTAGGTTGAGGGGTAGCTAATTGTGGTTCCGTTCGAGGTGAAGATACCCCGAACAAACCCCTCAAAGTATTTTTTTCATAGTAACAAGTGACAATGAATTTCAGCACACTATATAAATGTTTTCTTACCAAATTCCACTTACCAAAGGCGCTTCAGTTCCCGACAACAGCGCCAGAAAAAAGCCTTGATGACCCACAAGTATAGGGGATCAATTGTAGCACTTTTGATAAGTAAGAGTGTTGAACCCAACGAGGAGCAGAAGGAAATGACAAGTGGTTTTCAGCAAGGTAATGTCTGGAAGTGCCGAAATTGTAAGTAGCAGAGTAGTTTGATAGCAAGATAATTTGTAAAGAGCTAGTAATGATAATAGTAGCAAAAGTGCAGCAAGGTAGCCCAATCCTTTTGAGGCAAAGGGCAGGCCAAAACGGTTTCTTATGATAAGCAAAGCGTTCTTGAGGGTGCACAGGATTTTCATCTAGTCACTTTCACCATGTTGGTTTGATTCGTGTTCGCTACTATGATAATTTGATATGTGGGTGGACCGGTGCTTAGGTGCTGTTATTACTTGAACAGACCTCCTACTTATGATTAACCCTCCTGCAAGCATCCGCAACTACAAGAAAAGTATTAAGAATAAATTCTAACCATACCATTAAACTTTTGGATCCACTCGGTCCCTTATGGAATAGAGCATACACTATGTTTAAGCTTCTGTCACTCTCGCAACCCACCATCTAATTGCTACTCCACAATGCATTCCCTTAGGCCGAAATATGGTGAAGTGTCATGTAGTCGACGTTCACATGACACCACTAAGATAATCACAACATACATACCATCAAAATATCGAACACATATCATGTCCACATGATTACTTGCAATATGATTTCTCCCGTGACCTCAAGAACAAAAGTAACTACTCACAAATGATAATCATACTCAAGATCAGAGGGGTATTAAATAGCATATTGGATCTGAACATATAATCTTCCACCAAATAAACAATATAGTAATCAACTACAAGATGTAATCAACACTACTAGTCACCCACAAGCACCAATCTATAGTTCCAGTAACAAGATTGAACACAAGAGATGAACTAGGGTTTGAGATGAGATGGTGCTATTGAAGATGTTGATGGAGATTGCCCTCCCCAAGATGGGAGAGTTATTGATGATGATGATGACGATGATTTCCCCCTCCGAGAGGGAAGTTCCCCCGGCGGAATCGCTCCGTCGGAGGGCAAAAGTGCTCGTGCCCAAGTTCTGCCTTGAGACGGCGGCGCTCCATTCCGAAAGTCCTCTCCTTATTTTTTTTCTAGGTCAAAATGACTTATATACCAGAAGATGGGCACTGGAGGTGGTCCTGGGTAAGCACAACCCACTAGGGTGCGTCTGGGCTCCCTGGCGCGCCCGGGTCGGTTGTGCCCACTTGGTGGGCCCCCTTTGGTACTTATTTGCTCCAATATTTGTCATATATTCCATAAAAATTCTCCGTGAAGTTTCCGCTTGTTTGGATTTCTGTAGAACAGCTAGCCTGACATAGCTTTTCCAGGTCCAGATTTCTAGCTGCCGGAATTCTCCCTCTTTGTGTATACCTTGCATATTATGAGAGAAAAGGCATTAGAATTACTCCAAAAACCATTATTATGGATAAAAACATCATAACTAACAGTAGGAAAACATGATGCAAAATGAACGAATCAAGTAGCTATGTGAAATGACAGTAGGCATGCCAGCAGTCCGCTGCGTAGGCTCATTGGGAGGCGAGCGAGCCCTTTGACCGCCGCCCGCCTCACTCCCACTGCTCCATATGAATGGCGCACCCAAGCCGCTGGTCATAATAGGTGGCCACACCCTCGTCCATAGTGGTCACCATCGTTTGAAGTGTATGAGGATGCCACCAAAGTGCACCATCGGAGGGAGTGGTGACGCCGCGGCTGGTGAAGAACCCGTGTAACACGTGCAATTGTGCACATAGGTTGTCGTCGCTGCCGACGAGGTCTCGCACGGGCAGCAGCGCACCCTTGACTTCGTTGCTGCCATCATGCCTCCCCAGCCGGAGCTGGAGGTCCACAACAACTTCCAAAACGATTCCTACTCTGACGGACAACCAGTTAGTCATCTATACCCATTTGTGCGGAAAGCATATTATGTGTTCTCTCTGGTTACTGATGCCCCCTGAATAGAAATCCTATGGTTATGTTCTCTCAGTCCATGAAAATCAGAGTAAGATTCGTTAGATCCTGTAGTGTATTGATTGTTTGAATGGTATCCATCTAGGGTTAGTGATTAATTGTTTGTTCTATACAAATGATTTTTGCTAATAGTCTAGCTAGGGTTAGAATTCGTGCTAATAATACCTAGCCAGATCTTGAGATTTGATTCGTTTGTGCCATTTTTTCTTCCAAATTTTGAGAATTGGTTTTGAATGTCCTACATGTATGTTTATGGCATTTTTCTCAAGATTGGTATGTACACAGATGAGGCTTCGGCCAGCGGCGCCGCCGGTTGTAGTTCCTGCAACCGGCAACGTGGGGAGAAGCGGCCACGGTCCCCTACATCTAAGGAACCCATAGAATCTTGGGCGGACTATATCAACGATTCCTCGGATGCCATCCTTGGGGAGATCATCTCACTTCTCCCTAGCAAGGATGGTTGCTGCACATAAGTCCTTGCATCTCCATGGCACACTCTGTGGCGCGTCACACCTCTTAATCTCGACTACCATCAGCTATCTGTCGGTCATGATTCTGAACTCTCCGTGTCCATTATCTCCTCCCACCAGGGCTCTGTTCAACACCTCTGCATCCCGGCATGCTACTTGCATGACATACCCTACATGGTGGATGCCTGGCTGACATCTCGTCAATTCGAAAAACTCCAGCAGCTTGAGTTCTACCATTACTATGAATATAACATACCACAAATCTATGTATCTGTGCCCTCACCACCAATGTCCATCTCGTGGATTTCCACCTCTCTCCACACCACCACCTGTACCCGGTGCCATCTAGATGACAACATCGTACAAATGCTTCAACTCCCACTGCTAAAAAACTTGCGCTTCTAGTGGTTGATCCATTGGAGGCCTCCTGCACATCATCATCCACTCCAGTATCCCTGCCCTGGAGCGATTGCTGCTTGTTTTTGGAATATAAATTCATATCTGTTGTCTCAAAATAAAGTCGCGTCACCTTGTAAGCACTAGAATTCGTATTGAAGGACAGGAGCTCATCATCGAAGACGCCCCTTCACTTCAAAGGTTGCTCCTTGATTCTTGGTATGCACCTTCACAAATAACAGTGGTCTCTTCACCTAAACTAGAGACATTGGGTGCAATTAGTGATCTATTTAGATGGTTCAAGGTGGTATTTGGCTCCACACTTAATCAGGTACTATATATTATCCATGTACACTTTTGAAATCTATGTTTTTCATTTGTGCACATAAGTTAAGTATCATCTTGGAGTACACTTTTGGTACTAATATTATGTTCTATGATCAATGAAGAGCTTGTCCATGGATAGGTTATCAACGGTGCTGGATTCTGTCAGGACCTTATATATCAGTATGTGGTGTTTTGATCTGAACACAATTATGGGCCTGTTGCGATGCTTTTCATGTCTGGAGAATTTGTATATAATGGTGATGAGTTCACGCACATTAAAAGTCCATATATAATTTACTAGAATTAACAGTACAACTATTGCTCTTTCGACATATATTTTTAGACATTAACTATTTTCAACCTTCATGTCTATTTAGGCATAAACACATGGAGGAAAAGGTATAACCAATCGATGGTTGAAGAAGCACCAGAATTTTCTCAGTTCTCATGACATTCGTTTGTCGACAATAACGTTGGAAGGATATGCATCCAACCATGCAAACAATAGCTTTGTCACATTCTTCATCTTGAACACGAGTGCACTATTATCCGTGAGGATTAAGTTTTTTAACAAAAAATTTCTGATGGTTGGACGTGTTGAACAACATAAGAAGAAGTTTCAGGTGGACAAAAGGGCTTCTGAATGTGCTCGGCTTCTATGTACAACAACTTGTCGTCATCATGTACAAGTAGATTTTCTGGCCTAGGATCTTGATTTTATGGATCAGACCGATCCATTTGATTGTGAGTGTCAAAAACTTTGGTGTAGTTAGATGTTATTGCCCTGTTCAACCTTGGTTTTGTCTAAACCTGATGAACAAATAATCCTCGTGCTTTTGTATCATTTGTATGTTGGAGTTAGATATTGTTGCCCTTTTCAACTCGGCTTTGACCCATATTTTGTTTCATACTAGGCCAATGGCTTACCATTTCTTTTATTAAGACAAAAATATTATAAGAAATCACAACATAGGGAAAGAACATCACTCTCGCGGGCTCCTTGAGATCATTGTTCGTTATAGAACCCGCAAGTGCTTAGCGCCTGCTTGCATCCACAAACTTATTTTTAGCTAGCACACCAAATGGGTTGTAATTCTTAATAAGAAAAGTTGCATGGTAGTGACAAATTTAGATTTTTGACATTTGGGACCCACGAGGAAAAAGCGTATCCAAGGTGGTGTCGACTCGGCCGTAAACATTGAGAAACTTGGTTTTTAAATTATTGTAAATCCAAAACTCGCCCGAAAATCATGAAACTTGGCATGGTGCTATGACATGGCACCATGTTGTGGTAAAAAATTTGTCCGGTCTAGGACAAGTTCTGGTATAATCTTCTTACAAACCGGAGCTTTCTCTCAAGAAGCCTTATGGTTCCGAGAGGGAACTTGTCACCTCTGTGTGCGAAAAGACACACATGGTCTCTTCCCGCCTTGATTTACTTACTGAGGCAACATGCAACTATAGGAGTGTTGTGCTAAAATATGAAATTATTCAGGGTTTGTTTTGCCTTTTATACATTATTCGAGTTTTCTAGGCATTTTGAAACAAATAGTTGCCATGTTATACTTGCAAACAGTCGGATTATTCCAACCGTGGCGCAGGCAGCTGTTGGATTAGACGGGGTGACTTCGAGTAGTCCACCGCGTAGGCTCACCATATCGGGAAGCGAGCCGTGAGTGCTGCCAAAAAATCATTGATGATTTTCATTTCGGCCACCTTGGGAAGGTATGTAGAACAGTCCTTCGTTCTTATCTACAAGCGCCGCTGTTGAGGATCGCCGCCTGCTGTGAGATGGAGGACGAGCCAGCCAACAAGCGGGAGCAGGTCGAACCAGAACCGAAAGAGCTTCTGGCGAGCGTGGACTTCATCAGCAGCCTCCCCAACGAGATGTTGGTAACCATCATATCCCTGCTCCCCATGAAATCTAGTGTGCAGACCACTGTCCTCTCTTGGCTATAGCACCCCCACTACAAAAAAAGACACATCCGTGACAATATGGCCTGAACAATTTTTTTCTGTTATGGTTGTGGCACTTCTACGACGATAATTGTGACAAAAAACACGTACTATCATAGATGTGGTGGGATTCTACTTCTATGAAAAAAATCATGACAGAAAATGGGCTTTTCGTCCTGGGCGGGCCGGGGGCGCACTTGATTGACATTCTTTGGGCCGTCCATGACATAAAAAATCATGGTAGAAGTGAGGGCGAGGAAATTTTTGTGGAGTTCCCGGATACGGTGGGTGGTCACACCGAGCGATGCACTATGGTTTTCGTGTTTCTCTCGTATGTAGGCGCATGTGTGTGCGAGGCATTGGCTGTAACTGAACCCGAGGGAGAGGTATTCGCTTATCGAACTCGAGTGATTTCACTAGCTACGTTACTGAACCATAGTGATCGATCCCTTGGCTATCAACAAAACCCGAGCGATTCTGTCACTTTCCTTCACTCCTACTGCTAACCTAACCCGAGCGATCAATCGCTGTTGTTGCTCACCGAAGCTGATCGAGCCCCTATGCGAGACGCAGCCAACCAGTGTCTTGGGTTGCCTCAGAAGAGCAGTGACCGTTGCTATTGTGCGATCGATATGCAGCACGAGTCGAAACATTGTGAGTCAAGCCGGTTGGTTGGCTGTGCATGAACAGTTCCCGGTGGGGGTTGGATGAACAAGACCCCATTGTAGTAGGCGGTTGCTGCTGGATGAATGGGACCCCGAGGACCCCGTGGAGGCTGGATGAACACTAGCCGGTGGAGGCTGGAGGAAGTCGACGGTGGATGAACAGTAGTCCGTGGAGGCTGGAGCGAGGCACTAGATGATGGATGAACAGGACCCCATTTCAACTATAGGCACTCAAACAGAAGTCTCTTTGCTCTGTTTCATGGTACGCCACACCCCCTCCCCCGATCAACAGGACCCCATTTCGACCGTAGGCACTCGAACAGAAGTCTGTTTCCTCTGTTTTGTGGTACGCCAGACCCTTCCCGATGAACAAGACCCCGCCTCGACCGTACACGGTCGAACAAAAGGCCGTTTCCTCCATTCTGCGGTATGCCTGACCTTGTTTCAGCTGTTACGTCCAAGTCGGTTGGCTCCCGATGAACATGATGTATTCCCGTACCAGTCGGTTGCCTCCTGAGGGAGTCTTGGATTAGGGGGTGTCCGGATGGCTAGACTATACCTTCAGCCGGACTCCTGGACTATGAAGATACAAGATTGAAGACTTCGTCCCGTGTCCGGAAGGGACTTTCCTTGGCGTGGAAGGCAAGCATGGCGATAAGGATATGTAGATCTCCTACCATTGTAACCGACTTTGTGTAACCCTAGCCCTCTTGGGTGTGTATATAAACCGGAGGGTTTTAGTCCGTAGGAACATACAATCATACCATAGGCTAGCTTCTAGGGTTTTTAGCCTCTCTGATCTCGTGGTAGATCTACTCTTGTACTACCAATATCATCAATATTAATCAAGCAGGACGTAGGGTTTTACCTCCATCGAGAGGGCCCGAACCTGGGTAAAACATCGTGTCCCTTGTATCCTGTTACCATCCGCCTAGACGCACAGTTCGGGACCCCCTACCCTAGATCTGCCGGTTTTGACACCATCATTGGTGCTTTCATTGAGAGTTCCTCTGTGTCATCACGTTTAGGCCCGATGGCTCCTCCGATCATCAACGACGATGCGATCCAGGTGAGACTTTTCTCCCCGGACAGATCTTCGTATTTGGCGGCTTTGCACTGCGGGCCAATTCGCTTGGCCATCTGGAGCAGATCGAAAGCTACGCCCCTAGCCATCAGGTCAGATTTGGAAGTTTGAACTACACGACCGACCTCCGCGGAGACTTGATCTTCGGCGGATTCGAGCCGCAGCCGAGCGCGCCGCACTGTCACGATGGGCATGATCTAGCTCTGCCACCGAATAGTGCCTTGGAGACCGCACCCGCATCGGCTCCGACCCTTAATTCGGAGCCAACTGCGCCAATCGAGGATGGGTGGTTGGACACCGCCTCGGGGGCTGCAATCTCTACGGCGATCGAGCCGAACACCAGCCCTATTCTCTGCGAAGCCCATGACTCCAAGGAGTCGGACTCCTCTCCAGACTCCGAGCCCCTACCGATCGAACCCGATTGGGTGCCGATCATGGAGTTCACCGCCACAGACATCTTTCAGCACTCGCCCTTCGGCGATATTCTGAATTCACTAAAGTCTCTCTCTTTATCAGGAGAGCCCTGGCCGGACTATGGTCAGCAAGGTTGGGATGCGGATGACGAAGAAATTCAAAGACCACCCACCACCACTTCGTAGCCACTATCGATGATTTAACCGACATGCTCGACTTTGACTCTGAACACATCGACGGTATGGACGACGATGCAGGAGACGATCAAGAAGCAGCGCCTATAGGGTACTGGAAAGCCACCTCGTCATATGATATATACATGGTGGACACCCCAAAAGAAGGCAATGGCAATGGAACAGCGGAGGATGACCCCTCCAAGAAGCAGCCTAAGCGCCGGCGTCAGCAGCGCCGCTCTAAATCCCGCCAAAGCAAAAACGGTGATTCCGGCACGGGAGATAATAACACCCCAGACAGTGCCGAAGACAACCACCTCCAGCAAGATTCAGCACAGGAGGATGGAGAAGCCAGCCCTCATGAGAGAGCGGCAGACAGAGAGGTTGAGGACGATAATTATATGCCTCCCTCCGAAGACGAGGCAAGCCTCGACTACGACGAATTTGTCGTGCCGGAGGATCCCGTCGAACAAGAGCGTTTCAAACGCATGCTTATGGCCACGGGGAGCAGCCTCAAGAAAAAATAGCAACAGCTTAGAGCTGATCAAGATTTGCTAGCCGACAGATGGACTGAAGTCCTTGTGGCCGAAGAGTATGAACTCGAACGCCCCTCCAAGAGCTACCCAAAGCGCAGGTTGCTACCCCGATTAGAGGAGGAAGCACCTAAACCACATTCCTCGACAGTTTCCAGGGCACTTATGCGCGACCACCAGACGCCGATGACCTTAGCCACATAATTCAGCAGCTAGAGGAATCGGCCAGACAATTATGGACATGGTTCCTAACCAAGAAAATATCAAATTGTTGACTGTCCGGACGCAGAGGCCCTAGCAGCCTTCAAGCATAACATCTGCGACGAGTGGCTTGCACGGCACCTAGGACAGGAAAAGCCAAAATCTATGGCAGCCCTCACGACACTTATGACCCGCTTTTGCGTGGGAGAAGACAGCTGGCTAGATCGCAGCAATAACATTACCAAGAGCCCTGGTAATTTGGATACCAAGGGCAGCAGTGGCAGGTCGCGTCGCAACAAGCAAAAGCGCCGCATTAACGGCGACAATGCTGAGGATACGGCAGTTAATGCCAGATTCAGAGGCTCTAAACCCGGTCAGCGGAAAAAGCCATTCAAAAGAAATACTCCGGGCCCATCCAGTTTGGACCGAATACTCGACTGCTCATGCCAGATACATGGCACCCCCGAAAAACCAGCCAATCACACCAACAGGGATTGTTGGGTGTTCAAGCAGGCAGGCAAGTTAAATGCCGAAAGCAAAGACAAGGGGCTGCATAGAGATGACGAGGAGGAGCCCCGGCCGCCGAACAACAGTGGACAGAAAGGTTTTCCCCCACAAGTGCGGACGGTGAACATGATATATGCAACCCACGTCCCCAAGAGGGAGCGGAAGCGTGCGCTAAGGGACGTATACGCGATGGAGCCAGTCGCCCCAAAGCTCAACCCATGGTCTTCCTGCCCGATCACTTTTGATCGAAGGGACCACCGCACTAGCATCCGTCATGGCGGATTCGCCGCATTGGTTCTAGACCCAATTATTGATGGATTTCACCTCACTAGAGTCCTTATCGACGCCGGCAGCAGCCTGAACCTGCTTTACCAGGATACAGTGCAGAAAATGGGCATCGATCCCTCGAGGATTAAACCCACTTAAATGACCTTTAAAGGCGTCATACCAGGTGTAGAGGCCAACTGTACAGGCTCAGTTACACTTGAAGTGGTCTTCGGATCTCCGGATAATTTCCGAAGCGAGGAGTTAATCTTCGACATAGTCCCATTCCGCAGTGGCTATCACGCACTGCTCGGGCGAACCACATTTGCCAAGTTCAATGCGGTGCCGCACTACGCATACCTCAAGCTCAAGATGCCAGGCCCTCGAGGCGTCATCACGGTCAATGGAGTCCGATTGCCTTGTTTGTTGTGTTGAGCGCCTCCCTCGAAGGACCCAAGAATGGGAAAAAGAGCGCTCATGTTTATCTCGAACACCCCAGCACTCGTGGCATGGGGGCAGAAGCCGATGACTTGACATCTCTCAAATTTGATAAACGGCCGCACATAAGGTAATATTTTAAATTCAAAAGCGTTGCTTAGCGCATATGAACAAGTTTTCAAGCGTACAAGATCACAAATGCAAGTTTACTAAAAAATTACATCTTTGGAGCATTCATCCGCTATAAGGCGGGCACCCTTCAGGACGCCCTCATAATACGCTTCCGGGACGCGATGCTCCTTGCCCGACGGCGGCCCGTCCTTCACCAGCTTCTCCGCATCCATCTTGCCCCAGTGCACTTTAGCACGGGCAAGCGCCCTACGGGCACCTTCGATGCAGACGGAGCGCCTGATTACTTCAAGCCGTGGACAGGCATCCACCAGCCGCCTCACCAGCCCGAAGTAGCTCCCAGGCAGAGCCCCTCCAGGACAAAGCCGAACTATGAGGCCCTTTATGGCCTGTTCGGCCACCTTGTGGAGCTCGACCATTTGCTTCAGCTGGTCGCTCAAAGGCACCAGGTGTCCGGCCTCAGCATACTGAGACTAGAACACCTTCTCCGTCAAGCTCCCCTCCTCGGATCGGTAGTAGGCGGCGGCATTAGACGCGCTACGGGGCAAATCTGTGAATGCTCCTGGAGAGCTTCGGACTCGGGTAAGTAACAAGTAATTCACTTTCACGTGCTTGCTTTGCATAATGAATGCCTTACCCGCCACTATCTTCTTCATTGCATCAATTTCTTGGAGGGCTTTCTGGGCTTTGGCCTTGGCAGACTTCGCGCTTTCGAGGGCTGCTGCAAGCTCGAACGCTTGCGTCTTTGAGTCAAGCTCCAAACTCTCGTGTTTTTTCACGAGAGCCTGGAGCTCTTTCCGCAACTCCTCCACCCGTGCCTCTTGCTTCCCTCTTTCTGTGCGCTCCGCGGCTGCTTTGTTTTCGGCCTCGGACAGCGCTTTATTAAGGGTTGCCACCTCGGTCGTGGCCCCTATAATAGCACGTTGATCCTGTCATTTTTTGCAACCACATATTCTCTATATACTTGCGCAAGGTATTACTTACCTTCCTTCTCCTCGAGTTTCCTCTTGGCATGGCTGAGCTCGTTCTCGGATGGCGCGAGGTTTTGCTTCAGCGTATCCACCTCCGCAGTCAGTGTGGCGGAGGCCAGCAGCGAAGCCTCCATATGCATATTGACTTGATTATGTTAGACTCCTGCAAATGTTATTAGATCCTCTATTCGGCTTTTCTTTCCGAACGCCGAACAGAGCATTAGGGGCAACTGTCTATGCGGTAATATTTTTACATATTCTTTACTTACCTCAAAGCCTGTTAGAAGGCTGGCACAGGCTTCAGTCAGTCCGCTCTTGGCGGACTGAACCTTCTGGATCACCGCACTCATAATAGTGCAGTGCTCCTCGTCGATGGAGGCGCCGTTAAGCACCTCCAGCAAATTGTCCGGTGCCTCCGGTTGGACGGAGGTCGCCGGCTCGGTAGGCTTGCTCCTCTTGGAAGGAGGATGCCTATCGGAGTCCGGAACCATTGAAGGTTCCGACGCGGTGTCTGGCTCAAGGCCGGACTTGGAGCCCTTGGGGGTTCTATCCCCTTTACGCCTGGAGTCTGGGAGGTCGCCTTGTGGCACCTCCAGGACCACCTCCTCCTGTCTTGGAACCTGTTGGGACGCCACCGCGGCGTCGTCCGTAGGATGGGGGGAGGTAGCCGTCGGAAGTGAATTCACATCCGACGAATCCAGGGAACCACTCGACGACACGTCGAGCCGGTCTTTGGGTGGACTGCATAAACATGTTCGACGTAAGGAAAAGCTGTGCAATGGGGGAATACTATGAATCACTCTGGTATCCGGATACTTACGATCTCACCAGGGGCTTGGCCCTGTGCGGCCACTCCTCTTCGCCGTCGTCGGCGTTGGTGGAATAGTCCAGAGGAGGGGTCTTCCCCTTCTTGGACCCTTCGTCCTCCCTAGTTGGGGCGTCCTTCCTTTTCTTCCCTCCCCCCACTGGAGGGGGAGAGGTCTCTTCTTCCTCCTCCTCGTCTTCATGGGAGGAGTGCGCCTTGGAGTCATCGGATGATGAATCCGACACCTCCTGGCGCTGGTCACTCTTTCGAGTCCCCGTGGCCTTCTTCTTGGCCTTCTTCTCTGGCACCACATAGGGTGCCGAAACTAGCAGCTTCGCCAAGCGAGCGTCCGCTGGGCCTTCGGGCAAAGGAGCCGGACAGTTGATCTGTCCGGACATCTCCTGCCAATCCTGTAAAAGGTAAGGGAGCTTAGATCCCGCATGGATTCAAACTATGAAAAACTAATACCCTGTAAAAGGTAAAAACAGCTTACCGCACAAGCATGACACTGCGTGCTGAATCCGCGATCCTCGGTAGCGGATGCGGGGGCCTCGGCGCCCTTGAAAAGCACCTTCCAGGCATCTTCATACGTCGTGTCGAAGAGCCTGCTCAGAGTTCGGTGCCGCGCTGGGTCGAACTCCCACAGGTTGAAAGCCCGTTGTTGACACGGGAGGATCCGGCGGATGAGCATAACCTGGACTACGTTGGCAAGTTTGAGCTTCTTGTCCACCAGGGTTTGGACGCATGTTTGGAGTCCGGTCAGCTCTCCTTTTTTACCCCACGACAGCTCGTCTCTTTCCAGGAGGCGAGCCGCGTAGGGGGTCCGGATTGGAACTCGGGGGTTGCGACCCATTCAGGGTCGCGCGGCTCGGTGATGTAAAACCACCCCGATTGCCACCCCTTTAGGGACTCCACGAAGGAGCCCTCAAGCCATAGGACGTTGGGCATCTTGCCCACCATGGCGCCTCCGCACTCCGCCTGGGTGCCGCGCACCACCTTCGGCTTGACATTGAAAGTCTTGAGCCATAGGCCGAAATGAGGGCGGATGCGGAAGAAAGCCTCGCACATGACGATAAACCCCGAGATGTTGAGGACAAAGTTCGGGGCCAGATCGTGGAAATCCAGGCCATAGTAGAACATGAGCCCCGGACAAATGGGTGGAGAGGGAAGCCCAGTCCGCGGAGGAAATGGGGGAGGAACACCACCCTCTCATGGGGCCTAGGGGTGGGGATGAGCTTCCCCTCTTCAGGCAGCCGGTGCGTAATGTCGTTAGACAAGTATCCATCCTTCCTCAGTTTTTTGATGTGTCCCTCCGTGACGGAGGAGACCATCCACTTGCCTCCCGCTCCGTACATGGCTGGAGAAGGTTGAGGTGGGGTGTGCGGACTTGGGCACTGGAGCTCGAGTGCGCAGAAATGGATAGGCAAAGGAGGAAGAAGGCGTGGATGAAAAGGTGGATCCTTATCCCCTTATATGGGTGGACACGACTATGCGTCCCCACCAGCCTGGTAAAACTCGCTTATCTCCAAAGCGCCGTAATCAATGGCGCAGTTGGGTTACCCACGCCCGTATTGATGAGAATCCCGGAATAATGGGACACGATCTCTGCTTTGACAAGACGTGCCAAGGAAACCGCCTCGCTAAACGTGCTGAGATGGAACTGTAAAACGATTCGAATAAAGACTTGGCCGTGGTGTGATGTCACGCTATGGAATATGTCAGTAGATTAGGTTTTTGTAAATATTATTCTCTCTATGGCAATATGTGGAAACTTATTTTGCAGAGCCGGACACTACCTTTGTGTTCAAAATCTTGTATGAAGTACTTGGAGGAGGAACCCGCCTTGCAATGCCGAAGACAGTCTGCGCGCCGGACTCGTCGTCATTGAAGCCTGGTTCAGGGGCTACTGAGGGAGTCCTGGATTAGGGGGTGTCCGGATAGCCGGACTATACCTTCGGCCGGACTCCTGGACTATGAAGATACAAGATTGAAGGCTTTGTTCCGTGTCCGGAAGGGACTTTCCTTGGCGTGGAAGGCAAGCTTGGCGATACGGATATGTAGATCTCCTACCATTGTAACCGACTCTATGTAACCCTAGCCCTCTCCGGTGTCTATATAAACCGGAGGGTTTTAGTCCGTAGGAACATACAATCATACCATAGGCTAGCTTCTAGGGTTTAGACTCTCTGATCTCGTGGTAGATCTACTCTTGTACTACCCATATCGTCAATATTAATCAAGCAGGACATAGGGTTTTACCTCCATCGAGAGGGCCCGAACCTGGGTAAAACATCGTGTCCCTTGTCTCATGTTACCATTTGCCTAGACGCACAGTTCGGGACCCCCTACCCGAGATCCACCGGTTTTGACACCGACACCTCCCAATGAACCCAACGCCATTTCCTCGGTTCCGACCTAGCCGGTTGGCTGCTGATGAATAGGACGTCGTCGATGTATGCGTTCGAGACCATGCCTGCATGTACGTATGTGTCCATCTTTTTTGTAGCATAACTGTATGTATGCATACACGATTTAGACGGGATTGCCTGAACATGTACCACTCCTTACTAGGCCACAGCTCATTATGGCAGACAGACTGGTGGAACAGTATGTACATACACGTTGTCGACCAGAATGACAATGCCACGTACGCATCGACCGGGTGGGTCCCATCTGTTAGGGAGGATAAGGAGGCACTTCCTTGCGTGCGAAGATATAGATGGTGGGTCCAAGCAGTCAGGGGGAGGATTGTTTTTTTGCGTGTAATAAGGAGGCACTTCCTCCTGTGTGAAGATGTAGCTGGTGGGTCCATCTATGAGCCTCACCTCGTACAGTCCTCTTCTGATGGTTGTCATTCATTGACCATGTTGACCACGGCGCACGGATAGGACCGAGGCGGTGGACGGCGGTGAGGCAGGGAACGACATGGAGCCTGGGAAGACGTAGAGGGTAGTACGAGGGTTGACTTGTTCAGCTGTGGTGTGAGTCTGCCATTGCCGCAGAATAACAAGGAGTATGGGTGAGTAGAGGGATGGCCTGGCCAGCGGTGGAAGTAGGAGGGGGAAGTGAGGCTTGCGCGGCAGCACAGCCGGCCATGAGAGGCAGGACCATGTGGTGGTTTGGACGGCTGGAGCAAGAAATTAGAGGTTGAAGAAGCAGGACGACCGTTGGATGTTAATAATCCAGTGGTCACTGCGGATAGAATTGTTTGTTGACTAAGTTGACGAAGCCCTGCGTACGCGTCAACTTAGTAGGGACACAAGTCAGCCTCCAAATCTGGTGGGCCCCAGTTGTGATGGGGAAATTGTGGGGAGGATTCATGTGAATATATTGGTGGTGGGTCCCAACTGTCATGGGGAGGATTCCTTTTTTGGGCGTAATAAGGAGGTACTTGCTTGTGTGCATCCATGGACCATGTGGGTCCCTACTATCAGCCTCTCCACGTACATCCGTCTTCCGATGTCGTCAATTGTTGACAACGTTGACCACGCCGTGCCAAGAACACCAACGCAGTGGACGACAGCGAGTCCCAGGAATGGAATGACCTGTTGGGGAACGTTGCATGGAAAACAAAAAAATGCTACGCACACGCAAGATCTATCCATGGATATGCATATTATGATGTGTATTACCGAGAGGGCCCAGAGATACCTCTCCGATACTCAGAGTGACAAATTCCAATATCGATCCATGCCAACTCAACAAACACCTTCGGAGATACCTGTAGAGCATTTTTATGATCACCCAGTTACGTTCCGACGTTTGATAGCACACAAGGTATTCCCTCGGTATTCGGGGGTTGCATGTTCTCATGGTTGAAGGAACATGTATTTGACATTCAGGAAATAGTAGAATAAACAGAATGAGCATATGCTAAGCTAACAGATGGGTCTTCTCCATCACATCATTCCCCCAATCATGTGATCCCGTTATCAAATAACAACACATGTCCATGGTTAGGAAACCTTAACCATCTTTGATAAATGAGCTAGTCTAGTAGAGGCTTACTAGGGACACGGTATTTGTTTATGTATTCACACATATATTCAAGTTTCCGATCAATACAATTCTAGCATGAATAATAAACCTTTATCATGAATAAGGAAATATAAAATAACAACTTCATTATTGCCTCTAGGGCATATTTCCTTCATGTCCCGGAGGCGGTGAAGCCACAATAGTGGAGGGATGTGGGTGAGTAGAGGGATGGCCTGGCCAGCGGTGGGAGCAGGAGGGCGGTGAGGCCTGCGCGACAGCACTGCCGTCCACGAGAGGTGGGAGTAGGCGGTCTCGCCTGTACTGCATTTGGCAGCTAGAGCAAGAATATCAGAGATTGAAGAAGCACGACGGCCATTGGATTGACATCCAACGGTCACTTCTGCTAGAATCATTTGTTTACTAATATATAATAAGTAAAAATTCTTGCATACGGGTCGACTTAATAGGCCCACAAGTCTGCCCATTTGTTTTTTTAATAATTTACTGCTCATTGGCAACTTCTTATGCAATTTATTGCAATCGATTTTCTTTTTGTTGGCTAGGGCCAGGGTTAAAAATTAAAAAAAAAATTCACATAGTTCGATGGGATCCAAAACTATTTTTAATACCGAAATGTTGAGCCAGATTCAAATTACTTTCAAACTAAATTTCAATTAGGTTAAAACCCAATGAAATTGGAATACGAATACGTGAAAAAAATCCAAAAAATTGAAGTAATTGCCAATTTGTGGTAAAAGATAAATAAAAGTGCAAAATAAAGTAAAGATAAATAAATTGCAGCAAGGTAATTTTGGGTTTTTTGGTTTTATAGATCTGAAAATAATATAATAAAAGATAGACCTGGGGGCCATAGTTTTCACTAGAGGCTTCTCTTTTGAAAGAACACATACGGCGGGTAAACAAATTACTGTTCAGCAATTGATAGAAAAGGCAAAGTCATGATGATATCTAAGGCAATGATTATGAATATAGGTATCACGTCCGTGACAACTAGACTGACTCCTACCTACATCCACTACTACTACTCCACACATCGACCGTCAGCCAGCATGCATCTAGTGTATTAAGTTAACTAGAACAGAGTAATGCCTTAAGCAAAATGACATGATGTAGAGGGATAGATCTAATCAATATGAATAAACCCAACCTTTTTATCCTTAATGGCAACAATACAAATGTGTGCCTCGCTACCCTTTCTCTTGCGGGGTGAGGACACCACAAGATTGAACCATTACAAAACACCTCTCCCATTGCAAGAGAAATCAATCTAGTTAGCCAAGCCAAATGAATAGATCGGAGAGAAATACAAAGCTATCTTAATCATGCATAAAAGACTTCAGAGAAGACTCAAATAATATTCATAGATAATCTGATCATAAATCCACAATTCATCGGATCTCAACAAAGCAATGCAAAAGAAGATTACATTGAATAGATCTCTAAGAACATCATGGAGAACATTGTATTGAAGATCAAAGAGAGAAGAAGACATCTAGATACTACCTATGGACACATAGTTCTGTGGTAAGCTACTCACACATCATAGGAAGGGCAGCAAGATTGATGTAGAGGCCCTCTGTGATCGAATCCCCCTCTGGTCGAGTACCGAAACAGGTCTTCAAATGGGATCTCACAAGGACAGAAACTTGCAGTGGCAGAAAAGTATTGTGGTGTGCCCTCCAGTATACGAGGAATATTTGGGTAGTTATGGAACTGAGATTAGGGTTAAAGGTGCCACGGCGGGCACACAAGTCAGGGGCACCCCCCTAGGGCGTGCCTGGTGAGCTTGTGGCCCATTCATGGCTCTTCTGGCCTCCTCCTGGAGCTTCCTAGGTGTCTTTAGGTCCAAGAAAAATCGTCAAGAAGTTTCATTCCATTTGGTATTGATTGTCTGTAAAAGACAAAAACAAGGAAAAAACAACAACTGACACTAAGCACTCAGTTAATAGGTTAGTCCCAAAAAATGATATAAAATAGCATAATAGTGCATATAAAACATCCAAGATGGATAATATAATAGTATGGAACAATAAAAAATTATAGATACGTTGGATACGTATCAAGCATCCCCAAGCTTAATTCCTGCTCGTCCTCGAGCAGGTAAATGATAAAAATAAGACTTTTGATGTGGAATGCTACCTAACATGTTTATCATGTATGCTTTCTTATTGTGGCATGAATATTTAGATCCGTAAGATTCAAAACAAAAGTTTAATATTGACATAAAACAATAATATTTCAAGCATAGTAATAAAGCAATCATGTCTTCTCAAAATATCATGGGTAAAGAAAGTTATCCCTACAAAATCATATAATCTTGTCATGCTCTATCTTCTTAACACAAAGTATATATCGTGCACAACCCTAATGACAAGCCAAGCAATTGGTTCATACTTTTTAATGTGCTTCATCTTTTCCAACTCTCATGCAATACATGAGCGTGAGTCATGGATATAACACTATAGGTGGAATAGAATATGATGATGGGGGTTGTGTGGAGAAGAAAAAAAGCAGAAAGTCACACATCGATGAGGCTAATCAATGGGATACGAAGATGCCCATCAATTGATGTCAATTCAAGGAGTAGGGATTGCCATGCAACGAATGCACCAGAGCTATAAGTGTATGAAAGTTTAAAAACAAAACTAAGTGGGTGTGCATCCAACTTGCTTGCTCACGAAAACCTAGGGCACTTTGAGGAAGCCCATCATTGGAATATACAAGCCAAGTTCTATAGTGAAAATTTCCCATTGGTAATTTATGAAAGTGTCAAAATAGGATACTCTCTATTATGAAGAACATGGTGCTATTTTGAAGCACAAGTGTGGAAAGGATAGTAGCATTGTCCCTTCTCTCTTTCTCTCTCCTTTTTAATTTAATTTAATTTTTAAATTTTGGGCCCTTGGGCCTCCTTTTTTAGTTCGGAGTCTCATCCCGACTTGTGGGAGAATCGTAGTATCCATCAATCTTTCCTCATATCGGGCAATGCTTTAATAATCATGATCATCACACTTTTATTTACTTACAACTCAAGAATTACAACTCGATACTAGAACAAAAATATGACTCTATATGAATGCCTCCGGCAATGTACCGGGATGTGCAATGATCTAGCATGACATGTATAAAAATAAGAATGGTGGACAAGCCACAAATACTACGTCATCTATATGGTCATGCAAAGCAATATGGCAATGATGGTATGTGTCATAACAAAACGGAACAATGGAAGTTGTATGGTAATATATCTCGGAATGGCTATGGAAATTCCATAATAGGTAGGTATGGTGGCTGTTTTGAGGAAGATATAAGGTAGCTTATGTGTGAAAGAGGGTATCATATCACGGGGTTTGGATGCACCAGCGAAGTTTGTACTAACACTGGTGCACGTCGGTCCTAAACAAATGGTTTTTAACCCCTTTCTGCGACAGCATTTGGAACCATCGCCAAGTGAGTGTGTGTGATAGCATGTCCTTCGCACACGACCCAGAAATCATCGGGGATA
This sequence comes from Triticum aestivum, assembly GCF_018294505.1. Taxonomy (NCBI): domain Eukaryota; kingdom Viridiplantae; phylum Streptophyta; class Magnoliopsida; order Poales; family Poaceae; genus Triticum; species Triticum aestivum. The sequence continues at coordinate 368,933,296 of NC_057800.1, read as the reverse complement.
GGCCCTCCTAGGACCCAAGCTAGGGCCGTGTGCGACCAGGCAAGGCATCGAAACCCAATCATTTCCATAGGTATGTACATCCCACTTGGTAATCCGAGAAAATCATTTCCGTAGGTATGTACATCCCACACGGTGAATCCCAGAAAAACATTTCCGTTCGTATGTATACCACACAAAGTCAACTCAAGGAATATATTTCCATTCTTATGTACATTCCACACAGTCAATCCAGAGAACACGTTTCCGTTTAGACGTACATCCCACACAGTTTTATGTGTAGGCTCGTGTGTGAAAGGCATAACTATCACACATGGTTTTCCATGGTTAACTGTTTGCTTTTATCAACTATATCACACACGATTTGATGAAGAAAACGGTGTGGCATTGGCCTATCCATCACAAGCGCTTTTTCTGCTAGAACCGTTTGGAAAGGTCCATGACACATTTAGCAGGTTTATTAGTTTACAATTAATAATTCTAGTATTATGCAAATTCACATTTCATATCGAACAGCTGTTCGCCAATTTCATATCAGGCACATAAATATATTATAACATCACAGTACGGTAGCTACATGAAAACAACACAGTACAACATATAGCTAGTTCAACTTCATAAGAACAATATATTCATTTCCCTAATCAAGATCTTCCAGGCTCGTCTTATCCACCTCTACTTTCAGTTCAGTAAGAACCTGTTTTGCATGGGCCAACTGGGAAAGTGCCTCCTCCTTCGCTAACACCATCTTAGCAAAGTCTGATTTAAAAAATATGAGCTCATTCTCCATCTTCAATTTTTTATCCCGCATCTTCAAATATGCTTTAGCGTTGACAACACTTTCTCTAAGCCTACGTGTGTTCTCTTCCTCATACATGCTCCAGAGCTTCGCTAGGCACATATTCAAAGACTATGGCCACTCTTGATCAACCCACTCCAAGTAAGAACACTTCCGTTCATCCTATAATATTTAAAACTAGACCAGTAACAATTTTAGGGGAAATTGGTTTGTAGAAACATAGAAAATCACCAATGCTTATTTTGAAAAACTGAAGAAACATGTTAATTATGATATATCTTCTCAAAAAGATTAATGTGCAAATGAAATAATTGGTACTGAGACAACAACCAAATTCTGGAACATCAGAAGCTATAATTAACTACAACGACGCTACAAGTTCTTACTCATGTACAATAAATAACAAAATTGAACATTTATGAGGAAGGTAAATATAACTGCAACATCATAGCGACAGTGTTTGGATGACAACAAATTGATACTAACAGGTGTGTACGTGCACGAATTTAGTAACATAGAACCAATAGCACTAAGGTCGTCCACTATGTATGCCAAAACTGGGATAAAGAAAACTGTTGCTACATCTCGCACCGGTGCCCTGCACTGGCGAGCCGATGCAGCGGAAAAAAATCAGGGACCCGGACTCCGGATCACGTAGTTGCTCCGATGCCCAGTTCTTTCGTGCCATAAAGATTTAGTATTTTACTGCTTGCCTGCTCGGAGTTGTGGACCGAAGTTGGGTGCACAAATTGCTGAAGCAGTGCCAAATAATTTTCTAATGACACCACTTATGAGATGGCAACAATTTAAGATACTAGGTACAAATTGTGACACTGTCTTAGGATGCGTTTGGTTGAAGTTGTGGTATGACTGGGTTGTAACCATGACAGTGTTTGAATCACATCTAACAAATGATTTGAAACAACGAAAGAGGGTCTAACCTTCTCCGCACATGCCAGAAAATTCCTCCCACTATCCATAGGATCAAACGCAACTAGCTTCAAGCATGGAGATTGATGGTGACAACGAGCAGATAGATCTTCAGCCACCCCGCTCCATTCGTTGCCACTGGTGGTCTTAGGGAGCTACAAGAGGAAGAAATGACTCAAATCAACCGCCGGGTAAAATTCCTTCATTCCAAGTCATAGCCCGAGAGAGAGAAGAGAGGCATACCTAGGTGGTGAAGGAGTAGTCGCCGGAGGAGGAACTGCTGGAGATGTCTTTGAAGAAGACCATGGCGACCCTGACAGTAGGATGCGAGACGGCGAGTGCGAGGAAGCGGCTATAGCTTAGAAAGGAAGGAGGAAACAGGGTAAATGTGACTAGTGGTTTTGGGAGGAAATGGGGTGGGGAAGGGGGGAAGGGGACGGGGGTGGATATTTTGGCGGTAGGCCAAAATTTTGGAAATGTGGAGGGAAACTTTGCGCGCGGTGCCGCCGGACCATTCACTATGAACGATTGTGTGCATCACAAACGATTCTTATACTTTACGCGCATGGGATGAGTTTGATAATTCAAATTTTGGTAGAAATTTCCACGGGTACGTCATTGCATAATTTAACATCGCTTGCTAATTTGGGCACACAAAAGAGCGTACAGCAGACAGACAACACTTACTGAATCGAGCAATTTTAGTAATTAAACAGAGCCAGTTGACCTAAACATTGCTCTAACAAAAGACCAGCATTCAAAACAAAGCCTAAGTATGCATAATTTTAACAAATTCGCCGCCGCGCCGGCCTATGCATCTCCGGTGTGAGATGTGACGTCGATGACATCTCCTGGCGACATGCCGCCGTTGGTGGACTCCGCATCCCCCCTGCTGAAGTCGACCGTGTCCTCGTCCTCATCCTCGATGCTGCGCTCAAGGTTGTAGTACTCGTAGTAGTGGCTGCGCTATAGCTCGCGTTGGTACTCCACCGCCAATTCCTCGACGGAAAGACTCTTCACTACCTCGACCTTGGCCACGCACAACTCCTCCTCCTAGCGCTCCTCGATCTCCACCGCCTCCTGCATCTCCAGCTCCTTCTCAGTGACCTCATGAGGAATCAGGTGCTCCATGGCCACCGCTGCCTTTTCAGACATGGGTTGCATGCTGGAGTCCAAGGTTTCCTGGAATATCTTGGCGTGTGCATCCTCGATCTTGGCGTGGATGGCCTCGACCCAGGCCAGGGCGACATCAGGAGCACGAACGGCAGCTCGAGCGCTCTCGGCGTTTGCAGCCACTGTCGCAGTAGCAGCTGCAGCCGTCTCGGGTGCTGCAGCTGCCCTGTCGGTAGATGCCCTCTTGGTGGAAGCGGTCACACTCAATGCGGATGCGGCGACACTCTCGACATAGGTGGTCGCGCTCTGGGCACAGGCGGCGATGCTCGGGGGGACGGGGCCATCATACGGGCCTTCACGAAGCGTTTCCATGGCGCCATCTTTGCAAGAAGGGGGTGCAGGAATGGGGATCGGGATTCATGCATTCGGGGGTTGCCGGCACGGGAGCAGATGAGACGGCAAAGCTTAAGGAGGGATACTTAAATAGACCTAGATATTTTCATCACAAATGGTTCCTTGAAAACAATTGTGTGATGTTGAAGATATTTGTACTAGTTGTGAAAGACGAATTTGGAGTATAGTGGCAACGGATGGTGTTTTAAATGTACGAGAAATTTTGTAGTACTAATACACCTGTCATGTCAAATTTTGGAAAGTTTCGAGGGTCATTTGACCTTTTAAGACATTTAAGTGATTTTATAGCCATTTAATGACCATAATTTAAATTTGAACTACATGTACATGCAACAGTTAACCATAACGGTTTGAAAACTCATATTTTGTGTACTTGTGTGCGATTTAATTCCATGTGCAGTAAATTGGAAGGAATTTTCAAACATATTGGTCTGAAGGCTATGACACAATTAAGCATGGAGTGACATGGCATTTTAATTCCAAAAAATTAAAAAAATAAAACACATGAAACCTTGGTTGATGTAATTTCATGCCACCAAGATGATGTGGAAAAAAATTGGGCATGTTTGACGAATGTTTGGACACACACCCCTCACAAACTAGAGCAACTCACTAGAAGGCTCATGGTTCCGAGAGGGAACAATGCATGTTTGATGACGAATAGGAGATAGCTTCCTCTTATGGCCTTCAATTTTTTTTCTATGTTTAACGTGCACTACTACAACTGTAATGTGAAATTTTGGAAAATTCTAGGGGTCATCTGACATTTAAAAGACATTTAAGTGATCTTCTAGCCATTTAATTCAAATTTGAACTACATCTACATGGAACGCCTAACCATAACGGTTTGACAAATCATATTTGTGCACTTGTGTGTGACTTAATTCCATGTGCAGTAAATTAGAACGAATTTTCAAACATATTTGTCTCACGACATGGACACATGCATATGTATGCATGGAGTGACATGGTATTTTAATTCCAAATTTTTTAAAAAATATCAGAAAGACATGAAACCTTGGTTGGTGTAATGTCATGCCCCCAAGATGATGTGGTAAAAAATTTGGCATGTTTGACGAAAGTTTGGACACACACCCCTCACAAACCGGAGCAACTCACTAGAAGGCTCGTGGTTCTGAGAGATAACAATGCATGTTTGATGACGAATGGGAGATAGCTTCCTCTTACGGTTTTCAAAATTGTTTTCTACGTCTAACATGCACTACTACAACTGTAATGTGAAATTTATGAAAATTCTAGGGGTCATTTGACCTTTTAGAAAATTTATGTGATTTTCTAGCCATTTAATGACCGTAATTCAAATTTGAACACATCTACATGCAGCGCCTAACCAAAAGGGTTTGAAAAATCATATATGTGTACTTGTGTGCAAGTTAATTCTATGGGCAGTAAATTAGAAGGAATTTTCAAACATATTGGTCTCACGACATGGACACATGCATACGTATGCATGGAGTGCATGACATTTTAATTCCAAAAAATTAAAGCAAAATCAGAAAAACATGAAACCTTGGTTGATTTAATGTCATGCCACCAAGATGATGTGGTAAAAAATTGGCACGTTTGACGAAAGTTTGGACACACAACCCTCACAAACCGGAGCAACTCACTAGAAGGTTCGTGGTTCCGAGGGGGAACAATGCATGTTTGTTAACGAATGGGAGATAGCTTCCTCTTATGGCCTTCAATTTTTTTTCTACGTCTAAAGTGCATTAATACAACTGTCATGTGAAATTTTTGAAAATTTCAGGGGTCATTTGACCTTTTAAAAACATTTAAGTGAATTTATAACCATTTAATGACCGTTATTCAAATTTGCACTACATCTACATGTAACACCTAACCAAAATGGTTTGCAAAATCATATTTTTGTGTTCTTGTGTGCGAGTTAATTCCATGTGCAGTAAATTAGAAGGAATTTTCAAACATATTGGTCTCAAGCTATAGGCACACATGCATGCAGTAGCATGGCATTTTAATTCCAAAAAAATAAAAATGATCAGTAAAACATGAAACCTTGCTTGATTTAATGTCATGCCACCAAGATTATGCGGTAAAAAATTTGGCCTGTTTGACGAAAGTTTGGACACACACCCCTCACAAACCGGGGCAACTCACTAGAAGGCTCGTGGTTCCGAGAGGGAACAATGCATGTTTTATGACGAAGGGGAGATAGCTTTCTCTTACGGCCTTCATTTTTTCTATGTTTAACATGCACTACTACCACTGTAATGTCAAATTTTGGAAAATTCTAGGGGTCATTTGACATTTTAAAGACATTTAAGTGATTTTCTAGCCATTAAATTCAAATTTGAACTACATCTACATGCAACGCCTAACCATAACGGTTTGACAAATCATATTTGTGTACTTGTGTGTGACTTAATTCCATGTGCAGTAAATTAGAAGGAATTTTCAAACATATTTGTCTCACGACATGGACACATGCATATGTATGCATGGAGTGGCATGGCATTTTAATTCCAAAAAATTAAAAAAATATCAGAAACACATGAAACCTTGGTTGATGTAATGTGATGCCACCAAGATGATGTGGTAAAAAAATTGTCATGTTTGACGAAATTTTGGACACACACCCCTCACAAACCGGAGAAACTCACTAGAAGGCTCGTGGTTCTCAGAGGGAATAATGCATGTTTGGTGATGAACGGGAGATAACTTCCTCTTACGGCCGTCAATTTTTTTCTACGTCTAACATGCACTACTACAACTGTAATGTGAAATTTTTGAAAGTTCTAGTGGTCATTTAACCTTTTAAATAATTTAAGTGATTTTCTAGACATTTAATGACCGTAATTCAATTTTGAACTACATCTACATGCAACGCCTAACCAAAATGGTTTGAAAAATCATATTTGTGTACTTGTGTGCAAGTTAATTCCATGTGTAGTAAATTAGAAGGAATTTTCAAACATATTGGTCTCACGACATGGACACATGCATACGTATGCATGGAGTGACATGGCATTTAAATTCCAAAAAATAAAAAATGATTAGAAAAATATGAAACCTTGGTTGATTTAATGTCATGCCACCAAGATAATGTGGTAAACAAATTGGCCTGTTTAACGAAAGTTTGGACACACACCCATCACAAACCGGAGAAACTCACTAGAAGGTCCGTGGTTCTGAGAGGGAACAATGCATGTTTGATGACAAACGGGAGATAGCTTCCTCTAACGGCCTTCAATTTTTTTCTACGTCTTACGTGCACTAATACAACTATCATGTAAATTTTTTGAAAATTTCAGGGGTCATTTGACCTTTTAAAGACATTTAAGTGATTTTCTACCATTTAATGACCATAATTTAAATTTGAACGACGTACATTAACATGCAACGCCTAACCATAACTGTTTGAAAAATCATACTTTTGTGTACTTGTGTGCGAGTTAATTTCATGTGCAGTAAATTAGAAGGAATTTTCAAACATATTGGTCTCAATGCATGGGCACACATACATGGAGTAGCATGCCATATTAATTCCAAAAATTAAAAAATGATCAGAAAAACATGAAACCTTGCTTGATTAATGTCATGCCACCAAGATGATGTGGTAAAAAAATTGGCCTGTTTGACGAAAGTTAGGACACACACCCCACACAAACCGGAGCAACTCACTAGAAGGTTCGTGGTTCTGAGAGGGAACAATGCATGTTTGATGACGAACGGGAGATAGCTTCCTCTTACGTCCTTCAATTTTTTTCTACGTTTAACGTGCACTGATACAACTGTCTTGTGAAAATTTGGAAAATTTCAGGGGTCATTTGACCTTTTAAAGACATTTAAGTGATTTTTTAACCATTTAATGACCGTAATTCAAATTTGAACTACATCTACATGAAACGCCTAACCATAAAAGTTTGAAAAATCATATTTTTTTGTACTTGTGTGTGAGTTAAAAAATCATCAGACAATGTAAATATTTGGTGTTCAAAAAAGAAAATGTAAAGATCTAGCAAGACAACCGGCCCCCACACGATTGGCAGTCTATCTCATGGCTCGAGGTTTGGTAGGTGAACGGCAGGGATCATTAATCAGACATGGTTCTGCATTGGAAACAGTCAGCTATTATGTTCACACGCGGATTTTGGCTATTATGTTCACACACGGATTTTGATGCGGGAATCGTGTGTAATTCAAACTACAGTACTCATAAATTCCGGCGACCGGCGTTTGTACTGTCCCCGTCGATCTATATTCCGGCCACCAATAAATACTACCTTGCTAATGTCGTCCCGCCTGCATTCTCATCTACATCCTCCCCTCGCTTGCCCTTTCTCTCTCTCTCTCTCTCTCTCTCTCTCTCTCTCTCTCAAATCTCTGCCATGGCACCACCGGTCTGCCCACGTGCCGCCGAGGAGTCGCCGCTCCCCGAGGACACTCACTCGATTAGCAGCGATGAGGACCCCTATGCGCCACCTAACGAGGTTGCCCCGGACCCCCCAACTTTGGATTGGTTTTTGGGGCTAGTACAATCTTTGTCTGTGGAAGTCGCTGTCATCGGCTGAGAAAGCCAGGCTAGTGGAATTCAAGAAGGAGAAGGAAGAGGAGGAAGCCAGGTACCAGGCAGCCTGTGAAGCTCGTGATGCCGCCTGGAAAAAGGAGGCGGCGGAGCTTAGGGTCCAGGTGCATCGTCATGCCAAGGTGGTGTACGAAGATGGGTACTTCACGAGGAAGGTCATAGGCACTGGGCGCCACGTCGCTGCGTGGAGGTGGGCCGATAAGCTCTAGCGTGCCACCGACGAGGAGCTCCGATGGGCGCCCAAAAAAATGGCAAGATCGGCCGCGCGCGTCTGCTAGCAAGAGGCAGATCGGTATGTCAAGCATTGCGAGGCGGAGGAGGCGAAGTACTGCCTCAGCACTGGGAAGACGCCGCGCACCAGGGAGCTGCTGGCGAGGGGCTGCCGGAATACTGGCCCAGGAGGGAATATTAGTTTTAGTATTGTTCGTTTTCAATTTTATGCATTGTACCTAGTAGTTAAGTATCATCACGTATATGTGATGAGATTATTTATATATATATATATTCTATGATGAACTAATGAACATTTAATATATATAATTTGAATCTATCTATTTTTTATACTAATTTGAATCTAGCTGTTATCATCCACTTATACAGAATGAAAAGCGTATATACACACATTGAAACAGAACACATAAGTATGGAAAACAGAGTACACACATTGAAACAGAGCAATAAACAAAGCAATACTGTGATTGCTGTGAATACATAGTTATCCACGTCGAAACGACTTTCCAAAATAAAACGCGTCCATGAGACCATGACCAGGAGCCCTTGCCTACGGTAGCTCTTGGCTCTGCCTGAACTCGTGCAGACATTCGTCCAAGCGGTCAACACACTCGCGGTACATCTGGAGCGCGATCTCAAGCTCCAAGTTGGCTATTTCATTGGCGATCACCAGCTAGAGGTTGCGACGGCCATGTTCCTCTACTACGCCTAGGTGGAGACCTGGGCCAAGGAGGTGGTCGAGCCTACGGACCAACGCGTTGGCATCCAACGGGCTTAGACAAGGTGAACGACGACACCCATGTGAATGGCGCGGTGGGCGTCTGGTGCAAGTACGGCGCGGCCGGCCTCTGGTGCAAGACGACGCTGAGGGCCTCTGCCCACTCCTGGCGAGGAATGGGGGTACTGACCGGACGTGTACCCAGCTGCGATGCCGTGTCGATAGTAGGCAAGCGTCGATGGATCCGCTCTTGGTGTGTGGCACGACGCGCCTCTCACTCTGTGGCGCTCCAATGGTCTCGCCGTGCGGCGAGCCACAGCCTATCGGCGCGGATGCGCCTAGCTTGCTCTGCGGCACGCCATCGATCATGTTGTGTGGCGAGCTGCAAGCTGTCGGCACTGACATGCCTATCTTGATCCGCAGCACCCAAGCGCCATGCGCCAAAGGTCTGCTCAACCCTGGCGATGACGTGCATCACAATGTCATCCATCGCATAGCCGGGGAGCGCCTTGGCCTCGACGGGCTGTGGAGCATGCTTGTTTTCCTCGTTGACAAGGTTGATGGTAGAGGCGACACTTTGGTGGGTTGGCATGCTAGGAAAAGGTGGATGTGCTACAGGCTGCGCTTGTCGCCTCCGTGCGTCGCGCGCCGCCTATGCGCAATATTAATAGGTGAGGAAATGGCGAGAAATGGTGGCGTGTTCATAAAATGCCATTAATTAATGGAAACTTAACATAGAATGAACATCGAGCTAGCACAGGAAGGAGATGATGATCAGATGAACACGGACCACACTGGGGAACTATTTCTGTTATTATCGGTATTCGCACACATTTTTTATTACAAACCTGTTTGCGGTGTATCACAAACATCTTGTTCTATCGAACCATTTCTGTTCTCTTGCCTCAACACAAACAGTTCATCCGAGTGAACCGCATGCCGTATATCGCACACACCTTCATCTGGCTGCCCATTTCTTTTGTGTTTCCTAATCACAAATAGTTCATCTGAGTGAACCATATGCTGTACATCGCACACACCTTCATCTGGCTGCACGTTTCTTTTGTTCCTCCTCATCGCAAATAGTTAACAGAACTAAACCGTATGCCCTCAATCGCACACGCAACTAACATCTGAACTGTGTTTGATGCATCCTCCATCACATACGTTTTGCACCTTTTTTGACGGTTTTTGCACCATGATGTCTACTACACAACCTTCTTCTTGTAGACATTGTTGGGCTTTCCAAGTGCAGAGGTTTGTAGGACAGTAGAAAATTTCCCTCAAGTGGATGACCTAAGGTTTATCAATCCATAGGAGGCGTAGGATGAAGATAGTCTCTCTCAAGCAACCCTGCAACCAAATAACAAAGAGTCTCTTGTGTCCCCAACACACCCAATACAATGGTAAATTGTATAGGTGCACTCGTTCGGCAAAGAGATGGTGATACAAGTGGTATATGGATAGTAGATAATGGTTTTTCTAATCTGAAAAATATAAAAACAGCAAGGTAACAAGTGGTAAAACTGACCATAAACGATATTGCAATGCGTTGAAACAAGGCGTGGGGTTCATACTTTCACTAGTGCAAGTTCCCTCAACAATAATAACATAATTGGATACCATAACTATCCCTCAACATGCAACAAAAAGTCACTCCAAATTCACTAATAGCGGGGAACAAACGAAGAGATTATGGTAGGGTACGAAACCACCTCAAAGTTATTCTTTCCAATCAATCCGTTGGGCTATTCCTATAAGTGTCACAAACAGCCCTAGAGTTCGTACTAGAATAACACCTTAAGACACAAATCAACCAAAACCCTAACATCACCTAGATACTCTTATGTCAGCTCAAGTATCCGTGGGTATGATTATACGATATGCATCACACAATCTCAGATTCATCTATTCAACCAACACATAGGACCTCAAAGAGTGCCCCAAAGTTTCTATTGGGGAGTCAAGACGAAAACGTGTGCCAACCCCTATGCATAGGTTCATGGGCGGAACCCGCAAGTTGATCACCAAAACATACATCAAGTGTATCAATAGAATACCCCATTGTCACCATGGGTATCCCACGCAAGACATACATCAAGTGTTCTCAAATCCTTAAAGACTCAATCCGATAAGATAACTTCAAAGGGAAAATTCAATCCATTACAAGAGAGTAGAGGGGGAGAAACATCATAAGATCCAACTATAATAGCAAAGCTCGCGATACATCATGATTGTACCACCTCAAGGACACGAGAGAGAGATCAAACACATAGCTACTGGTACATACCCTCAGCCCCGGGGGTGAACTACTCCCTCCTCGTCATGGAGAGCGCCGGGATGATGAAGATGGCCACCGAAGAGGGATTCCCCCCTCCGGCAGGGTGCCGGAACGGGTCTAGATTGGTTTTCGGTGGCTACGGAGGCTTCTGGCGGCGAAACTCCCGATCTATTGTGCCCCCCGAAGTTTTTAGGGTATATGGGTATATATGGGAGGAAGAAATACGTCGGTGGACCTCCGGGCTGTCCACGAGGCAGGGGGGTGCGCCTAGGGGGGTGGGCGCACCCCCCACCCTCGTCGGCAGCCCGGGACTCTCCTTTTCCAACTCCGATACTCTGTGGGCTTCTTCTGGTCCAAAAATAAGTTCTGTGAAGTTTCAGGTCAATTGGACTCCGTTTGATTTTCCTTTTCTGCGATACTCTAAAACAAGGAAAGAAACAGAAACTGGCACTGGGCTCTAGGTTAATAGGTTAGTCCCAAAAATCATATAAAATAGCATATAAATGCATATAAAACATCCATGGTTGATAATATAATAGCATGGAACAATCAAAAATTATAGATACGTTGGAGACATATCAGCATCCCCAAGCTTAATTCCTGCTCGTCCTTGAGTAGGTAAATGATAAAAACATAATTTTTGATGTGGAATTCTACCTAACATATTTCTCTATGTAATTCTTTATTGTGGCAAGAATATTCAGATCCATAATATTCAAGACAAAAGTTTAATATTGACATAAAAATAAGAATACTTCAAGCATACTAACCAAGCAATCATGTCTTTTCAATATAACATGGCTAAAGAAAGCTATCCCTACAAAATCATATAGTCTGGCTATGCTCCATCTTCACCACACAAAGTATTTAAATCATGCACAACCCCGATGACAAGCCAAGCAATTGTTTCATACTTTAGATGTTCTCAAACTTTTTCAATCTTCACGCAATACATGAGCGTGAGCCATGGATATAGCACTATAGGTGGAATAGAATGGTGGTTGTGGAGAAGACAAAAGAGAGAAGATAGCCTCACATCAACTAGGCGTATCAACGGGCTATGGAGATGCCCATCAATAGATATCAATGTCAGTGAGTAGGGATTGCCATGCAACGGATGCACTAGAGCTATAAGTATATGAAATCTCAAAAAGAAACTAAGTGGGTGTGCATCCAACTCGCTTGCTCAAGAAGACCTAGGGCATTTTGAGGAAGCCCATCACTGGAATATACAAGCCAAGTTATATAATGAAAATTTCCCACTAGTATATGAAAGTAACAACATAGGTGACTCTCTATCATGAAGATCATGGTGCTACTTTGAAGCACAAGTGTGGTAAAAGGATAGTAGCATTGCCCCCTCTCTCTTTTTCTCTCATTTTTTTATTTTTTTATTTGGGCCTTTTCTCTTTTTTATTTTTTGCCTCTTTTTTCTCTTTTTTTATTTGGGCTTATTTGGCATCTTTTATTTATTTATTTTTTCGTCCGGAGTCTCATCCCGACTTGTGGGGGAATCATAGTCTCCATCATCCTTTCCTCACTGGGACAATGCTCTAATAATGATGATCATCACACTTTTATTTACTTACAACTCATGAATTACAACTCGATTCTTAGAACAAAAATATGACTCTATATGAATGCCTCCGGCGGTGTACCGGGATGTGCAATGACTCATGAGTGACATGTATGAAAGAATTATGAACGGTGGCTTTGCCACAAATACAATGTCAACTACATGATCATGCATAGCAATATGACAATGATGGAGCGTGTCATAATAAACATAACGGTGGAGAGCTGCATGGCAATATATCTCGGAATGGTTATGGAAATGCCATAATAGGTAGGTATGGTGGCTTTTTTGTGGAAGGTATATGATGGGTTTATGGTACCGGCGAAAGTTGCGTGGTACTAGAGAGGCTAGCAATGGTGGAAGGGTGAGAGTGCGTATAATCCATGGACTCAACATTAGTCATAAAGAACTCACATACTTATTGCAAAAATCTATTAGTTATCGAAACAAAGTATTACGCGCATGCTCCTAGGGGGACAGATTGGTAGGAAAAGACCATCGCTCGTCCTCGACCGTCACTCATAAGGAAGACAATCAATAAATAAATAATGCTCCGACTTCATCACATAACGGTTCACCATACGTGCATGCTACGGGAATCACAAACTTTAACACAAGTATCTATTAAATTCACAACTACTCAACTAGCATGACTCTAATATCACCATCTCCATATCTCAAAACAATCATAAGGAATCAAATTTCGCATAGTATTCAATGCACTTTATATGAAAGTTTTTATTATATCCCACTTGGATGCCTATCATATTAGGACTAAATTCATAACCAAATAAAATTACCATGCTGTTTAGGACTCTCAAAATAATATAAGTGACACATGAGACTTCATCTATTTCTATAAAATAAAACCACCACCGTGCTCTAACAAGATATAAGTGAAGCACTAGAGCAACAACAAACTACTCTAAAAGATATAAGTGAAGATTAATGAGTAGTCGAATAATTATGCAACTATATGAAGACTCTCTAACATTTAAGAATTTTGGATCTTGGTATTTTATTCAATTAGCAAGAAAAACTAAATGAAATAAAATGACGCTCCAAGCAAAACACATATAATGTGGTAAATAAAAATATAGCTCCAAGTAAAGTTACCGATGAACGAGGACGAAAGAGGGGATGCCTTCCGGGGCATCCCCAAGCTTAGGCTTTTGGTTGTCCTTGAATATTACCTTGGGGTGCCTTGGGCATCCCCAAGCTTAGGCTCTTGCCACTCCTTATTCCATAGTCCATCGAATCTTCACCCAGAACTTGAAAACCTCACAACACAAAACTTAACAGAAAACTCATAAGCTCCATTAGTATAAGAAAATAAATCACCACTTACGTACTGTTGTGAACTCATTCTAAATTCATATTGGTGTAATATCTACTGTATTCCAACTTCTCTATGGTTCATACCCTCTGATACTACTCATAGATTCATCAAAATAAGCAAACAACACATAGAAAACAGAATCTGTCAAAAACAGAACAGTCTGTAGTAATCTGTATCAAACGTATACTTCTGGAACTCATAAAATTCTCAAATAAATTGTTGGACCTGACTAATTTGTCTATTAATCATCTGAAAAAAGAATTAACTCAATATCGCTCTCCAATAAAAACTGGCAGCAATTCTCGTGAGCGCTAAAGTTTCTGTTTTTTACAGCATGATCGCAAAGACTTTCCCCAAGTCTTCCCAAAGGTTCTACTTGGCACAAACACTAATTAAACACATAAAAAACACAATCATAACAGAGTACAGATTATTAATTTATTACTAAACAGGAACAAAAATCAAGGAGCTAAAATAAAATTCGGTTGCCTCCCAACAAGCGTTATCGTTTAATGCCCCTAGCTAGGCATGATGATTTCAACGATGCTTACATAAAAGATAACAATTGTAACATAAACAGAGCATCTTGAAGAATATGACTAGCAGATTTAAGCCTAACCCACTTCCTATCCATATGGATTTTGTGAGCAAACAACTTATGGGAACAAGAGTCAACTTGCATAGGAAGGTAAAACAAGCATAACTTCATAACTTTAAGCACATAGAGAGGAAACTTGATATTATTGCAATTCCTACAAGCATATATTCCTCCCTAATAATAATTTTCAGTACCATCATGAATGAATTCAACAATATAACCAGCACCTAAAGCATTCTTTTCATGATCTACAAGCATAGAAATTTTATTACTCTCCATAGAAGCAAAATTCTTCTCATTTGAAATAGTGGGAGTATAATAAGAGACTAGAATACTATAAATTGTTTCCACATTAAAAGAGTAATGTTCAAAAAAAAGGGTAATCATAATCATGACAAGTTTATAAATATAATCATCACTACTTTTTATAGCATAAGTGTCATCACAATAATCATCATAAGTAGCAACTTTGTTCTCATCATAATCAATTGAAACCTCTTCCAAGATAGTGGAATCATTACTAAATAAAGTCATGACCTCTCCAAATCCACGTTCAACAATATAATCATGATAAGTAGGAGGCATGCTATCATCATTATAAATTTGCATATCAAAACTTGGGAGACTAAAAATATCATATTCATTAAACGTAGCATCCCCAAGCTTGGGACAAACATTAATTGCAGCAAATATATTCTCAAAAACATCATCTTCATCAATCATAGCATCCCCAAGCTTCGACCTTTTCATATCATAAGCATAATCACTCTCATCATCAATAGTATGGATAGCACTAATAGTATAGCAATTATCATCATAACAATGAGTAATAGGAGCAACATTATTTGGGAGAGATACCTTTCTACCTTTGCTTCTCCGCCTTTTCTTTTTCTTCTTCACATCATGTGTGGGTTTAATCTTCTTTTTGGAGCTCCTTATTAATGAGATTGGTTGAATAGAAGGCTCCTCCTCGTTACCTGATTCATCATAAGAAATAATAGGAGGATATTGGGAAGTCTCTTCCCTTTCATTAGTATTCTCTTCATCCTCTATTTGTTTTCTTTTCTTTATGTAATTGGCAATATAAGGGTTTTCAATGCAATTCACCGCACAATACATATAAATTTCCTCTAGATCAAAATCAAGAAATTTATCAAGATTAATTTTGGAATACCCTCAGTTATTCGTTTCATTTCTTCATAACCCAAAAGAAGACTAAGCTCTTTATGATGCTCAAGGGTAATCAAGTTATCACAATTTTTGGACACGACTTGATCATGAAACAAATAGCATTGGAGCTTTAAATGACCATGTTCATTGCAAGGTTCACAAGGATGGCGATAAATATTGAATCTTTCAGCACAAACATCTAGCCTTTCTTGCAGCAATTTAGTTTCTAAATGCTTATGCCTCTTGCAGTATCTATCTTCCCTATTTGGTGTGTACTTGCAAATCCAATGCACTCCACAAAAATTGACATCTTTATAGGAGACATTTTCATCATAACTAATGCAATCATCATTAGTACTATGGATATTCAAGGAGTTCATACAAGCAACATTGCAATCATGCTCATCATTCAAAGATTTAGTGCCAAACATTTTAATGCATTCTTCTTCTAACACTTTGGCACAATTTCCTTTCCATCATACTCACGAAAGATATTAAAAAGATGAAGCGTATGAGGCAAACTTAATTCCATATTTTTGTAATTTTCTTTTATAAACTAAACTAGTGATAAAATAAGAAACTAAAAGACTTGATTGCAAGATCTAAAGATATACCTTCAAGCACTCACCTCCCCGGCAACGGCGCCAGAAAAGAGCTTGATGTCTACTACACAACCTTCTTCTTGTAGACGTTGTTTGGCCTCCAAGTGCAGTGGTTTGTAGGACAGTAGCAAATTTCCCTCAAGTGGATGACCTAAGGTTTATCAATCCGTAGGAGGCGTAGGATGAAGATGGTCTCTCTCAAGCAACCCTACAACCAAATAACAAAGAGTCTCTTGTGTTCCCAACACACCCAATACAATGGTAAATTGTATAGCTGCACTAGTTCGGCGAAGAGATGGTGATACAAGTGGTATATGGATAGTAGATAATGGTTTTTGTAATCTAAAAATATAAAACAACAAGGTAACAAGTGGTAAAAGTGAGCGTAAACGGTATTGCAATGCGTTGAAACAAGGCCTAGGGTTCATACTTTCACTAGTGGAAGTTCCCTCAACAATAATAACATAATTGGATCACATAACTATCCCTCAACATGGAACAAAAAGTCACTCCAAAGTCACTAATAGAGGAGAACAAACGAAGAGATTATGGTAGGGTTCGAAACCACCTCAAAGTTATTCTTTCCAATCAATCCGTTGGGCTATTCCTATAAGTGTCACAAACAGCCCTAGAATTCGTACTAGAATAACACCTTAAGACACAAATCAGCCAAAACCCTAATGGCACCTATATACTCAATGTCACCTCAAGTATCCGTGGGTATGATTATACGATATGCATCACACAATCTCAGATTCATCTATTCAACCAACACATAGGACCTCAAATAGTGCCCCAAAGTTTCTACCGGAGAGTCAAGACAAAAGCGTGTGCCAACCCCTATGTGTAGGTTCATGGGCGGAACCCGCAAGTTGATCACCAAAACATACATCAAGTGGATCAATAGAATACCCCATTGTCACCACGGGTATCCCACGCAAGACATACATCAAGTGTTCTCAAATCCTTAAAGACTCAATCCGATAAGATAACTTCAAAGGGAAAACTCAATCCATTACAAGAGATTAGAGGGGGAGAAACATCATAAGATCCAGCTATAATAGCAAAGTTCGTGATACATCAAGATCGTACCACCTCAAGAACACGAGAGAGAGAGAGAGATCAAACACATAGCTACTGGTACATACCCTCAGCCCCGAGGGTGAACTACCCCCTCCTCGTCATGGAGAGCGCTGGGATGATGCAGATGGCCACCGGAGAGGGATTTTCCCCTCCTCCAGGGTGCCGGAACGGGTCTAGATTGGTTTTCGGTGGCTACGGAGGCTTCTGGCGGCAGAACTCCAGATTTATTGGGCTCCCCAAAGTTTTTAGGGTATATGGGTATATATGGGAGGAAGAAGTACGTCGGTGGACCTCCGGGCTGTCCACGAGGCAGAGGGGCGCGCCCAGGGGGTGGGCACACCCCCACCCTCGTCGACAGACCGGGACTCTCCTGGTCCAACTCCGATACTCCGTGGGCTTCTTTTGGTCCAAAAATAAGTTCCGTGAAGTTTCAGGTCAATTGGACTCCGTTTGACTTTCCTTTTCTGCGATACTCTAAAACAAGGAAAGAAACAAAAACTGGCACTGGACTCTAGGTTAATAGGTTAGTCCCAAAAATCATATAAAATAGCATATAAATGCATATAAAACATCCAAGGTTGATAATATAATAGCATGGAACAATAAAAAATTATAGATACATTGGAGACGTATCACACCACCGTTTGTGATTATGGCATCGCACACAGTTTCGTCGAAGGGTCTCTGATCGTAGTGTCGCGCTAGCAGCATCCTGCAGTAGTGTAACTCTCTAGATGAGAAAGGGCAATGCACGGTACCGAAGAGGCTAGCAATGGTGGAAGGGTGAGAGTGCGTATAATCCATGGACTCAATACTAGTCATAAAGAACTCGCATACTTATTGCAAAAGTTTATTTTCCCTCGAAGCAGAGTACTACTACGCATGCTCCTGGGTGATATATTGGATCGAAAAGACCATCGCTCATCCCGACCGCCACTCATAAGGAAGACAATCAAAAATAAATCATGCTCCAACTTCATTCGCATAACGAGAGACCACACGCGCATGCTTCGGGAGTTACAAACCTTAACAAAATTATTCTTAGTAAACCACAATTACTCGCTAGCATGACTCTAATATAACCATCTTTATATCTCAAAACAAATGCAAAGAATCAAACTTCTCATATATTCAATGATCTTCATGAAAGTTTTTCTTATATCCCTCTTGAATACCCATCCTATTAGGACTAAATTCATAACCCAAGAAAATTTCCGTACTATATATAAGACTCTCAAAATAAAACCATCGTTGTGCTCTAAAAAGATATAAGTGAAGCACTAGAGCAACTACCTAGCTCAAAAGATATAAGTGAAGCACATAGTGTATTCTAATAAATTCACGATTAATGTGTGTCCCTCTCGAAAGGTGTGTACAACAAAGATGACTGTGGAAAACTAAAAAGCAAAGACTCATATAATACTAGATACTCCAAGCAAAACACATGTCATGTGGTGAATGAAAATATTGCCTCAAGTAATTTACCGATGGATCATAGACGAAAGAGTGGATGCCATCTGGGGCATCCCCAAGATTAGATGCTTGGTTGCCCTTGAATATTACCATGGGGTGCCTTGAGCATCCCCAAGCTTAGACTCTTTACCACTCCTTATTCCGTAGTCCATCAAAATTTCACCCAATACTTGAAAACTTCACAATACAAAACTCAACAGAAAACTCATGAGATCTGTGAGTGAAACAAAGCAAATAACCACTTTTAGGTTTGTTGCAAACTCATTACAATTTTATATTTTTATTATATCTACTGTATTCTAACTTCTCCATGGTTCATACCCCCCGATACTACCCATAGATTCATCAAAATAAGCAAACAACACAATGAAAACAGAATTTGTCAAAAACAGAAGAGCCTGTAGTAATATCGACTTTAGCCAAACTTTTATAATTCCAAAAATTCTGAAAAAATAGGAAAACGAAGGAAATTTGTATATAAATCCTGTGCAAGAAATTCAGATCAACATCACGTTTCTGTGAATTTTTAAAATTCCAGCACTAAGCGCACAAGTTTCTGTTTTTCAGCAAAATCAAATCAACTATCACCCAAATCATCCCAAAGGTCTTACTTGGCACTAACACTAATTAAAACACTAAAACACATAGAAGTATAATTGCATATTTATTGAAAAACAGAAGCAAAAACAAAAAACATAAAATAAAGTTGGTTTGCCTCCCAACAAGAGCTATTGTTTTCCGCCCCTAGCTAGGCATATTGCATAGATCTAGGTATTGTCATCTTTGGTATTCAATCCATAAGTGGCCCTCATAATAGATTCATATGGTAACTTAATTTTCTTGCTTGGAAAGTGGTCCATGCCCTTCCTTAACGAAAATTGAAATATAATGTTTCCTTCTTTCATATCAACAATTGCACCAACCATTCTAAGGAAAGGTCTACCAAGAATAATAGGGCATGTAGGATTGCAATCTATATCAAGCATAATAAAATCTACGGGCACATAATTCCTATTAGAAACTATAAGAATATCATTAATTCTTCCGATAGGTTTCTTGATAGTGGAACCCGCTAGATGCAAATTGAAAGAACAATCATCAAGTTGGTGGAAACCTAGCACATCACACAAAGTTTTGGAATAGTGGAAACGCAAGCACCGAAATCACAGGAGCATTGCACTCATAATCTTTAATCTTAATCTTAATAGTAGGTTCCCATTCATCATAAAGCTTTCTAGGGATTGAAATTTCCAACTCAATTTTTTCTTCAAACGATTTCATCATAGCATCCACGATATGTTTAGTAAAAGATTTATTTTGATTATAAGCATGAGGTGAATTAAGCATAGATTGTAACAAGGAAATACAATCAATCAAAGAACAAATATCATAATTGAAGTCCTTGAAATCCAAAAGAGTGGGCTCATCACTAGTTAAAGTTTTGACCTCGCCAAACCCACTTTTATCAATTTTTTTCATTAAGATCTTCTCCCTCCAAATTATTGGGACGCCTTATAGCTAGACTCATCTTCAGCGCCTTATTTATCAATTTTTATATTAGGAAACAAAGATTTAATAGGATTCCCACCAATCACTTTAAGATCTTCATCATGATTATCGCAAAAAACTAGAAGAGCATAATTTTTCTAGCCATTCTCTCTTAGCACGCATCCTAGCGGTTCTCTCACTACTTTCATTAATAGAAATTTGAATAGCTTTCAGAGACTAATTAGTATCAAGCTTGGGTGGCATAGATGTAATATTAAAAGAATCAATCTCATGAGAAATTCTATCAACGTTTCTTGCCAAATCACTAATCTTAAGAATTTTTTCTTCTACCATAGCATTGAAAATCTTTTGGGAGTTAATAAAATCTTTAATATTATTCTCAAGGTCAGAGGGTATCTAAGTATAATTTCCATAAGAATTGTTGTAGGCATTACCATATTTATTAGAGGAATTACTAGGAAACAACCTAGGATTAAAATTGCCTCTATACGCGTTATTACCAAAATTGTTCCTACCAACAAAATTCACATCCATAGATTCATTATTATTCTCAATCAAATTAGAAGAAGGCATATCATTAGTATCAATAGGAGCAGTCTTGCCAGCAATCAATTTCATAAGTTCATCCATCTTTCCACTCAAAGTATTAATTTCTTGAATAGCATCCACTTTTTTACTAGTAGAAGATCTTTCTGTATGCCATTGAGAGTAATTTTCCATAACATTTTCAGGATTTTAGTAGCTTCTCCTAATGTGATTTCCATAAATGTACCATCTGTAGTGGAATCTAAAAGATTTCCACATGCAAAATTCAATCCAGCATGATTGTGCAACATGTTCATGATCAAGTTGCTTAAAATTCATTATACCATTCCTAAGGGGGGTGATCTTAGCGGGAGGAAAAATACTTGGAAATAAAAGAATCCTTACACTTATTGCATGAATCAATACTATTTTTAGGAAAGCATGAAAACCAAGTTTTAGCATGATCTCGTAGCGAGAACGGAAATAGCTTCATGTAATAATATCATTATCCAAATCTTTTATCTTTTGCATATCACACAATTCAAGAAAGTATTAAGATGGGATGCAGCATCTTCATTAGGACTACCAGAAAATAGTTCTTTCATAACAAGATTCCACACTAGTGGCGGGAGCAATAGGAGTACTAATAAAATCATTATTATTAGTGTTGGAAATATCACACAACTTAGTATTTCTTGAGACATCGTGAAAAATCAAGCAATCTAGCACACAAGAAAACAAAAAGCAAACGAAAATATGAGTGAAAAGAAGGCAAATAAAAAGGAAAATATTTTTGTGTTTTTCTGAAAATGTATTAGAAGTGGGGGAGAGGAAAACGAGAGGCAAAGGGCGAATAGTGTAAATGCAAGAGATGAGAGTTTATGATGCGTGCTTGGTAGGCTTGATGTAGATCCTCCCCGGCAACGGTGCCAGAAATTCTTCCTCCTACATTTTGAGCTTGCGTTGGTTTTTCCTTGAAGATGACAGGGCGATGCAGCAAAGTAGAGATAACTATTTCCCTCAGTTTGAGAACCAAGGTATCAATCCAGTACGAGGAAGACACAAGTCTCCAATTGTAGCACCTACACAAACAAACAAATACTTGCACCCAACACGATAAAGGGGTTGTCAAGGATGTCATAGTTACTTGCAAGGATGACATCTGATAGGGATAGGTATAAAAGATAAACAGATGTGCAAAATAAAGTAATGATAAATAAATTGCAGCAATATATTTTTGGGTTTTTGGTTTTATAGATCTAAAAGCAATATGATAAAAGATAGACCCGGGGGCCATAGTTTTCAGTAGAGGCTTCTCTCTTGAAAGAACGCATACATCGGGTAAACAAATTATTGTTGAGCAATTGATAGAAAGCGTGAAGTTATGACGATATCTAAGGCAATGATCATGAATATAGGCATCACGTCCGTGACAAGTAGACCAACTCCTGCTTGCATCTACTACTATTACTCCACACATCGATCGCTATCCAGCATGCATCCTGTGTATTAAGTTAACAAGAACGGAGTTACACCTTAAGCAAGATGACAAGATGTAGAGGGATAGATCCAATCAATATGAATAAACCCCAACTTTTTATCCTTAATGGCAACAATACAAATACGTGCCTCGCTACCCTTTCTCTCACTGGGTGAGGACACCGCAAGATTGAACCCATTACAAAGCACCTCTCCCATTGCAAGAAAAATCAATCTAGTTGGCCAAACGAAATCAATAGATCGGAGAGAAATACAAAGCTATCTTAATGATGCATAAAAGAGTTCGGAGAAGACTCAAATAATATACATAGATAATCTGATCATAAATCCATATATCGGATCTCAAGAAACGCACAGCAAAAGAAGATTACATCGAATAGATCTCCAGGAACATCGAGGAGAATATTGTATTGAAGATCAAAGAGAGAGAATAATACATCTAGCTACTAGCTATTGACCGTAGGTCTATGGTAAACTACCCACACATCATTGAAAGGACAACAAGGTTGATGTAGAGGCCCTCCGTGATCGAATCCCCCTCCGGCGGAGTATCGGAACAGGTTTCTAGATGAGATCTCACGAGGATAGAAACTTGCGGCGACAAAAAAGTATTTCTGGAGTGCCCTCTGGTCTATGGGGAATATTTGGGTATTTATGGAGCTGAGATTAGGGTTAAAGGTACCAAGGTGGACCCATAAGGTTGGGAGCGCCCCCGCCCCCCACCACCACCACCCTAGGGCGTGCCTAGTGAGCTTGTGGCCAACCTGTGGCTCTTCTAGCCTCCTACTGAAGCTTCCTGGGTGTCTTATGGTCCAAAAAAACGTTAAAAAGTTTTGTTCCATTTCGACTTCGTTTGGTATTTGTTGCGGATATAACTATTGGATATGACCCACCCAGGAGGGCCCGGGTCATGCCACTGGCGGCTTAAGATGAAGATTCCCAAGAAGATATGAAGATGGCGGTTTATAGAGCAAGCTTATTGAAGGCCCAAGATCCGAGGACGAATTGAGGCCCACGGGTGTGAGCCCCCATATGTTTAACTTGTATTGTAAGGCAAGCTTAGTTAGATACCGAGTCGGACACCTTTTATATGAGCCAGCCGGGACTCTGTAAGCTGCCGGGCATCAACCTATATATAAACGGGTGACCCGGCAGCGGGTTAACTCAAGAAAAACTGATCTAGAACTAGGTCAAGCGTATTCGCTCCCTGGTAATCGAAACCCAAGCAATACAACCTGAAGCAGGAGTAGACTTTTACCTCGCTGAGAGGGGCCGAACCTGGGTAAACTCTCTATGTCCTTTGTCCCGTTTAACCCCTTCAAGCTAACCTAGCTGCGATGGCTCCACACCTAAGTCCTTTTGCTAGGACATTTGCCGTGTTAACTCCACGACAGTTGGCGCCCACCGTGGGGCCAGCACATGGTGGTTTCGAGTTCTTGAAGGGCAGCTTCGCTGGGATCAAGGGATACGTTGTCGGCCAGACGACAAAAAGCCTCCACAGTAAGCTCTACATCGACGACGCTGGCTAGGGCCCCGAGGCCGGCTCAACCGAGTATGGGTACCGGGTCCCCTTCAGCGGAATCTATGTCTTCATCACGAAGATCAGCGAGTCGGAGCCTGAGCCAGACATCTGCACCGACATAGTCGAGACGGCTTGGCATGCACTGATGTTTACTACGCAACTTTATTCTTATAGACACGTGTGGGGCCTCCAAGCACAGAGTTTTGTAGGACAGTAGCAATTTTCCCTCAAGTGGATGACCTAAGGTTTATCAATCCGTGAGAGGTGTAGGATGAATATGATCTCTCTCAAATGACCCTGCAACCAAATACAAGAAATATCTTGTGTCCCCAACACACCCTATACAATGGCAAATTGTATAGGTACACTAGCTTGGCAAAGAGATGGTGATAAAAGTGTAATATGGATAGTAGATATTGGTTTTTGTAATCTGAAATTATAAAAACAGCAAGGTAGCAAATAGTAAACGCGCACAAAAACGGTGTCGCAATGCTTAAAAACAAGGCCTATGGTCTGTACTTTCGCTAGTGCAATCTCTCAACAATGCTAACATAGTTGGATCATATGATTATCCCTCAAAGTGTAACGAAGAATCACTCCCGAGTTCGTATTAGCGGAGAACAAAAGATAGGAATTGTTCGTAGGGTACTAAACCACCTCAAAGCTATTCTTTCCGTTTGATCTATTCAAGCGTTCGTACTAAAATAACGCAAAGCTATTTTTCCATTCGATCTATACTAGAGTTCGTACTAGAATAACACCAAAGCATATTCATATTCATAATACTCAATCCACACAAAGAACTACAAGAGTGCCCCAAGATTTCTACCGAAGAAACAAAGACAAGAATGTGCATCAACCCCTATGCATAGATTACCCCAATATCACAACGGGAATCCGTGAGTTGAGTGCCAAAACATATATCAAGTGAATCAATACAATACCCCATTGTCACCACAAGTATTCAATTGCAAGACATATATCAAGTGTTCTCACATCCATAAAAGTATTCAATCTGATGACAAAGAGATCTCAAAGGGAAAAACTCAATTCATCACAACAAGATAGAGAGGGGAGAAACATCCACAAAAAGTTTCGCGGTGTTTGGACTCCGTTTGATATAGACTTTCTGCGATGTAAAAACAAGGAAAAAACAGCAACTGGCACTAGGCACTGGGTCAATAGGTTAGTCCCAAAAAATGATATAAAGTTGCTATAAAATGATTGTAAAACATCCAATAATTATAAAATAACAGCATGAATACTTCATAAATTATAGATACGTTGGAGACGTATCATGCATGACCCACCAAGGTTCAAGCTGCCATAAGGCACATTTTTGTGGGTTTTACTCAAGGAGTGGATCTTGAGGAAGGATCTGTGTCCGGTGGAGAGGTGGCCATCTACTCTAGTGATGAGTCCTCAACCGGCGAGACCAATTCCATATATCAATTGCAAGATGGCGGGCTTGGGGGCTGTTCCGATGGCGACAGTATCCCGGACCCCTATGAGCCACTGAACAGAGTTGCGATCTTCATGGGTAGCACACTACCAGTGCTCAAGTCAATGACTACTGTGGCTATGACCTCCAGTTCAACGACTGTAGCGACGGCTGAGGCTAGCGTCTCTACGCGTCCGCCGGCTCAGGTGTTATCTAAGCTCTTGGAGGCTTTGGCAACCTTATTGGCTGCAGAGGTGACAACAGAAAATCAAGCACATCATAAGGTGGATGTTGCAAAATTGCTATACAATGTAGCTCAAGCCAAGGAGGAATTTAATGCTGAGAATGCTAGGATGGAAACGGAACGAGCTGCTTTGGATGCTGAGATACAACGGATTCAGGCAGAGTCGTTCTGGCTTACCTTGGATCAGAATGCTTCAAATGTCGTTATGAGGAGGAAGCACCAAACCCGCCTACCCATAGAGTTTCATGCTAGGAACCTTTTCAACACACCTGGGGCAGGAACCAGTGACCCTCCCGTGGTAAACTGGGTTGTTGAGGCACCCGTGACCGGAGCGCCAGTTCAGCCACGTGCTATAGACCCGCCTCGTTTGAATTTGACTCCGCCTCAGCATGTTCTGACACCGCCGGGTCATTATTCCAACCCTCTGGACAATATGATTGCTGCAGCTACACGCTTGGTGGCTCTCCCCGTTGAGGGCGAGTCTCCAGCCGCGATGGAGATAGGAAGGGCCGGAGTGCTTCTTCAGACAGCAGTGGCTCAACAAGCGGCTTACTCATACAGTCGTGAACGGATTCATTCAACCCCGCGTCCAAGCCGGAGTTATAGCAGGCATATTAATTCACCAACAATTTCAAGCAGTGAGCGGCACCATAACCAGCCTCGTAGGCATGACCCGCTGCGTACTGGTAATGATGCTCAGGCTTTGGTGGATCGGGGCAGGGTGCGTTGGGAGGCTGAGCTGGCAGCTCAGTTGGCATCTCAACAACAATATCCGGCTTACCCATTGGTGTTTGTGGAGGCAGGAGTGACCTCTAGAACCCTTGGTGTGCCATGTTTAGTGTCGGCATACGTAACGAGCCCTTGCCTAAGGATTTTAAGGGCCCCCGCAAGGTGCCTAATTACACGGCGGATCAGCCCCCGGAGGCCTGGATTAAGAGCTATGAGATGGCCATGGAGATGTTGGATGTTAGTGATGTTGTGTGTACTAAATACTTCACCCTGATGTTGGATGGGCCGGCATGCACTTGGCTGAAAGGATTGCCCCCTAACTCCATCAGGTCATGGGCCGAACTAAAGACGTGTTTTATCCAAAATTTCAAATACACGTGCAAGCAGCCTGTGTCGATTCTTGATTTAGACTCTTGCGTCCAGGGTGAGAGCGAGTCAACCACCAATTGGGTGAGCCGGATCTTGGCCGTTATCCACTCATCGGACAGCATTAACGCCGGTTCAGCCGTCCTAATGTTGGAAAAGAATTGTTTGTTCCTTCCCCTTAAGCAGCAGCTGGGGAGGCTTAAGCGCTACTGCAATGATATGGGAGAGCTCATGGTGGCTCTTGTCAAATATGACGACTATAATAGTACTAAGGACCCTGAGTCTGATGAGGAGAAGACCGGCAAGGGGAAGAAGAGTAGCAATGCAAAGGGACAACAACATAATACGGCGGGTCAAGGTAACAATGGTAAGCGCAAGCAGATGGACAGCGGTTCAGACTTTGTGGCCAATACCAACAACTGGGTAATAATCAGCATCGTAAGGGGAAAACGTCAACGCCCCAGTTTGGAGGGCCAAAGTTCAACCTTGAGGCGATGATGAATCAACCTTGCCCAAAGCACGGTACGCAAGAGAAGCCGGCCAGACATTTGTGGAAAGATTGCTTCATCATTAGAGAGTATAGAAATTCCAGATTTTTCCAAAACAATCATGGCCCGCATGGCGGGTCAGGATCTGGCTCTCACGGACCTGACTTTGGAGGTGGCGGCTCAAGCTCCGGTTTTCAGGGCCAAGGCAATCAAGGTGGTTTTAATCAACAACCTAGTCAAGGGAATCAGTAGCAGCAGTCTGGTTATCAGAGTAATCCGAAGCAGCTGAATAGTTGTCAATATAATGTGTTTACCATGAGCTTATGCAAACAAGACCATAAGATCCATAAGCGGGCGGTGAACGCGGTCGAGCCGGCAGTCCCTCGATACTTGCGATGGTCTGAACATCCTATTGTATGGAGCTGCGAGGATCACCCGCCTCGGGTTGACAATTCGGGTCAATTTGCTATGGTGGTTGTGCCTTAGGTTGAAGGGTACAAGTTTACTAAGGTGCTTATGGATGGAGGCAGCGGCATCAATATCCTTTACTATGATACTTTTCGCTGTATGAATTCGACTGACAAAGATCTTAAGTCGTCTTCTACTATTTTTCATGGGGTGGTGCCTGGTAAGTCACCATACCCGGTGGGTAAGATAGCTTTGGATGTAGCCTTTGGCGATGATCATGATTACAGAACTGAGACATTGACTTTTGAAGTAGTCAAGAACAAGAGCCCTTATCACGCCTCGTTTGGACGGCCGGCTTATGCTAAATTCATGGCAGGGCCTTGTTATGTTTATCTGTAGCTTAAGATGTCGGGTCGCAAGGGCACTATCACAATACATAACAACAGGAAGATAGCTTTGGAGTGTGAAGAGGACGATGTTGCTTATGCTAAGTCTGTTTGTGCAATAGAGGATTTGAAGTTCTACAAAGATAACGTTGACCCGGCAGATATGACACCTTTGAAAAGCTAACCACGGAGCATGACCCCTTGTTGAAGTTTAAGTCAGCAAATGACACTAAGCTGGTTGACTTTGTTCCTGGCGAGTCATCCAAGCAGTTCAGTATAAGTGCTAATATGGATCCGAAATAGGAAAGCACACTCATCGAGTTCATCCGTGAGAACTGGGACATCTTTGCATGGAAGCCTTCAGACATGCCAGGTGTATCGAGGGAACTCACTAAGAACACTGTCAATGTTGATCCAAAGTTGAAACCAGTCAAGCAATTCCTTCATCGTTTTAATGAAGGGAGGTGTAAGGCCATCGGTGAAGAAGTGTCCCGGCTCTTGGTGGCTAGGTTCATCATTGAAGTTTTTCATCTTCAATGGTTGGCTAATATGGTGCTGGTACTTAAGAAAAATGGCACCTGGCGCATGTGCGTGGATTACACAGATCTTAATAAGGCATGTCCGGCTAACCCTTTTGCTCTCCCTTGTATTTATAAGATCATTGATGCTACGGCGGGCTGTGAGCGTTTGAGTTTTCTGGATCCTTATTCTAGTGTTCATCAGATCAAGATGGCAGTTAAGGACCAGGAGAAGACAACTTTCTTCACAACCTTTGGAGCCTTCTGCTATGTGTCTATGCCTTTTGGGCTCAAGAGTGCCCAAGCGACTTATCAGCGGTGTATTTAGAATTGCCTTCATAACCAGATTGGACACAATGTTCATGCTTATGTGGATGATATTGTTGTGAAATCCAGGAAGAAGGAGGCCTTGCTAGATTATTTGAAAGAGACCTTTGACAATCTCCGGGTCTACAAGATGATGCTTAACCCGGCAAGTCTGTCTTTGGCGTGCGAGCAGGCAAGCTCTTGGGTTTTTTGGTTTCTGAAAGAGGCATTGAAGCTAACATAGAGAAAATCAAGGCTATCACTTCTTTGGCTAAACCGGCATGTATTAATGACGTCCAGCGTCTGGCGGGTCATATTGCGGTTTTAAGCCGGTTTATAAGTCGTTTGGGTGAAAAGGCTATCACTCTGTATCAGATGATGAAGATAACATATCACTTTTGAAAGGATCGAGAAGAGGTGTCTAGAGGGGGTGAATAGACTCTTAGCAAGAAAAGTTACAGTTTTTAATTTCTTTAAGTTGAAGTGGAGTTTTGGCATAGGTTTAAACATTCACAATATATATCAAGCAAGCATGACAAGAGTATATGAGCAGCGGAAAGTAAATCATGCAAGTTGCAAGAATGTAAAGGGATGGGATTGGAGTGTGCAAACGCAATTGGAGACACGGAGATTTTTGGCGTGGTTCTGATAGGTGGCGCTATCGTACATCCACGTTGATGGAGACTTCAACCCACAAAGGGTAATGGTTGCACGAGTCCATGGAGGGCTCCACCCACGAAGGGTCCACGAAGAAGCAACCTTGTCTATCCCACCATGGCCATCGCCCACGAAGGACTTGCCTCACTAGGGTAGATCTTCACGAAGTAGGCGATCTCCTTGCCCATACAAACTCCTTGGTTCAACTCCACAATCTTGACGGAGGCTCCCAAGTGACACCTAGCCAATCTAGGAGACACCACTCTCCAAAAGGTAATAGATGGTGTGTTGATGATGAACTCCTTGCTCTTGTGCTTCAAATGATAGTCTCACCAACACTCAACTCTCTCTCATCGGATTGGATTTGGTAGAAAGATGATTTGAGTGGAAAGCAACTTGGGGAAGGCTAGAGATCAAGATTTATGTGGTTGGAATGGAATATCTTGACCTCAACATAGTGTAGGTGGTTTTCTCTCAGAAAATGTATGTTGGAAGTGTAGGCATGTTCTGATGGCTCTCTCCACGAATGAAGAGTGGGTGGGTATATATAGCCTCCACACAAATTCTAACTGTTACACACAAATCACCAAACTCGGTGGGACCGAATCATATAACTTGGCCGGACCGATTTAGTTCGAAATGTTAACATTAGGATTTTCGGTGGGACCGACACGATCAACTCGGTGGGACCGATGTGCTAGGGTTAGGGTCAAGCCTTATCTCGGTTGGACCAATTACACAAACTCGATGGGACTGATTTGGGTAATAAGCAAAACAGAGAGTTGGCCAAGCAAACTCGGTGGGACCGATTTCATATTTCGGTGAGACCGAAATTAATGCAATAGGCAATAGAGAGTTTGCAAGCCCATCTCGGTGAGACCGAGATCCCATCGGTGAGACCGAATTGATTAGGGTTTTTGGAAGTGGCTATGTCAAGAGAACTCGGTGGCACTGGATAGAAAGTTTTGGTGGGGCCAAGTTTGACTTTTGGTTTGGGACAAGTGTGGATGTGAGAAAGTGGTTGAGGGCTTTGGAGCATATCACTAAGCACTTTGAGCAAGCAAGCCATTAAGCAACACCTCATCCCCTCTTAATAGTATTGGCTTTCCTATGGACTCAATGTGATCTTGGATCACTAAAATGAAAAATGTAGAGTACTAAGCTTTGAGCTTGAGCCAATCATTTCTCTTCATCATCTTGAAGGGGTCCCACATCCTCTAGTCCATGCGACTCCACTGTTGAACTTATCTGAAATATGCTAGATGAAAGTATTAGTCCAACAAGAGATATGTTGACATTAATTACCAAAATCATCCAGGGAGCACTTGTGCTTTCAATCTCCCCCTTTTTGGTAATTGATGACAACATACGTCAAAGCTTTAGATAAAGATATAGAGAATAAGAAGTAAAGCTTTGGAAAGACATGTAACATGCATAGGCTCCCCCTATATGTATGCAACCATATAAATATGGAATATAAGAACATGTGAATGCATAGCATGACAGAGTAAGCAATGTGTTACATGTATCTTGGCTATATGCATCAGAGAAAAAGATGTAAATGTAGGAAACGTGCGTACATGCTCATGAGTCTTTCTTGCAAACAATATGTACATCAGCAAGAAGTCCTCATGCACATGAGTGTGATGCATATACTTACCTTGTGGTATTGAGTTGGCTTAGGAGGAAATGAACGAGAGCAAACAAGGTTAGATAACACAGATATGACTACAAGCTAGAGCAAACAAAAGAAACCACAAGAGTACCAAGACTGGGATGACATGTAGCGAGTGAGTACTGAGTACTCTATTTGATATAGACATGTCCTCAAAAGGTAAAGATATGCAATGAATTCACATATTTCCTTCCCTAGCAGTCCTTCTCCCCCTGAATCTTGTATTGGATAATGGGAGAACATAGCGGAACAAAAATCAGAGCAAAACAGATCATAACTATAACATAGACATGTCTTTCCCCTCTTAAAGACATTTGACTTCTCTCCTCTTGAATACCAAGCATCTGGGGCCTTTGATGTGATTACCTCTCTCTCCCTTTTTCTCTTTCTCCCCCTATTTATTTGTCTCCCCTCTTTTAAGAGAATAAGCTTTGGTGTGATCTCTCTCCCCCTTTGACATCAATTTTCGAGAAGGGATCTTCTGGAGTGTGAGTCAAATAGGTTTGGTCCTTGAGTCACAGAGCAAAGCAGCATATAGATTGTGATGCTGGTAGAGGACAAGAATCATCGAGTGGAGCTGGAATAAAACTATAGGAACAAATGGAAAATTGTCTTCTCTGCAGTGAAATCGGTGATACCGAGTTGTAGTCTTCGGTGGCACCGAGTTGGTTCGGTGTGACCGAAAGCAATAGATCAGTATGACCGAGTCCAACACAGAGAGAACACTTGTCACCTAAGCTCACTAGGCAAATAAGATCTCACAAGGATTTGCAAGGAATTAACTGAATGATTTGCAATGAATTGGATGCAGGGAAATGCAGGACTACAACAAAGAAAAGAAAATCTAGATGTAGTATGCAAAAACTCAAGGAAACACTAGAGAACTTCATCTAGAATTGGGCGGTGACAAAGTCACCTATGTTAGAGTATATTGACTAAGGAGTCAAGTGAGAACACTTGATCGTAAGTCATACTCATCGTTTAAGCTCAAAATGGGGTTACCATTTTTTTAAGCATTTGATGTATCCACTATTGAGTTGCTTTGACCTATGTCTTGACGTAAAGCTTCTCTAAGATGGAATGCCATACCTTGGGTGGTGGTGTTGATCTTGATCATGTATTTGAACTTGCATGGGGTGCTCAAGGTTGATGTAGCGCAAGAATGGTTGGGAGCACCACTTGGAGTTGAGTTCATCTACCTGCATGGGTTAGTTTTGCAAGGAAGATCACTTGTGCATCCAAAATCACAATCATGAAATTTGATACCAAATAAAATTTGATACATAGAATTTGTCAAAGGATATGTTGAAGGGTTTCATGCTTCCTTGTTTTCAACCACCATGGAGTAGAGACTTTGTGATGTAGAGATTGCTCAAGATGTTAGTGAGTTGCAATCTCATAGATTTAGATTCATCCAAGTACCTACAAAGGTTAGATAGCATGCAAGGGTGCAAATATATCCAAGACCTATGATCATCATCATAAGATAAAAGTCAAGGATTAGTCATAGGCTCATGCCTTGCATGTATCCAAATGGAGTTACTACTCCAAGTTTAAAGCATCAATGATGTTCAATTCACCTCTCAAATGGCAAAAGACTTTCTCATCAAGCAGTTTGGTGAATATATCCGCCAATTGCTTATTGGTACGAACATGTTTAAGATCAATGTCCCCTTTAGCAACATGATCTCGAATGAAATGGTGACGAACTTCAATATGCTTAGTTCGAGAATGTTGCACGGGATTGCCAGCAATCTTAATAGCACTCTCATTGTCACAAAACAATGGAACATGTTTCACATTGATCCCATAATCTTTAAGAGTTTGGACCAAATCATACAACTCGGTCGGACCGATTTAGTTCAAAATGCGAACGTTAGGATTTTTGGTGGGACTGACACGATCAACTCGGTGGGACCGATGTGCTAGGGTTAGGGTAAAGCCTTATCTTAGTTGGACCGATTACACAAACTCGGTGGGACCGATTTGGGTAATAAGCAAAATAGAGAGTTGGCCAAGCAAACTCGGTGGGACATATTTCATATTTCGGTGAGACCAAAATTAATGCAATAGTCAACAAAGAGTTTGCAAGCCCATCTCGGTGAGACCGAGATCCCATCGGTGAGACCGAATTGATTAGGGTTTTTGGCAGTGGCTATGTCAAGAGAACTCGGTGGCGCCGGATAGAAAGTTTCGATGGGGCCGAGTTTGACTTTTGGTTTAGGACAAATGTGGATGTGAGAAAATGGTAGGGCTTTGGAGCATATCACTAAGCATTTTGAGCAAGCAAGCCATTAAGCAACACCTCATCCCCTCTTAATAGTATTGGCTTTCCTATGGACTCAATGTGGTCTTGGATCACTAAAATGAAAAATGTAGAGTCCTAAGCTTTGAGCTTGAGCCAATCATTTGTCTTCATCATCTTGAAGGGGTCCCACATCCTGTAGTCCATGCCACTCCAATGTTGGACTTATCTGAAATATGCTAGATGAAAGTATTAGTCCAGCAAGAGATATGTTGACATTAATTACCAAAATCACCCAGGGAGCACTTGTGCTTTCAACTTTGTCTGGAGTGATGCTGCCAATCAAGCGTTTGAGGCGTTGAAAAAGTACTTAGCTGAGCCGCCGATCCTTGCAGCTCCTATTGATAAGGAGCCCTTTTTGTTATATGTAGCTGCTAATAGCAGAGCCGTCAGTGTAGCGGTTGTTGTGGAAAGGAAAGAATTAGGCAAGGAACATCCGGTTCAACGGCCGGTTTACTATGTCGGTGAGGTACTCATTGAATCTAAGAAGAGATACCCACATTGGCAGAAGCTGCTTTATGGAGTGTTCATGGTTAGTCGTAAGTTGAAGCAGTATTTCCTTTGTCATCCCATCAGTGTGGTCAGTTCTGCTCCTTTAGGGGATATTATTCAAAACAGAGAAGCCACAGGCCGGGTGTCCAAGTGGGCCATTGAGCTTGGACCCCATGGTATGAAATGCATGCCTCAGACAGCTATCAAGTCTCAAGCACTTGTGGATTTCATCATGTGTAGACCTGAATAAATTTCAAGCCTCGGGCAGCTATCAAGTCTCAAGTCTCAAGCACTCCTGAATGGTTGGCTAACCCGTGGGACAGTTATTTTTACTTCCCCATGAGGTGTAAACAAATTTATGTCTGAAGGTTGATGTTCCTTTGTACTAATAATGCACCTGAGTATGAAGCCTTGCTACATGGTCTTCGGATGGCTAAAGAGATGAATCTAAGCCGGGTGAGGTGTTTTGGCGACTTAGATTTGGTGGTTTAGCAAGTTTCAGGAACTTGAGATTCCAAGGATCCACTCATGGTGGCTCATCGCCAAGAGGTTGATACTATCGTTGGTCATTTCAAGGGCTAACAAGTGGAACATGTTGATCGCGGGACAAATGAGGCGGCTAATGATTTAAGCTGGCTAGGATCCCAGCGTAAGCCGATACCACCTAATGTTTTCCTTGATCTTTTGCATAACCCTTCAGTTAAATTGCCTACAGAGGAAGATCTTGTTGTTCCTAACCCGGAGGCACGGTTGGTGGCGGCTCTTCAAGCTATTCCTGATTGGACAATTCCATATTTGGCTTATATGACCCGGGGTGAGTTACCCGAGGATGAAACTTTAGCTAGGCAGATAACCCGGCGGTCTAAGTCAATGACTATTGTCAATGGAGAGTTGCACTGATGCAGTGTCACAGAGGCGTTTTAGCGTTGCGTTTGTCCTGAGGAGGGCCGTGAGATTCTACGGGAGACTAATGAAGGAGATTGTGGCTGAGGGAGTCCTGGATTAGGGGGTATCTGGACAGCCGAATTATATCCTTTGGCCGGACTGTTGGACTATGAAGATACAAGATTGAAGACTTCTTCCCGTGTCCGGATGGGACTCTCCTTGGCGTGGAAGGCAAGCTTGGCAATACGGATATGTAGATCTCCTTCCTTGTAACCGACTCTGGGTAACCCTAGCCCCCTGTGGTGTCTATATAAACCAGAGGGTTTAGTCCGTAGGACTAAGAACAACAATCATACCATAGGCTAGCTTCTAGGGTTTAGCCTCTTCGATCTTGTGGTAGATCAACTCTTGTACTACTCATATTATCAAGAACAATCAAGCAGGACGTAGGGTATTACCTCCATCAAGAGGGCCCGAACCTGGGTAAACATTGTGTCCCCGGCCTCCTGTTACCATCCGCCTTAGACGCACAGTTCGGGACCCCCTGCTCGAGATCCGCCGGTTTTGACACCGACATTGGTGCTTTCATTGAGAGTTCCTCTGTGTCGTCATCGTTAGGCTTGATGGCTCCTTCGATCATCGATAGCGTTGCAGTCCAGGGTGAGACTTTTCTCCCCGGACAGATCTTTGTATTCGGCGACTTCGCACTGCGGGCCAACTCGCTTGGCCATCTAGAGCAGATCAAGAGTTACGCCCCTGGCCACCAGGTCAGGTTTGGAAGCTTAAACTACACGACCGACATCCGCGAAGACTTGATCTTCGACGGATTCGAGCCCCTGCCGAGTGCGCCGCACGGTCATGATGAGCATGATTTAGCTCTACCATCGGACAGTGTTCAGGACACCGCACCAGCAACCACTCCGACCCTCAATTCGGAGCCAATTTCTCCATCCATGGACGGCTGGATAGACCCTACCACGGAGGCCGCATTCTCAATGGTGATCGAGCCAAGTATCGACTTTACCCTTCATGAGAGCCATGACGCCAAACTGCCGGATTCTTCCATGGCCACGGACTCCGAACCGCCTGCGCCCGTGCCTATCGAATCCGACTGGGCGCCGATCATAGAGTTCACCTCCGCGGATATCATTCAGCACTCGCCCTTCGGCGACATACTGAACTCATTAAGGTCTCTCTCCGTGTTAGGAGAGTCCTGGCCGAACTATGTCCGGCAGGATTGGGATGCGGATGATGAAGAAATTCATAGCCCACCCACCACCCACTTAGTAGCTACTGTCGATGATTTGACCGACACGCTCGACTTCGACTCCAAAGACATCGACGGTATGGACGACGATGCAGGAAACAAACAGGAACCACTGCCCACATGGCACTGGACAGCCACCTCATCATATGATATATACATGGTGGACATACCCAAAGAAGGCAATGGCGACGGGACAGCGGAGGATGACCCCTCCAAGAAGCAACCCAAGCACCGACGACAGCGGCGCCGCTCTAAGTCTCACAAAAGCAAAAGCGGTGATACCGGCACAGGAGATAATAGCACTCCGGACAGTGCCGAAGATGACGGCAATCCCCTCCAGCAAGATTTAGAGCAGGAGGATGGAGCAGCCAGCCTTCTCGAGAGAGCGGCAAATGGAGAGGCGGAGGATGATAATTACATGCCTCCCTCCGAAGACGAGGCAAGCCTCGACGATGACGAATTTGTCGTGCCTGAGGATCCCGTCGAGCAAGAGCGCTTCAATCGCCGGCTTATAGCCACGACAAATAGCCTTAAGAAAAAGCAACAGCAACTTCAAGCTGATCAAGATTTGCTAGCTGACAGATGGACTGAAGTCCTTGCGGCCGAGGAATATGAACTCGAATGCCCCTCCAAGAGTTACCCAAAGCGCAGGTTGCTACCCCGACTGGAGGAGGAAGCATTAAAACCTACATCTCCAGCGTATGACGCGGCTGATCGGCCACCTCGTGGCCGCGACAGAGAGGCATTTCAGCCAAAAGCTCAGCCCGCACCCCGACACCACTCAAATAAAAATGTCAAGGCATGGGGAAACACGCTAGACCTGCGAGATGTATTGGAGGACAAAGCACCCCGAAACTCCAGGCGCTTGAATCGCCTGATTCCGATAAACGAGCAAAAAGTTATACTAAACGAAAATCGGATCAGAAAAATCGCGGATTTAATCCGAGAAAAAGAAAAACGACAAACGTTCATTAAAACGAACGGACGGGCGAACGCTCGCTATTTAAATAAACCGGAAAAACCGATCTATTTAAAAAAACCGAAACTAAAAAAACGAGTAAAACCGTCAGAAAACCGAACAGTTTTTCGAGAAAACCCGGAGGTGAAAAAAAACTACCTCCGGTGACTCCGGCGAACGGCGGCGCCGGTCTGGCGGGCGGCGGCGGGTCCGGCGGGTGGCGATGCGGCGGCGGGGCGGCGGCGGCGCGGCGGACGGCGCGGCGCGGCAGCGGCGGCGACGGGGGCGGGGGCCGGCTAGGGTTAGGGTTAGGGCGGGGGCGCGGCTAGGCTTCGGCCGGAGCCTCGGGGCGCTATAAAAAGGCCCGGCCAGGAGGAGTCCTGGCCGGTTACGGCCCAAGGTCGGTTCATACTTTTTAAAAAAAAATAATTACGCTCGGGAAAGAAATAAAAGGAATACTAAACGGACTCCAAAAATCCCGAAATAAATTTTCCCCGGCTTCTAAAATCAAGCCGCACAGGATGAACATTTATTTGGGGCCTAAATGCAATTTTGAAAAACGCGCATTTTTCCTAAATTCAAATAGAATAGCAAATAAAACCAAAAGAAATTCTTGTTTGATTTTTTTATTAAATCCTCAATATTTATTTATTTTGGGAAATTCAATTTATTCCTCTCTCATATTTTTGTAATAGAAATAATTGAAGATAAAATAAATAAAATCAAATGATCATATTTTCAAAATTTGAGACAACTCAAATATGAAAATAACGAAATCCCCAACTCTCTCCGAGGGTCCTTGAGTTGCGTGAAATTTGTAGGATCAACCAAAATGCAATAAATATGATATGCAATGATGATATAGTGTACAACATTCCAAATTGAAAATTTGGGATGTTACAAACCTACCCCCCTTAAGATGAATCTCGCCCTCGAGATTCGGGTTGGCTAGAAAATAGGTGAGGGTGGTCCTTGAGCAAATGTTCCTCTCGCTCCCAGGTGGCTTCATCCTCCGTGTGGTGGCTCCACTAAACTTTGCAAAACTTGATAACCTTGCTGCGAGTGACTTGGCTGGCAAACTCGAGAATCTTAATTGGTTTCTCCTCATAGGTCAAATCGTTATCCAACTGAATTGTGGAACACGTTGTGAACTCCCGACAATCCCTCGGGCAATTCCAAGTTATAGGCAACTTCTCCCATACGCTCCAAAACTTTGTATGGGCCTAGAAAACATGGCGCTAACTTTCCCTTAACTCGAAAGCGCTTAACTCCTTGAAGTGGTGATACTCGAAGATAAACTCGGTCTCCGACTTCGTGAACGGCCTCCTTGCGTTTAGAATCTGCACAACTCTTCTGCCTGGATTGAGCTATCTAGAGCCTATCGCGAATCAATTTCACTTTCTTTTCAGACTCCTTAATCAGATCTGGTCCAAACAACTGACGGTCTCCAACTTCATCCCAAGACAATGGGGTCCTGCACCTCCTTCCGTACAAGGCTTCGAAAGGGGACATCTTGAAACTGGATTGATAACTGTTGTTGTAAGAGAACTCTCCATACGGCAAATTCTCGTCCCAGCTAGATCCGTAATCTAGCGCACAAGCTCTTAGCATATCCTCCAAAATCTGATTGACTCTCTCAGTCTGTCCATCTGTCTGCGGGTGGAAAGCTGTGCTAAACTCCAGTCTGGTTCCCAAAGTTTCATGTAACTGATTCCAGAACTTTGAGGTAAATTGGGTTCCTCTATCTGATACTATGCTCCTTGGAACTCCATGCAGACAAACAATTCTGGTCATATATATCTTTGCCAACTTTGCACTGGTATAGGTAGTCTTCACGGGAATGAAATGAGCTACCTTTGTCAAATGATCGACTACAACCCATATCGAGTCATAGCCTGAACGTGTTCTGGGCAATCCTGTAATAAAATCCA
Source organism: Triticum aestivum (assembly GCF_018294505.1). NCBI lineage: Eukaryota > Viridiplantae > Streptophyta > Magnoliopsida > Poales > Poaceae > Triticum > Triticum aestivum. The sequence continues at coordinate 368,894,293 of NC_057800.1, read as the reverse complement.
TGCCTAGCTTATCCCACTTCCATTCGGGTATTGGCAATGGTTGTAGCAATCCTGCTGGCTTGTGATGCTCTGCCTTTACTCTCTGACATACATCACAAACTACTACATATTCCGCAATATCCTTCTTCATTCCGGTCCACCAGAATATATCCTTCAAATCCAAATATATCTTGGTATTTCCTGGGTGAATCGAATATGGTGAATCATGGGCCTCCTATAAGATTAACTTCCTGATCTCTGAATCATTTGGTACATAGACACGGTCTTCAAACCATAAGGTATCGTGCTCATCCTCACGAAATCCCTTAGCTTTTCCTTTGCTCATTTTCTCCTTAATAGAAGCAATCTCCTTGTCGGTCCTTTGAGCTTCTCTGATCTTATCCATCAAGGTAGACTGAATCTCCAATGCTGCTACATAGCCTTTCGGGACTATTTCCAAACATAGCTCTCGAAGATTTTCGGCTAACTCCCTTGGTAAATCTCCCGTCATTAGGGTGTTGACATGACTCTTTCGGCTTAACGCGTCAGCTACTATGTTAGCCTTTCCGGGGTGATAATGCGATTTCATATCATAGTCCTTGATGAGCTCCAACCATCTCCTTTGTCTGAGGTTCAACTCCTTCTATGTGAAAATATACTTCAAACTCTTGTGATCCGTGTACACATCGCAATGGTTTCCAATCAGAAAATGTCTCCAAGTCTTCAATGCATGCACTACGGCTGCTAACTCCAAATCATGCGTAGCATAATTCAACTCAAGAGGCTCATGAGGCATATGAAACAACTCTTCCTTCCTGCATAAGCACTACTCCAAGTCCTCGACGTGAAGCGTCACAATACACCTCATAATCCTTGGTCTGATCCGGTAAAATCAACACTGGTGAGGTAACCAAACGTTTCTTCAACTCCTGAAAACTAGCCTCACATTCCTCAGTCCATATGAACCTGGTATCCTTCTTCAACACCTCCGTCATAGGCTTCGCAATCTTTGAGAAATTCTCAATAAACCTCCGGTAGTATCCTGCGAGTCCAAGAAAACTTCGGATCTCTCCAACTGTTGTTGCTGCTTCCCACTTGGTCATGGTATCAACTTTAGCGGGATCTACTGCTATACCTTCTCCGGATATAACGTGTCCGAGAAATCCAACTTCCTTCAACCAAAACTCACATTTGCTGAACTTGGCCTATAGTTGATGTTCTCTGAGTTTACCAAGCACCAAACGCAAATGCTCCTTATGCTCCTCTTCATTCTTCGAGTAAACCAGGATATCATCAATGAACACTACGACAAACTTATCGAAGAACTCCATAAACACTTTGTTCATCATGTTCATAAAATATGCAGGTGCGTTAGTCAGACCAAATGACATAACGGTATACTCGTACAGCCCATACCTGGTGGTAAAAGCCGTCTTGGGTATATCCTGTTCTCGAATCTTCAACTGGTGGTATCCTGATCGCAGATCGATCTTGGAAAATACCTTAGCTCCATGTAATCGATCAAACAGATCATTGATCATCGGTAGTGGGTACTTGTTCTTGATGGTTACTTCATTCAAACCTCGATAATCAACAACCATCCTTAACGATCCATCCTTCTTTTCCACTAGAAGTATTGGCAATCCCCAAGGTGAAGAACTTGGGTGAATATATCCTTTATCCAGTAACTCCTTATTTTTCTTCTTAATTTCCACCAAATCCTTTGCAGTCATCCTATATGGTCTCTTTGATATTGGCCCTGTGCCTGGCAAAAGCTCAGTCAAAAACTCAATATCTCTATCCAGTGGCATGCCTGGCAACTCTTTTGGAAATACTTCGGGGAAATCCTTCACTACTGGTACTTCCTCCTACACAACTCCTGTTAAACAATTTACTTGAGTCCTCTTCAGCACATGCCGGGATACATACTTGATCCTTCTCCCTTCTGGGGTGGTAAGAAAGATCGACTTACTGGCGCAATCGATGTCTCCTCCATACATCGACAACCAATCCATGCCTAATATCACATCCAATCCTTGAGATTCCAACACTATTAGGTCTGAGGGAAATACGTAGTTACCAATCCTTAATGGCAACTGATCACACCATAGGCTAGCCATATATTCTGCTCCAGGCGAGGTTACTAACATGGGATACCTAAGGGCTTGGGTTGGCAGTTTATACTTATCCACAAATCCCCTTGATATGTATGAATGCGATGCACCCGTATCGAAAAGAACAAGTGCAGTAAATGACTTAACCAAAAACTTCCCGATTACTGCATCCAACTACTCTTCAACCTCCTCCACGTTAACGTGGTTCACCTGTCCCCTATTGAAAGGGTTCGGCTTCTTCCCAGAGCTTCCATTGACATTACCATTCCGTGATTCAGGACATTCATTGGCATAATGTCCGGTCTTCTGGCACTTAAAGCAAGTGACTTGGCTCAGGTCTCTCTTGGCTGGGGTCGATAGGTTGGTGCGGTTCTGGCCGCTGCTTCCTCCATTCCCATTACCATTCTTGGTGCCATTGTGATTGTGCGAGCTACCTCCTCCATGGGTATGTTGAAAATGTCCTCCCGGTCTAGGGGTAAAACGTGGCTTCTGCTGAGCTCCTGAATTGTGCTTCCCTTGTCCATACTTCCTCTTGCGATTCTCAATCTGCTGCTGCTTCCCTTCAATCATAAGAGCACGATCTACCAACTCCTGGTAGTTGTTGAAGGTTGCTACCATCAACTGCATGCTCAACTCATCATTCAGTCCTTCCAGAAACATCTCCTGCTTTGCTGCATCCGTAGCAACGTCATCTAGGGCATAACGTGCTAATTTACTAAAGTCCTCCACATACTGGCCAACAGTCCGTCTTCCTTGGCGCAAGTTGCAAAACTCTCGCTTCTTCATGGTCATAGCTCCTGCTGAAACATGGGCAGTTCGAAAAGCCTGCTGAAATTGGTCCCATGTGACAGCGTCGACGGGGAAAGTGGCTGTGAAATTCTCCCACCATGATGCTGCGGGTCCTTCAAGCTGATGTGCGGCAAACTTCACCTTCTCCGCATCCGTGCATCCTGCTGTGGTCAACTCTCTAGCTGTCTTACGGAGCCAATCATCTGCCACTATCGGCTCGGTGCTACTGGAAAACACCGGCGGATTCAGCCTAAGAAAATGGGCTAAGTGATCAACATGTGGTGGTGGTGGTGGGTTGTTGTTGTTGTTCCCCTGATTTTGATTCTGGACTAACAACTGCATCAATGTGTTCTGCTGCTGGATCAACTGAGTGAGCTCCGGTGGAAAGGTAAATCCAGGGTCACGTCTCGGAGGCATCTGAGGGTTTAGAAAAAGATGAGATTTAAGAATAGAGAGGGGTCTAAAGAGAAAACACTACCCATATGCACATGAGGCAAAAACAAACAATTCACTTCATTCAATCAAACAAGGGCTTACAATCGATCTAACTATCGCAAAAGTGCTCAAACTACTATATTTACATGGTGGACTACTACTACCGATGAGGTGGTCTCCTAGAAATATTCTTCGGTTGTAGACTCCATGATATCTGCTCCAGCTTCATCAACATAGTCATCATCACTATCATCTGGATCCGAGTCGGTGTCGTCGATGATGATGTAGTCTTCCGGGCGAATCTCCTTGGGTTCTACATCCTCTTCTACTGGTGTAGGTCCTCCCATAAATATTCCAATCTTCTTGATCAGATCGTCATTCTTCTCCACCAATACTTATATTTCCTCTTCATAATCTTCACGTGTAGCCTTGAGTTCTTCCTCCAGTTCCTTGATTCTTGTCCTTGCCTTCTTCAGATCTATCATGTCGGCGCACATCTGGTTTTCCTGACGTCGAATGTGCTGGTTTAACTCCTGGATAAAAGCTGCAACTGATCTATCCTTTCTGGTGCTGATCATCTCCCAGTGCTCATCTCGGCGCCTAGAAATCTGGTAGATAGCATCCTTAAGATCATTGCGGTAGACTTCTCCAATGCGTCCCATGGCGATGTGAGCTGCTATGCTCTTTCCTAGACTCCAATTTGGTGCATCAAAAGAAAACTCTGTGGGCTCAGTGACTGGCATGAACGTCCTTCCTGGAACTTGAACTTGAATCATCCAGTGCTCCTCTTCAGGTAAAGTGGCGTTGTAGGTTCCTTTGAAGCTTGGTACTCCTATGTTCAGGTATCTAGTGACTTCCTTCAAGTGACGTCCAAAGGGTGTATCTTCATCCGGTTGAGTGAACTTGTTCCTTGCATCCGCCATCCTAAAAGAGTAGAAAAGATGAGAAGTCAGAAAAGAGAGGAGAGTGAGTAGTGATCTAGGTCTTTATCTTAGTGGTCGTGTCCTACTATCAGCGTGTGCTCTGATACCATCTTGTAGCGACCAGACCTCAAACGGTCCAATCTCTATGCTCAGGTGTCATCCCTGGATCAGTAATGCTGACACCACACAGTACTTGATGGATTTATAACAGAGTAGCAATCACACACTTATTACATCGAGTGTCTCAAAAGAGAACTTATTACAATAAATATGGCTTAAGGCCATCTAATGACGATAACAGCGGAAGGCTTGGAAGATAAGTGAGTCCATCAACTCCAACGGCATCACTGAGTATAGAACCATGACCTAAAACTCCTTAATCGTCCTCTGAAAAATCTGCAACATTAACGTTGCAGCCCGAAACGGGTCAGCACATGGAATATGCTGGCAAAGTAACACATAGAGAGTAATGTAATGAAACAGGCTATTCTATATGCATATTTGGCTGGTGGAAAGCTCTATGGTTATAGTTTTGCGTAAAGCCAATTTTTCCCTACTGCAAAGGAATAATTTTATTTAACTATCATGGTAGTTGTTAAACATTGAGAATGTTTGACAACATTCTCAATCCCAATTAAGCATCATCATTAAACAAAACCCAACAAAATTAATTTTAGAGTAACATGTTGAGATTCACATGATAATCCAGGTACTAGATACTCAAGATGTCCATAACCGGGGACACGGCTAACCATGATTAGTTTATACACTCTGCAGAGGTTTGCACACTTTTCCCCACAAGACTCGATCTCCTCCGTTGGATTTCTCGCACTACATGGTGTTTGAGAAATGGATGACCGAGACATAGTCTTTCAGAAGCGCTAGCACCTTACGAACGGGTAGATCGTACCAACCTACATCCCCTACATCTGCTAGTCTACCACTGTAAGAGTTCGCACAACTTAGTCAACTATGCTAGAGCCCATAATAGCTTGTGGATGCACACGGAAGTTTCTAGCATGAATAATCTCATGATCCCTTTGAGCCTAGGTGGCAGTCCATAAAGAAAAACAGGCAATCGCTGGAATACCCAGGTGCCTCAATCCATCCAGATGTGTATTTAAGTTGCCACCTTAAGTAAACCATTAATTAACAATCTCACATCTGTCATGGATACACTCACCCAATCCACGTCTACTAGCATAGCATGGCATAATAGGCAAACGTAGAAGTAACTCCCAAAGGTTTGATAATAACAGGTAATATGTACTATCTCAACTACTTCCCAAACCCACAATTTAATTAGATCCTAATCATGCAATGTGTGAGGATTGATCTAATGCAATAAAACTGGGTAGAGGGAAAGCATGATCAAAGTGTTACTTGCCTTGCTGATGATCCGGGAAACCTAGCGATTCGAAGTAGCAAGCGGCGCACTCAGGGTACTCTATCGCAAACAAACAAGCATACAATAAGTACTCAACTAATGCATAGGTAAAACTCGAACAAAAGAACTAAGTAGAAAGTTCAACTTAAGAACTCCGGTTGGCAAAAAGAATCAAAACAAACGAAGCAACGAAAGACAAACGGCAAAAGAAACAGGCTTCATTTACTATTCTGAATCTAGGGAAATTTTTACAGTGGCAAAAACTTGTTTAAGTTGGTTAAACGGAAAGAGGGTTTTGAGACGAAACTCCAGGCGCTTGAATCGCCTGATTCCGATAAACGAGCGAAAAGTTATACTAAAACGAAAATCGGATCAGAAATCGCGATCAGAAAAATCGCGTATTTAATCCGAGAAAAAGAAAAACGACGAACGTTCGTTGAAACAAACGAACGGGCGAACGCTCGCTATTTAAATAAACCAGAAAAACCGATCTATTTAAAAAAACCGAAACTAAAAAAACGAGCAAAACCGTCAGAAAACCCAACGGTTTTTCGAGAAAAACCGGAGGCGAAAAAAAACTACCTCTGGCGACTCCGGCGAACGGCGGCGGCGGGTCAGGCGGGCGGCGACGCGGAGGCGGGGCGGCGGCGGCGCGGCGCGGCAGCGGCGGCGGCGAGGCGCGGCGGCGGCGGTGGGGGCCGGCTAGGATTAGGGTAAGGGCGGGGGGCGCGGCTGGGCTTCGGCCGGGGCCTCGGGGCGCTATAAAAAGGCCCAGCCAGGAGGAGTCCTGGCCGGTTACGGCCCAAGGTCGGTTCAGACTTTTTTTAAATAATTACGCTCGGGAAAAAGCAAACGAAATACTAAACAGACTCCAAAAATCCCAAAATAAATTTTCCCCGGCTTCTAAAATCAAGCCACACAGGATGAACATTTATTTGGGGCCTAAATGCAATTTTGAAAAACACGCATTTTTCATAAATTCAAATAAAATAGCAAATAAAACCAAAATAAATTCCTGTTTGATTTTTTTATTAAATCCTCAATATTTCTTTATTTTGGGAAAGTCATTTTATTCCCTCTCTCATATTTTTGTAATAGAAATAATTGAAGATAAAATAAATAAAATCAAATGATCCTATTTTCAAAATTTGAGACAACTCAAATATGAAAATAACGAAATCTCCAACTCTCTCCGAGGGTCCTTGAGTTGCATGAAATTTCTAGGATCAACCAAAATGCAATAAATAAGATATGCAATGATGATCTAGTGTATAACATTCCAAATTGAAAATTTGGGATGTTACACAAAGTATTACTTACATTTGTTCTCCTCGAGCTGCCTCTTGGTAAGGCCGAGCTCTTTCTCAGACAGCTCGAGGTTCTACTTCAGTGCGGCGACCTCCGCAGTCTGTGCGGCAGAGGTTAGCAGCGAAGCCTGCATACGCATACAGACATACTTATATTAGACTCCTGCAGATATTATTTGATCATGTATGCGGCTTTTCTTTGTGAACACCAAACAGAGCATCAGGGGCTACTATCTATGCGGTAATATTTTCCTATATTTTAAATACTTACCTCAAAGCCTGTTAGAAGGCTGGCACAGGCTTCAGTCAGTTCGCTCTTGGGGGACTGAACCTTCTTGATCACCGCACTCATAATAGTGTGGTGCTCTTCGTCGATGGAATCGCCGCGAAGCGCTCCCAGCAGGTTGTCTGGTGCCTCTGGATGGACAGAGGTCACCGGCACGGGCGGCTTTCCCCTCTTGCAAGGGTCCGCCTGCCAGAGTCCAGAACCACTGGAGGTTCCGGCGCGGTGTTCAGCTGAGGACTAAACTTGGAGCCCTTGGGAGTCTTGCTCCCTTCGCGCCTGGAGTCCGGAAGGTCGCCTTGAGGCGCCTCTAGGACTATCTCCCCCCGGCTCGGTGCCCCTTGAGACAATACCTCGACATTGTCCGTAGGGCGAGGAGAGGAGGCGGTTGGAAGTGACTCACTATTCATATCCGACAAGTCCAAGGAACCACCCGACGAGGATACGTCGATACGGGCTCGGGGCGGACTGCATGATCATATTCGGCATTAGGGAAAGCAGTGCAATAAAAGTATGCTATGAGTTACTCTAGTATCTGAATACTTACAACTTCGCCAGGGGCTTGTCCCTGAGTAACCACTCGTCTTCGCTGTCGGTGACGGTGGTGGAACAATGCGGAAGGAGAGTCCTTCCCTTCTTGGACCCTTCGCCCCCCCCCCCCCGGTTGGGGCGGCCTTCCTTTTCTTGTCTCCCCCGGCTAGAGGGGGAGAATCTTCATCTTCCTCCTCCTCGTTTTCATGGGAGGAGTGCGTCTCGGAGTTATCGGACGATGAGTCCGAAACCACCTGGCGCCGGGAACTCTTTCGGGTTCTCGTGGCCTTCTTCTTGATCTTCTTCTCCGGTACCTCATAAGGAGCCGGGGTCCGCATCTCCGTCAGGAGAGCGTCTGTAGGGTCTTTGGCCAGAGGGGCCGGGCAGTCAATCTGCTCCGATGTCTCCACCCAGTCCTGTCAAAGGCATGGGAGCTCAAGTCCCGCACATGGTTAAAATATGGAAAATAAATACCCTACGAGATGTACAGAACTTACCGGATTCGCAAGGCGCATCACGCTTAGCCCGCGGTCCTCAGTAAGGGGAGGGGGGACCTCGGCGCCCTTGAACAGCACCTTCCAGACGTCCTTATGCGTCGTGTCAAAGAACTCGCGTAGAGTCTGGTGTTGGGCTGGGTCGAACTCCCATAAGATGAAAGCCCGTTGTTGACACGGGAGGATCCAGCGGAAGAGCATGACCTGGACTATGTTGGCAAGCTTGAGTTTCTTGCCTATCATGTTCCGGATACACTTCTGGAGTCCGTCCAGCTCCACCGATGATCCCCAGGATAGGCCCTTCTCCTTCCAGGAAGTAAGCCGAGTGGGGATTCCGGATCGAAACTCGGGGGCCGCCACCCAGTTGGTGTCACGCGGCTCGATGCTGTAGAACCACCCCGATTGCCACCCCTTTATGGTCTCCACATAGGAGCTCTCGAGCCATGTAACGTTGGGCATTTTTCCCACCATGGCTCCACCGCATTCCGCTTGTTGGCCGCCTACTACCTTCGGTTTTACATTGAAGGTCTTCAGCCACAGGCCAAAGTGGGGCCGGTCGTGGAGGAAAGCCTCGCACATGACGATGAACGCTGAGATGTTGAGGATGAAATTCGGGGCTAGATCATGGAAGTCCAGCCCATAATAGAACATAAGGCCGCGGACGAATGGATGGAGGGGAAACCCTAGTCCGCGGACGAAGTGGGTGAGGAAAACCACCCTTTCGTAAGGTTTCGGGGTAGGGACGATCTGCCCCGCGGCTGGCAGCCGATGCGCGATATCCACGGCTAAGTATCTGGCCCCGCGTAGCTTTTTGATGTCTACCTCTGTGACAGAGGAGACCATCCACTTGCCTCCCGCTCCGGACATGTTTGGAGAGAGTTGAGGAGAAGGATGTGGACTTGGGCGCTGGAGCTCGAGTGCGCGAGAATGGATGAGCAAGGAGGAAGAAGGCATGGGAAGAAAAAGGTGAACCCTTATCCCTTTATAAGGGCGGACAAAAACTATGCGCCCCCACCAGCCTGGTAAAACTCGCTTATCCCCCAAGCGCCGTAATTGATGGAGCGGTTGGGTTACCCACGTCCGTATTGATGGGAATCCCATAATAAGGGGACACGATCTCTGCTTCGACAAGACGTGCCAAGGAAACCGCCTCGCGAAACACGCTGAGTTTGGTTGTGAAAGATGATTCGAATGGTGACCTGGCTATGGTGTGATGTCACACTGCGAAACACATCGGCAGATTAGATTTGTGGAAATATTATTCTCTCTACGGTTGTATGTGGAACTTGTTTTGCAGAGCCGGACATGATCCTCGTGTTCAAAATCTTCTATGAAGTATTCGGAGGAGGAACCCGCCTTGCAATGCCGAAGACAATCTACGTGCCAGACTTATCGTCATTGAAGCCTGGTTCAGGGGCTACTGAGGGAGTCCTGGATTAGGGGGTATCCGGACAGCCGGATTATATCCTTTGGCCGGACTGTTGGACTATGAAGATACAAGATTGAAGACTTCGTCCCGTGTCCGGATGGGACTCTCCTTGGCATGGAAGGCAAGCTTGGTAATACGGATATGTAGATCTCCTTCCTTGTAACTGACTCTGTGTAATCCTAGCCCCCTCCGGTGTCTATATAAACCAGAGGGTTTAGTCCGTAGGACCAAGAACAACAATCATACCATAGGCTAGCTTCTATGGTTTAGCCTCTTCGATCTCGTGGTAGATCAACTCTTGTACTACTCATATTATCAAGAACAATCAAGCAGGACGTAGAGTATTACCTCCATCAAGATGGCCCGAACCTGGGTAAACATCATGTCCCCGGCCTCCTGTTACCATCCGCCTTAGACGCATAGTTCGGGACCCCCTACCCGAGATCCGCCGGTTTTGACACCGACAGTGGCCATCATGCCGGCTCTAAGTCTCTCATGGCTAAGGCTTTTCGTCATGGATTCTATTGGCTGATGGCTCATGCTGATGCAGAGGATTTGGTTAGCAAGTGTGATGGTTGTTAGAAGTTTTCAAGAAGAGCTCATGTGCCGACTCAAGAATTGAGGATGATTCCAATTACTTGGCCTTTCGCAATCCGGGGGCTGGATATGGTTGGGCCTTTTAAGCGGTACAAGGACAAAAAGACTCATCTCTTGGTGGCAGTTGACAAGTTTATGAAGTAGGTTGAGGCAGAGCCGGTCAGCAAGTGTGATGTGGCAACGGAGGTTCAATTCATCAAAAAGGTGATTTTCCGTTTTGGCTACCCTCATAGCATCATAACTGATAATGGCACTAATCTGTCCAAGGGTGCTTTGAAAAAATTCTTTCAACGAGAACATATTTGTCTTGACGTCTCGTTAGTGGCCCACCCCTAGTCTAATGGTCAAGCTGAAAGAGCCAATCAAGAAATCTTGAGAGGCATAAAACCCGGCTTATGGTCCCTTTGCAGAGGACGCCGGGTTGTTGGGTGGAAGAGTTGCCTTCAGTGCTATGGAGTATCAATACTACCCCCAACAGATCAACAAATTACACGCCTTTCTTCATGGTTTATGGAGCAGAGGCAGTTCTTCCTAGTGACATCCGTCATGACTCGCCCTGTGTGGCGGCTTATGTTGAAGCTGATAATGAAAAAGCACGTCACGATGCTCTTGACCCCCTAGATGAGGAGCGTGACCTTCCAGCGGCTCATTCGGCGATTTACCAGCAAGATCTGCGTCGTTATCGTAGCCGCCGGGTCAAAACCCGGACCTTTCAAGAAGGTGACTTGGTGCTCCGGTTCATCCAGGATCAACCAGACATGCACAAGTTGTCCCCACCTTGGGAAGGGCCCTTTGTGGTCAGCAAAGATATGAACAAACGGGTCATACTACCTCATTAATATTCGAGAGCACAAGGACTCACCCAAGTCGGAGGAGGAGACCCGCCGGCCGAGGAACATTGCTCATCTTCGGCCTTATTACACCTGAGACACCGGCTCTTGTGATGTACATACTTCTACCAATGTATATATTACGATTAGTATAATAAAGCCGACATCCTTGATAATTCAGGGCCTCTGTCATTTCATTTCTGAGTATCTAATTCTTTATTGTCAATTCATAAGATCACATGGGGGCTTCCTCCTCATTAAGCATAGCTATGACTACCCTCTTGATCTGGCTTGCACGCCCTGTTACAAATGACATGGGGGCTTCTTGCTCACTGAGCATAGCTATGATTACCCTTTGATCCGGCTTATATGCCTTGTTGCAAATGACTTGGGGGCTTTTTGCCCAAGTTATAAGGTTACCAAAGACAACTTGCTGTAATGAGCAGTTCAAACATAGGTAACCCGCCTTGATGGCTTATTATAGGTCACTTGGGGGCTTCCTGTTCAATGAACATAGCTATATTTAGCCTTTTGATCGGCTTGGACGCCAGGTGTATTCACTAAAAATCCGGGTTATCCTGCCTTTGTATGTCTGCCACTCTGCCCAGGTAATCCTGGGATGACTCGCTGAACTCTTGACAGTCAATCTTATAGACCATGAATTATCAAAGTTAAAACAACGATTGGTCATGTGAGGCCCGACTTACAGGTTTGAATAATAGCACTTGATATTGAGGATTGGCAGCCTATGAAAGCCTTGTTTTTTCTGGTTTGTTATTTTATTTGAACATTTTTGGGTTCATCTTTTGTACCATATTGACATATGGTTTAAAATGATTCAGGCCATGTAGCCTGAATCTCTATGGCTCATATTTGTGCATATCTGAGGTTTTTGATAACCCAGCCTGGCTTTGGACAATAAGTTGCCCGTATCTTTCGATTGTGCACTTAGAGCGATGCACTCTAAGTCTTTGGATTGTTACCCTTGCTGCATATGGCGTGGTAAGCCGATAGTATGAACAAATTTCATAGGTATGTTATTTACTTGTTATATGAATATGTGAGGTTTTGATAACCCGCCCTGGTAATGGACTATACAGTCTCCGGCGGCTTTTATATGGGACATCATGACCCGCCCTAGGGTAAACCACTAGTGCACTTGTTATCTTCTTGTGTGCTGGGAATACGATAAGTATGACCTGTATGATTGGTAATATTGTGAGCAGAAATAGCAGATCTACCCATATCAAGATCGGCGGTTTAAATTGTTATAAAAATAAACATGCACGATTGCATGACAGATCATGGTTTTCATCTAGCCTATTGCAAGGCATTGAACGACCCAAAAGAATAAGTCTTTTGATGCACACAACATCCCATGTTGTGGATGATAAGCCGACCCTTGGATTAGTTGTCTTGGCCTTGGCATGTTGAAAACTCCGGGTTATCTTGCACTGTCTCTTCTTCTTCTTCACCCATTAGCTAGAAGTCAGATGCGGCCCAATTGATCCCAGTCAAAGCTTTGAAAACAGCTTCATCGTCTATAAGGGTTGACGGGTCAATGTCATGAGTGAAGGTGTGCTTACGTGTTGGCGGGATAAGGTCCACGACCTCATGAACCGGCGCCTTCACTTTGGCATTTTCAGCATCATAAACCGGACGATACTTGGATAGATCAGTTTTGTTAGCCAGTTTGCTTGCCCAAGGACGCATCTCCCTTACTATTTTGGTGAAGTCATCGGCGCTGAAGGGAGATCCATCTTCTTTTAAACTGGGACAGCTGGTGGATATGTCGTCCGGGTCAAGTTCTGCTTGCCATGCCTTTGCCAGGCTCAGGGCGGTGATGGCACCGGCTCTGGCGGTTGATCGCTTTAATTCCTCAACCCTTTGTGGTAGCACAGACAACTTCTCCAACACTTCCTTGATGAGGGAAGGTGGTTGCTTCTTATGGCAGGCAGCAGAAATAGCCCGTTGAGCACCAGTGTACAACTACTCCACAAGACTATATACAGCTTTCAGCCTTATGCGCATGTCTTCACCCAGCTTGGAGCTTCTTGAGACTACATCAGCAAAGGTATTGATAAACCAGCCAATGATTGTGATACGTTGATGATACAAGTTAAAATATTCTATTACTTACCGAAGATTACAACTTTCATGTTGTTGATTTGCTGCCTTAAGCCAAATAACTCATCAGTCACCGGTTTAAGAGCAGCATCAACATCTTCTGCTCTTTTAAACAAAGTTGTCTTCTCGGTCTCCCAGCCGGTTCTCTCAGCACTGAAGTCCTTTTTCAGCTTTTCAATGTCTTCCAAAGCAGTCTTCAGCTTTGATTTGTCCTTAGAAGTCTCAGATTGCTGGGTTTGAATGTTTTGCCACAGATCATTGACTTGGGATTCCTTCATATTTAGTTCAGCCTGCAACATGCAAAATATAGGCAGCATTATGATCACATTATTTGAAGTCCCAAGCACAATACAAGTATTTTACTTAGCACTTGGGGGATAATGTAAATTGCTCTTTTTGAAGACAAATCTATGACTACATCCGGCTCATGGGGGCTACATATTCGGATTTTATTCATAAATATGGTCATAAGTCCTGGCTTAGCCATACTGATTAAGCCGGCCCTTGGGGGCGACATGTGTGAAATTGAGCACTACTACTCAAAGTCCCGGTTTAACTTTCCATTTTAAGCCGACTGTCGGTGTCAAAACTGGCGGATCTCGGGTAGGGGGTCCCGAACTGTGCGTCTAAGGCAGATGGTAATAGGAGGCAGGGGACACGATGTTTTACCCAGGTGAAAGTTCTAGTGATCGACTAGAGGGGGGGTGAATAGGCGATTTTTATGAAAGTCTTCAAAACATGGAAGTTTCGAAGACAAACGATAGAAGTAAACCAATTACCATGCAGCGGAAGGTAGACTACACTAGGCAAACCATAGTCAAGTATTCAATGAAGTGAAGGCATAATGACTAATAGCAGCTACGCAGTAAGATCAGGTAGGAAGATATTGTGAAGCCAATCAGAACAAGTAGTCACTCAGTGAAGACAAAAGATAATGCAATCATACAATGACTTAACAAGAACCAACAGTAAGCAAAGGGAAGGGAAGGATGAAACTAGTGACTCATTGAAGACAATGATTTGTTGGACCAGTTCCAGTTGCTGTGACAACTATATGTCTGGTTAGGGAGGCTGAGATTCAACTCAGAAGACCTCGTCTTCACCTTATTCCCCTTGAGCTAAGGGCACCCAGTCCTCGCCCAACCACTCTGGTAAGTCTTCAAGGTAGACTTCCAAACCTTCACTGACTTCGTTCGCCGGCGATCCACAATGACCCTTGGATGCTCAGAACGCGACGCCTAACCGGCTGGAGGATTCACAGTCCTCAAGTGAAATAAGTCTTCAGATCACACAGACAGGAAGACTTAAGTGATGCCTAACACTCTTTGGCTCTGGGTGTTTAGGGCTTTATCCTCGCAAGGAATTCTCTCTCAAAGGCTTCGAGGTGGGTTGCTCTCAAACGACAAAAGCCATACTCTAACTCTGAGCAGCCAACCATTTATGGTTGTAGGGGGTGGGCTATTTATAGCCACTAGGCAACCCGACCTGATTTGTCCGAAATGACCCTGGGTCACTAAGGAACTGACACATGTTCCAACGGTCAGATTTTAAACACACACGTCAACTTTACTTGGGCTACAAGTAAAGCTGACTTATCCAACTCTGGACAAGATTTGCTCTCATAGTCTTCACTCGAAGACATAGGATTTTGGTTAAGCATTACTTCAGTCATTCTGACTAGTTCTCTTGGACCCCACTTAACAGTACGATGGTTCCTATGACTCAACAAAAGAAGAAAAAGAACGACGAAAGAACTAAGTCTTTGCGCTCCATAGTCTTCATGCGATGTCTTCTCTTGTCATAGTCTTCAATGTGAATGTCTTCACATACCGCCTTTGTCTTCAATGTCTTCTTACATTTTTAGGGGTCATCTCTGGTAGGAAAACTGAATCAATGAGGGACTTCTACCTGTGTCATCCAACAATTCTCACAAACACATTAGTCCCTCAACTAGGTTTGTCGTCAATACTCCAAAACCAACTAGGGGTGGCACTAGATGCACTTACAATCTCCCCCTTTTTGGTGATTGATGACAAACTAGTTGAAGTTTTCAACGGGGAATAAAATATGTGAAATTGTAAAGGATAGGTTAATGTCTTCATAAGTGGAAAAGGATCCCCCTGAAGATGTGCATATAAGTAATTTGCTTTTGGTATGCAAATGCACATGGCAGGTTGTACTTGTGGAGATCCTCTTCAACTTATGATGACAATTCATCATGCATGAAAAGTATGTGAAGATAATGACATGCATAACGAAAAATGGACGTCTGCAAAATGATCTAAGTGCGGAATTTATCGTCGCACACAACTCAAAGAACCAAATGTATCAAAACGCAAGAGTTGTAAACACTAGGCAAAATATAAAACCACCGCCCATATGGACCCGCTTGAAGACTATCAAACTCATATGCTTCTCCCCCTTTTGTCAGTAAGGACCAAAAAGGTTTGAAGACATAAAGCATCTACTTGTTCCCATGAGGAGTAGGTGAAGCAGCAGGGTCGTCAGTATTGATAGGCGGTGCAGACGAACTTGGGGCAGTGTCGATGCGTGCAGAAGTAGGGGGTGGTGAAGTAGCATCGTCTTCATCATCGATCACTTTGGCATTCACAGTTGCCGCGGAGGAAGAGAACTCAGAGTCTTCAAGAGACGGAGTTCGTTGCAGCACAGTCCTTCTTGGAGGTGTGGAGTCAAACTTGAAGCATTCAGAGAAGCCATCCTCTTGAAGATCATCCTCAGAGCACATAAGCGTCAGCCCTTTCCATGTACGCCGACAGGTTTCATGGGAAACAAAGGCATTCTTGGTGGCAAGATTGCGAATCCTGTTTACGTCCACCAAGAGGCTTTGCATTTGGCGCTTCAGCCAGTCATGATGCTTATCCTGTTTCTGATGAAGGGCAACCAGAAGCTCTCGGTCATTGAGAACACGAGATCGCTTCTTGGGCCGTTGGGCAATGGTGCTTTTAGTGGCTTCGGTGAGGGCACGATGAGGTGCATGTGTAGTACCAGCCAGAGGATAAACATGAGTGACTGCTTGAACTCCTTCAATGTTTTGAGAGAAGCTTTGATTCTCAGCATTTTGAAGACTAAGGGGCTCCTTGGCAGGCTCTGGATAGATGGCTTCAACTGACATATCGACGTCAGGCAGAAAGATCCGATGATTGCGAGCAGAGGGCTGATAGGTGATAGCTGAATGTAGTTTGATCAGCCACATAATCCATGGAGCGTAAAACTTCAAGCCAAAAATGTCAGATCCTGATGTAGCAAGCTGGCGAATGAAGAAATCTTGTGCATTGAAGCTTTTCCCATGAAGAATATGAAAGACCAAAGTCTTCATTGCGCCTTCTAGCTTGGCATGTGGAGAATGTCCTTTGATGGGCCAGAGAGTTCGCCTTATGATGTGATAGATAGTACGTGGCAGATACTCAAGGTCTTCAACAAAGAATTCCTTAGATATTCAGCATCTGGATGCAAAGGCTTCATCATGCTGAGCATCTGACTCATATTGGGCTCATGCTTGTGGAAGATGCTTTCCATAGCAGCACTGTGAAGCTGACAACCAGGTTCATACAGATCTCCTGGAGTGGGCAGGCCAATAAGCTCAATGATATCAAAGGCTTTGGCTTCATGATGAACATTGCATGTCATCCACTCAAGGACCCAAGTCTTCGGATCCCTGTTGTAGCCACGAATATGAAGAGTGGCATAGAATTGGAGCAGCAGTTCCTCATTCTAGTGCTCCTTATCAGTGACGAACTGCAGCAAGCCAGACTCTCTGAAACAATCCAGAGCTTCTTCCAAACAGGGCAGACCAGTTATGGCTTCAGTGTTAAGACGCATATGTGGGAAAATGCGACCTTGATTGTACAGAATGCATGAGTAATAACTTCGCTGCTGATAGCTCCAGAACCGATCAGAAGATATTCTTGCCTTTGAGTAGGGGTTCTTGGTGCTATTGAAGAAGGTGTTGTGTGCCTTGAAGCCATTGATATTGAAAGATCCGGATGCAGATGCAGTGCCTGGAAACCTGGGCAACCTTGGTATTGGCTTCTGAACCTGAGGCCTGTGCTTAACGTGATAGTCAAACTGAGGACCAGCAGCAGGCGGAGGAGTCAGAAAGGGCCATTTGACAGTGACAAGTTGTCCATAGTTGAATGCTTGCTCGATAGTGTGTGGCCTTGGTGGCGGAACAGGAGCAGTGGCATCAACAGAGGCTTCAGGAGCAGTTGCATCATTGGCTTCATTGGCTTCTGGCACATTGGTTGGTGTAGGCTCCACATTTGCTTCAGCCATGACTACGTCATTGGCTTCATTTGTGTTGGTGGTGGCAGCCTCAAGATTCTCAACCTCCACTTGATGAGCTGGAGGGTCGGGCACAGACACGTTCTCCTCGAGAACGGCTTCTTCAGTAATGGGGGGAGTAGGGACACGTTCTTCTTCTTGTTTGTCATCGGCTGATGTAGCCGGAATGTCTTCAGCAGCTTTAGCCTCAGACTCGGAGACATTCACAGTAGGAGTGGCATCTGGAAAAACTTGACGTGCGATAGATTGGTTAGGCACTTCTCCTTCTAGAACGCTCGAAAGAGGGACTTGAGGCCTTGGTCCTTTGCGAAGCCTGCGTAGCGCTGGCGACGCCTGTGGAGATGGAGTTGGTTGGGCCTCAAAGTCATCTTATTCTTGCACTGATGGGGTTGCTTGCGGTTGGGGAGAGCTTGGAGTGTCTTGTCTCTATGGGTGATCAGCCCACGATGCATCCTGAGCAGTTGGCGTCAGAGGACGACCAGTTGGTGCTCGATCTGAGGAAGGACTTCATCATCTTCAACATTGTCATGGTGACCAATGTCTTCAGTAGCGGTGGGGTCAACTGCTGGAATGTCTTTAGCATCAGGAGCCTCTATGGAAGCAGGCTCATGAACAATCAGTTGGCGCTCGTGGTGTTCAGATGCAGGGCGAACCATTGAGATAGGTTCAACAACTAAGGGCTCTGTGGGAGCAGCCCGATCCTTCTTGGTTTTGTGCTTCTTCTTAGAGGGAGCGACATCAGAAGCTTCAGGATTTTTCCTTTTTCTGGCTTCAGCCTCGGCAGTCCTCGTCTTCTTCAGTTCTGAAGCAGTTGACCTGACCTTTTGCTTCGAGCCAGTAATGCTGCTTGGGAAGACTATGCGAGGTTCTTCCTGCCTTGAAGGTGCAGATTGGTCAGTTGAGGGCTTCTTCTTCTTTACAGCCATTCTTGGGTCGATGCCAGGACGACTAAGAGCCTTGCGCTTCTCAGCCTCATTGTAGGCTTGCACACACTTGTCAGCCAGGCTCTTCATGCGTTCACGAGAACCTTGAGCTTCTTCACGCTTCTTGAGAAAGGCTTCCTTGAGCTCGTGCAGCATGATCTTGAAGTTTTTGACATCTTGCACGCTGAGCTTGGCCATGTGCTTCTTGAACTGAGCTTTCTCATAGTCGATCTTTTGCTTCAGTTCAACGATGCGCTGAGCTAGAGCTAGCTCGGAAGCAATGGCACCAGTGAAGGCGACACTGAGGCCAATTGGAAGTTGCAGGTCTTCAAAGCCGAGGTTGGGTGTGTCACACCACTCATCGATGAAGTTATGGATGATTGCCACATCAAAGAGAGGCAAATCATTGAAGATCTCTGCTTCTTCCTTGCTCTTGATCAGTTGCTCAAGAGCGTCATCTGCAAGATCTTCATCGCTGGACAGATCAATGGTGTCATTGCGCAGAATAGCAGCAGCAGTCAGTGCCTGATCAGTATTCTTTCTCATCTCAGTCTTCTTGGAGATATGTGATAGATCTTCAGACTGCACACTGTCTTCAGGAGGTGCAGTAGCCAGTGGATTAACATGTAATACCTTTGGTGCAGGACAGGCTTTGAAGCTTTAGGCTTCTTCAGTTTCTTTGGCTTCGGCGGTGCAGGCGCTTCATCAGATTCAGCATCATCTGCAGGCTCATCCACGGCTATCCCTTGAACCATGATATGAGTGATGAGACCTTCCAGGTTGTAGAAGGGCCCAACAAGATTGGGTTCAGCTTCGCGGGTGCCATCGGCACGGGGAGCAGAAGGACCAGGGTTGAAGTCTAGTCCCAATGACTTCTTGTTCTGCTTAGCCGAATTCTTAGCAAACTAGAAGTTGCGCTTGAACAGATTGTCGTCACGACACCATAGCAATGACGATGGGTCAGCATCTGCAGGTTGTGGTCCACGGACCATGCAGGGATAGAAGCCTTGTTCAATGGCTTCATCTCTGGACCTGGGTTGATGATTTCTGTATAGGATGTCTCCCCATGGTCGCTTGATGGCATTCTTCTCTGCATATTCCTGGGTCACAAACCTGTACTTGAACCATTGCTCAGCCCAGTACCTTCGAATCCATTGGATTCGTGTCTTGCGCTGATTGTAATCCTCTTCTATGTCTGTCTTGTATAGCTCTGAGAGGTCATCAGGCAGATCTCTTGACATTCCCCCTCGACGCTGTCGGCCACCCTTCCTTGTTGATTTTTATGTATCCATGAGCTTCAAACTGAATGGTTTCAACATGTTCAAAGGTTTCAAAGGCTTCCGCTTGCTGGTCAAACAGGAACTGGCTTCGGAAGAATTTATATGATGCTGTAAGAATTCTGCAAATGAATGCAGACTATGAGAACCAAGGGATTCTCCCACGGACATGTACCTGTGACAGCATTAAGGTGCGAAGGAAGGGGAAGAGGTCATATGCATTCTCAGAAGATTTTGAAGATAAATCAGTTTAGAAGACATTGACCTCATAGTGCGAAGACATTCACTCATAGATAGAGAGTTGGTTCCAGATTTGTACGAATCCACGAATAAGTACAAGTGAGGAATCTAACTACTTTGTGAAGCATAAGTGAACATACTAGGCATATTATGAGATGCAGTGTGAAATAGATCAAACTTGTGTGAACAGAAACTGCTTGTGGTAGAAAGTGATGGATCTATAGAATGAAAGGGGACGAAAAAAAGAAGTTTTATTTACCACACGAAGAACTGCTAGACGGAGTGGGAGAGGAGACCGAGCAGATCGATCGTCCGTGCCCTAACTTGGCGATGGAGGACTCCTACGGCGACGGTGGAGAAGACGATGTCCGCGGCCGGCGTGAAGATAGCGTCGGTGAGGTCGCGGCAACTAAGCGCTTCGTCGCCGGCATCGTCGAGGGAGAGCGGTGGCGCTAGGGTTTGTGCGAGAGTGGAAGAAAGGATAACGATTGTGGTGAGGCGTGTATTTATAGAGACAGGGACGGCACAGTGTTATTACACAGGTGCCCTTGGCGATTCACATTTGAAGGACATGTGGCCATCATGCAACATATCGGAGGTTGTTCCACGTTCCCATGCACGCCTGGATTGTCGGGTGGTCGTTCCCACTTCTCCGGGTTTCAGGTGAAGGAATTAGCATTGAAAATGGACTTAATGTTTATCTCTGTATCTTCTGCTGACAAGGACGCAGAGAAGATATTCGACAGTTTCAATAGAATGCATATGATTTGGAGAGATAGAGTTTGAGATATAAAGCATAGAGAGGTTAGGGTCCGATCACATTCACTTAGTTCAAAAGATTCAACAAGAAAACATAGCTATAAGTGAATGCTATAGAGGACAGAACACTAGTATATATATATAATCAACATAGTGAAGATAATCATGAGGACAGGTTGAGATTGAAGCCAAACCAAATGTGAAGATATACCAAACGTAACGCCATGAGTGAAACACTTCAAACAAAAAAATTTGGTGGTGGCGTTACCCACCGTATAGGAAGTATTAGACCCAGACACAGTGCACAATTATCGTGGCGCTCCGAAGTCAAATTCCACATTAATGTATTCACACTTAGAATGTAAGTCTTCATTGATTGAAGATATACTTTACTTCGTGTGTTGCACATCTAAGTCATCAATATGCATAAGTGTTAGGATGTGTGCCTGATCACAGGACATTTCAGGATTCCAAGATATTTAGCTCACACCGTAACTTGCAAAACCTCTTCTCATCCAAGGGCTTGGTGAAGATATCTGCCAATTGCTCTTCAGTGTTGACGTGTATGACATCAATATCTTCCTTCACAACATGATCTCTGAGAAAGTGATGACGAATTTCAATGTGCTTTGTCTTTGAGTGCTGAACTGGGTTGTTGGCAATCTTGATGGCGCTTTCGTTGTCGCAGTAGAGTGGCACTTGCTTCAGATGAATGCCATAATCTTTGAGTGTTTGCTTCATCCATAGAAGCTGAGCACAGCAAGATCCAGCAGCAATGTATTCAGATGCAGCAGTGGAGAGAGATACACAGTTCTGCTTCTTTGAAGACCAACATACAAGTGATCATCCCAGAAAATGACATGTGCCTGATGTAGACTTGCGATCCACCTTGTCACCAGCATAATCAGCATCTGAGAATCCAACCAGATCAAACTCTGAGCCCTTTGGATACCATAATCCTAGTGTTGGGGTGTGAGCCAAATATCAAAAAATTCGCTTCACAGCTAAGTGATGCGATTCCTTTGGTGCCGCTTGGAATCGAGCACACATGCAAACACTAAGCATAATATCTGGCCTAGATGCACATAGATACAGTAAAGAACTAATCATGGAGCGGTATACCTTTTGATCGAACTCTTTACCATTGTCGCTGGGACCCAGATGATGTTTGGCTGGCATTGGAGTCGTGAAGCCTTTGCAGTCTTGCATCCCAAATTTCTTCAGGCAATCTTTGAGGTACTTCTCTTGAGATATGAAGATGCCATTGTGTTGCTGACGTATTTGAAGACCAAGGAAGAACTTCAGCTCACCCATCATGGACATCTAATATTGCTCTTGCATCATATATCCAAACTCGTCTGTGTATTTCTGATTGGTGCAGCTGAAGATATTGTCATCCACATATATTTGGCACACAAACAGTTCACCATCATATGTCTTCGTGAAGAGAGTGGGGTCGAGGGAACCAGGTTTGAAGCTTTGCTCTTCAGGAAGTATTTGAGTGTGTCATACCAAGCCCGAGGGGCTTGTTTGAGGCCATACAGCGCCTTGTTTAGCTTGTACACCATGTCAGGATGTTTTGGATCTTCAAAGCCAGGCGGTTGTACAACATACACTTCTTCGTCAATCTTGCCATTGAGAAAAGCGCTCTTCACATCCATTTGATACAGAAGAATGTTATGATGATTTGCATAGGCCACCAGTATGCGTATGGCTTCAAGTCTAGCCACAGGAGCAAATGTTTCATCGAAGTCAATCCCTTCAACTTGAGTGTACCCTTGAGCAACGAGACGAGCTTTGTTTCTGACAACTTGACCATGCTCATCTTGCTTGTTGCGATATATCCATTTGGTGCCTATTATATTGTGCTTGCGAGGATCAGGACGCTTAACCAGTTCCCATACATTATTCAGCTCAAACTGTTGAAGCTCTTCTTGCATAGCTTGAATCCATTCAGGTTCCAAGAAGGCTTCTTCAACTTTCTTGGGTTCAGATATTGAGACAAATGCGAAGTGCCCATAGAAATTTGCTAGCTGTGTTGCCCTTGAACGAGTAAGTGGACCTGGTGCATTGATGCTATCAATTATTCTCTCAATCTGTACTTCATTTGTGACACGAGGATGTACAGGACGAAGATTTTGCTCTTGTTGATCATTGTCATTGTTAGAAGGATTGTCTTCAGGCTGAGCATTGTCTTCATGTTGATCAGGTGCGGAGATGATAAGTTCCTCTTCAGGCTGAGCTTCAGAAGGTATGATTTCTCCAGTTCCCATAAGTTTGATTGATTCACTGGATGGAACTTCATCTAGCACATTTGTAGGTGCTCTCTTTGTGAGCCGTTAGTCTCATCGAACCACACATCCACTGTTTCAACCACTTTATACTGAAAGAGGTTGAAGACTCTGTAGGAGTGCGAATCCTTTCCATATCCAAGCATAAAACCTTCATGTGCTTTTGGTGCAAATTTTGAAGTGTGATGTGGATCCTTGATCCAGCACCTGGCACCAAATACTCTGAAGTAACTGACATTTGGCTTCTTGCCAGTAAGGAGCTCATAGGATGTCTTGTTGAGAAGCTTGTGAAGATAAACACGGTTGATGATATGGCATGCAGTATCAATGGCTTCAGGCTAGAACTTTCTTGGAGTATTGTATTCATCAAGCATCGTCCGGGCCATCTCAATAAGTGTTTTCTTCTTGCGTTCCATGACGCCATTCTACTGTGGTGTGTACGGAGCTGAGAATTCATGTGTAATGCCCAAAGTATCAAGATAAGTGTCTAGACCAGTGTTCTTGAATTCAGTGCCATTATCACTTCTGATGTGCTTGATCTTGATGCCATAGTTGTTCATGGCTCGATTGGCGAAGCGTCTGAGGACATCCTACACTTCAGTCTTGTAGAGGATTATATGCACCCAAGTATATCTTGAATAATCATCAACAATGACAAAGCCATAGAGACAAGCAGTAGTAGTAAGAGTTGAGTAATGAGTGGGACCGAAAAGATCCATGTGGAGCAATTCGAAGGGTTGAGTCATTGTCATGATTGTCTTCGAGGGATGCTTGGCCCTCGTCATCTTTCCTGCTTCACAGGCACCGTATAAGTGATCCTTCTTGAACTTGACACCCTCGATGCCTATGACATGCTTCTTCCTTGCAAGGGTGTGGAGGTTCCTCATGCCAGCATGCCCTAGCCTCCGATGCTAGAGCCAGCATTCAGAAGCTTTTGCTAGAAGACATAAGGCAAGTTGTGGTCTTGCTGAGAAATCTACCATGTACAAATCATCTTTCTGATACCCTTCAAACACTAGAGACTTGTCAGATTACATTAGTACAAGGCAACGATATTTTCCAAACATCACAATCATGTTTAAATCGCAAAGCATTGAAACAGACATTAAGTTGATACCAAGGGATTCAACAAGCATGACTTTGTCCATGTGTTGATCCTTTGAGATTGCAACTCTACCTAGACCCAATACCTTGCTTTTACCAGTGTCAGCAAATGTGATGTGACTTTTGTCAGATGGACGTAGTGTTGAGTCCATACGAAGGCTTCGCTTGCCAGTCATGTGATTGGTACACCCACTATCAATAATCCATTCTGAAGCAGCTGGTGTCGTACCCTACAGTGTAGTTAGGAGGATAGGCTTCACGAAGAGAATTGTGAAGCAAAAACATTTGACGAACCAGTGGATTATGAAAGCTTAGATCGAGATTTGGACTGATAGGGCAAGTAGCAAGCGATTCAGGAACAAAGTACATAATAAGACCATTTGGGCATTTGATCTTGCGCCCTACAAGATGTTTAAGGTCTCCAGCAGTAGCGTCAGATGATTCTGGTTTTCGGATGGAGACCTTTCCCTGCAAAAGAGAGTTAAGCTTTCTTAGCCACCCACATCTTCAAGGGTGGCTTTGAAGCAATGAGTCTAAGTGCAGCATCTAAGAACTTTGGCTTTGGAGCCCTAGCAAAAAGTCTTGTAGGTGGACAATAGTACTCATACGAATAAGTAGAATAGTTCTTGGTCTTATGACCATGGCGGTTTGATGAAACGCGCTCATATTCACAGGCCTGAGTACGGTTTCCCTGCAAAACATTTGCGTTAGTGCGACTCAGGTGAGTCCTCTGTCTGTATGAAGCCTTTGGACCGTATGAAGCCTGTGGTCTGTGGTTTGTCTTCTTCACCTGTGGTGTCATGATGACATCATAGGAAGATTCTCCAAACACCTTTTCGGCACCCAGACCTTCTTCATTGGCGGTCCATTCCTGCAGTT
Organism: Triticum aestivum; assembly: GCF_018294505.1. Taxonomy (NCBI): domain Eukaryota; kingdom Viridiplantae; phylum Streptophyta; class Magnoliopsida; order Poales; family Poaceae; genus Triticum; species Triticum aestivum. Next base: position 368,869,293 of record NC_057800.1, on the reverse strand, counting down.
AGTTCCAATATACCTGGCAAACACTTCACCATTCTGATTCTTAAACAGTTTATAGTTTGCATCAAAGGATTCATCGATAACAATGGGATTAGCACAAGTGAAGCCATATAGAGTGGATGGATCCGCTGAAGGTTCCTTTGCAGCAACCCATGTGTTTTTGGGGTACTGCTCAGGTTTCCAGTAAGAGCTATCAGCATTCATTTTCCTTTCGAACCGAACACCCTCTTTCCTAGGGTTTCGGTTCAGGATGTGCCTTTTGAGGACATCACATAGTGTCTGATGCCCTTTGAGACTTTTGTACATCCCTGTTTCAAGCAATGTCTTCAACCTAGCATTCTCATCAGCAATAGCAGTGGTATCCTCAACAGAGGGGTTAGTTACCACATCAACAGTTGAAGATATTGCAACAGTAGCAGTAGTAGAACACTTAGCAACAGAAGTAGCGTTGTCACGCTCGATGCATTTAAGACATGGTGGTTCAAATCCTTCCTGGGTGGAACTGATCTGTTCAGCGCGAAGTGACTCGTTTTCCTTTTGAAGATCTTCATGAGCCGCTCTCAATTTCTCAAGATCTTGCTTCCTTTGAAGATAATCATAGGAAAGCTTTTCATGAGTTGTTGAGAGCGCTTCATGACGACTTTCAAGTTCCTCATACTTAACGTGAAGATTTTGTATGTCTTCAATTAAGGACTGAGATCGAGTCATTTCAGCGTCTAACAGATCATCGCTTTTGTCTAACAGTTTTCGAATATGTTCCATAGCTTTCTGTCGTTCAGTTGCAATTTTAGCAAGTGTTTTGTAGCTGGGTTTTGAACCACAATCAGAGTCATCTTCACTAGATGTTTGATAGTAACTAGTGCGTGTGTTTACCTTGGCACCGCGTGCCATGAAGCAGTAGGTAGGAGCGGAGTAGTCCTTGTCATTTGCATCGGTGTCGGTGATGAAGTCATTGTCATCAGTGTTGAAGATGGACTTGGCAACGTATGCTGTAGCCAGACTTGCAACGCTAGAATCAGACTCCTCCTCAGACTCCACCTCTGCCTCCTCAGAAGCGGACTCCTCCTTTGAATCCATTTCCTTGCCAGCAAACACATGTGCCTTGCCAGATGAGCTCTTCTTGTGTGATGAAGACTTTGAGAAAGACTTGGAAGAAGACTTTGAGTATTTCTTCTTCTTCTTGTCGTCAGAGTCATATTCCTTGCTCTTCTTCTTCTTGTTGTTCTCATTGTCCCACTGCGGACACTCAGAAATGTAGTGGCTAGGTTTCTTGCACTTGTGGCATGTTCTCTTCTTGTAGTCATGAGGAGAAGCTTCATCATTCCTTGAGCTTGACCGTGAAGACTTTCTGAAGCCTTTCTTCTTGGTGAATTTTTGGAACTTCTTCACAAGCATAGCAAGCTCCTTTCCAATGTCTTCAGGATCATCAGAACTGCTGTCAGATTCTTCTTCATGAGGAGACAGCTTTTGCCTTCAAGGCACGAGTTCTCCCATAGTTGGGACTGTAGATGTCTCTTTTCTCAAAAAGCTGAAACTCATGTGTGTTGAGCCTCTCAAGTATGTCAGACGGATCGAGTGTCTTGAAATCAAGACATTCTTGAATCATCAGGGCTAGGGTGTCAAACAAGTTGTCAAGTGATCTCAGGAGTGTCTTGACGACTTCATGCTTGGTGATCTCGGTGGCGCCGAGAGCTTGAAGCTCATTTGTGATGTCAGTGAGTCGATCAAACGTAAGCTGGACGTTCTCATTGTCATTTCTCTTGAAGCGGTTGAAGAGGTTGCAAAGGACACTGATTCTCTGATCTCTCTGGGTTGAGACGCCTTCATTGACCTTGGAGAGCCAGTCCCAGACAAGCTTAGATGTTTCCAAAGCACTCACGCGGCCATACTGTCCTTTGGTCAGATGAACACAGATGATGTTCTTGGCAGTGGAGTCCAGTTGAACAAACTTCTTGACATCAGCAGCGGTGACACCTTCACCAGCCTTGGGAACGCCGTTCTTGACGACATACCATAGGTCGACATCAATGGCTTCAAGATGCATGCGCATCTTATTCTTCCAGTAGGGATATTCAGTTCCATCAAAGATGGGGCAAGCAGCGGAGACTTTAATTATCCCTGCAGTCGACATAGCTAAAACTCCAGGTGGTTAAACCGGATCACACAGAACAAGGGAGTACCTTGCTCTGATACCAATTGAAAGTGCTAGTGATCGACTAGAGGGGGGGGTGAATAGGCGTTTTTTATGGCAGTCTTCAAAACATGGAAGTTTCGAAGACAAACGATAGAAATAAACCTATTACCATGAAGCGGAAGGTAGACTACACTAGGCAAACCATAGTCAAGTATTCAATGAAGTGAAAGCATAATGACTAATAGCAGCTAGCCAGTAAGGTCAGGTAGGAAGATATTGTGAAGCCAATCAGAACAAGTAGTCACTCAGTGAAGACAAAATAATGCAATCATACAATGACTTCACAAGAACCAACAGTAAGCAAAGGGAAGGGAAGGATGAAACTAGTGACTCATTGAAGACAATGATTTGTTGGACCAGTTACGGTTGCTGTGACAACTGTACGTCTGGTTAGGGAGGCTGAGATTCAACTCAGAAGACCTCGTCTTCACCTTATTCCCCTTGAGCTAAGGACACCCAGTCCTCGCCCAATCACTCTGGTAAGTCTTCAAGGTAGACTTCCAAACCTTCACAGACTTCGTTCACCGGCGATCCACAATGACTCTTGGATGCTCAGAACGCGACGCCTAACCGGCTGGAGGATTCACAGTCCTCAATTGTAATAAGTCTTCAGATCACACAGACAGGAAGACTTAAGTGATGCCTAACACTCTTTGGCTTTGGGTGTTTAGGGCTTTATCCCCGCAAGGAATTCTCTCTCAAAGGCTTTGAGGTGGGTTGCTCTCAAACGACAAAAGTCGTACTCTAACTCTGAGCAGCCAACCGTTTATGGTTGTAGGGGGTGGGCTATTTATAGCCACTAGGAAACCCGACCTGATTTGTCCGAAATGACCCTGGGTCACTAAGGAACTGACACATGTTCCAACGGTCAGATTTTAAACACACACGACAACTTTACTTGGGCTACAAGCAAAGCTGACTTATCCAACTCTGGACAAGATTTGCTCTCATAGTCTTCACTCAAAGACATAGGATTTTGGTTAAGCATCACTTCAGTCATTCTGACTGGTTCTCTTGGACCCCACTTAACAGTACGGTGGTTCCTATGACTCAACAAAGAAGAAAAAGAACGACGAAAGAACTAAGTCTTCGCGCTCCATAGTCTTCATGCGATGTCTTCTCTTGTCATAGTCTTCAATGTGAATGTCTTCACATACCGCCTTTGTCTTCAATGTCTTCTTACATTTTTAGGGGTCATCTCTGGTAGGAAAACCGAATCAATGAGGGACTTCTATCTGTGTTATCCTGCAATTCTCACAAACACATTAGTCCCTCAACTAGGTTTGTCGTCAATACTCCAAAACCAACTAGGGTTGGCACTAGATGCACTTACACCAGGTTCGAGCCCTCTTGATGGAGGTAAAACCCTATGTCCTACTTGATTTATTCTTGATGATATGGGTATTACAAGAGTTGATCTACCACGAGATCGGAGAGGCTAAACCCTAGAAGCTAGCCTATGGTATGATTGTATGTTGTCCTACGGACTAAAACCCTCCGGTTTATATAGACACCGGAAAGGGCTAGGGTTACACAAGGTCGGTTACAAAGGAGGAGATACACATATCCGTATTGCCTAGCTTGCCTTCCATGCCAAGTAGAGTCCCATCCAGACACGAGACGAAGTCTTCAATCTTGTATCTTCATAGTCCAATAGTCCGGCCAAGGGATATAGTCTGACTGTCCGGAGACCGCCTAATCCAGGACTCACTCAGTAGCCCCTGAACCAGGCTTGAATGACGATGAGTACGGTGCGCAGTGTTGTCTTCGGCATTGCAAGGCGGGTTCCTCCTCCGAATACACCACGGAAGAATTTGAATACAAGGATAGTGTCCGACCCTGCAAAATAAGTTCCACATACCACTGTAGAGAGAATAATATTTCCACAAATCCAATTTGCTGACTTGTTTTAGCAACACGACATTATGCCATGGCCCGGCGATTATTCGAACCATTTCCTTTAACTAGCCCCGCACATAACGCGAGGCAGTTTTTTGACACGTCTTGTCAAAGCAGAGATCGTGTCCCCTTATCACGGGATTCTCATCAATACGGGCGTGGGTAACCCAACCGCGCCATCGATTACGGCGCTTGGTGGGTAAGCGAGTTTTACCAGGCTAGTGGGGGCGCATGGTTTCGGCCGCCCTTATAAAGGGATAAGGTTTAACCTTTCTCTACCCACGCCTTCTTCCTCCTTGCTCATCCGTTCCTGCGCACTCGAGCTCCAACGCCCAAGTCCACATCCTTCCCCTTAATCTTCTCAAAACATGTCCGGAGCGGGGGGGAAAATGGATGGCTTCCTCCGTTACAGAGGGGCACATCAAAAAGTTGTGCGGCGCCGGATACTTAGCCGCAAATATCGCGCATCGGCTGCCTGCTGTGGGGCAGATCGTCCCTACCCCGAAACCTCATGAGAGGGTAGTTTTCCTCCACCACTTCCTCCGCGGACTGGGGTTTCCCCTTCATCCATTCGTCCATGGTCTCATGTTCTACTACGGGCTGGACTTCCATGATCTAGCCCCGAACTTCATCCTCAACATTTCGGCGTTCATCGTCGTCTGTGAGGCTTTCCTCCGCATCCGCCCCCACTTCGGTCTGTGGCTGAAGACCTTCAATATCAAGCTGAAGGTGGTGGGCGGCCAACAAGCGGAGTGCGGCGGAGCCATGGTGGGCAAGATGCCTAATGTTATATGGCTTGAGGGCTCCTTCGTGGAGACCATAAAGGGGTGGCAATCGGCCTGGTTCTATATCACCGAGCCGCGCAACACCAACTGGGCGGCGGCCCCCAAGTTTCGATCTGGATTCCCTACGCGGCTCACTTCCTGGAAAGAGAAGGGCCTGTCCCGGGGTTCATCGGTGGAGCTGGACGGACTCCAGAAATGTATCCGGAACATGGCAAGTAAGAAACTTAAGCTTGTCAACATAGTCCAAGTCATGCTCTTCCGCTGGATCCTCCCGTGCCAACAACGGGATTTCAATTTATGGGAGTTTGACCCGGCCCAACACCAAACTCTGAGTAAGCTCTTCGACATGACGCACAAGGACGTCTGGAGGGTGCTGTTCAAGGGCGCCGAGGTCCCTCCCTCTCTCTCCGAGGACTGCGGGCTATGCGCGAAGCGCCCTGCGAATCCGGTAAGTTTATACATCCGGTAGGATATTTTATTTCCCCTAGCTTAATCATGTGCGGGGTCTGATCTCCATGCCTTTGACAGGACTGGGTGGAGACGTCAGGGCAGATTAACTGTCCGGCCCCTCTGCCCGAAGACACTGCGGATGCTCTCCTGACAGAGATGCTGACCCCGGCTCCTTACAAGGTGCCAGAGAAGACCAAGAAGGCCAAGGGAACCCGAAAGAGTGGCTGCTCAGGGCCAAGCCCCTGGCGAAGTCGTAAGTATCCGGATGCCAGAGTAGTTCATAGCATACCTTTGTCGCACCGCTTCTCCTAACGCTGAATTATGATTATGCAGACCGCCACGAGCCCGCATCGATGTATCGTCGGACGGCTCCCAGGGCTCGTCGGATATCGATAGCGATCCCCTTCCGACTGCCACCTCCCCTTGCCCTGCAGACAACGCCGAGGTATTGTCTCAAGAGGCACCGGGTCGTGGGGAGACAGTCCCAGAGGCGCCTCAAGGCGACCTTCCAGACTCAGGGAGCAGAGGGAGCAAGGCTCCCGAGGGCTCTGAGTTCGGCCCCCAGCCGAACACCGCGCCGGAACCTCCAATGGTTCCGGACTCAGGCAGGCGGCCTCCTTCCAAGAGGGGCAAGACGCCTGTGCTGGTGACCTCTGTCCATTCAGAGGCACCGGATAATCTGCTGGGAGCGGTTTGCAACGCTTCCATCGACGAAGAGCACCGCACTATTATGAGTGCGGTGGTCCAGAAGGTTCAGGCTGCCAAGAGCGGACTGACTGAAGCCTGTGCCAGCCTTCTAACAGGCTTTGAGGTAAGTGTTTAAAATATAGGAAAAATATTACCGCATAGACAGTAGCCCATGATGCTCTGTTCGGTGTTCAAAAAGAAAAGCCGAACAGAGGATCAAACAATATCACAGGAGTCTAATATAAGTATGTCAATATGCGTATACAGGCTTCACTGCTGGCATCTGCCGCACTGACTGCGGAGGTCGCCGCACTGAAGCAGGACCTTAAAGGGTCCAAGGACGAGCTCGGTCTTGCCAAGAGGCAGCTCGAGGAGAACAAAGGTAAGTAGTACCTAGTCTATGGATAAAAAGAATGCGATTGCAAAATGACAGGATCATTGTAAATTTGCCAGGGGCCACGACCGAGGTGGCGACCCTGAAGCAAGCGCTATCCGAGGCCGAAAACAAAGCGGCTAAGGAGCGCACCGAGCGGCAGAGGCATGAGGCTCGGGTGGGCGAGGTGCAGAAAGAGCTCCATGCTCTCGTGACGAAGCACGAGGCGTTGGAGCTTGACTTGAAGACGCGAGAGTCTGAGCTTGCCGCGGCCTTCGAGAGCGCAAAGAGTGCCAAGGCCGAAGCCCAAAAGGCCCTCCAGGAGATTGACGCGATGAAGAAAATAGCGGCGGGTAAGGCATTCTATATGCAAAGCAAGCATGTGAAAGTAAATTACCTATTACTTACCCGAATCCGGAGGTCTCCAGGTGTAACGCCCTCGATGCGGCTATATCTCCTACGTGTCGAAGCACGACTTAGAGGCATAACCGCATTGAAAGCAATGTCGCAAGTGAAGTAATCTTCACACAACCCATGTAATACATAAAGGGAAAGAGAAACATAGTTGTCTTACAGTCGCCACTTCACACAATACATGAATAAAGCATTACATCATCCAGATACAAACAAGGTCCGACTACGGAACCAAAATAAAAGAAGACTACCCCAAAAGCTACACAGATGCCCGATCGTCCCGACTGGGCTCCACTATTGATCAACTGGAAATGGAACAACACAAAGGACAAGATCTTCATCGAGCTCATCCTTGAACTTGGTAGCGTCATCTGCACGGTTACATCGGCACCTGCAAACTGGTTTTGGAAGTAATTGTGAGCCACAGGGACTCAGCAATCTCACACCCTCGCGATCAAGACTATTTAAGCTTATAGGAAGGATAAAAGGTATGATGTGGAGCTGCAACAAGCGACTAGCATATATGGTGGCTAACACACGCAAATGAGAGTGAGAAGAGAAGGCAAAGCACGACCGATAAAAGTATGATCAAGCAGTGATCCTAGAACAACCTACGTCAAGCATAACTCCAACACCGTGTTCACTTCCCGGACTCCGCCGGAAAGAGACCATCACGGTTACACACGCGGTTGATGTATTTTAATTAAGGTCAACTTCAGGTTTTCTACAACCGGACATTAACAAATTCCCATCTGCCCATAACCGCGGGCACGGCTTTCAAAAGTTCAAATCCCTGCAGGGGTGTCCCAACTTAGCCCATCACAAGCTCTCAGGGTCAACGAAGGATATTCCTTCTCCCAAGACATTCCGATCAGACTCGGCATCCAGGTTACAAGACATTTCGACAATGGTAAAACAAGTCCAGCAACACCGCCCGAATGTGCCGACAAATCCCGATAGGAGCTGCACATATCTCGTTCTCAGGGCACACTCAGATGAGCTCTCCATACAACTAAAACCAAACCTCGAGTTTCCCCGAGGGGGCGCTGCACAGGGCTCTAGTTTGGACCAACACTCAGAGGAGCACTGGCCCGGGGGGGGGGTAAAATAATGAAGACCCTCAGGAGCGCGACTCCCAAGGGAAAAGAAAAGGCTAGGTGGCGAATGGTAAAACCAATGTTGGGCATTGCTGGAGGAGTTTTATTCAAGGCAAACTGTCAAGGGGTTCCCATTATAACCCAACCGTGTAAGGAATGCAAAATCCGGGAACATAACACCAATATGATGGAAACTAGGGCGGCAAGAGTGGAACAAAACACCAGGCTTAAGGCCGAGCCTTCCACCCTTTACCAAGTATATAGATTCATTAATTAAATAAGAGATATTGTGATATCCCAACAAGTAAACATGTTCCAACAAGGAACAAACTTCAATCTTCACCTGCAACTAACAACGCTATAAGAGGGGCTGAGCAAAGCGGTAACATAGCCAAACAACAGTTTGCTAGGATAAGGTGGGTTAGAAGATTGGTTAAACAATATGGAAGGCATGATAAGCAAGTGGTAGGTATCGCAGCATATGCATAGCAAAAGAGCGAGCAACTAGCAAGCAAAGATGGAAGTGATTTCGAGGGTATGGTCATCTTGCCTGAGATCCCGAAAGGAAGAAGAACGAGTCCATGAAGAAGACAAACGGACATAGTCGAACGAATCCTCACAACTCCGGAACGGAACCGAAGCTAACGAGGGAAACAATCGGAAAGAAGCAAACAACATAGTAAACAAACCACACATGAACATGGTATGATATGCGGGATGCGGTATGTGATGCATATGCATGATTTGGAAAGGAATGATAGAACCTGGCCTCAACTTGGAAAACCAAGAGTTCCACTCGTAAGTTGAGGCGATTTCGGCTGAAATCGATATAAAGATCACCGGAATCGGATGCACGGTTTGGAAATGGCAAGCAAAACAAATATGGCACCGGTCTGCGATAATCAGCAAGTAGCCATCTAAATGCAACAAGTTAAATATGCTACAGCACTCAAACATGGCAATAAAATACATGGCATGGATCCACTCATGATGCTTGACAAGAGATGAACACTGAGCTACGGCTAATTCATCCATTAACAGGTTCAAACAAGCATGGCAAAAGTGCAAATAATAACAGGAATTTATCATCGGGAAGCGTACTTTGGAGCATGAAAACTATATGCTACAGGAACTTAACATGGCAAAGCAAGGCATGGCATGAAGCTACTCAAAGCACTTAACAAAAGTCCCTTAGTGACCTTGAGCCAAAAGGGATCAGAAAATACAATTGGAGACATGTGAACATAGAAAAAACATAAATAGTTCTCAGACTTGGAGAAAAAATTGGAGCATGCAAATCAGTTAACGAGTAGGCATGTTTACGAGCTCGATGCACTCACTACAGAGCATGGCAAGACAAACTAAGCATACACCCATCAAGAATATATGGCACAGAAGCTAGACATGGCAAGAACAACATCATAGCATCCACGGATCAATAGCAACATCCTCGGCAAAATCGCTAAACATGTCAACAATCTGCCAGGATCACTTTATAGCAAAAGTAGAGCTCGATTGACTCAAGCTAGGTTGCTCCATAAATGCAAACAAAGACATGTATAGATAGAGCACCACAATTTTAACAAAACATCCTTACTGATCATCCTCAAAAGAGGCACGGATCACTAGGAAACAACATGAACATATGGCATAAAGACACAAACAGGACAAGGACTTAGTGAAATTCTAAGTCCCTGAAAACAGCATTACCGATTATGCTACTTTGCAAGCTTGTGCTAGTCACCACAAATATCACAAAAAATACATGGCAAGCACCTCTGTAAAGATGGCATGGCATATAACAAAACACATGTAGAGCTCAGGATCATAGCATGCACACATTAATCATGGCAAAAATGACAAAATGCCATTTGCTGAAACAGATCTGACAAATTCCTCACATAGCCCTCTTCCAACAGCATTTCGGGCATCAAGATGATCTTAAATGAAAATGATGCAATGAGATGAAATGATGTACTCGTCGAGGCGAACATTTGGATGTGCTAGACGCGCGAATCGGAGCTACAAGTGCAGATTTACGATGCGATGAAATTTGCAAAAAAATACTGAAATCTAGGGGACTTAGTAAAATTTGGACCTCTCGGGAAAAGTCAACCCGAAACGAAGTAGTGCGGCACGGAGGGATCCGGATTTGGACGGAGGCGCGTTTGGATCGGGGGAGTGGTGGATCTCGTCCCACTCTCTCCAGATCTGGCCGGAGTAACTACGACGAGCTCGAGGACGAACTCCAGCGGGGTGGCTCGGGCTCCGGCGAGCGTGCGGGGGCGGCACCGGGAGATGATTCCGGCGAGGCGGCGGAGCTCCAGCGTGTCATGGCGGCGACCGGACGGAGGGGCGGTGAGGCGAGCTCGAGGCGGCGGGGCGCTCTCTACGACCGGTGGGCGACTCCGGCGGCTACCGGAGCACATGGCGGTGCGGGGTGCCCAAGGCGGCGCGCGCTCGCGCGACCGAGCGGCGGTGGAGCGGATCGGGGCCCGGGCAGGCCTGCCCTGGGCCCGGCGGGCCGCGGGAGGTGGGAGGCGCGCGGTGGGACAGGTGGCGCTGTCCGGTAGGATGAGGCGGCGGAGGCGATGACGTGGCACACTCCGATTGGCTAGAGTGATGTGGCCGGCGAGATGGACGCGTCCGCCGGCGGGCGGACATGTCCGGCGGAGGTAGTTGGATCTAGGGTTGGACTGCACGAAAAATTCGGGGAGAGCCACATACTTATAGGTAGAGGGAATTAGGAGAGTCCAAATGAGGTGTTGTTTTCGGCCACGCGATCGTGATCGAACGACCGAGATGATGGAGAGGTCTTAGGTGGGTTTTGGGCCACTTTGGAGGGGTGTTGGGCTGCAACACACACGAGGCCTTTTCGGTCCATCGGTTAACCGTTGGAGTATCAAACGAAGTCCAAATGGCACGAAACTTGACAGGCGGTCTACCGGTAGTAAACCAAGGCCGCATGACAAGTCTCGGTCCAATCCGGAAATGTTTAACACCCACACACGAAAAGAGGTAGAAAGGGGCACCGGGTGACATAGGAGCGACCGATTGCAAAACAGATAACAGGGAAATGCTTGGATGCATGAGGTGAACATGTATGCAAATGAAATGCTCATGATGACATGATATGCAATGCATGACACGCAAGCAATGACAAGGCAACAACAGCGAATAACTAGAAGACACGAGGCACATCGGTCACGGGGCGCTACAACACCAGGAGCATTCGCAGATTTGCCCCGCAGCATGTCGGATGCCACACAGTTTTACCAGGCCGAGGAGGGAAGCTCAACAGAGAAGCTATTCTAGTCTCACTATACTAGGACCGAACACCCGATGCCTCTGAGCGATCAGCTAAAGCAGCTGGTTGAGCTACACAAGGCGGCCGAACAGGCCATGAAGGGCTTTATATTCCGGTTGTGGCCCGGCGACGCCCTTTCGAACAGCTACTTCGGCCCGGTGAGGCAGCTTGTGGATGCCTGCCCACGGCTGGAAATCGTCAAGCGGTCCGTCTGCATCGAAGGTGCACGTCGGGCTTTCGCCCGTGTGAAGGTGCAAAGGGCCAAGCTAGACGCCGTAAAGCTGATCAAGGAAGGACCGCCGCAGGGCAAGGAGCATCGCACCCCCAAAATTTATTATGAGGGTGTCCTAAAGGGTGCCCGTCTTGTAGCGGACGAATGTACGAAAGATATAATATTCGAGTAAACGCGCTCGTGTAATCCTGTAGTTATGAAAACTTATTCATATGCGCTATGCAACGCTTGTTTGAATTTAAAATATTACCTTCTGTTTGGCTGTTTATCCAATCTGAGAGACGGCTAGTCCTCGGGTTCTGCCCCCATGCCACGAGTACTGGGGTGTTCGGGATAAACCTGAGCACTCTTGTTCCCATTTTTGGGTCCTTCGAGGGAGGTGCTCAGCACAGCGAACCAGGCAACCAGACTAATAATGCTTTATCACTCTCACTTAGCCATAGAATTCTATAATTTTAAATTTTGGCGAAGCCCCTGGTATTTGGAAGGCCGAATTCGGGGCGCGATACACACCTTTAAGCCGGACAGGACCGACTCCTCGCTCTAAGCGGCGTAAGTCTTTAGGGACTCAAAAACCTCTCGAACAGTGACCAGTCTCTCGCCTTATCATGACAGTCAGTTTTAGCTTTCTCTACTGAGGTGCTTAGCCCAGAAGAACCGGGGCACAATCGCAGTAGTTCTCCTAGTGCTACCTTAGACGATAGAGCAGAACGTAAGGTACCAAAGCATAGGAGCCGGGCAAACCCAACATTTGACCAAAGACATGATTCGGAGCTGATGCATATAATGCTATTAGTTCGGGGTGCCACACTTGTGAAAGTGTTCGGACTTCTCATGCCGTATTATGGGGTATGCATAAGCCCCTAGCGTATTGTCCGTACCAGAGTGTACGGTTGCAAGGTGTCATTAATGAACACATATATGTAAAAAAAGGAAGAATGCAATAATAGTCTTAATGCTATGCATTGTTTATTCGAAAAGGTGCGTTAAAGCAGAATGATACATGCAGTGCAATAAGCAAAAAGTAGGATTGTTTGACATGTCCCTTCCAAGGGCAAGCTGAGGAATAGTATTAAAGCAAACATTTCACTCATTATCGTAATCCACCTGGGAGTTCTGTGGTGTGACGTAGCTTTTTGCCTCCTTGGTTGCTGCATCATGTGTTCGGCAATCATGCTGCCGGTTAGGGTTTCCAGGGATTAAAGTCATGAAAGGAGAAAGATAACAAAGCGGGAAGCCCCTAGTGCGGTTTAAGCCGCGTCTTGGGGCGTGCCATACTTGTGCCCCCTACCCACCTGTGCCCATGGTATTTTTAATGTGTAATTATGTACGTGTGGCACGGATTTCGCCATTTGGCTGGGACTGGGGTGGGGGCCGCATTGCTATGCGAGCTCAGATCGTGCCAGGCTGTCTAGTTGCCGATTACTCCGGGCGCGCTTGTAGGTGTCTGGGTCTTGAAACGGCGAACTGGTGGATTGCCTTGAGAGGCTGCTTTGCGCTTCTTCTGCGAGGGCCGCAGTGTCCTCCTCCGTGCGGAGAGAGCGCTCTGTGTTTCCATTAACTGTGATGACCCCCCGAGGTCCTGGCATCTTGAGCTTGAGGTATGCATAATGCGGTACCGTATTGAATCTCGCAAATGCGGTTCGCCCCAGCAGTGCATGATAGCTACTGCGGAACGGGACTATATCAAAGATTAATTCTTCGCTTCGGAAGTTATCTGGGGATCTGAAGACCACTTCCGGTGTAATTGAGCCTCTGCAATGGGCCTCTACACCTGGAATGACGTCTTTAAAGGTCATTTTTGTGGGTTTGATCCTTGAGGGGTCTATACCCATTTTGTGCACTGTGTCCTAGTAAAGCAGGTTCAAGCTGCTGCCGCCATCCATAAGGACTCGAGTGAGGTGAAATCCGTCAATGATTGGGTCTAGGACCAGTGCGGTGAATCCGCCATGACGGATACTAGTGGGGTGGTCCCTACGATTGAAGGTGATCAGACAGGAGGACCATGGGTTGAACTTTGGGGCGACTGGCTCCAACGCATATACGTCCCTGAGCGCACGCTTCCGCTCCCTCTTGGGGATGTGGGTTGCGTATATCATGTTCACCGTCCGCACTTGTGGGGGGAACCTCTTCTGTCCTTCGGTGTTCGACTGCCGGGGCTCTTCCTCGTCATCGCTATGTGGCCCCTTATCTTTGTTTTCGGCAATTAACTTGCCGGCCTGCTTGAATACCCAACAATCCCTATTGGTGTGGTTTGCTGGCTTGTCGGGGGTGCCATGTATTTGGCATGAGCGATCGAGTATGAGGTCCAAACTGGACGGGCCCGGAGTGCTTCTTTTAAATGGCTTTTTCCGCTGACCGGGTTTAGAGCCTTTGAATCCGGCATTGACTGTCGTATCCTCCGTATTGTCGTTGTTAATGTGGCGCTTATGTTTGTTGCGATGTGACCTGCTATTGCCGTCCTTGGTATCCGACGTACCATGGTTCTTTGATATGTTATTATTGCGAGCCAGCCAGCTGTCTTCTCCCGCACAAAAGCGGGTCATGAGTGTCGTGATGGCTGCCATAGATTTCGGATTTTCCTAACCAAGGTGTCGGGCTAGCCACTCGTCGCGGATGTTGTGCTTGATAGCTGCAAGGGCCTCTACATCCGGATAGTCGACGATTTGATTTCTCTTTGTCAGGAACCGTGTCCAGAATTGCCTGGCCGATTCTTCTGGCTGCTAAATTATGTGGCTCAAGTCATCGGCATCTAGTGGTCGCACATAAGTGCCCTGAAAGTTGTCGAGGAATGCGGCCTCCAGATCTTCCCAATAGCTAATGGACTCTGCTGGCAAGCGGTTAAGCCAATGCCGCGCTGGTCCTTTGAGCTTTAGTGGGAGGTATTTGATGGCGTGTAAGTCATCACCGCGGGCCATGTTGATGTGGAGGAGGAAATCCTCGATCCATACCACATGATCTGTTGTGCCGTCGTATGATTCAATATTTACGGGTTTGAAACCCTCTGGGATTTGATGATCCATTACTTCGTCTGTGAAGCATAGGGGGTGTGCGGCGCCTCTGTACTGGGCTATGTCGCGAGCAGCTCGAATGAGTTGTGTCCGCTGTGGTCGGCCCGTCCGGACTTACTTTTGCTGTATCCGGCGTGACGTTTATCGTCTTGCATAGTGGCGCTCCCTTGTGATCCATAGATCGATCTTGCATGTTTTGCTTTGTCCTCCAATACGTCACGCAGGTCTGGCGTATTTCCCCATGCCTTTTTATTTGAATGGCGTCGGGGTGCAGGCTGAGTTTTTGGCTCGAATGCCTCTCTATCGCGGCCACGAGGTGGCCGATCAGCCGCGTCATATGCTTCTTCCTCCAGTCGGGGTAGCAACCTGCATTTTGGGTAATTCTTGGAGGGGCGCTCAAGTTTATATTCCTCGACCGTGAGGACTTCAGTCCATCTGTCAGCTAGCAGATCTTGATCAGCTTGAAGCTGCTGCTGCTTTTTCTTAAGGCTATTTGTCGTGGCTATAAGCCGGCGGTTGAAGCGCTCTTGTTCGACGGGATCCTCAGGCACGACGAATTCGTCATCGTCGAGGCTTTGCCTTGTCTTCGGAGGGAGGCATGTAATTATCATCCTTCGCTTCTCCGTCTGCCGCTCTCTCGAGAGGGTTGGCTTCTCCATCCTCCTGCTCTAGATCGTGCTGGAGGGGATTGTTGCCATCTTCGGCGCTATCCGGAGTGTTATTATCTCCTGTGCTGGTATCACCACTTTTGCTTTGGCAGGACTTAGAGCGGCACCGCTGACGTCGTCGCTTGGGTTGCTTCTTGGAGGGGTCATCCTCCGCTGTCTCGTCGCCATTGCCTTCTTTGGGTGTGTCCACCATGTATATATTGTATGATGAGGTGGCTGTCCAGTGCCCTGTGGGCAGTGGTTCCTCTTCGTCTCCCGCATCGTTGTCCATACCGTTGATGTCTTCGGAGTCGAAGCCGAGCATGTCAGTTAAGTCATCGAGAGTGGCTACTAAGTGGGTGGTGGGTGGGCAGCGAATTTCTTCGTCATCCGCATCCCAATCTTGCCGGACATAGTTCGGCCAGGATCCTCCTGACAAGGAGAGAGACCTTAATGAGTTCAGTATGTCGCCAAAGGGCGAGTTCTGAAAAATATCCACGGAGGTAAACTCCATGATCGGCGCCCAATCGGATTCGCTAGGAACGGGCGCAAGCGGTTCAAAGTCCGTGGCCGGAGAAGGGTCCGGCAGTCTGATAACACGACTCTTGCGCAAGGTAAGGTCGATGTTCGGCTCGATCGCCGGAGGGTAAGGCCTCCGTGGCGGGATCCATCCACCCGTCCATGGACGGCGCAACTGGCTCCGAATTGAGGGTCGGAGCGGCTGCCGGTGTGATCTCCTGAACACTGTCTGATGGTAGAGTTAAATCGTACTCATCGTGACCGCGTGACGCACAAGGCAGAGGCTCGATACCGTCGAAGATCAATTCTCCGCGGATATCGGCCGTGTAGTTTAAGCTTCCAAACCTGACCTGGTGGCCAGGGGCGTCACTTTCAATCTGCTCCAGATGGCCAAGCGAGTTGGCCCGCAGTGCGAAGCCGTCGAACACAAAGATCTGTCCGGGGAGAAAAGTCTCACCCTGGACTGCATCGCTATTGATGATCGTAGGAGCCATCAAGCCTAACGGCGATGACACAGAGGAACTCTCAAAGAAAGCACCAATGTCGGTGTCAAAACCGGCAGATCTCGGCTACGGGGTCCCGAACTGTGCGTCTAAGGCGGATGGTAACAGGAGGTAGGGGACACGATGTTTTACCCAGGTTCGAGCCCTCTTGATGGAGGTAAAACCCTACGTCCTGCTTGATTTATTCTTGATGATATGGGTATTACAAGAGTTGATGTACCACGAGATCGGAGAGGCTAAACCCTAGAAGCTAGCCTATGGTATGATTGTATGTTGTCCTACGGACTAAAACCCTTCGGTTTATATAGACACCGGAAAGGGCTAGGGTTACACAAGGTCGGTTACAAAGGAGGAGATACACATATCCGTATTGCCTAGCTTGCCTTCAACGCCAAGTAGAGTCCCATCCAGACACGAGGCGAAGTCTTCAATCTTGTATCTTCATAGTCCAACAGTCCGACCAAAGGATATAGTCCGGCTGTCCGGAGACCCCCTAATCTAGGACTCCCTCACCGACCCTTGGGAGCTACATGTTCTGGCTTGGTAGAGTACACATTACTATGGCATAACTACAAGATCAACAAGGATATTTAACTCTGCAACATATTCAAGTTTTTCATATTCAATAGACTTGGCGGTTGACAGATATGTCTTTGTATGAGAAATGTTTTTGCTTACCTCAAAACGCTCCTTCATGAGATTAACCAAGCCAACTTCAAAGCCACGGCTGGTGTGAAGGAGGTTCAAGTAACCCGCATGAAGTTCATGGACATTGAATTGAGCATAGCTCTCCAGATCTAGTTTCCACTTGCCATTGTGAGTAGTTGAGAATTCCTCTTTGGGATTGTGCTTGGACAACACGGTGGGGTTACCTGGTGATGTGTAAGTTGTCCCAGTAACTATTACATCTTTGGTTTCTTGAGCCGGCTGAGAGGGACTGGGCGACTTAGCATTCTCCGGATCTACATTCATGGAGTCCATGGTGACATGGTGCTCCTCTAGCGGCGGATCATCCATGGCTACTTCGGAAATTTGATGCAAAGACTCAGACATTGTCTGCTTCTCTGGGTCAGCAACCTTGGGATCTTCGGCCGGTTTATTAACCTTCAGCTTCTTGCTGGGTTTGGCCGTAGCACTGAAAGTAAAACACATGATGAGATTAGTATACCAATTGAGTAAGGTGTTAAAGCAAGCATGCTTAAGTGTTCTCACACAGGAACAGTCTTGAACAGAGGAACCTGAGTCCGAGTGGAATCACCAGATGAAGAGTGATAGGTTCCCTGATATTTTGAATCGGAAGGGTTAATAGGTTGTCTAAAAAGACCCGCCTTGGGAAAAGCTAAGTCGGAAAACTGTGAAACCTCTGGACGGCACTTGCAAGGAACCGACGTGTTGGGTAAGCAGGAGGATAGAGTCCCACCATCATTGTTCCGGGTTGTGCGGCAAGCTTCATGCTGTTGCTTCTTCAAAATAAAGTTGGGATCCAAGTAAGCTAAAGGGTGAGAAAACCTTGCTTTTTAGCTCGCTTGACAAACTTTCTGTCTTGGCAGAGGTTCTGAGTCGGAGGAAAGGATAGTTACATCTTCACCATCTGCGTGGCTTCCTTCTGCGTCATCCTCATAATGATCATTGCCAATAAGATGTACAAAAAATGAGCCAAGGGAGTCAAGTTCTACCTCCGAATCATCATCATCCAAGTTAAATAACTAGGAGGGGTGGTATTCTTCTTGGCAGGCTTTTTAGGAGCCTTATTCTTTGTCCGGGTCTTATTGGCCGGCTTATCTTGCAACTTCTTGTTCCAAAAAGGAGAATCGGCCTGTGGAAATTAAAATGATTGTAAGAAGGCAGTTTTAAGTGAATAACTAAGTAAACCAAAAATTGTTTCAAATACTTATAGCTGGAGGTTTATTGAGGGTGCAAAAAGGACTTAAGCCGGTTTTGCTGCAATCTTCCAAGCCCTCATTCAGCAGAGTCTTGGTCATATCATTGGTATCTTCATCATTCAGTTCTATCTGATAGTGGCGTTGAGGGTCTTTGACATTGCCAGTATACTCACACATTAAACTTGAGCGACGGCTTAAGGGCAAAATTCTCCAGGCGACCCAGCATCGGACTAGGTCAATTCCAGTCAAACCGTTAGCCATTAAGGCTCTTATCTTTGAAAATATGGGCATATATTTGGTCCGTTCTTCTATGCTAATCTGTTTCTGGAAGAGGGTGCTTGTTGCTAAGCCGGTTTTCATGATAACCCGGTAGAGGATTTTCCCCTTCTGGAGAACTGCCTTGGCAGTAAAACCAAGTTTGGTTCCAGTCCTTAGGATGACTAGGCAGTTTAACAGCGGGGAATGTGGCTTATTTCCGCCTCACAATCGAAATGCCACCTAACTCTAGGTTGGGCCCATTTGTGAACTCAGTTTGCCGGTTTAAATAATAAAATTCTCTGAACAATTCTACAGTGGGCTCCTGTTGAAGGTATACTTCGCAAAACACTTCAAAGTTGCATATGTTTGAAACGGAATTGGGCCCGATATCTTGAGGACGGAGCTTGAAAAGGGGCAGCACATCATGGAAGAATTTTGAGCCGGGTTGGGGTAAAACCTCAGAGCAGATGATCGGTAAAAACAATTACTTCACCTTCCTTGGGCTCAGGAGGGGTTTCTGTGCCTGGGACCCTCCAATGGATGGCATCTTTTTTGGCTAAGATGCCCGTTTGGACATATTTGTTCAATGTTTCCTCGGTAACCCGGGAGATGACCCAGTTGCGTGAGGTGACGGTCTTGGCTTTAGACATTTTTTAACTAGAAAGGAAAATATTTTCGGGTTAAGGATTGTGCTGTTAAGCCGGCCAGTAATCAAAAAGTAAGTGCTATCAAGATCGACATGATTACACTGGAAGATAGTACCGGGTTATATGGATGGAGAACATGTATTGGCGGCTTAATAAGGGGACAAATGCTATATGGTGGGTCACGACTATCATATAAGCCGCCTATACGTTTTTAGTACAACAGTTCCTATGAACCGCCTAAAAGTTTACAGGTCTATAAGTGAAATTTTTGCTAAGAGATGGACAAACAAGTTCCACAGATTGGTTCTATGGTTTCGGATCTACAGCAGTTCAGAAAATAAAGTAAAAATCTAGGCCTAAGGTGGCGGCAGCAGAAGAACTCATATGCTCAGATGAGATTTTGTTCAGAGAAGGTATTATTTGCGATTGGAAAGGGATGCTACGACGGCTATCGCACAAGTTCAATATTATGTCCAGATCAAACCATGTGTTTTGCAAGGGAGGAATTAAGAACAGCGAAGAACACCGATGAATAGCAGAACCCTAATGCAGATCTTTTATGGGGAAAAAGGAGTACTACCGGATGTTGATCAACAACGGAGGCACTCCGCAGGTTTCTGGTCCATTCAGGTTGATGAAACGGCCGGAGTTGAGGTTGCTGGAGGAAGATGGCGGCAGCGGAGCTCGGGCTTGCTAGGTCGTCGCGAGGAGGAAGACGAAGACGAGGGGGCAGGGTAAAAAAATGAAAAGAAGGACCCCCCGTCCCTATTTATAAGGCAGTGGATAGATGGCATGCGTGGGAATTGAGGAGGCCGAAAAAATGGTTATGTGGCTATAAGGGCGCCTTAATTGTCGGAGGTTCATTAAAAGAATCTGTTGAGATATTCTGGGTTTGCGCGTAATTAATGCACTTGATGTCATGGCGGGTTACCGTGGTTCTGTGAGATGACATCATGGCGGGTTATAACAAGTTAATGAAAGTTGACGATGGAAGATTATGTTAAAGATAAGTATTGAAGATTGATGTGAACAAGTTCAAATCAACCTGGGGCCTAATGTTGGGAATATAACTACTGGGTATGACCCGCCCAGGAGGGGCCGGGTCATGCCACTGGTGGCTTAAGATTAAGAGGCCCAAGAAGATATGAAGATGGTGGTTCATAGAGAAAGCTTATTGAAGGCCCAAAATCCAGGGACGAGTTGAGGACCACGGGTGTGAGCCGCCATATGTTTAACTTGTATTGTAAGGCAAGCTTAGTTAGATACCGAGATAGACACCTTTTGTATGAGCCAGCCAGGACTCTGTAAGCCGCCGAGCATCAACCTGTATATAAAGGGGTGACCCGGCAGTGGGTAAACTCAAGAAACAACTCATCGAGAACTAGGTCAAGCGTATTCGCTCCCTGGTAATCGAAACCCAAGCAATACAAACTAAAGCAGGACTAGGCTTTGACCTCGTTGAGAGGGTCCGAACCTGGGTAAACTCTATGTGTCATTTGTCCTATTTAACCCCCTTCAAGCTAACCTAGATGCTATGGCGCCACACCGAAGTCCTTTTGCTAGGACATCTGCCATGTTAAGTCCACGACAGTATTGATTTTCTGTAAAAGAAAAAAACAAGGAAAAAACAACAACTGGCAATGGGCACTAGGTTAATAGGTTAGTCCAAAAAATAAATATAAAATAGCATAATAATGCATATGAAACATCCAAGATGGATAATATAATAGCATGGAACGATCAAACATTATAGATACGTTGGAGACGTATCAACACTATATGTTCATCACTAGGAGCATGTAAAATGTTTGCATCAAATCCTTCATTAGCAGTCTGTTCAGTAGACACTTCAGGCTCAAGAACAACATGAGCTTATATGTTTGCACTACAAACTTGATTAGACACATCAAGTTCAGTCGGTTCAGTATTGATTGGGGCACTTATAAAATAAGTAGAAATTGGTTTCATTTTCTTATAGATTCCCTACATACAAGTAGTTTTACAACACCATCAGGTTGAACTATTGGCCAGCAATTGAATAGTTGAATTAGATATAATCAGGAATGCGATGTACCTACTCATTGCACATGTTGCTCTTGCAAGTTGCGGCTGTTCGTTTGCGCAAGCTCGATGCCATGCCCGTGCTGTCGCCACTACCTCCCACGTAGGCTACACCCAGTGTTGCATCTTCATCTTCTTGTCCTTCCATCGCTTGAAGCCTGATGATTGGCGTCCAACGAGGGGGCGAGGAAAAGCTTTGTCAGTCTGTCCAGCAGCGGCTAGGTTAGGAGCGAACCAGGCTGGAGCAAATGAATTGGGTATTTTTCCTATTGTCGCTTGATATGGGAGGTGCCCGTTTGGGCCACGAGCCTGCTATTGGGGATGCCTTGCACTTACGTTATTGACCCATCCAAATTGAACGTTTTTCCTCATTTTTTACATTGCCCTCTCGTGCGCTGGGACAAACAAAACTAACCTGGGCCAACCTGGATGACTCAAACTAGGTGCGCACTTTCCAGCCACCTGAGGCACCGCCCATACCAGCCCCTATGGTGGCGCCGCCCCTTTTGCGTATATGATTGGGGTAGTGAAAAATATTCTAGTGACGCTTTTAATTTACCCATAGAATGGTTGAATTGCTTGTTTCTATCAACTGAGTGATGCATGTGTGTCTAAATTCATATCTAAATGGGAGTACACTATATGTTGCGTGTGTCATACATGTTACACTTGAGTTGGACATAAAGTGGTTTAAAATATTTGAACTCACCTTAAAGTGGATTCTACCTTCTGAATTCGAGTATCGGCATTTGTAAATCATATTCATATCTGATAGTGGAATACATCTTTGTTATGCTTTTGAAGATATATAAAAAACATAGAATGATTTATAAAGATTTGTATAAGAATACAAAATGGATTCAAATTTTCTTGCTAGGGTAAACCTGAATGCTTATTGTCCCAGAATTTTAAAGAAGCGGGAAAACATCCAGTCCCACGTAGGCTGCCCAAAACCAGTGTTTGCGAGATGGAAATTATTGTCTATCCCTTACATGGACAACCTATCGGCCCAATATCCACTACTCTCAGTAGGGGTAGGTTAGTAACTTAAATCAGATGTGACACGACCACATCTCAGCCCATTCAGACACGGTGCGCACCAAACATGGGCAACAAAACACATTTGACTCAGGCTCGTCTGAAAGACCTCTGTCTCTCCCTCAATTTCCCCATTCATACGCGGTGGGCGGCAAAACATACTCTCCTCAGCCGAAATCGATGTAGGCAAATCTTTTAAATAGGGGCGGGTTTGTAACTTCACTCATACGTGGCACAACCGCACTACCTGTCAGCCCCATTCATACACTATGGGCGCCAACCATGGGTGCCAAAACACCCTCTCCTTGCCCGAAATCGCTCTGGGCAAATATTGGGGAGATGCAGGAATACCGTCCTATCCCCAACCGATGAGACGTCCAAATTTTAAACATGGGCTAAGTTCGTAACTTTCCCATATTTCAGACAAGCGCGTCCCAAAGACACGATTCCCCGTACCTCTCCCTCCATTTTCCCATTCATACACTATCGGCACTAGAACACCATTCCCACACAAGCCTCCTACGTCCACCACCCCATCCATGACCGCCGTCCTCCACCATGCCGGAGCTGTTGGAAATATGCCCTAGAGGCAATAATAAATTAGTTATTATTATATTTCCTTGTTCATGATAATCCTTTATTATCCATGCTAGAATTGTATTGATAGGAAACTCAGATACATGTGTGGATACATAGACAACACCATGTCCCTAGTAAGCCTCTAGTTGACTAGCTCGTTGATCAATAGATGGTCACGGTTTCCTGACCATGGACATTGGATGTCGTTGATAACGGGATCACATCATTAGGAGAATGATGTGATGGACAAGACCCAATCCTAAGCCTAGCACAAGGATCGTGTAGTTCGTATGCTAAAGCTTTTCTAATGTCAAGTATCATTTCCTTAGACCATGAGATTGTGCAACTCCCGGATACCGTAGGAGTGCTTTGGGTGTACCAAACGTCACAACATAACTGGGTGACTATAAAGGTGCACTACGGGTATCTCCGAAAGTGTCTGTTGGGTTGGCACGAATCGAGACTGGAATTTGTCACTCCGTGTAAACGGAGAGGTATCTCTGGGCCCACTCGGTAGGACATCATCATAATGTGCACAATGTGATCAAGGAGTTGATCATGGGATGATGTGTTATGGAACGAGTAAAGAGACTTGCCAGTAACGAGATTGAACAAGGTATCGGGATACCGACGATCGAATCTCGGGCAAGTATCGTACCGCTAGACAAAGGGAATTGTATACGGGATTGATTAAGCCCTTGACATCGTGGTTCATCCAATGAGATCATCGTGGAACATGTGGGAGCCAACATGGGTATCCAGATCCCCCTGTTGGTTATTGGCCGGAGAGTCGTCTCGGTCATGTCTGCATGTCTCCCGAACCCGTAGGGTCTACACACTTAAGGTTCGGTGACGCTAGGGTTATAGAGATATTAGTATGCGGTAACCCGAAAGTTGTTTGGAGTCCCGGATGAGATCCCGGACATCACGAGGAGTTCCGGAATGGTCCGGAGGTAAAGAATTATATATAGGAAGTGCTATTTCGGCCATCGGGACAAGTTTCGGGGTCACCGGTATTGTACCGGGACCACCGGAAGGGTCCCGGGGGTCCACCGGGTGGGGCCACCTGCCCCGGGGGACCAAATGGTCTGTAGGGGGTGTGCCTTGGACTATATGGGCCAAGGGCACCAGCCCCTAGAGGCCCATGCGCCAAGAGATGAGGGAGAGGAAGAGTCCTAAAGGGGGAAGGCACCTTTGAGGTGCCTTGGGGAGGATGGACTCCTCCCCCCCTTGGCCGCACCCTTCCTTGGAGGAAGGGGCAAGGCTGCGCCCTCCCCCTCTCCCTTGGCCCTATATATAGTGGGGGGAAGGGAGGGCAACCATACCCCAAGCCCTGGCGCCTCCCTCTCCCTCTCCCTCCCATGGCACGTCTCCCTCCTCCCACAGCGCTTGGCGAAGCCCTGTTGGAATCCCGCTACTTCCACCACCACGCCGTCGTGCTTCTGGATCTCCATCAACCTCTCCTTCCCCCTTGCTGGATCAAGAAGGAGGAGACGTCGCTGCTTCGTACGTGTGTTGAACGCGGAGGTGTCGTCCGTTCGGCGCTAGGATCGTCGGTGATTTGAATCACGACGAGTACGACTCCATCAACCCCGTTCTCTTGAACGCTTCCGCACGTGATCTACAAGGGTATGTAGATCCACTCCTCCCTCGTTGCTAGATGACTCCATAGATAGATCTTGGTGACACGTAGGAAAAATTTGAATTTATGCTACGTTCCCCAATAGTGGCATCATGAGCTAGGTCTATGCGTAGTTTCTATGCACGAGTAGAACACAAAGTAGTTGTGGGCGTTGATTTTGTTCAATATGCTTACCGTTACTAGTCCAATCTTGATTCGGCGGCATTGTGGGATGAAGCGGCCCGGACCGACCTGACACGTACTCTTACGTGAGACTGGTTCCACCGACTAACATGCACTAGTTGCATAAGGTGGCTAGCGGGCGTCTGTCTCTCCCACTTTAGTCGGATCGGATTCGATGAAAAGGGTCCTTATGAAGGGTAAATAGCAATTGGCATATCACGTTGTGGTTTTTGCGTAGGTAAGAATCGTTCTTGCTAGAAACCCATAGCAGCCACGTAAAACATGCAAACAACAATTAGAGGACGTCTAACTTGTTTTTGCAGGGTATGCTATGTGATGTGATATGGCCAAAAGGATGTGATGAATGATATATGTGATGTATGAGATTGATCATGTTCTTGTAATAGGAATCACGACTTGCATGTCGATGAGTATGACAACCGGCAGGAGCCATAGGAGTTGTCATAATTTATTTATGACCTGCGTGTCAACATAAACGTCATGTAATTACTTTACTTTATTGCTAACCGTTAGCTGTAGTAGTAGAAGTAATAAGTTGGCGAGACAACTTCATGGAGACACAATGATGGAGATCATGATGATGGAGATCATGGTGTCATGCCGGTGACGATGATGATCATGGAGCCCCGAAGATGGAGATCAAAAGGAGCAATATGATATTGGCCACATCATGTCACTATTTGATTGCATGTGATGTTTATCATGTTTATACATCTTATTTGCTTAGAACGACGGTAGTAAATAAGATGATCCCTCATTAAAATTTCAAGAAAGTGTTCCCCCTAACTGTGCACCGTTGCGAAAGTTAGTCATTTCGAAGCACCACGTGATGATCGGGTGTGATAGATTCTTACGTTCACCTACAATGGGTGTAAGACAGATTTACACACGCGAAACACTTAGGTTGACTTGACAAGCCTAGCATGTGTACAGACATGGCCTCGGAACACAGAAGACCGAAAGGTCGAGCATGAGTCGTATGGTAGATACGATCAACATGAAGATGTTCATCGATGTTGACTAGTCCGTCTCACGTGATGATCGGACACGGCCTAGTTAACTCGGATCATGTAATCACTTAGATGACTGGAGGGATGTCTATCTGAGTGGGAGTTCATAAGATGAACTTAATTATCCTGAACATAGTCAAAAGGTCTTCGCAAATTATGTCGTAGCTCACGCTTCAGTTCTACTGTTTAGATATGTTCCTAGAGAAAATTTAGTTGAAAGTTGATAGTAGAAATTATGTGGACTAGGTCTGTAAACTGAGGGTTGTCCTCATTTGCTTCATAGAAGGCTTATGTCCTTAATGCACCGCTCAGTGTGCTGAACCTCGAACGTCATCTGTGGATGTTGCGAACATCTGACATACACATTTTGATAACTACGTGATAGTTCAGTTAAACGGCTTAGAGTTGAGGCACCGAAGGCATTTTGAAACGTCACGAAACATATGAGATGTTTCGAGGGCTGAAATTGGGATTTCAGGCTCGTGCCCACGTCAAGAGGTATGAGACCTCCGACGATTTTCTTAGCCTGCAAACTAAGGAGAAAAGCTCAATTGTTGAGCTTGTGCTCAGATTGTCTGAGTACAACAATCATTTGAATCAAGTGGGAGTTGATCTTCCAGATGAAATAGTGATGTTTCTCTGAAGTCATTACCACCAAGCTGCTAGAGCTTCGTGATGAACTATAATATATCGGGGACATATATGATGATCCTTGAAATACTCGCGATGTTTGACACCCCAAAAGTAGAAATCAAGAAGGAGCATCAATTGTTGATGGTTAGTGAAACCACTAGTTTCAAGAAGGGCAAGGGCAAGAAGGGATACTTCATGAAATGGCAAATCAGCTGCTGCTCTAGTGAAGAAACCCAAGGTTGAACCCAAACCCGAGACTAAGTGCTTCTGCAATAAGGGGAACAGCCACTGGAGCAGAATTACCCTAGATACTTGGTAGATGAGAAGGCTGGCAAGGTCGATAGAAGTATATTGGATATACATTGTGTTAATGTGTACTTTACTAGCACTCCTAGTAGCTAAGTGTTAGTAACTCAAAATAAAAGCTACGGAATAAACGGAGACTAGCTAAAGGTGAGATGACGATATGTGTTGGAAGTATTTCCAAGGTTGATCAAATATCGTACGCTCCCTCTACCATCAAGATTGGTGTTTGTGTTGAGCATAGATATGATTGGATTATGTCTATCGCAATACGGTTATTCATTTAAGGAGAATAATGGTTACTCTGTTTATTTGAATAATACCTTCAATGGTCTTGCACCTAAAATGAATGGTTTATTGAATCTCGATCGTAGTGATACACATGTTCATGCCAAAAGATATAAGATAGTAATGATAGTACCACCTACTTGTGGCACTGCCACATAAGTCATATCGGTATAAAACGCATGAAGAAGCTCCATGTTGATGGATCTTTGGACTCACTCGTTTTTTGAAAAGTTTGAGACATGCGAACCATGTCTATTGGTGTATATGCATGAAGAAACTCCATGCAAATGGACCGTTTGGACTCACTTGATTTTGAATCACTTGAGACATGCAAATCATACCACATGGGCAAGATGACTGAAAGCCTCGTTTTCAGTAAAATGGAACTAGAAAGAAACTTGTTGGAAGTAATACATTTTGATGTGTGCAATCCAATGAGTTCTGAGGCATGTAGTGGATATCGTTATGTTCTTACTTCACAGATGATTTGAGTAGATGTTGAGTATATTTACTTGATGAATCACAAGTCTAAATTATTGAAAGGTTCAAGTAATTTTAGGGTGAAGTTGAAAGATCATCGTGAAAAGAGGATAAAATATCTATGATATGATCATAGAGATGAATATCTGAATTACGAGTTTGGCACATAATTAAGACATTGTGGAAGTTGTTTCACAACCAATACAGCCAAGAACACCATGGTGTGATGGTGTGTCCGTACATCATAACTGCACCCTATCGGATATGATGCATACCATGATGTCTCTTATCGAATTACCACGATAGTTTATGGGTTAGGCATTAGAGACAACCACATTCACTTTAAAAGGGGCACCACGTAATTCTGATGAGATGACACCGTTTAGAGAAACCTAAGCTGTCATTTCTTAAAAGTTTGGGGCTGCGACGCTTATGTGAAAAAGTTTCGGGCTGATAAGCTCAAACCCAAAGCGGATAAATGCATCTTCATAGGACACCCAAAACAGTTGGGTATACCTCCTGTCTTAGATCCGAAAGCAATAAGGGATTGTTTCTAGAATCGGGTCCTTTCTCGAGGAAAAATTTCTCTCGAAAGAATTGAGTGGGAGGATGGTGGAGACTTGATAAGGTTGTTGAACCGTCTCTTCAACTAGTGTGTGGCAGGGCACAGGAAGTTGTTCCTATGGCACCTGCACCAATTGAAGTGGAAGCTTATGATAGTGATCATGAAACTTCAGATCAAGTCACTACCAAACCTCGTGGGATGACAAGGATGCGTACTACTCAGAGTGGTACGTAATCCTGTCTTGGAAGTCATGTTGCTAGACAACAATGAACCTACGAGCCATGGAGAAGCGATGGTGGGCCCGGATTCCGATAAATGGCTCGAGGCCATAAAATCCGAGAGAGGATCCATGTATGGAAACAAAGTGTAGACTTTGACAGAACAGCTCGATGGTCGTGAGGCTATTGAGTACAGATGGATTTTAAAAGGAAGCCGAACAATGATGGTAAATGTCACCATTAAGAAAGCTCGACTTGTCGTTAAGATGTTTTCCGACAAGTTCAAGGAGTTGACTATGATGAGACTTTCTCACTCGTAGCGATGCTAAGAGTCTGTTGGAATTATATTAGGATTAATGCATTATTTATGAAGTCTTGCAGATAGGATGTCAAAACATTGTTTCCTCGACGATTTTCTTGAGGAAAGGTTGTATGTGATACAACCGAAAGGTTTTGTCAAACCTGAAAGATGCTAATAAGTATGCAAAGCTCCAGCAATCCTTCTAAGGACTGGAGTAAGCATCTCAGAGTTCGAATGTATTCTTTAATGAGATGATCAAATATTTTGGGTGTATACAATGTTTATGAGAAACTTGTATTTCCAAAGAAGTGAGTGGGAGCACTATAGAATTTATGATGAGTATATGTTGTTGACATATTATGGATCAGAAATGATGTAGAATTTCTGGAAAGCATATAGGTTATTTGAAAAGTGTTTTTCAATGGAAAGCCTGGATTAAGCTACTTGAATGTTGAGCATCAAGATCTATAAGGATAGATCAAAACGCTTAATGGTACTTTCAAATGAGCACATACCTTGACTTGATCTTGAAGGTGTTCAAGATGGATCAGCCAAAGAAGGAGTTCTTGCCTGAGTTGTAAGGTATGAAGTTAAGACTTAAAGCTCGACCACGGCAGAAGAAAGAGGAAGGACGAAGGTTGTCCCCTATGCTTTTGTCATAGGCACTCTATAGTATGCTATGATGTGTGCCGCACCTGAAGTGTGCCTTGCCATGAGTCAGTCAAGGGGTACAAGAGTGATCCAAGAATGGATCACAGGACAGCGGTCAAAGTTATCCTTAGTAACTAGTGGACTAAGGAATTTTCTCGATTATGGAGGTGGTAAAAGAGTTCGTCGTAAAGGATTACGCCGATGAAAACTTTGACACTAATCCAGATTATTCTGAGTAGTAAACTGGATTCGTATAGTAGAACAGTTATTTGGAATAGCTCCAAATGTGGCGTAGTAGTTGCATCTACAAGATGACATAGAGATTTGCGAAGTACATACGGATCTGAAAGATTCAGACCCGTTGACTATAACATCTCTCACAATCATAACATGTTCAAACCCAGAACTCATCGAGTGTTAATCACATGGTAATGTGAACTAGATTATTGACTCTAGTAAACTCTTTGGGTGTTAGTCACATGGGGATGTGACCTTGAGTGTTAATCACATATCGATGTGAACTGGATTATTGACTCTAGTGCAAGTGGGAGACTGTTGGAAATATGCCCTAGAGGCAATAATAAATTAGTTATTATTATATTTCCTTGTTCATGATAATCGTTTATTATCCATTCTAGAATTGTATTGATAGGAAACTCAGATACATGTGTGGATACATAGACAACACCATGTCCCTAGTAAGCCTCTAGTTGACTAGCTCGTTGATCAATAGATGGTCACAGTTTCCTGACCATGGACATTGGATGTCGTTGATAATGGGATCACATCATTAGGAGAATGATGTGATGGACAAGACCCAATCCTAAGCCTAGCACAAGGATCGTGTAGTTCGTATGCTAAAGCTTTTCTAATGTCAAGTATCATTTCCTTAGACCATGCGATTGTGCAACTCCCGGATACCGTAGGAGTGCTTTGGGTGTACCAAACGTCACAACGTAACTGGGTGACTATAAAGGTGCACTACGGGTATCTCCGAAAGTGTCTGTTGGGTTGGCACGAATCGAGACTGGAATTTGTCACTCCGTGTAAACGGAGAGGTATCTCTGGGCCCACTCGGTAGGACATCATCATAATGTGCACAATGTGATCAAGGAGTTGATCATGGGATGATGTATTACGGAATGAGTAAAGAGACTTGCCGGTAACGAGATTGAACAAGGTATCGGGATACAGACGATCGAATCTCGGGCAAGTATCGTACCGCTAGACAAAGGGAATTGTATACGGGATTGATTAAGTCCTTGACATCGTGGTTCATCCGATGAGATCATCGTGGAACATGTGGGAGCCAACATGGGTATCCAGATCCCGCTGTTGGTTATTAGCCGGAGAGTCGTCTCGGTCATGTCTGCATGTCTCCCGAACCCGTAGGGTCTACACACTTAAGGTTCGGTGACGCTAGGGTTATAGAGATATTAGTATGCGGTAACCCGAAACCCCTGTTCGGAGTCCTGGATGATATCCCGGACGTCACGACGAGTTCCGGAATGGTCCGGAGGTAAAGAATTATATATAGGAAGTGCTATTTCGGCCATCGGGATAAGTTTTGGGGTCACCGGTATTGTATCGGGACCACCGGAAGGGTCCCGGGGGTCCACCGGGTGGGGCCACCTGCCCCGGGGGACCACATGGGCTGTAGGGGGTGCGCCTTGGCCTATATGGGCCAAGGGCACCAGCCCCTAGAGGCCCATGCGCCAAGAAATGAGGGAGAGGAAGAGTCCTAAAGGGGGAAGGCACCTCCGAGGTGCCTTGGGGAGGATGGACTCCTCCCCCCCTTGGTCGCACCCTTCCTTGGAGGAAGGGGCAAGGCTGCGCCCTCCCCCTCTCCCTTGGCCCTATATATAGTGGGGGGGGGAAGGGAGGGCAACCATACCCCAAGCCCTGGGGCCTCCCTCTCCCTCCCATGGCACATCTCCCTCCTCCCACAGCGCTTGGCGAAGCCCTGTTGGAATCCCGCTACTTCCACCACCACGCCGTCGTGCTGCTGGATCTCCATCAACCTCTCCTTCCCCCTTGCTTAATAAAGAAGGAGGAGACGTCACTGCTCCGTACGTGTGTTGAACGCGGAGGTGCCGTCCGTTCGGCGCTAGGATCATCGGTGATTTGAATCACGACGAGTACGACTCCATCAACCCCGTTCTCTTGAACGCTTCCGCGCGCGATCTACAAGGGTATGTAGATCCACTCCTCCCTCATTGCTAGATGACTCCATAGATAGATCTTGGTGACACGTAGGAAAAATTTGAATTTATGCTACGTTCCCCAACAGGAGCACCTACCAAGACCGCGTTGTCCACTGCTAGAGATGGACGTTTCTCATCCACGACGATGGACCAAGAGCCTTGCATCGCGTCCTCTTGCTTCATCGGCACTGTTGTCCTCCTTGCCAAGGCTGCTCAGACGACCTTCTCGTCCACTACAACGAGACTTATCCCCCAATGCCCCCGTCTACCATCGCAGATCTGCTTCCACACCACAGACAGCCATCGCACCCTCGATGCCTACACAGCACCGCAAGAGAGATACTACTTCATATCTGCTCAACTTTCTAATCTCCACCAAAAAATAGATCGTAACTTGGTTACTTTACTTTCTTTTCAGCTCTTAGAATCTTAGCTCTAGTTCGAATCGAACAATGGTTGCTAAGTAGCATTTCTGCGGTTTGCAGCTTCAAATCTGCCATGGCACAAACATAATAGGGTTTAATTGATCATGCTTAGGGTTTCCCCCCTTTTATGATCACTATACGATCAGCCTACGTGCTATGTGTCATAATAGCACTGCTCCACCCATCAAGCTAAACATGCTTACTTGTAGAAACACGAATCTGATATGATGACCATATTATTAAAACAGAGTCAATTAATTGGTCTGCTAAATGTTCCTCATTTATTTTCGAAATGCATGTACGCCGCTGTGGCGGGTCTATTGGGTGGCCACGGTGCTCGGGGCCCACCCTGGGATTTTGTGTCGGCCCAGACCCCGATTCCCCTCTGTTCTGCTGCGCTTCCAATTTCTACTTGCCCCTAGTCGCCTGTCTCGCTGATGACTTGCCGTCCCCGGACATAATGACTTTAGGAGCAAACGCCGTACTAACCGGAGGTCAGGAGCCGCTTGCCCATCGCTGCCCGGGCGCGCCGCCATGCCTACCTTCCCAGTCCATTCAAGGCTCAAGCGTTCAGCACCCACCCAGCCAACCCGATTTATCCTAAGATACATCCTCAACACTCAGCAGCCACTCCCCATCACCAATTTTCTAATTGATTCATTACTCATTTGGTAGGACTATCATCAAGGTTTGTTGTGTACTTAGTGCTACCTACACTTAATGGTTGAGATATTTCAGTGATCTTTAGTACCTCTAAAGTTCACAGGGTTTCAAAATTCTTAGCATAGGATCAGGCACTAGTCATGTTGGATTGTTGGTCATTGTGACATTGACCCTGATTACTACTGCAGGCCAGGTTTGCTGACAATTTCACTTTTGTTTTTTACTCATTTGATATGATATCCAATTATTCACTTTGATTAGTTGGAAACAATAAGTGCTGGACCAACTTTTTGATTCAGGTTTTGGACGGTCTCTTACTATAGTTACGATTCTGCATCCTTGTCCTTGTAAGCTCACAAGTAATGATTGATTCACTACCTCTATGCTTGCCTTTTTCATATTTGTTGTCAATATTCTTTTAGGGTGGCACTACTGCAGGATGCTGCTAACGCAACACTACGATCAGAGACCCTTCAGGAAACTGTGTGTGACGCAATAATCGCAAATGGTGGTGTATGAAAACCGTCAAAAAGGTGCAAAACATTTGCGATGGAGGATGCATCAAACACGGTTTAGATTTTAGTTGCGTGTGCGATGAAGGGCATACGGTTCAGTTCAATTAACTGTTTGCGATGAGGAGGAACAAAAGAAACGGGCAGCCAGATGAAGTCGTGTGCGATACACAGCATATGGTTCACTCGGATGAACTGTTTGTGATTAGGCAACACAAAAGAAACGGGCAGCCAGATGAAGGTGTGTGCGATATACAGCATACGGTTCACTCAGATGAACTGTTTGTGATTAGGCAACACAAAAGAAATGGTCAGTTAGATCAAGGTGTGTGCGATATACGGCATGCGGTTCACTCGGATGAACTGTTTGCATTTGACACAAGATAACAGAAACGGTTCAACTTAACAAGACATGTGTGTTGTGCGATGGGATTGCATGTGATTCACTCAGCCCATGTCGTGAGTGTGTAACCTCTATGGCAACCGTTCGATCTTGAGGCGCCTCTTCCTGTATCATGGAAACCGTCCACCGACTCTTCACATTCCCCTCTCGATTTGGAACTGCTGTCGCATGCTAGCTCTTCCTCCCTCCTCCATTTTCCTTCACCCTTCCTTCTGCCATTGTTTGACCGTCTTCTCCATGGAGGGAACAAGGCGGAAACGACCCCGTTATTCTTGCCCCGATTTGAATGATGACGCGGTGGAGGAACTCATTGATCGGTGCGACGTCATCACCTCGGCTAGCATGGCAGGTTCGTTCAAGACCATTCTCAACTCAACTAATAACATTATTACAAGGAACCCAAGGGTCTAGAGCGGTTTGATCTCCCCTATCTTCTTCACCGTGACCCTGCTGACTGGCGCGGGGACGAGGGAAGCCTTGCCTTGTGTAAGTTGACGCCGCTTGATAATGATACGTATGATGTTAAGATGCCATCGCTTGAGGGAAAGGCTTGGGTAGGCGCAAATGGAGATTGGGTTGTTTATATTGGGTACAACTGCGAGTGGGAACTTATGAATGTGTACACTCGTCACCGGGTTCCACTTCCAAAAATCTCAGATGACTGCCCAGAGGTTGAGTACACCGGTATTCTACGTGAGTTCAAATACAATCATGCTGACTGTCGTCTACAGAAGATAGCAATTTGTCGAGTTCCCAACCACTCTTGGGGTCATAGGAATGCTTGTGTTGTCACTATCTTCGACAAGCTTGTTGCCGTCCTTCATGGTTCGACTCAATGGATATTGCTCAAAAATCAGTTTCTATACACGGAAGAGTATTGTGATGCAATTCAATACGAGGGTCTTGTGTTTGCTGCCACCACTTGTGGCACTGTTTTTGCATGGAATCCTTATGATTTCATTACATTTGTCTTCCACCGTAATTATAATTGTTTCATCCACATGCATGCGGGTTAGCTAGTTTCCCTTTACTAATTAACCTTCTTGTATTTCCAAGGTCCTGTGAACATTCCACCACCTATACTTGAAAATTTTATTCACGAGCATGAGGACAACTAGGACCCATATACTCAGTGGCACATGGCAACTTATTCCTATGGATCACCTCTTCTTGTCTGTATACAGGGCACTGCTGATGTTACTAAGGAAGCAGGTGTTGTCTCGTATGGTCGCACTCTCCGGACCTATTCCAACATTTGTTGCGCGGTATTCAGGATGGATACTAGTGTACTAGCGCCAACACCTTCTCCATGGTTCAGTATTGAAAGTCTTGGAGGAAACTCGCTCTTCCTAGTTCCTTGGACAAAACTATCGAATGATGGTGGAAGGCGATCCAGCTGGTGTTGACAGAATGTTACTATCATTTATGAGAAGCAACTCTATCTATACCTCGGACATTACTGTGCTTCCCTACTGTCCCAATATGGGTCCTGACATAGGCCGCTTTAGCCTCGATGATCAGTCCTGCATAGGTCTCAAGATTGACAGTAGTTGGCCCTTCCCAGAGAATCACTTCTTGTTCAAAGCAAGCGTTTCCAATGCCGACGAGTGGTTGAGCTGAAGTTCATTTCATCGCTTTGTTATTTGTTGTGTGAGAAAAACTTTACTAGAATGTTTTGTTGGAAATGATCTATAATCGAACATGTATCCTCATTGTTGTTGTGGGTTGATAACTTGTTGTATGTAATCAATGGTACATTTGCATATGCGTCCATGAACTCACGCCTGCTAGTGGTGTCCATATGAACAGTGCTAGTGATTTTAGTTGCAAAAATTAGATAGTGCTGGTGATTTGTAGCTGGATATTTTGACAAATCGCAGTGTTACAAGGTTGACAAATGGCAATGTTACTAGATAAACAAATGTCAATCTTTCCAGTTTGACAAATGGCAACATACCTCAAATTACAGATATGCAAATCTTACCCAATTGTTTGTACATGGTTGCACACAGGTCATGCAAAACAACCGTTTGTGTTGAGGGGATACAGAAATTCTGCTCGACACATTTTCCCTTGGCTTCCTGGGGAAGCTGTCGGTTTGCATACATGTCTTCTAACTAAAACGTTTGCGATGAGTGTTTTATATTTAAAAACCATTGACGTTTTTTCAGAAGAAAATCATTTGATAAGGCTGTACATTAAGAGAGATAAACGCAAGTTCGTTCAAACCATATCTTTCATTCAACACACTGCGAATTTATATTCATATGATCGAGAATTCAAGATAAAGTATTAAACCCCAAAAATACTATTTCCGGCGGTGGCGAAGGCGGCGTGCCACACTGTTGTTGTCGTTGTCGTCCTCCGGGACGCCGTTGTTGAAGTCTTCAAGGCAGCACAAAATGTTCTTCACTTGTAAATCAAACATCATGTCGTCACGTGATCGACAGGCGGGGCGTGGGAGCACGGCATCTGGCACCGCTGAGAGGTAGCGGTCGACGGTAGCATCCCATGCCACTGAGGGGGCGTGCGCATGGGCACGGCGGGTGCAGCCAAATGCACGGGGACTGGAGCCACGGTGGGTGGAGGGGAGTGCACGGGCGCCGCGGGTGCAGCCAAACACATGGTCGGCAGCGCCACGGTGGGTGGAGGGGCGCACACGGGCATGGGTGCTGGCGCTGGCATGTACACGAGCTCGCACGGGTCCGCGGAGACCTCGCTGACACCCGCGGCTTCCAGCTCTGCGATAGTGCTCGGCGACCAGCCCGTCAATGCTACGGGGATGGTCACTGGCGCGGGCACGGGGATGGGAGCTGGGATGGGAGCGGGGGCAGCAACCACCGTGGCCAGCTCGTTCTGGGCAATATCCATGAGGCCACATTCCTCCTTATTTTCTATCTCCTCCAGCTTGGAGTCGACTTCACCAAACTTGAAGACTTGTGGTAGATGATCATTCTGCGCCATGGCGTTGCTGGAGGCCTACGGGGGGGAGGGGAATGGGAGGCGAATAGTAAGGCTACCCGTATTAAACAGCGGCTCAGGCGTCATTAATGGAGAGGAAGGCGGGCGGCCATGGAAGTCAAAGGGCTCGCTTCCCAGTGAGCCTGCGCAGCGTAAAGCTCGCACGCTTCCCGGTGAGCCTACGCATTGAGGACATCTTGCACTCCTCTCGGTCAGCCTATGCACCGGACTGCGCTCGCACGCCTCCCGTTCAGCCAAGGTCAAGCAGCTGTCCGCACGGCACCTCCTACAGCCATTAAAACCAAGACAAGTGGCGTCATGTGAATGGTTAACAGAAAACACATGTTTGAAATATACAAACGTTTGAGATATTAAAGTGGCAGCTATTTTTTCAAAATGCCTTTGTTGGCTATCATTATTCGAGTGCACCTTCTCTCAAAATGGACACAAAAAATACCACATCATGTAGGGTGCCATTCCATGATAGCATGCCAAGTTTCATGGATTTCAAACGAGTTTTGGATTTACTAGAATTTAAAAACCAGGCATCTCAATGTTTTGCCGGCAATCAACGGTCCCCTGGTGTTTGAAATTCATTCCCATTTCTTGCATGGGACCTAAGCATGCACTCACGGACACATATTTGATTTTTAAACCAATTTATATGCACTGGAGCATGTGCATGTAGTTCAAATTTGAATTATGCACATAAATGCATTGAAAACTCAGTTAATGCATAAAAATGTCCAAACGAACCCTGAAAAATCCCAAAAATTGACACAACACTCCTGTTGTTCTATGTTGACACGAGGAAATTTTTGAAAGCAATAACAAGCAATGGATATCATTTCGTCCCCAAAGGTGGGACGTTCCCTACCGAAACTATCATGCTTGTTGTGAGAAGCTCTGGTTTGCGAGAAGCATATACCCGAACCTGCCCCAAATGGGACAGATTTTTTAACACGGCATGTTGATGCCGCTCCATGATAGCATGCCAAGTTTCATGAATTTCATACGAGTTTTGGATTTATTAGAATTTAAAAACCAGACATCTCAACGTTTTGCCGGCAATTAACAGTGCCCTAGTGTTTGAATTTCATTCCCATCTCTTGCATGGGACCTAGAAATTTACCCAATGACAAATGTGATTTTTTTTCAACCAACTTTAGTGCATTGGAGCATGTGCTTGTAGTTCAAATTTGAATTATGCACATAAAATGCCTAGAAAACCCAGTTAATGTATAAAAAAGGCCAAACGAACCCCGAAAAATTCCAAGATTGAACACAACACTCCTGGTTTTCTATGTTGACACTAGAATTTTTTTGAAAGAAATAAGAGGCAACAGATATCGTCCCATCCCGAAAGGTGGTACGTTCCCTATCGAAACCATCAGGCTTGTTGTGAGAAGCTCTAGTTTTTTAGAATCTTATACCCAAACCTGCCCCAAATGGGACAAAATTTTCACCACGGCATGTTAATGCCGCTCCATGATAGCATGCCAAGTTTCATGAATTTCAGACGAGTTTTGGATTTACTAGAATTTAAAAACCAGGTATCTCAACATTTTGCCGGCAATCAACAGTTCCCTGGTGTTTGAAATTCATTCCCATCTCTTGCATGGGACCTAGAAATTCACCCAAGGACACACATGTGATTTTTCAACCAACTTTAGTGCATTGGTGTAACATCCCAAATTTTCAATTTGGAATGTTATACATTAGATCATCAATGCATATCATATTTTATTTTGCTTTTGGTCTTGATCCTAGAAAATTCTACGCAACTCAAGGACCCACGGAGAGAGTTGGGGATTTCGTTATTTTCATATTTGAGTTTTCTCAAATTTTGAGAATAGGATCATTTGATTTTAATTATTTTATCATCAATTATTTCTATTACAAAAATATGAGAGAGGGAATAAAATGACTTTCCCAAAATAAAGAAATATTGAGGATTTAATAATAAAATCAAATAAGATTTTGTTTCGGAGTTTTTTGTTATTTTATTTGAATTTAGGAAAAATGTGTGTTTTTCCAAATTGCATTTAGGCCCCAAATAAATGTTCACCTTGTGCGGCTTGATTTTAGAAGCCCAAGAAAATTTATTTCGGGATTTTTCGAGTCCGTTTAGTATTTCTTTTTATTTTTCTTCTGCGCGTAATTATTTAAAAAAAATCGCACCGACCCACGGGCCGTGTCCGACCGGGGCTCCGGCCTGACTAGCCTTTATAAGTCGGCCCACCCCCGGGCCGAAACCCTAGCCTCGAGCCGCCCCAGCCCCAGCCCCGCCCGAGCCGCCGCTGCCGCCGCGCCTCGCCGCCGCCCTTCGACGCCGCCTCGCCGGACGCCGCCGCCTCGCCAAACCCGCCGCCCGAGGTCGCCTTGAAATCCGTGGCGCTGTTTTTTTGAAAAACCGTTCGGTTTTTCGTCGGTTTTTTTTAGTTTCGGTTTTTTTAAATAGATCGATTTTTTTTCCGATTTATTTATTTAGCGAGCGTTCGTCCGTTCGTTCGTTCTAGCAAACGTTCGTCATTTTTTCTTTTTCTCGGATTAAATCTGTGATTTTCTAATCGCGATTTCTGATCGCGATTTCTGATACAATTTTCGTTTTAGTATAACTTTTCGCTCGTTTATCGGAATCAAGCGATTCAAGCGCCTGGAGTTTCGTCTCGAAACCCTCTATCCGTTTAACCAACTTAAACAAGTTTTTGCTACTGTAAAATTTGACTTAGATCCAGATTAGTAGAACAAAGTTGTTTTCTTTCGCTGTTTGACTTTGGTTGCTTCGTTTGATTTGATTCTTTTTGCAAACCGGAGTTCTTAAGTTGAACTTTCTGGTTAGATCTCTTATTTGACTTTTACATGTGCATTAGATGAGTGCTTATTGTATGCTTGTTTGTTTGTCTGCGATAGAATACCCGGAGTGCGCCGCCTGTTACTTCGAATCGCTAGGTTTCGCGGATCATCAGCAAGGCAAGTAACACTTTGATCATACCTCCTACTACCCAATTTTATTGCATTAGATAAATCCTCAAACATTGCATGATTAGGATCTAATTAAATTGTGGGATGGGAAGTAGTTGAGGTAGCACCTATTACCTGTTATATTATCAAACCTTTGGGAGTTACTTCGACGTTTGCTTATTATGCCATGCTATGCTAGTAGACGTGGATTGGGTGAGTGATATCCATGACAGATGTGAGTTTGTTAATTAATGGTTTATCTAAGGTGGCAACTTAAACACACATCTGGGTGGATTGAGGTACCTGGGTATTCCAGGATTGCCTGTTTTTCTTTATGGACCGCCACCCAGGCCCAAAGGGATCATGAGATTTTTCATACTAGAAACTTCCGTGGGCTCTAGCATAGTTGATTAAGTCGTGCGAACTCTTACAGGGTAGACTAGCAGATGTAGGGGAAAGTAGGTGTAACGGTCTATCCATCGTAAGGTGCTAGCGCTTCTGAAAGACTATGTCTCGATCATCCGTTTCTCAAACACCATGTAATGCGAGAAACCAAACGGAGGCGATCGAGTCTTGTGGGGAAAAGTGCGCAAACCTCTCCAGAGTGTAATAAACTAATTATGATTAGTCGTGCCCCGGTTATGGACATCTTGAGTATCTAGTACCTGGATTATCATGTGAATCTCAACATATTACTATAAAATTGATTTTGATGGGTTTGTTTAATGATGATGCTTAATTGGGATTGAGGATGCTGTCAACCATTCTCAATGTTTAACAACCACCATGATAGTTAAATAAATTATTCCTTTGCAGTAGGGAAAAATTGGCTTTACGCAAAACTATAACCATAGAGCTTTCCACCAGCCAAATATGCATATAGTATAGCTGTTTCATTCCATTACTCTCTATGTGTTACCATGCCAGCATATTCCATGTGCTGACCCATTTCGGGCTGCAACGTTAATGTTGCAAACTTTTCAGACGACGATTAAGGAGTTTTTAGGTCGTGGTTCTATACTCAGTGATGCCGTTGGAGTTGATGGACTCACTTATCTTCCAAGCCTTCCGCTGTTATCGTTATTAGATGGCCTTAAGCCATATTTATTGTAATAAGTTCTCTATGGAGACACTCAATGTAATAAGTGTGTGATTGCTACTCTGTTATAAATGCTCTGAGTACTGTGTGGTGTCAGCATTACTGATCCAGGGATGACACCGGAGCACAGAGATTGGACCATTTGAGGTCTGGTCGCTACAATTGGAGCCTGTGCTCGTAGTTCAAATTTGAACTATGCACATAAAATGCCTGGAAAACCTAGTTAATGTATAGAAAGGCCAAACAAACCCTGAAAAATTCATTCCCATTTTTTGCATGGCACCTAAGCATGCACTGTAGGACACAGATTTGATTTTTCAACCAATTTGTATGGACTGGAGCATGTGCATGTAGTTTAATTTTGAATTGTGCACCTGAAATGGCTAGAAAACCAGTTTTATGTATGAAATGTCCAAAGGAACCCTGAATAATTCCAAATCTTTTACGACACAAATATAGTTGCACGTTCACTGCAGATAAAAGGTCTTGCAATTCAAACAACGTCCATTGCCGCTGTGACCCCATTTTGTAATTCAAATCAAGTAGATCGCACACAGTTTATTATCACCAACCGTGTGAGATGTAGTACAAATTATCTTGGAGCATCGTCGGTGTATAGTACGCCTATGGTTTACGCGAGAAGGTGCGTCCGCTACAGTCCATAGCCGGTGTGTCAAGCACACTAGCTCGCTCCCCCAAAACTCCCGCCTCTGCATCCCTCGCAATCTCGAAAATATCTACTGCCTGGAAGGTTTTAATGTTTGATAGCACACGATTAGTATGTGCGGACCATGTGCGATGTTTGTTACTCCCGCTCTGCTTCAGTCCCTTGATTCAAATTTTTAGTAGCCCCTGCATTTTACTCCTACCTCTGCATCCCTCGCAATCTCAAAAATATCTGCTCGCTCTTGATCCAAATTTTCAGTAGCCCCACCTTGTCACTCCCTCCTAGTAAAATTTCCAGTTGCCGCAGTATTTCCTCAAACACAAACTCCGCTCACACAGACACACACAACCCTCGAAACCATTGGTATGTCGCCGCCATCGCCGGCGCCTCCATCCTCAACCTCTGCATGTGTGCCTGGAAGCTCGAGTAGCCAATGGCCAAAAAGAGGTTTATCGCGGCCTTTTCGCCCGACGCCGGCGAGGTGGCCGCCGAGGTGTCCCCGTCATTCTTCGCGGGCCCGATCCACCCGCCGCCGCGCCCCTATGCCGGTTCGAGGACTTCCCCTTTCTCCCCCGGACCCGGCAGCTGACGAAGTCCTACCTCGGGGTTCGGCAGCGGCGGTGGGGGACGTAGGTCACCGAGATTACAGATAGAGAGACCCACACCCGCAGGTGGCTCGGTACCTTCCACACGGCTAAGCTCGCGGCCATGGAGTACGACCGCTGGCAGGTCCGCTACCACGGCGCGGTGGCCAGGCTCAATTTCCCCTTTGGCTCATGTCCGGTCAACCTCGTTCCACCGAAACCAGGGGTGGGGAGCTCGGCTATGGCGCGGGAGGACCGCAAGGCGTGGGAGCGTCTCGAGGCCGAGGCCGCCGATGAGGCCTACATGCAAGAGCTCTACCGGGAGCACCCGGAGCTCGTGGAGGCGGAGCGGGCGATCTTTGCAAGCGTGGAGGGCGGCGAGGTTATCACGATCTCATCCAATGACGAGGTCGAAGGCGGAGAGGACGGCGGCGCGGAGGGCGTCTAGGTTATCGCGCTCTCCTCTGATGATGAGGTCCAAGACGGTGGCGACGGCGGCGCAGAGGGTGGCGAGGTGGGCCCCGAGGACGAGGAGATCGACGTCAATGAGTGATGAGTGCCTTCCCCAACGATCCCGACGAGGGTACTGGCCCAGATCCGGCTCGCGGCACACCGTACATGACGAGGAAGGATTGGCTCGACCTCTACTTCGACAAAAAGTAGTTTAGCTTAGTTTAAATTTATGTTTTATGTTTGGTTATGCAAAACTATGTATGTTTATGTTTGAATGCATGCTACTTTCGGTTCAACCTGCTTTGAACTTGATCAAATTGAAGTTTACAACCTTAAGTTTAGGGGATCGACTAGAAAAGGCCAAAAATTGATGGAGTATATATATATCCACTAATGGTTTTAGTCCTTTAACTTTTTAAGGATCTCCAAGACATGTCCTTATGACTTGTTTATTTCAATTCTTCACAATGTGATGCTCTATATGTGCAACTATTTGCCGTGCAGCTCAATTTCATCAATAACAGTTTCAACAATACCACTATGAATTACGATATTTGGTTGCTGTTAAGAATATTGCAGTTAACATGCCTTTTCATTTTTTAGTTGTTGTTTAGCAACATGCATTGTAGTGAATGAATACATATGGAATCCAGGCTACATAGCAACAAGGAAGAGTGTTACCTTAATGTTCTGATGACGTCTAGATATACATGTAATAAAATCTTATATAATGGGATGGATGGAGTGTTGTACTACATCATTTTTCAATTGTTGTTTAGCTTCTAATATTAACTTGGTGCTTTTAGGTACATATATCATTACCAAAGATCCATACTTTGACCCTTTCTGACTATGGGGCAATGAGATATTCATGAACCAGCATCAAGTGAGGAAACTGATAAAGATTGTTATTAAAATGGGTCAAAATATGTCAATCGAACTATTTGTTTACACTTTATGCAATACAACAGTGAACTGCATGATGGTAAGTAAGAACCCTGTAGCCTTTTTTTTACTGCCTGTAATGAGTTGTGTTAGATGACAATATCTGAATATTTTTCTTTGCAGTGGATCCTGAAGCAGTTTACTCAAGATTACCTCTCAAACTACATGATTGGCGGTCGGCCATCACAAGGGGTTGGACTAGAGTCTTGCATGCATCCAGGAGATCACAATAGGGCCATTCCGCTTCACCTTGTTCAGCAACTGGAATGTCTGTCGCCTCTTTCTTTACCATCTGTAATAATACAAGTATAGAAACCTGGTACATCATTCTTTATTTGGTGCTTCTGTAATTCTTAAACATATGTACCTGTGAATCGAATAATGCATTGGTTGTTTGAACCTGATGGATATGAATAAAGCTATAGCCTACTTTCAAGTTTAAATTAGGTACAATTTTAAATAGCAGCAATTAAATTAGGGTGAAATTACATTGTGCAGGTCATTACGGCACACACGGTTGGTAAAACACAAACGTTTGTGATATACACCATAATCCGAGATGGTTCATAGAGAGGAAACGTGTGCAAGCATGCACACAGTTGCCATTTGCAAAGCGTGTGTGATGTCAGACACTATCACATACGATGCAGGAAAGCTAAATGTGTGTGATTGGCTACCTATCATACATGGTTTATAATCATGAACTGTTTGTGATGTGCCAGGCATCGTAATACTCTCGTGCCTAGAATATGCCTGGAAAACTCCCATGCATGGAATCTGCCTGGTTTTTGGCAGAACCACAAAACTCCAACTGTGATGGCAATGTGAGCACAAACGAGTAGCAAAGATGAAGCGTTTGGGATATTCGAGATATCGGAAACGGTTATATAGGGACAACTATATGCATCAAGGCTCCCTATCCTTGACGGTTTCTAGGTCGTGTGGGAAGAACCCCCCTATCGCCCACACTCACTTGGCAACGGTTCCAAATGTCATCGCGGAAAGGGGTTAAAAACTGTTTGTTTAGGACCGACGTGCACTAGTGCGGACCACCCTCTTTCAAAATACTGGAATTGCACACATGAGTGAATAGTATTTCTCTATGTGATATCTTACATCATGTGCGGGCAACGAACACTGCATTGTATAGAAAGAAAAGTGTCATATCAATCTTTTACATAGACTGTGATCTTTTACATGGAATACAATCTGCCTACTTGCTTTGTGTCGCACTACCAGCACTCCACCCTTGAAGCTAAACATTATGCCACTCATAATTCCAAAGTTTATTTGTTCAAATACGATTTTGATATGATTCTAATGTTCCTGCTTCAGTTTTGAAATGCGTGTGCACCCCTTATAGAGACATAAGAGGTTCACATTTCTATGTGTGGTCTGGTCAGCATGGTTGGGGATGAACTTTGTATACACAGGGGTTTGTAGGGAGACACTATTCGAGTAGAATCTGCAATGCATTCCATAGATAATCTGACTACTTTTGAAGTCTTCATGAATCTCAGATACTGAACATCATCATAATGATTATGAGCTTGCGCGCATGAAAAGAATAAAGCAGAACAATGCCATGGCTGCCAAACTTGGCATTAAGGAAGAAAGATCTAGTTTGGATGCAATGCAATGCACACGCTCTCCACCTACAGATTTGTGTTCAGAATATGATCCTCACAATGATTCTGAGCTAGAGGGAGACCTAAGTCAATGTAGCTCCCTAGTGGAGGAGTCAGCAGCATATGCCCTATCTTATTCACCCATCAAGGTGCTTGCTGTAACTTTGCAAGGTTATATTGGTCTCACATATCTTGCAAAGGATGCTTTGCATTGCTTCTACTTTGTTGCACTGCCATTCGCTTAGTTTACAAATCGTCTATGTGAATATGTCATGCCTATCCATTTTCAGTACATATTCCCTCTATCATCATACCATATTTCTCCATTCAAATGTTGTTCTTGTGTATCATACGTTCAAAAGGAAGAGGGTGATTGCTGATCAAGAAGGAGCATGAACAAAGTATTTGGCA
Organism: Triticum aestivum; assembly: GCF_018294505.1. Classification (NCBI taxonomy): domain Eukaryota; kingdom Viridiplantae; phylum Streptophyta; class Magnoliopsida; order Poales; family Poaceae; genus Triticum; species Triticum aestivum. Next base: position 368,824,519 of record NC_057800.1, on the reverse strand, counting down.
AATATAATGACACCTGATAAATCAAATAACTCATTAGGTGTAGTGGCAATATCACCAGACCACAAAACACGACCCCAACTCTAGAGACTCTAGCCCTACAAATCTGGCCATCTGTGATGCCCAAACTGAGCAGACCCCAATTGCAGCAAACAATATGATGATGCCAGTTAACATAGCACCAGCTCTACAACGCAAAACCCCCATTCCAGCAAAGAGTACACCAAATTCAGTTGCCAAATCCCTTTTCAAATGAGAGAGAGAGCCCCTATTGCAGCAAATAGGACCCCTATTCCACTTCTTTCCAGTTTAGAAGACGAACCATATATTGTTGTGAGGAACTTTTTGTGCACCTTTCCTTCATGGAAAGAGTATACCACAGACAAAGAAAAGTCCAGTCTTCCTCCACAACTTACGTGTAAGTAATCTACTAATGTTATTCATGGTAATTAGTGCATATGTTTCTGCTGACAGAAGACAAAAGATTTCATTCTTTTAAATAGGCGAGGACCAAACTGGATAGTCAAGATGAGCAAGGCTTGGCTGCGCTTTTCAAGCACGCGTTGATGAAGTATCGTTACTACCTGAGGCAAGCGCACTTCGATGGCAAGCCTCTAAACGAAATTTTTGTAAAGTCTCCAGTGCTACATTTAGTAGACAATGACTGGGTTAATCTTGTTACACATTGGTCTCGTCTGCAGCATAAGGTACTGTCTACGATACCAAATCATAATTTGAACTACATTTTCTGCATGTGCCTTACCGTCTCACTTGTATGAAAACTATTTGCAGAAGAATAGACCGCATACTCTCGCAACTATACTGCACACATCATTGCTCTTATGAGTACCTCTTACCCTATATCACCATACTTAGTTTCATAGCTAGCTGGTTGATTATGTAGCATTACTGCATATGTTAGTCTCCTTATCCTCCATCTGGTGGACATTATAAGATCCGTATTAACTCCTACATAAATTTAGAATCAACCCAATTCTTTTGAAGAGGTTTAGCTCTGCAGTCCTCTTGTAAGGACCGAACGTCTTGTATCACTATACTTACATTAACAGCTACTCCCTCTGTCCCATAAAATAAGAGCATTTTATATAGTACACCAATGTACAAAATACACTTATATTATGGGAATGAGGGATTACTCTACATCTTATCTCCCTCGCCCACCAATTGTGTAGCATTACTCTGCATCTTATCTCGCTCACCCACCATTTACTAAAAATATCAGATCTATATGTAATCTTACCAAAAAGTTGAATATACAGACAATGCCAGTGCAGAAGTGTGGCCCACTGCTCTTGTCAGTACATTTTGTCCTATAACGCTTGTACTTACATGTATAGGTAGTTGGTTATGTAGCATCAATATGCATCTTATCTTCATTATCCTCTATCCCTTCCAGTATTATCATATCTATAATTACTCTCTACAAAATGTAGAGTACAATAATGCTTATGAAGAAGATTATGTGCTGAAATTCTTGAGTTATCCTTCCCTTGACATGGAGAAGGGCATTATAGAGCCTGTGTTAACTGTTAATGTAAGTCGGACCTTTTAGCTTTATCCTCAACTGCGGTTTAATTTCCTCACACTCCCTATCGTCAACTATTCTTCAGTTTGATGTTTCTATCAAAATGCATGTTCGCAAAAACAAAAGGTTCCAAGTTTTAGTTGTAAAACCAAATTCCTTATTCATACCACACACATTACTCAATATAGATCCAATGATTTTCTTTAGCCCTGCATGTATGGTTGTTTTTGTTGATCTATAATCCAGTGTGTGGTGAAGCAGCCTATATTTGCACCTTTTCATTTCCTGCTTTATCTTACTGATGTGGCTGATGGTATGAACAACATACCATGCACATTAACCTAAATAGCTATGATGATTGTCTTTTTCCCTAAATATATGCTTGTTTTGTTGATGTGGTAATCCAGTAGTCTCGTGAATCTCCCTGCATTGCTACTTCTTGAGCTTGCGTTAATTTTTCCTTGAAGTAGAAAGGATGATGCAGCAAAGTAGAGACAAGTATTTTCCTCAGTTAAGAATCAAGGTATCAATCCAGTAGGAGGCACACGCAAGTCTCCAATCTATGCACCTGCACAAACTAACAAACACTTGCACTCAACGCGAAAAAGGGGTTGTCATCCCTTCACAGTCTCGAACAAGAGTGAGATCTAATAGAGATAGGTATACAAGATAAATAAAAAGGCAAACTAAAGTAAATATAAATAAAGTGCAGCAAGGTATTTTGGGTTCTTTTAGTTTATAGATCTGAAAATATATGATGGAAAATAGACCCAGGTGAGGGAGTCCTGGACTAAGGGGTCCTCGGGCGTCCGACCTGTTATCTATGGGTCGGACTGATGGGCTGTGGAGATACGAAGACCGAAGACTACATCCGTGTCCGAATAGGACTCCCCTTGGCGTGGAAGGCAAGCTTGGTGAACAACTATGAAGATTCCATATTATGTAACCAACTCTATGTAACCCTAGACCCCCCCGGTGTCTATATAAACCAGATGACTTAGTCCGGATAGGGAATACTAAATACTGTAGTCATACAGGCTAGACTTCTAGGGATTTAGCTATTATGATCTCGTGGTAGATCAACTCTTGTAACACTCATATTATCAAGATCAATCAAGCAGGAAGTAGGGTATTACCTCCATAGAGAGGGCCCGAACCTGGGTAAACAACGTGTCCCCTGTCTCCTGTTACCATCAACCTTCGACGCACAGTTCGGGACCCCCTACCTGAGATCCTCCGGTTTTCACACCGACATGGGGGCCATAGTTTCACTAGAGGCTTCTCTCTTGAAGAAACCATACGGTGGTTAAACAAATTACTGTTGAGCAATTCATAGAAAAGCGCAAAGTTATGATGATATCTAAGGAAATGATCATGAATATAGGCATCACGTCCATGATAAGTAGACGGAAATGATTCTGCATCTACTACTATTACTCCACACATCGACCGCTATCTAGCATGCATCTAGAGTATTAAGTTCCTAAGAACGGAGTAACTCCTTAAGTAAGATGACGTGATGTAGAGGGATGAACTCAAGCAATATGATATAAACCCCATCTTTCTATCCTTGATGGCAACATACAATACGTGCCTCACTACCCCTTCTGTCATTCGGTGAGGACACTACAAGACTGAACCCAAAACTAAGCACCTCTCCTGTTGCAAGAAAAACCAATCTAGCTGGCCAAACCAAACCGAACGTTCGAAGAGAAATACAAAGATATCTTAATCATGCATAAAAGAGTTCAAAGAAGACTCGAATAATATTCATAGATAATCTGATCATAAGTCAACAATTCATCGAATCTCAACAAACACACTGCAAAAAAAGTATTACATCGAATAAATCTCCAAGAACATCGAGGAGAACATTGTATTAAAGATCAAAGAGAGAGAAGAAGTCATCTAGCTACTAGCTATGGACCCGTAGGTCTGTGGCAAACTACTCACACATCATCGGAAGGGCAGGAAGGTTGATGTACAGGCCCTTCGTGATCGAATCCCACTCCGACAGATTGCCGGAAAAGGCCCCAAGATGGATTTCATGGCAACAGAGCTTGCGGCGGCAGAAAAGTATTTTGGTGGACGCTTCTGGTGTTGGGGGAATATTTGAGAATTTATATTGCAAAGATTAGGGTTGGGAGACCTTCGAGGGGCCCACAAGCCCTCAAGGCACCCCCCCTAGGGCGTGCCTGGCAGGCTTGTGGCCTCCTCGCCAACCTTCTGGCCCTATCTCCAAGTTACGTAGGTGTCTTATGGTCCAAGAAAAATCATCGCGAAAGTTTTATTCCGTTTGGACTCTGTTTGATATTCCTTTTGTGTAAAACTCAAAAACAAGGAAAAACAGAAACTGACACTAGGCTCTAGGTTAATAGGTTAGTCCCAAAAAATAATATAAAATAGCATATTAATGCATATAAAACATCGAAAACAGATAATATAATAGCATGGAACTATCAAAAATTATAGATATGTTGGAGACGTATCACATGTTGGGTAATGGTCGATGTGTGGAGTAATAGTAGTAGATGCAAGCAGGAGTCGATCTACTTGTCGCGGACGTGATGCCTATATTCATGATCATTGCCTTAGATATCATCATAACTTTGCGCTTTTCTATCAATTGCTCAATAGTAATTTGTTTACCCACAATATGTGTTCTTTAATAGAGAAGCCTTTAGTGAAAACTATAGCCCTCGGGTCTATCTTTTACCATATTATTTTCAGATGTAGTTGGCCTAAAACCCAAAAATACCTTGTTGTATTTTATTTATCTTTACTTTATTTTGCACTTTTATTTATCTTTTATACCTATCTCTATTAGATCTCATCCTTGCAAGTAACTGTGAAGGGATTGACAACCCCTTTATTGTGTTGGATGCAAGTATTTGTTTGTTTGTGTAGGTGCTATCATTGGAGACTTATGTGTTCCTCCTACTTAGGGCGATAACACTTATAGCATGGGAGCTATTGTGGCTTGTCGCCTCCATCTTAATAAATCTCAGGGTAAAATCCATGGTGTGATTTATGCTACTCCCTTGGCGGGCCACTTTAATGTTGGGATACGCCCTCACGATTACCCTCTGACCAAGGTTTATCTAGACTGTGCAGCCATGGAACACCATCATTTTCTTGCACAAGATTGTCCCAACATTCCTATTCCTTATAAACTGGTCTTTAGTGTTGAAACTCATGATATTATTCTGTTGCCTGCCCCTGCCCTGTTTGATTCTGTTGCCAGAGGTGGATATAAGATCATGTCTGCGGACATCATCGCCTACCGGAACGCTCGGGCTACTGCGGAGGCAGAGGAGGAGCCTCCTCAGTGGGATCAGTGGATACCCGCTTCTCAGTACCCCTACTACCATCCAGACTACTGATCGACTACCAAGTTAGGCCAAAATCCTGAGCATGGGGAAGTATGTGTTTCTCACCGACATTACATTCATGTTCACTTATTCATCTTGTGGTCGTTCACACTTTTTCATTGTATGATCCATATTTAAATTTTATTTTTCTTGTTTTCTTCTTGTGTGTTTGAAAAACTTTAGAAAAACCAAAAAAATAATTGTAGTTAGTTTGTTTTCCATGCATGCCTAGTTGTAATATTGAAAAGAAAACCCAAAAAGATTTCCTTGTTCTTCATTTGCTTGTTGGGAGCTTTCCCGTGTAAATAGTTTTTCTTTTTTTGCTTTTCCCTTTTATTTGCTTGTTCAAGAAAACCAAAAACTCCAAAAATATTTCAGTGTGTTTCTCTGATTTTTTTCTTTTATTCGAGTTGTACCAAGGAGAAGACCATGATGAAAATGTTGAGTGGCTCTCATATGAATAATTGTTGAACTAATAAAGAGCCCATTTTACCTTGTCTTCTCCTGTTGAATAAAATGTTTGCAGGTTCCAGCTTAGTCCATGGCACTCTTGCACTATTATTATTTTCACATTGTTCAATCGTGCAAGTGAAAGGCAATAATGACGATATTCGATGAACTGGCCATGGCAGAGAGAAACTGGTATGAACTCGACTTGTTCTGTTTGTGTAAATATGTTTGACCTAGTATCCATGAGTCATCCCATTATGATTAAACATGTTTGCAATGACAATTAGAGATTATAGTTTCTCATGCCATGCATAAGTAGCTGGGAGTAAATAATGATTTATCTTGGATATCAACATTGCATTAAAATGATTGTGATGTAGATGATGATATGGTATCCTCCTATGAATGTTCGAGTGGCTTGACTTGGCACATGTTCATGCATGTAGTTGAATCAAAACCAACATAGCCTCTATGATATTTATGTTCATGGTGTTCATATCCTACTCATGCTAGTGTCCAATGTTACTTACACATAATGCATGATCATGATCGTTGTTGCTCTCTAGCTGGACGCTTCTCAATCTATGCTAGCCTTCGCCTGTACTAAGTGGGGATTCTGCTTGTACATCAAAAACCTTGAACCCAAAGTTATTCCAGATGAGTCCACCATATCTTCCTATAAGCGGTATTACCCTGCCGTCCTAAGTAAATTTGCATGTGCCACCTCTAACAACTTCTAAAAAAATATCCGTTTTGTGTGCCTGGATCGTTCATGGTACGACAGAAGGTGGTCGGTATCTTCCATGCTAAGCAGGTTATTCTTAGGTCGAGTGTTTATTCACTCACCATCACACGAGAAAAGGGTGGTAATAGGGATGCCCAGTCCCAAACTGCAAAATACAAAAAGAGTTAATTGCTCGAATAATCAAGCAAACTCCCAATGGAGTCAAAACCTTTACTTTTATCGCTTGGGAACCGCCACTAGCCTGTTTAGCATGGGAGATATTGATAAATGATAGTCGTGAAGTAAATGAGAATGGTGCATGTCTCAAAATATCATTTATATCTGTTTTAAAATTTTAAGCTCTGGTGCCTCTGCAACTCATTCCTTCCCTCTACGAAGGGACTATCTATTTACTTTTATGTTGTGTCATCACCTTCTAAAACAAGCGCTAGAAACTGAGAGAGCACAACTATCATGACTTACGCATTGTGTGTAGCTAATGTTGGGTGCATCATGACTGGATATTTTCTACCATGAATTACAATGTTTAGTAACTGCTTGGACTTTGGAGGTGCTCTGCATTTATGTTTTGCGGTATCCGAAAGGGCTAGCGAGATACCACTATTGTCATATTATATCATGGTTGTTTTGACAACGTGTTGCCGTTCGAGATGTCTTATTATTGCTCGCTAGCTGATTATGTCATTGATATGAGTTAATATAATCTTTAAGAGTTACTGTTGGCATGGTTAGTTATAATGGTCTTTTTTTGAAACTATGATGATTTTTATAGCAAATTCGGAAACTATACACTCTAATGCAGAAAAATCAAAAGTACCACCCTGTCGGCCTCCTGTTGGCCGAAGAGGGACTTTTCGGCCTACCATTGGCCGAAGATGGACTTTTCGGCCTACCATTGACCGAAGAGTGACTTTTCGGCCAATCGCTGGCCAAAAAGGACTTTTCGGCCAACAGTTGGCCAAAGAGTCCCTCTTCGGCAACACCGGCTCTACTGTTTTAGAAAATTCATATCAATTGGGAATCTTAGTATTTTAATTTGATTATTTTTGCATTAGATTAGAAATTTTATGAAGTTTCTGTAGATATCAAGTTTGACTAGATTTGAAAGTTTGAATTTGAATTTTTATGAATTTGCTCAAATCACTAGATTGCCTACAATTTGAGCTAGGAGTATTCTTTTTAGATGGTTCTTTTTGCTACTGGTTCTTTGTGACATTGTTTATCAGTAGTAATTAATTGGTGAATTTTAGGATTATTTAAAATTAGGTTTTCACAAAAACAGTTCTGTTTTAGTGTTTTATAGGTTTTGTGCTATTTCTTTTAATTTTAATTGATTTAAATTGTTTTCTTTATTTTCTAACATATTCTTTTAGTTTCTTTTAAGTTATTAGTAGATATTTTATTTGTAGTATTTTTCTGTATTTTATTTCTTTTATCCTCCATTTTCTTTCCCGTCGTTCTTTCCCTCCATTTTCTCCCACTATTTTCTTTGCCGGCATTTTCTCCCTCCATTCTTTGCCGCCATTCTCTCCTGCCATTTTCTTTCCCATCATTTTATTTGCCGCCATTCTCTCCCTCCATTTTCTCCCGCCATTTTATTTCCTGCCATTCTCTCTCGCCATTCTCTCTCTCGCCATTTTCTTTCCCGCCATTCTCTCCCACCATCTTCTTTCTCGCCATCTTCACTTCTCAACTTATAAAACGAGCCTCATGTTCTCCACGACCGTAGATAACATCGTCTAACACGGTATGTGTCTCCTACATCGGTGCTGCTGGTAGAGTGTGAAACACTGTCTGAGAGAAGTCATAAGTGTTTGCAGCTTCGTCATCATCATCGGAGAGTGTTTCACACCTATACTTCTCTCACACAGTGTTTCACACTCCACATGAAGGCATCATAGTCATCCTCCGTCGATGCAGCACTCCTTATTGTGGCAGGAGAGAATGGCGGGAAAGAAAATGGCGGCAAAGAAGAAGGCAGAAAAGAAAATGGAGGGGAAAAGATTGCGGAAAAGTATTTTTTTTCATGTATAAAACGGCAATGGTTGTACAAGATTTATAAGGAACTTCTAAATATAAACTCCTATGAAGCTCAAAACAAGTTTTCTAGTAGGATAAAAGAAATAAAATACAAAAAAATACTACAAATAAAATAGCTACTGATAACTAAACAGAAACAAAAAGAATATGTCAAAAAACTAAACAAAACAATTTAAAGCAATTAAAATTAAAAGAAATGGCATAAAACCTATAAAACACTAAAACATGATTGTTTTCATAAAAACATAATTTTAAATAATTATAAAATTCGCCAATTAATTACTAGTGATAAACAAAGTCACAAAGAACCAGTAGCAAAAAGAATCATCTGAAAAAATACTCCTAGCTCAAATTATAGGCAATCTAGTGATTTGAGCAAATTAATGAAAATTCAAATTCAAACTTTCAAATCTAGTCAAACTTGATATCTACAGAAACTTCATAAAATTTCTAATCTAATGCAAAAGGAATCAAATTAAAATACTAAAAATCCTAATTGATATGAATTTTCTAAAACAGTAGAGCAGGTGTTGGCCGAAGAGGGACTCTTTGGTCAATTGTTGGCCGGAAAGTCCTTTTTGGCTAACGTTGGCCGAAAAGTCTCTCTTCGGCCAACATGAAGCTGACAGGGTGATACTTTTGATTTTTCTACATTAGGGTGTATAGTTTCCGAATTTTCTATAAAAATCATCATAGTTTAAAAAAAATCAGTTATAATGTTGGCTGAAAACCTGGGTGCTGTTTAAGCTTATTTATGCAAACAAGAGCAAAAGAGTACGTAAAAGTTTTTTCTTTTTCACTTTCAGTTTATCAAGTGAATTTCTTGAGGACAAGCAAAGGTTTAAGATTGGGGGAGTTGATACGTCTCCAATGTATCTACTTTTCCTAACACTTTTCCTCTTGTTTTGGACTCTAATTTGCATGATTTGAATGAAACTAACCCCGGACTGACGTTGTTTTCAACAGAACTACCATCGTGTTGTTTTTGTGCAGAAATAAAAGCTCTTGGAATGGAACGAAAATTTGCAGGGAATTTTTATATAATATATAAGAATTTCTGGAGCCAAGACCTACCGAAGGGGGGCACCTGGGTGGGCACAACCCGCCAAGGCGCGCCCCCTCACCACGCGTGCCCAGGTGGGTTGTCCCCATCTGGTGGCCCTGCAGACCCTGGAACCAATGCTATAAAATCCTATTTTCGGAGTAAAAAATCAGGGAGAAAGAATTATCGCGATCCACGATACGGAGCCGCCGCCAAGCCATGTTCTTCCTCCGGAGGGCAGATCTGGAGTCCGTTTGGGGCTCCAGAGAGGGGGATCTTCGTTCTTCGTCATCACCAACCCTTCTCCATTGCCATCTCCATGATGCTCCCCACCGGGAGTAAGTAATTCCTTCATAGGCTCGCTGGTCGGTGAGGAGTTGGATGAGATTCATCATGTAATTGAGTTAGTTTTGTTAGGGCTTGATCCCTAGTATCCACTATGTTCTTAGATTGATGTTGCTATGACTTTGACATGCTTAATGCTTGTCACTTTGGGCCCAGGTTCCATGATTTCAGATCTGAACCGTTTATGTTATCACCATTATATTCATGTTCTAGATCCGATCTTGCAAGTCATAGTCACCTACTACGTGTTATGATCCGGCAACCCCGAAGTGACAATAACTGGGACTTCTTCCGGTGATTACCGTAGTTTGAGGAGTTCATGTATTCATTTTGTGTTAATGCTTTGTTCCAATTCTCTATTAAAAGGAGGCCATAATATCCCTTAGTTTCCAATATGGACCCCACTGCCATGGGAGGGTAGGACAAAAGATGTCAAGCAAGTTCTTTTAATAAAGCACGCATGACTATTTATGGAATACATGCCTACATTATATTGATGAACTGGAGCTAGTGTCATATCGCCCTAGGTTATAACTGTCTCATGATGAATATCATCCAACAAGTCACCGATCCAATGCCTACGAATTTATCTTATATTGTTCTTGCTAAGTTACTACTGATATCTGAAGGAAATATGCCCTAGAGGCAATAATAAAGTTGTTATTTAAATTTCCTTATATCATGATAAATGTTTATTATTCATGCTACAATTGTATTAACCGGAAACTTTGTGCATGTGTGAATACATAGACAAACACAGAGTGTCCCTAGTATTCCTCTACTTGACTAGCTCGTTAACCAAAAGATGGTTAAGTTTCCTGACCATAGACATGTGTTGTCATTTGATGAACGGGATCACATCATTAGAGAATGATGTGATGGACAAGACCCATCCGTTAGCTTAGCATAAATGATCGTTAGTTTTATTGCTATTGCTTTCTTCATAACTTATACATGTTCCTATGACTATGAGATTATGCAACTCCCGAATACCAGAGGAACACTTAGTGTGCGATCAAACGTCACAACGTAACTGGGTGATTATAAAGATGCTCTATAGGTGTCTCCGATGATGTTTGTTGAGTTGGCATAGATCGGGATTACGATTTGTCACTCCGATTGTAAGAGAGGTATCTCTGGGCCCTCTCGGTAATGCACATCACTATAAGCCTTGCAAGCAATGTGACTAATGAGTTAGTTACGGGATGATGCATTATGAAATGAGTAAAGAGACATGCCGTTAATGATATTGAACTAGGTATGATGATACCGATGATCGAATCTCGGGCAAGTAACATACCGATGACAAAGGGAACAACGTATGTTGTTATGCGGTTTGACCGATAAAGATCTTCGTAGAATATATAGGTACCAATATGAGCATCCAGGTAGCACTATTGGTTATTGAACGGAAGTGAGTCTCAGTCATGTCTACATAGTTCTTGAACCCGTAGGGTCCGCACGCTTAACGTTCGATGACGATCGGTATTATGAGTTTATGTGTTTTGATGTGCCGAAGGTAGTTTGGAGTCCCGGATGTGATCACGGGCATGACGAGGAGTCTCTAAATGGTCGAGACATAAAGATTGATATATTAGAAGGCTATGTTTGGACATCGAAATGGTTTTGGATGAGTTCGGGCATTTACCGGAGTACCGGGAGGTTACCGGAACCCCCCAGGGGCTTAATGGGCCTACATGGGCTTTAGTGGAAGAGAGAGGAGAAGGCCGAGAGGAGGGGCGCCCCCCCCCAAGCTCAATCCGAATTGGGAGGGGCAGCCCCTTTTCCTTCCTCCCCTCTCGCCCTTCCTTCCCCCTCCTAGTAGGACTAGGAAAGGGGGAACCAACTCCTAGTAGGAGTAGGATTCCCCCCTTGGGGGCGCACCCAAGGTGGCCGGCCGGCCCCCTCCACCACCCCTTTATATATGGGGGAGGGGGCACCCCATAGACACACAAGTTGATTGTTTAGCCGTGTGCGGTGCCCCCCTCCACAGAATTCCACCTCAGTCATATCGTTGTAGTGCTTAGGCGAAGCCTTGCGTCGGTAACTTCATCATCACCGTCATCACGCCGTTGTGCTAAAGAAACTCTCCCTCGGCCTCAGCTGGATCATGAGTATGAGAGACGTCACCGAGCTGAACGTGTGCAGATCATGGAGGTTTCATGCGTTCGGTACTTGATCGGTTGGATCGCGAATACGTTCGACTACATCAACCGCGTTTCATAACGCTTCCGCTTTTGGTCTACGAGGGTACGTAGACATACTATCCCCCTCTTGTTCCTATACATATCCTAGATATATCTTGCGTGATCGTAGGAAAATTTTGAAATACTGCATTCCCCAACAGTTGCATCCGAGCCAGGTCTATGCGTAGATGTTATATGCACAAGTAAAACACAAAGGAGTTGTGGGCGTGGGTATATACATATTGCTTGCCGTCAATAGTTGATTCTTGATTCAGCGGTATTGTTGGATGAAGCGGCTCAGACCGACATTACATGTACACTTACACGAGACTGGTTCTACCGATGTGCTTCGCACACAGGTGGCTAGTTGGTGTATGTTTCTCCAACTTTAGTTGAATCGGTTTCGATGAACAGGGTTCTTTCTGAAGATCAAAAAGCAATCACTATACTACTTGTGCTTTTGATGCGTAGGTAAGAATGGTTCTTGCTAGAAGCCCATAGCAGCCACGTAAAACTTGCAACAACAAAGTAGAGGACGTCTAACTTGTTTTTGCAGGGCATGTTGTGATGTGATATGGTCAAGCCGTGATTATATAAATTGTTGTATGAGATGATCATGTTTTATAACACAGTTATCGGCAATTGGCAGGAGCCATATGGTTGTCACTTTATTGTATGAAATGCAATCGCCATGTAATTTCTTTACTTTATCACTAAGTGGTAGTGATAGTCGTAGAAGCAATAGTTGGCAAGACGACAACGATGCTACGATGGAGATCAAGGTGTCAAGCTGGTGACAATGTTGATCATGACGGTATTTGAAGATGGAGATCAACGGCACAAGATGATGATGGCCATATCATATCACTTATATTGATTGCATGTGATGTTTATCCTTAATGCATCTTATTTTGCTTAGTATGATGGTAGCATTATAAGATGATTTCTCACTAAATTTCAAGGTATAAGTGTTGTCCCTGAGTATGCACCGTTTCTACAGTTCGTCGTGCCGAGACACCACGTGACGATCGGGTGTGATAAGCTCTACGTTCACATACAAAGGGTGCAAGCCAGTTTTGCACAAGCAGAATACTCGGGTTAAACTTGACGAGCCTAGCATATGCAGATATGGCCTTGAAACACTGAGACTGAAAGGTCGAGCGTGAATTATATAGTAGATATGATCAACATAGTGATGTTTACCATTGAAAACTACTCCATCTCACGTGATGATCGGACATGGTTTAGTTGATATGGATCCTGTCATCACTTGGATGATTAGAGGGATGTCTATCTAAGTGGGAGTTCTTAAGTAATATGATTAATTGAAGTTTAATTTATCACGAACTTAGTACCTGATAGTATTTTTCATATCTATGTTGTAGATCAATACCTCGCGTATAGCTCCCTGTTTTATTTTTTGATATGTTCCTAGGGAAAAATAAGTTGAAAGATGATAGTAGCAATGATGCAGACTAGGTCTGTGATCTGTGGATTATCCTCATTGTAGGGAGCTTTCCCGTGTAAATAGTTTTTCTCGTTTTTGCTTTTCCCTTTTATTTGCTTGTCCAAGAAAACCAAAAACTCCAAAAATATTTCAGTGTGTTTCTCTGATTTTTTTTCTTTTATTCGAGTTGTACCAAGGAGAAGACCACGATGAAAATGTTGAGTGGCTCTCATATGAATAATTGTTGAACTAATAAAGGGCCCATTTTACCTTGTCTTCTCTTGTTGAACAAAATGTTTGCAGATTCTAGCTTAGCCCATGGCACTCTTGCACTATTATTATTTTCATATCGTTCAGTCGTGCAAGTGAAAGGCAATAATGACAATTTCATGAACTAGCCATGGCAGAGAGAAACTGGTATGCACTCGACTTGTTCTGTTTGTGTAAATATGTTTAACCTAGTATCCATGGTTCATCCCATTATGATTAAACATGTTTGCAATGACAATTAGAGATTATAGTTTCTCATGCCATGCATAAGTAGCTGGGAGTAAATAATGATTTATCTTGGATATCAACATTGCATTAAAATGATTGTGATGTAGATGATGATATGGTATCCTCCTATGAATGTTCGAGTGGCTTGACTTGGCACATGTTCATGCATGTAGTTGAATCAAAACCAACATAGCCTCTATGATATTTATGTTCATGGTGTTCATATCCTACTCATGCTAGTGTCCAGTGTTACTTACACACAATGCATGATCATGATCATTGTTGCTCTCTAGCTGGCCGCTTCTCAATCTATGCTAGCTTTCGCATGTACTAAGCGGGGATTCTGCTTGTACATCAAAAACTTTGAACCCAAAGTTATTCCAGATGAGTGCACCATATCTACCTATATCCGGTATTACCCTGCCGTCCTAAGTAAATTTGCATGTGCCACCTCTAAAAACTTCTAAAAAATATCCGTTTTGTGTGCCTGGATCGTTCATGGAACGACAGAAGGTGGTCGGTATCTTCCATGATAAGCGGGTTATTCTCAGGTCGAGTGTTTATTCACTCGCCATCGCACGAGAAAAGGGCGGTAATAGGGGTGCCCAGTACCAAACTGCAAAATACAAAAAGAGTTAATTGCTCGAATAATCAAACAAAAACTCCCAATGGAGTCAAAACCTTTACTTGTATCGCTTGGGAACCGCCACTAGCCTGTTTAGCATGGGAGATATTGATAAATGATAGTCATGAAGTAAATGAGAACGGTGCATGTCTCAAAATATCATTTATATCTGTTTTGAAAATTTAAGCTCTGGTGCCTCTGCAACTCATTCCTTCCCTCTATGAAGGGACTATCTATTTACTTTTATGTTGTGTCATCACCTTCTAAAAGAAGCGCTAGAAACTGAGAGGGCACAGCTATCATGACTTATGCATTGTGTGTAGCTAATGTTGGGTGCATCATGACTGGATCTTTTCTACCATGAATTACAATGTTTAGTCACTGCTTGGACTTTGGAGGTGCTCTGCATTTATGTTTTGCAGTCTCGGAAAGGGCTAGCGAGATACCACTATTGTCATATTATATCATGGTTCTTTTGACAACGTGTTGCCGTTCGAGATGTCTTATTATTGCTCGCTAGCTGATTATGTCATTGATATGAGTTAATACAATCTTTAAGAGTTATTGTCGGCATGGTTAGTTATAATGTTGGCTGAAAACCCGGGTGTTGTTTAAGCTTATTTATGCAAACAAGAGCAAAAGAGTTCGTAAAAGTTTTTCTTTTTCACTTTCAGTTTATCAACTGAATTGCTTGAGGACAAGGAAAGGTTTAAGCTTGGGGGAGTTGATACGTCTCCAATGTATCTGCTTTCCCAAACGCTTTTCCTCTTGTTTTGGACTCTAATTTGCATGATTTGAATGAAACTAACCCTGGACTGATGCTGTTTTCAGCAGAACTACCATGGTGTTGTTTTTGTGCAGAAATAAAAGTTCTCAGAATGGAACGACATTTTGCAGGGAATTTTTATATAATATATAAGAATATCTGGAGCCAAGACCTACCGAAGGGGGGCACCTGGGTGGGCACAACCCACCAGGGCGCGCCCCCCTCACCAGGCGCGCCCAGGTGGGTTGTCCTCACCTGGTGGCCCCGCAGACCCTGAAACCAACACTATAAAATCCTATTTTCGGAGAGAAAAATCAGGGAGAAAGAATTATCACGATCCACGAGACGGAGCCGCAACCAAGCCATGTTCTTCCTCGAGAGGGCAGATCTGGAGTCCGTTTGGGGCTCCGGAGAGGGGGATCTTCGTTCTTCGTCATCGCCAACCCTTCTCCATCACCAATTCCATGATGCTCCCCACCGGGAGTGAGTAATTCCTTTGTAGGCTCGCTGGTCGGTGAGGAGTTGGATGAGATTCATCATGTAATCTAGTTAGTTTTGTTAGGGCTTGATCCCTAGTGTCCACTATGTTCTTAGATTGATGTTGCTATGACTTTTCCATGCTTAATGCTTGTCACTTTGGGCCTGGGTGCCATGATTTTAAATCTGAACCATTTATGTTATCACCATTATATTCATGTTCTAGATCCGATCTTGCAAGTTATAGTCACCTACTATGTGTTATGATCCGGTAACCCCGGCGTGACAATAACCGAGACTTCTTCCGGTGATTATCGTACTTTGAGGAGTTCATGTATTCACTTTGTGTTAATGCTTTGTTCCGGTTCTCTATTAAAAGGAGGCCTTAATATCCCTTAGTTTCCAATATGGACCCCGCTGCCACGGGAGGGTAGGACAAAAGATGGCATGCAAGTTCTTTTAATAAAGCATATATGACTATTTATGGAATACATGCCTACATTATATCGATGAACTGGAGCTAGTGCCGTATCGCCCTAGGTTATAATTGTCTCATGATGAATATCATCCAAAAAGTCACCGATCCAATGCCTACGAATTTATCTTATATTGTTCTTGCTAAGTTACTACTGCTATCATCACTGTTACACTTGCTACAAAATTACTGCTATCACTGTTACCGTTACTGTTGCTGCTACTACTACTATCAAAACTATCATATTACTTTGCTACTGATCACTTTGATGCAGATAATTAATCTCTAGGTGTGGTTGAATTGACAACTCAGCTGCTAATACCTTCAAATATTCTTTTGCTCCCCTTGTGTCAAATCTATAAATTTTGGTCGAATACTCTACCCCCGAAAACTGTTGTGACCCCCTATACTTGTGGGTTATCAACACCTTTTTCTGGCTCCGTAGCCAGGGAGCGTAGCTATATTTGTTGAGCCACTTGAGATTATTATCATATTATCACTATGAAGAATTTGAAG
This sequence comes from Triticum aestivum, assembly GCF_018294505.1. Classification (NCBI taxonomy): domain Eukaryota; kingdom Viridiplantae; phylum Streptophyta; class Magnoliopsida; order Poales; family Poaceae; genus Triticum; species Triticum aestivum. The sequence continues at coordinate 368,807,993 of NC_057800.1, read as the reverse complement.
GATGCTAAGACTAATATTTTTCCCTCAAAGACGAGGGGAGGTAAGGAACTTCCATCCAGTTATACTTTAGATTCACCTTCTGTTATAAGTAAACTTTCAACACCACCACACGCTATTAATTCAGATATGTCGCAAGTTATTGATGATGCTACTTCTGCTATGGATAATGCTTATGATGATGATAGTACCTTGCTTAATGATGATGTGCCACTTGGTGAATTTCTTGATAAACAAATTGCTAGAGTTATACAACATGATGTTGTTGAATCTGATGATGAGCTTGAAACTGAAACTCCTGAAACACCTGCTAGAACTAGCCTTCCTAGATATGAATTGCCTAAGGTACCGGAAGGTTATGTTATGAGTGAAGAAACAACTAGAGATATTCTTGCTTGCAGAGATAGAGATGATCTAGAGAAATTATTATGCAAGTATAAAGAAAAATCTCTGAATGCTATAATGAAATGTGATCCTAAGTTTACTACTTCACCTATCTTTATTGATCATAAGGATTATGAATTCTCTGTCGACCCCGAGTTAATTACTTTGGTTGAATCTGATCCTTTCCATGGTTATGAAACTAAAACTGTTGTGGCACATCTTACTAAGTTGAATGACATAGCCACCCTTTTTACTCATGATGAGAAAACTCGCTATTACTTTATTATCAAATTATCCCCTTTCCCATTAAAGGGTGATGCTAAAGCTTGGTACAATAATCTTGGTCCTGGTTGTGTGTGTAGTCCCTCGGATATGATTTATTACTTCTCTGAAAAATATTTTCCTACTCATAAGAAACAAGTTGACTTATAGGAAATATTTAACTTTGTGCAAATCAAAGAAGAGAGTCTCCCACAAGCTTGGGGGAGGCTTTGCAAATTACTTAATGCTTTGCCTAAGCATCCACTTAAGAAAAATGAAATACTTGATATCTTCTATAATGGACTAACCGATGCTTCCAGGGACTTCCTAGATAGTTGTGTTGGTTGTGTTTTCAGGGAACGAACTGTTGGTCAAGCTGAAGAATTATTGAATAATATATTGAAAAATTATGATGATTGGACTCTTCCTGAACCACCGCCTAAACCCACTTTGAAGAAGTGGGGTATATTATATCTCAGTCCTGAAGATATGCAAGAGGCAAAGAAATCTATGAAGGAAAAAGGTATTAAAGCTAAGGATGTTAAAAATGTTCCTCCTATTGAAGAAATGCATGGGCTTAATACACCACCGCTGCCTAAGGTGGTAGAGGTAAATTATCTTATGAAGTTCAATGATAATGACAATCCTCACAATATGCATCCTAGTCAATGCCTTTATGAGTTTGAAAATTATATTAGAAAACAAGATCACTTCAATGCAAATGTTATGAAACCATTGAAATACAATTCTGATATGATTGCTCGCTTGAGTGACTTGTTATTTAGAATCTCAAATGATGATAGAGGTGTTGGAAAGCATGCTTCTATGGTTCAAACTCAGTTAGAACAAGTTGCTAAATCTCAAAGAGAATTGCTTCATGAAACGAATAATAATATGCATGACTTTGCTATTAGAGTTGCAACTAGAGGAGGTAAAATGACTCAGGAACCACTTTATCCTGAGGGACACCCAAAAAGAATTGAACAAGATTCACTAAGAGCCAACACTAGTGCACCTAGTTCTTCTCAAAAGAAAAAGAAAAATGATAGGACTTCACATGCTCCTAGTGAACCTGAAATAGAGAAACCTCTTAACATAGATAATGAAGTTTCTATCTCTAATGCTGAAACTAAGTCTGGTAATGAACACTCACCTAGTGATAATGAAAAAGATAATGTTGATGTTCATGAAGACACTCAACCAAATAATAAAGAACTAGACAATGATGTTGAGATAGAACCACCTGTTGATCTTGATAACCCACAACCTAAGAATAAAAGGTATGATAAAAGAGACTTCATTGCTAGAAAACACGGTAAAGAAAGAGAACCGTGGGTTCAAAAACATATGCCTTTTCCACCTAAGTCAACTAAAAAGAATGATGATGAAGAATTTGAACGATTTGCTGAACTATTGAGGCCAGTCTTTTTGCGTACTAGCTTGACTGATATCTTGAAAATGTCTCCTTATGCAAAGTATATGAAAGACATCATCACAAATAAGAGAAAAATACCAGAAGCTGAAATCTCCACTATGCTTGCTAATTATACTTTTCAAGATGGAGTACCTAAAAAGCTTGGAGATCCGGGGATACCAACTATACCTTGCTCCACCTAAAAGAATTATGTGAAAACTACCTTGTGTGATTTAGGAGCTGGTGTTAGTGTTATGCCTTTCTCTTTATATAAAAGACTTGATTTGAATAAACTCACACCTACTAAAATATCATTGCAAATGTCTACAAATCAACTGCCATACCTATCGGTATCTAAGAGGATGTGCCCGTTGTTGTTGCTAATGTTACTATTTTAACTGACTTTGTTGTACTTAAGGTGCCCGAGGATGACAAGATGTTGATTATCCTTTGTAGACCCTTCTTGAATACTGGAGGGGCTGTTATTGATTGCAATAAAAGCAAGGTCACTTTTCATATTAATGGTAATGAGCATATGGTGCACTTTCCGAAGAAACAATTCCATGTGAATGGTATTAATGTTATTAAAAAATCTCCGACAATCACTATTGGAAGTTTTCAAATACCTCCACCTACTATCAAAAAGAAATATGAAATGCTTATTGTTGGGGACATTCATATCCCCATTGAGGTAACTTAGTTATTTATGATAGTTCTTCGGTTTCATGCTAATAGAAAGTGGTTGTTAATAAGACCTGATCAATCTTATTAATGGATGATTTTTGAACGGTAGGAAGTTGATGAATTTAGTAAGAACTACCTTCTGTCCCTACTTTTTATTTTCTATTTTATTAGTTAAATAAAATAAAATTCCATGTTTTGTCTGTTTTCTGATTTCTCGTGCAATAAAAAGTGACCCAAAAATAAAAGTTCTCAGAATGCCCCGAAAATTTAATACTATTTTTTCTGAATATTTAAGAATTTTTGGTGCAAATAACATCAGAGGGAGGTGCACCAGGTGGGCACAACCCACCTTGGCGCGCCAGGACCCCCAGGCACGCCCTGGTGGGTTGTGGTCCCCACGTGGGCCCCCTCACTTATCTCATCATACCACATCATCACCTACCTCCAGAAATTTTTTCCCATTGCTCTCTCTCCCGAGTTCTTGCTCCCAAACCCGCGGATTTCAATTTCTTTGCTCAAAGCTCCGTTTTCGTAACTATTTCGGGGGATTGTTGCTTGGTACGTGACTCCACCGTTTGTCCAATTAGTTTTTGTTTTAGTGGTTTATATTTGGAATAATTAGCTACTCTTGGTGCTGCTGTAGATGTGCTTGCGTGTTGAATTCTTAGTGTTCTAAGTAGTTTGAATGCTTGCTATGGCCTCTATGTATCCCTATGAGTAGTTGGTATCATTTTTGTGAAGTTTTGTTGAGAAAATTTTGTGGGCTAATAAATTTCAGAATTTTGTTCATAGGAAAATCATGAATATCTTTAGGAAGTTTGGCTCCAAGAAGAACTCCAAGGGTGTCATTGGGGAGTCATTTGATAGTGACCTCCATCCTCGGAGGATGGCGGAGGTACGGCTGTGCGAATGGCCGCACACCCCGTTCCTGGAAGAGGCTGGGATCCTTCACGAATTCATGCAATAGGCTGCTAATGTAGGCCTCACCGACTTCATCGCAGATGAGTGTCAACATCACCAAATCCTCACAAACATTTTTGTTCAGAGCTTTACTTTCCTGCCTATGAATAATCCTCCTGAAGTTAGCTTCGATTTATATGTTGAAAACCATCATATACCACTTACTGAATTTTGTGACATATGCATGATCCCTTCTGATGGGAGCTTGACCGAGCCTAGACCGGCTGGGTTTGAGGCCTTTTATCGCACTTTGACAGTGGGAGATGAGAGAGGGGTGTCAGCTACCACTACCGCTGGCTTGCATTTTCCTACTTTTCATTACTTTGCACTTTTCATTGCAAAATGCTTGCTTCCTAGGGAGAAGGTGGGAGTGCTCAGCTCACCAGACCTTGTTGTTTTGCGTCGTGCATTAGAGGGCGATAACACTTATAGCATGGGAGCTATTGTGGCTCGTCGCCTCCATCTTAATAAATCTCAGAGTAAAATCCATGGTGGGATTTATGCTACTCGCTTGGCGGGCCACTTTAATGTTCGGATACGCCCTCACGATTACCCTCTGACTAAGGTTTATCTAGACTGTGCATCCATGGAACACCATCATTTTCTTGCACAAGATTGTCCCGACATTCCTATTCCTTATAACCTGGTCTTTAGTGTTGAAACTCATGATATTATTCTGTTGCTTGATCCTGCCTTGTTTGATTATGTTTCTAGAGGTGGATATAAGATCATGCCTGCGGACATCATCGCCTACCGGAACGCTCAGGCTGCTGCAGAGGCAGAGGAGGAGCCTCCTCAGTTGGATCAGTGGATGCCCGCTCCTCAATACCCCTACTACCATCCAGACTACTGATCGACTACCAAGTTAGGCCAAAATGCTAAGCTTGGGGGAGTATGTGTTTCTCACCGACATTACATTCATGTTCACTTATTCATCTTATCATTGTTCACACTTTTTCATTGTATGATCCATGTTTAAATTTTATTTTTCTTGCTTTCTACTTGTGTGATTGAATTTTTTTAGAAAAACCAAAAAAATTGTAGTTAGTTTATTTTCCATGCATGCTTAGTTGTAATATCAAAAAGAAAACCCAAAAAGATTTCCTTGTTCTTCATTTGCTTGTTGGGAGCTTTCCCGTGTAAATAGTTTTTCTCGTTTTTTCTTTTCCCTTTTATTTGCTTGTTCAAGAAAACCAAAAACTCCAAAAATATTTCAGTGTGTTTCTCTGATTTTTTTCTTTTATTCGAGTTGTACCAAGGAGAAGACCACGATGAAAATGTTGAGTGTCTCTCATATGAATAATTGTTGAACTAATAAAGAGCCCATTTTACCTTGTCTTCTCCTGTTGAATAAAATGATTGCAGATTCCAGCTTAGTCCATGGCACTCTTGCACTATTATTATTTTCACATCATTCAGTCGTGCAAGTGAAAGGCAATAATGACGATATTTGATGAACTGGCCATGGCAGAGAGAAACTGGTAGGAACTCGACTTGTTCTGTTTGTGTAAATACGTTTAACCTAGTATCCATGATTCATCCCATTATGGTTAAACATGTTTGCAATGACAATTAGAGATTATAGTTTCTCATGCCATGCATAAGTAGCTGGGAGTGAATAATGATTTATCTTGGATATCAACATTGCATTAAAATGATTGTGATGTAGATGATGATATGGTATCCTCCTCTGAATGTTCGAGTGGCTTGACTTGGCACATGTTCATGCATGTAGTTGAATCAAAATCAACATAGCCTCTATGATATTTATGTTCATGGTGTTCATATCCTACTCATGCTAGTGTCCAATGTTACTTACACATTATGCATGATCATGATCGTTGTTACTCTCTAGCTGGCCGCTTCTCAATCTATGCTAGCATTCGCCTGTACTAAGCGGGGATTCTGCTTGTACATCAAAAACCATGAACCCAAAGTTATTCCAGATGAGTCCACCATATCTACCTATCTGCGGTATTACCCTGCCGTCCTAAGTAAATTTGCATGTGCCACCTCTAAAAATTTATAAAAAAATATCCGTTTTGTGTGCCTGGATCGTTCATGGAACGACAGAAGGTGGTCGGTATCTTCCATGCTAAGCGGGTTATTCCCAGGTCGAGTGTTTATTCACTCGCCATAGCACGAGAAAAGGGCGGTAATAGGGATGCCCAGTCCCAAACTGCAAAATACAAAAAGAGTTAATTGCTCGAATAATCAAACAAAAACTCCCAATGGAGTCAAAACCTTTACTTTTATCGCTTGGGAAACGCCACTAGCCTGTTTAGCATGGGAGATATTGATAAATGATAGTCGTGAAGTAAATGAGAACGGTGCATGTCTCAGAATATCATTTATATCTGTTTTAAAATTTTAAGCTTTGGTGCCTTTGCAACTCATTCCTTCCCTCTATGAAGGGACTATCTATTTACTTTTATGTTATGTCATCACCTTCTAAAACAAGCGCTAGAAACTGAGAGAGCACAGTTATCATGACTTATGCATTGTGTGTAGCTAATGTTGGGTGCATCATGACTGGATCTTTTCTACCATGAATTACAATGTTTAGTCACTTCTTGGACATTGGAGGTGCTCTGCATTTATGTTTTGCGATCTCAGAAAGGGCTAGCGAGATACCACTATTGTCATATTATATCATGGTTGTTATGACAACGTGTTGCCGTTCGAGATGTCTTATTACTGCTCGCTGGCTGATTATGTCATTGATATGAGTTAATATAATCTTTAAGAGTTACTGTTGGCATGGTTAGTTGTAATGTTGGCTGAAAACCCGGGTGCTGTTTAAGCTTATTTATGCAAACAAGAGCAAAAGAGTTCGTAAAAGTTTTACTTTTTCACTTTCAGTTTATCAACTGAATTGCTTGAGGACAACCAAAGGTTTAAGATTGGGGGAGTTGATACGTCTCCAACGTATCTACTTTTCCTAATGCTTTTCCTCTTGTTTTGGACTCTAATGTGCATGATTTGAATGAAACTAACCCGGGACTGACGTTGTTTTCAGCAGAACTACCATCGTGTTGTTTTTGTGCAGAAAAAAAAGTTCTTGGAATGGAATGAAAATTTGCAGGGAATTTTTATATAATATATAAGAATTTCTGGAGCCAAGACCTACCGAAGGGGGGCACCTGGGTGGGCACAACCCACCAAGGCGCGCCCCCTCACCAGGCGTGCCCAGGTGGGTTGTCCCCATCTGGTGGCCCCACAGACCCTGGACCCAATACTATAAAATCCTATTTTCAGAGTAAAAAATCAGGGAGAAAGAATTATCGCGATCCACAAGATGGAGCCGCCGCCAAGCCATGTTCTTCCTCCGAAAGGCAGATCTGGAGTCCGTTTGGGGCTCCGGAGAGGGGGATCTTCGTTTTTCGTCATCACCAACCCTTCTCCATCGCCAATTCCATGATGCTCCCCACCGGGAGTAAGTAATTCCTTCATAGGCTCGCTGGTCGGTGAGGAGTTGGATGAGATTCATCATGTAATCGAGTTAGTTTTGTTAGGGCTTGATCCCTAGTATCTACTATGTTCTTAGATTGATGTTGCTATGACTTTGCCATGCTTAATGCTTGTCACTTTGGGCCCGGGTTCCATGATTTCAGATCTGAACCGTTTATGTTATCACCATTATATTCATGTTCTAGATCCGATCTTGCAAGTCATAGTCACCTACTACGTGTTATGATCCGGTAACCCCGGAGTGACAATAACCGGGACTTCTTTCGGTGATTATTGTAGTTTGAGGAGTTCATGTATTCACTTTGTGTTAATGCTTTGTTCCGATTCTCTATTAAAAGAAGGCCATAATATCCCTTAGTTTCCAATATGGATCCCGCTGCCACGGGACGGTAGGACAAAAGATGTCAAGCAAGTTCTTTTAATAAAGCACGTAGGACTATTTACGGAATACATGCCTACATTATATCGATGAACTGAAGCTAGTGTCATATTGCCCTAGGTTATAACTGTCCCATGATGAATATCATCCAACAAGTCACCGATCCAATGCCTACAAATTTATCTTATATTGTTCTTGCTAAGTTACTACTGATATCTGAAGGAAATATGCCCTAGAGGCAATAATAAAGTTGTTATTTAAATTTCCTTATATCATGATAAATGTTTATTATTCATGCTACAATTGTATTAACCAGAAACTTAATACATGTTTGAATACATAGACAAAACAGAGTGTCCCTAGTATGCCTCTACTTGACTAGCTCGTTAATCAAAAGATGGTTAAGTTTCCTGACCATAGACATGTGTTGTCATTTGATGAACGGGATCACATCATTAGAGAATGAGGTGATGGACAAGACCCATCCGTTAGCTTAGCATAAATGATCGTTAGTTTTATTGCTATTTCTTTCTTCATAACTTATACATGTTCCTATGACTATGAGATTATGCAACTCCCGAATACCAGAGGAACACTTAGTGTGCTATCAAACGTCACAACGTAACTGGGTGATTATAAAGATACTCTACAGGTGTCTCTGATGGTGTTTGTTGAGTTGGCATAGATCGGCATTAGGATTTGTCACTCTGATTGTCAGAGAGGTATCTCTGGGCCCTCTCGGTAATGCACATCACTATAAGCCTTGCAAGCAATGTGACTAATGAGTTAGTTACGGGATGATGCATTGCGGAACGAGTAAAGAGACTTGCCGGTAATGATATTGAACTAGGTATGATGATACCAACGATCGAATCTCGGGCAAGTAACATACGATGACAAAGGGAACAACGTATGTTGTTATGCGGTTTGACCGATAAAGATCTTCGTAGAATATATAGGTACCAATATGAGCATCCAGGTAGCACTGTTGGTTATTGAACAGAAGTGAGTCTCAGTCATGTCTACATAGTTCTTGAACCCGTAGGGTCCGCACGCTTAACGTTCGATGACGATCGGTATTATGAGTTTATGTGTTTTGATGTACCGAAGGTTGTTCGGAGTCCCGGATGTGATCAAGGACATGACGAGGAGTCTCTAAATGGTCGAGACATAAAGATTGATATATTAGAAGGCTATGTTTGGACATCGGAATGGTTCCGGATGAGTTCGGGCATTTAACGGAGTACCGGGAGGTTACCGGAACCCCCCGGGGGCTTAATGGGCCTACATGGGCTTTAGTGGAAGAGAGAGGAGAAGGCCGAGAGGAGGGGGCGCCCCCCCCCCAAGCCCAATCCGAATTGGGAGGGGCAGCCCCTTTTCCTTCCTCCCCTCTCGCCCTTCCTTCCCCCTCCTAGTAGGACTAGGAAAGGGGGAACCAACTCCTAGTAGGAGTAGGATTCCCCCCTTGGGGGCGCACCCAAGGTGGTCGGTCGGCCCCCTCCACCACCCCTTTATATATGGGGGAGGGTGATATGTCTCCAACGTATCTATAATTTTTGATTGCTCCATGCTATATTATCTACTGTTTTGGACTATATTGGGCTTTATTTTCCACTTTTATATTATTTCTGGGACTAACCTACTAACCGGAGGCCCAGCCCAGAATTGTTGTTTTTTGCCTATTTCAGTGTTTCGGAGAAACAGAATATCAAACGGAGTCCAAACAGAATAAAATATTTGGGAACGTGATTTTCTCACCGAACGTGATCCAGGAGACTTGGACCCTACTGCAAGGGATCAAAGAGGAGGTCACAAGGGTGGGGGGCGCCCCCTGCCTCATGGGCCCCTCGGTGCTCCACCGACGTACTCCTTCCTCCTATATATACCTACGTACCCCCAAACGATCAGAACAGGAGCGAAAAACCTAATTCCACCGCCGCAACTTTCTGTATCCACGAGATCCCATCTTGGGCCCTTTTTCGGAGCTCCACCGGAAGAGGGCCATCATCATGGAGGGCTTCTACATCATCCTAGCCCCTCCAATGAAGTGTGAGTACTTTACCTCAGACCTTCGGGTCCATAGTTAGTAGCTAGATGGCTTCTTCTCTCTCTTTGAATCTCAATACAAAGTTCTCCCCCTCTCTTGTGGAGATCTATTCGATGTAATCTTCTTTTTGCGGTGTGTTTGTTGAGATTGATGAATTGTGGGTTTATGATCAAGTCTATGTATGAATAATATTTGAATCTTCTCTGAATTCTTTTATGCATGATTGGTTATCTTTGCAAGTCTCTTTGAATTATCCGTTTCGTTTGGCTAACTAGATTGGTAGTTCTTGCCATGGGAGAAGTGCTTAGCTTTGGGTTCGATCTTGCGGTGTCCTTTCCCAGTGACAGAAGGGGCAGCAAGGCACGTATTGCATCATTGCCATCAAGGATAACAAGATGGGGTTTATTTCATATTGCATGAATTTATCTCTCTACAGCATGTCATCTTGCTTAAGGCGTTACTCTGTTTTTAACTTAATACTCTAGATGCATGATGGATAGCGGTCGATGAGTGGAGTAATAGTAGTAGATGTAGAATCGTTTCAATCTACTTGTCACGGACGTGATGCCTATATACATGATCATGCCTAGATATTCTCATAATTATGCGCAATTCTGTCAATTGGTCAACAGTAATTTGTTCACCCACCGTAGAATCCTTATGCTCTTGAGAGAAGCCACTAGTGAAACCTATGGACCCCGGGTCTATTCTCATCATATCAATCTCCATCACTTTAATCTTGCTTTTCTTTTTACTTTGCTTTTAATTTTTACTTTGCATCTTTATATCAAAAATACCAAAAATATTATATCTATCAGATCTCACTCTCGTAAGTGACCGTGAAGGGATTGACAACCCCTAAGCACGTTGGTTGCGAGTAGCTATCGTTTTGTGCAGGTACGAGGGACTTGAGCGTGGCCTCCTACTAGATTGATACCTTGGTTCTCAAAAACTGAGGGAAATACTTACGCTACTCTGCTGCATCATCCCTTCCTCTTCGGGGAAAACCAACGCAAGCTCAAGACGTAGCAAGAAGGATTTTTGGCGCCGTTGCCGGGGAGTCTACGCAAAAAGTCAACATACCATGTACCCATCACAACCCTATCTCTCGCATTACATTATTTGCCATTTGCCTCTCGTTTTCCTCTCCCCCACTTCACCCTTGCTGTTTTATTCGCCCCCTCTCTCTCTATCCTCCCTCTCTGTTTGCCTCTTTTGCCTGTTTGCTCTTGTTTGCTCGTGTGTTAGATTGCTTGTTTGTTGCGATGGCTCAAGATAATACTAAATTGTGTGACTTCACCAATACCAATAATAATGATTTCCTTAGCACTTCGATCGCTCCTCTTACCGATGCTGAATCTTGTGAAATTAATGCTGCTTTGTTGAATCTTTTTATGAAAGATCAATTCACCGGCCTTCCTAGTGAAGATGCCGCTATTCATCTGAATAGCTTCGTTGATTTGTGTGATATACAAAAGAAAAAAGATGTCGATAATGATGTCGTTAAATTGAAGCTATTTCCTTTTTCGCTTAGAGATCGTGCTAAAGCTTGGTTTTCGTCTTTGCCTAAGAATAGTATTGATTCATGGAACAAGTGCAAAGATGCTTTTATCTCTAAATATTTTCCTCCTGCTAAGATCATCTCTCTTAGAAACGATATTATGAACTTTAAACAACTTGATCATGAACATGTTGCACAAGCTTGGGAGAGAATGAAATTAATGATACGTAATTGCCCTACCCATGGTTTGAATTTATGGATAATAATACAGAATTTTTATGCCGGATTGAATTTTGCTTCTAGAAATCTTTTAGATTCGGCCGCGGGAGGCACTTTTATGGAAATCACTTTAGGAGATGCTACTAAACTCCTAGATAATATTATGGTTAATTATTCTCAATGGCACACTGAAAGATCATCTAATAAAAAAGTGCATGCGATAGAGGAAATTAATGTGTTGAGTGGAAAGATGGATGAACTTATGAAATTATTTGCTACTAAGAGTGCTTCTTCTGATCCTAATGATATGCCTTTGTCCACTTTGATTGAGAATAACAATGAATCTATGGATGTGAATTTTGTTGGTAGGAATAATTTTGGTAACAACGCTTATAGAGGGAATTTTAATCCTAGGCCATATCCTAGTAATCCTTCTAATAATTATGGGAATTCCTACAACAACTCTTATGGAAATTGTAATAAGATGCCCTCTGATTCTGATTCTAATATTAAAGAATTTATTTCTTCGCAAAAGAATTTTAATGCTATGATTGAAGAAAAATTGCTTAAGATTGATGATTTGGCTAGGAACGTTGATAGAATTGCTCTTGATGTTGATGCTTTGAAACTTAGATCTATTCCACCTAAGCATGATATTAATGAGTCTCTTAAAGCCATGAGAATTTCAATTGATGAGTGTAAAGAAAGAACCGCTAGGATGTGTGCTTCCAAAGATGCCTTTATTAAAGCGTGTTCTTCCAATTCCTATGAAAATCAAGATGAAGATCTAAAAATTATTGATGTGTCTCCTATTAAATCTTTGTTTTGCAATATGAATCTTGATGAAACTGAATATGATCTTCCTTTACCTAGACGGCGTTCTAAAAATTCGGAGTATTTAGATCTTAATGATGAAATTGATGAAAGTGGGATTGAAAGAAATAAAAATCTAGATGTTGCTAAACCCACTATATTGGATTTCAAGGAATTTAATTATGAAAGTTGCTCTTTGATTGATTGTATTTCCTTGTTGCAATCCATGCTAAATTCTCCACATGCCTATAGTCGAAATATAGCCTTCACCGAACATATTGTTGATGCCTTGATGCAATCTTATGAAGAAAAACTTGAGTTGAAAGTTTCTATCCCTAGAAAACTCTATGATGAGTGGGAACCAACTATTAAAATTAAAATTAAAAATCATGAGTTTTATGCTTTGTGTGATTTGGGTGCTAGTGTCTCTACTATTCCCAAGACTTTGTGTGATTTACTAGATTTCCGTAATTTTGATGATTGCTCTCTAAACTTGCATCTTGCGGATTCCACTATTAAGAAACCTATGGGAAGGATGAATGATGTTCTTATTGTTGCAAATAGGAATTATGTGCCTATAGATTTCATTATTCTTGATATAGATTGCAATCCTTCTTGCCCTATTATTCTTAGTAGACCTTTCCTTAAAACGGTTGGTGCGATTATTGATATGAAGGAAGGGAATATTAGATTTCAATTTCCATTAAAAAAGGGCATGGAACACTTTCCAAGAAAGAAAATAAAATTACCATATGAAACTATCATGAGAGCCACTTATGGATTGCCTACTAAAGATGGCAATACCTAGATCTATCCTAGCTTGTTATGCCTAGCTAGGGGCGTTAAACGATAGCACTTGTTGGGAGGCAACCCAATTTTATTTTTATTCCTTGATATTTGCTCCTGTTTAATAATAAATAAATTATATAGCCTCTGTTTTGGTTGTGTTTTTTTGTTTAATTAGTGTTTGTGCCAAGTAGAACCGTTGGGAAGACTTGGGGAAAGTCTTGTTGAGCTTGCTGTAAAAAACAGAAACTTTAGCGCTCACGAGAACTGCTGTCATTTTTATTTGAAGAGTGATATTTAGTTAATTCTTTTTGCAGATGATTAATAGGTAAATTCCTCACGTCCAGAAATTTATTTTAGAATTTTGGGGTTCCAGATATTGCGCTAGCTACAGATTACTACAGACTGTTCTGTTTTTGACAGATTCTATTTTTCGTGTGTTGTTTGCTTATTTTTGATGAATCTATGGCTAGTAAAATAGTTTATAATCCATAGATAAGTTGGAATACATTAGGTTTAACACCAATATAAATAAAAAATGAGTTCATTACAGTACCTTGAAGTGTTCATTTTTTTTCTTTCGCTAACGGAGCTCACGAGTTTTCTATTTTGGGTTTTGTGTTGTGAAGTTTTCAAGTTTTGGTAAGAATTTGATGGATTATGGAACAAGGAGTGGCAAGAGCCTAAGCTTGGGGATGCCCATGGCACCCCCAAGATAATCCAAGGACACCAAAAAGTGAAAGCTTGGGGATGCCCCGGAAGGCATCCCCTCTTTCGTCCACCTCCATCGGTAATTTACTTGGAGCTATATTTTTATTCACCAACATGATATGTGTTTTGCTTGGAGCGTCTTGTATTATTTGTGTCTTTGTTTGTTAGTATGCCACAATCATCCTTGCTGTACACACCTTTTGAGAGAGCCATACATGAATTAAAATTTGATAGAATACTCTATGTGCTTCACTTATATCTTTTGAGTGTTATAATTGTACTCTATGCGCTTCACTTATATCTTTTGAGCTAAGTAATTTTGATGTATGTGCTTCACTTATATATTTTGAGCGTTATAAATTTGCTCTATGTGCTTCACTTAGATCTTTTAGAGCACGGTGGTGGATTTGTTTTAAAGAAACTATTGATCTCTCATGCTTCACTTAAATTATTTTGAGAGTCTCTTAATAGCATGGTAATTTGCTTAATAATAATATGCTTGGTATTCAAGATTTGTGAAACTTTCTTTTGAGTGTGTTGAATACTAAGAAAAGATTGAAGCATGATAATTGTTTTGAGATATGGAGGTGATAATATTAAAGTCATGCTAGTTGAGTAGTTGTGAATTTAAAGAATACTTGTGTTGAAGTTTGTGATTCCCGTAGCATGCACGTATAGTGAACCGTTATGTGATGAAGTTGGAGCATGATTTATTTATTGATTGCCTTCCATATGAGTGGTGGTCGGGGACGAGCGATGGTCTTTTCCTACCAACTATCACCCTAGGAGCATGCGCGTAGTACTTTGCTTTGATAACTTCTAGATTTTTGCAATAAGTATATGAGTTCTTTATGACTAATGTTGAGTCCATGGATCATATGCACTCTCACCCTTCCACCCTTGCTAGCCTCTCTAATACCGCGCAACTTTCGCCGGTATCATACACCTACCATATACCTTCCTCAAAACAGCCACCATGCCTACCTATTATGGCATTTCCATAGCCATTCCGAGATATATTGCCATGCAACTTTCCACCATCTAGTTCATCATGACACATTCATCATTGTCATATTTCTTAGCATGATCATGTAGTTGACATAGTATTTGTGGCAAAGCCACCGTTCATAATTTTCATACTTGTCACTCTTGATTCATTGCATATCCCGGTACACCGCCGGAGGCATTCATATAGAGTCATACTTTGTTTTAGTATCGAGTTGTAATCATTGAGTTGTAAATCAATAGAAGTGTGATGATCATCATTCAATAGAGCATTGTCCCCAAAAAAAGGCCAAAGAAAAAAAATAAGGCCCAAAAAAATAATAAATAAATAAAAAGGGGCAATGCTACTATCCTTTTTCCACACTTGTGCTTCAAAGTAGCACAATGTTCTTCATATAGAGAGTCTCATATGTTGTCACTTTCATATACTAGTGGGAATTTTACATTATAGAACTTGGCTTGTATATTCCAATGATGGGCTTCCTCAAATTGCCCTAGGTCTTGATGAGCAAGCAAGTTGGATGCACACCCACTAGTTTCTTTTGTTGAGCTTTCATACATTTATAGCTCTAGTGCATCCGCTGCATGGCAATCCCTACTCATTCACATTGATATCTATTGATGGGCATCTCCATAGCCCGTTGATACGCCTAGTTGATGTGAGACTATCTTCTCCTTTTTGTCTTCTCCACAACCACCATTCTATTCCACCTATAGTGCTATGTCCATGGCTCACGCTCATGTATTGCGTGAAGATTGAAAAGATTTTTAAAAAGTTAGAGTATGAAACAATTGCTTGGCTTGTCATCGGGGTTGTGCATGATTCAAATACTTTATGTGGGGAAGATGGAGCATAGCCAGACTATATGATTTTGTAGGGATAACTTTCTTTGGCCATGTTATTTTGAGAAGACATAATTGCTTTGTTAGTATTCTTGAAGTATTATTATTTTTATGTCAATATAAACTTTTGTGTTGAATCTTTTTAATCTGAATATTCATACCACAATTAAGAAGATTTGCATTGAAATTATGCCAAGTAGCACTCCGCATCAAAAATTCTCTTTTTATCATTTACCTACTCGAGGACGGGCAGGAATTAAGCTTGGGGATGCCTGATACGTCTCCAACGTATCTATAATTTTTGATTGCTCCATGATATATTATCTACTGTTTTGGACAATATTGGGCTTTATTTTCCACTTTTATATTATTTTTTGGACTAACCTACTAACCGGAGGCCCATTCCAGAATTGCTGTTTTTTTGCCTATTTCAGTGTTTCGGAGAAACAAAATATCAAACGGAGTCCAAACGGAATAAAATCTTCGGGAACGTGATTTTCTCATAGAACGTGATCCAGGAGACTTGGACCCTACTGCAAGGGATCAAAGAGGAGGTCACGAGGGTGGGGGGCGCCCCCCCTAGGGCGCGCCCCCTGCCTCGTGGGCCCCTCGGTGCTCCACAGACGTACTCCTTGCTCCTATATATACCTACGTACCCCCAAACGATCAGAACAGGAGCCAAAAACCTAATTCCACCACCGCAACTTTCTATATCCACGAGATCCCATCTTTGGGCCTGTTCCGGAGCTCCGCCGGAAGAGGGCCGTCATCATGGAGGGCTTCTACATCATCCTAGCCCCTCCGATGAAGTGAGAGTAGTTTACCTCAGACCTTCGGGTCCATAGTTAGTAGCTAGATGGCTTCTTCTCACTCTCTGAATCTCAATAGAAAGTTCTCCCCCTCTCTTGTGGAGATCTATTCGATGTAATCTTCTTTTTGCGGTGTGTTTGTTGAGATCAATGAATTGTGGGTTTATGATCAAGTCTATCAATGGATAATATTCGAATCTTCTCTGAATTCTTTTATGCATGATTGGTTATCTTTGCAAGTCTCTTCGAATTATCCGTTTCGTTTGGCCAACTAGATTGGTAGTTCTTGCCATGGGAGAAGTGCTTAGCTTTGGGTTCGATCTTGCGGTGTCCTTTCCCAGTGACAGAAGGGGCAGCAAGGCACGTATTGCATCGTTGCCATTGAGGATAACAAGATGGGGTTTATTTCATATTGCATGAATTTATCTCTCTACAGCATGTCATCTTGATTAAGGCGTTACTCTGTTTTTAACTTAATACTCTAGATGCATGCTGGATAGAGGTCGATGAGTGGAGTAATAGTAGTAGATGTAGAATTGTTTCGGTCTACTTGTCACGGACGTGATGCCTATATACATGATCATGCCTAGATATTCTCATAATTATGCTCAATTCTGTCAATTGCTCAACAGTAATTTGTTCACCCACCGTAGAATACTTATGCTCTTGAGAGAAGCCACTAGTGAAACCTATAGCCCCCGGGCCTATTCTCATCATATCAATCTCCATCACTTTAATCTTGCTTTTCTTTTTTACTTTGCTTTTACTTTTTACTTTGCATCTTTATATCAAAAATACCAAAAATATTATATCTATCAGATCTCACTCTCGTAAGTGACCGTGAAGGGATTGACAACCCCTAATCGCGTTGGTTGCGAGTAGCTATCGTTTTGTGCAGGTACGAGGGACTTGAGCGTGGCCTCCTACTAGATTGATACCTTGGTTCTCAAAAACTTAGGGAAATACTTACGCGACTCTGCTGCATCATCCCTTCCTCTTCGGGGAAAACCAACGCAAGCTCAAGACGTAGCAGAGGGGCACCCCATAGACACACAAGTTGATTGTTTAGCCGTGTGCAGTGCCCCCCTCCATGGAATTCCACCTCAGTCATATCGTTGTAGTGCTTAGGCGAAGCCCTGGGTCGGTAACTTCATCATCACCGTCATCACGCAATCGTGCTAAAGAAACTCTCCCTCGGCCTCAGCTGGATCAAGAGTACGAGGGACATCACCGAGCTGAACGTGTGCAGATCGTGGAGGTGTCATGCGTTCGGTACTTGATCGGTTGGATCGCGAATACGTTCGACTACATCAACCGCGTTTCATAACGCTTCTGCTTTTGGTATACGAGGGTACGTAGACATACTATCCCCTCTCGTTCCTATACATATCCTAGATAGATCTTGCGTGATCGTAGGAAAATTTTGAAATACTGTGTTCCCCAACAGTTGCATCCGAGCCAGGTCTATGCGTAGATGTTATATGCACAAGTAAAACACAAAGGAGTTGTGGGCGTGGGTATATACATATTGCTTGCCGTCAATAGTTGATTCTTGATTCAGCGGTATTGTTGGATGAAGCGGCTCAGACCGACATTACGTGTACACTTACACGAGACTGGTTCTACCGATGTGCTTCGCACACAGGTGGCTAGTTGGTGTATGTTTCTCCAACTTTAGTTGAATCGGTTTCGATGAACAGGGTTCTTTCTGAAGATCAAAAAGCAATCACTATACTACTTGTGCTTTTGATGCGTAGGTAAGAATGGTTCTTGCTAGAAGCCCATAGCAGCCACGTAAAACTTGCAACAACAAAGTAGAGGACGTCTAACTTGTTTTTGCAGGGCATGTTGTGATGTGATATGGTCAAGCCGTGATTATATAAATTGTTGTATGAGATGATCATGTTTTATAACACAGTTATCGGCAATTGGCAGGAGCCATATGGTTGTCGCTTTATTGTATGAAATGCAATCGCCATGTAATTTCTTTACTTTATCACTAAGTGGTAGTGATAGTCGTAGAAGCAATAGTTGGCAAGACGACAACGATGCTACGATGGAGATCAAGGTGTCAAGCTGGTGACAATGTTGATCATGACGGTATTTGAAGATGGAGATCAAAGGCACAAGATGATGATGGTCATATCATATCACTTATATTGATTGCATGTGATGTTTATCCTTAATGCATCTTATTTTGCTTAGTATGATGGTAGCACTATAAGATGATTTCTCACTAAATTTCAAGGTATAAGTGTTGTCCCTGAGTATGCACCGTTTCTACAGTTCGTCGTGCCGAGACACCACGTGATGATCGGGTGTGATAAGCTCTACGTTCACATACAATGGGTGCAAGCCAAGTTTGCACAAGCAAAATACTCGGGTTAAACTTGACGAGCCTAGCATATGCAGATATGGCCTCGAAACACTGAGACCGAAAGGTCAAGCATGAATCATATAGTAGATATGATCAACATAGTGATGTTCACCATTGAAAACTACTCCATCTCACGTGATGATCGGACATGGTTTAGTTGATATGGATTCTGTGATCACTTAGATTATTAGAGGGATGTCTATCTAAGTGGGAGTTCTTAAGTAATATGATTAAGTGAACTTTAATTTATCATGAACTTAGTACCTGAAAGTATTTTTCATATCTATGTTGTAGATCAATAGCTTGCGTATAGCTCCATGTTTTATTTTTTGATATGTTCCTAGGGAAAAATAAGTTGAAAGATGATAGTAGCAATGATGCGGACTAGGTCTGTGATCTGAGGATTATCCTCATTATTGCATAGAAGAATTATCTCCTTGTTGCACCGCTAGGTGACAGACCTATTGTAGGAGCAGATGCAGATGTTTTGAACATTTCGCAAAGCTCGGTATGATGACTAATTGATAGTTTAGTGCACCATGCTTTACGGCTTAGAACCGGGACTTCAAAAACGTTTTGTGCACCACGGAACATATAAGATGTTCCAAGAGCTGAAATTTGTATTTCAGACTCATGCCCGAGTCAAGAGGTATGAGACTGCTCCCAAATACTTTGCCTACAAGATGGAGGAAAATAGCTCAACCAGTGAGCATATGCTTAGAATGTCAGAGCACTACAATCGCCTGAATCAAGTGGTAGTTAATCTTCCAGATAATATAGTGATTGACAAAGTTCTCTAGTCACTATCACCAAGTTACTGGAACTTCGTGATGAACTATAATATGCAAGGGATGACGAAAACGATTCCCCGAGCTCTTCGCGATGCTGAAATTGGCAAAGGTAGAAATCAAGAAAAGCATCAAGTGTTGATGGTTGACAAGACCACTAGCTTCAAGTAAAAGGGCAAGGGAAAGAAAGGTAACTTCAAGAAGAATGGCAAGAAAGTTGCCACTCCCATGAAGAAGCCCAAAGCTAGACCCAAGCCTGAAACTGAGTGCTTCTACTATAAAGGAAATGGTCACTGGAAGCGGAACTACCCCAAATACTTGGCGGATAAAAAGGATGGAAAAGTAAACAAAAATATATTTGATATACAGATTATTGATGTGTACTTTACTAGTGTTCATAGTAACCCCTAGGTATTTGATACCGATTCAGTTGCTAAGATTAGTAACTCGAAACAGGAGTTACAAAATGAACAGAGACTAGTTGAGGGCAAAGTGATGATGTGTGTTGGAAGAGATTCCAAGGTTGATAAGATCACCATCGCATACTCCCTCTACCTTCGGGACTAGTGTTGAACCTAAATAAATGTTATTTGGTGTTTGCGTTGAGCATAATATGATTGGATCATGTTTATGGCAATACGGTTATTCATTTAAGTAAAAGAATAGTTGTTGTTCTGTTTACATGAATAAAACCTTCTATGGTCATACACTTAATATAAATGGTTTATTGAATCTCGATCGTAGTGATACACATATTCATAATATTGAAGCCACAAAGATGCAAAGTTAATAATGATAGTGCAACTTATTTGTGGCACTGCCATTTAGGTCATATTGGTGTAAAGTGCATAAAGAAACTCCATGCTGATGGGCTTTTGGAATCACTTGATTATGAATCACTTGATACTTGCGAACCATGCCTCATGGGCAAGATGACTAAGACTCCATTCTCCAGAACAATGGAGTGAGCCACCGAATTATTGGAAATAATACATACCGATGTATACGGACCAATGAATGTTGAGGCTCGCGATGGGTATCGTTATTTTCTGACATTCACAGATGATTTAAGCAGATATGGGTATATCTACCTAATGAAACATAAGTCTAAAACATTTGAAAACTTCAAAGAATTTCATAGTGAAGTTGAGAATCATCGTAACAAGAAAATAAAGTTTCTACGATCTGATCGCAGAGGCGAATATTTGAGTTTCGAATTTGGCCTTCATTTGAAAGAATGTGGAATAGTTTCACAACTCACGCCACCTGGAACACCACGGCGTAATGGTGTGTCCGAACATCATAACCGTACTTTATTAAATATGGTGCGATCTATGATGTCTCTTACCGATTTACCACTATCGTTTTGGGGTTATGCATTAGAGACAGCTGCATTCACGTTAAATAGGGCACAGTCTAAAAATTCCGTTGAGATGACACTGTATGAACTGTGGTTTAGCAAGAAACCTAAGCTGTCGTTTCTTAAAGTTTGGGGTTGCGATGCTTATGTGAAAAAGTTTCAACCTGATAAGCTCCCAAATCGGAGAGGTGCGTCTTCATATGATACCTAAAAGAAACTGTTGGGTACACCTTCTCTCACAGATCCGAAGGCAAGATCTTTGTTGCTAAGAGTGGATCCTTTCTAGAGAAGGAGTTTCTCTCGAAAGAAGTGAGTGGGAGGAAAGTAGAACTTGATGAGATAATTGTACCTGCTCCCTTATTGGAAAGTAGTTCATCACAGAAATCAGTTCCAGTGATTCCTACTCCAATTAACGAGGAAGCTAATGATGATGGTCATGAAAACTTCTTATCAAGTTACAACCGAACCTCATAGGTCAACCAGAGTAAGATCCACGCCAGAGTGGTACGGTAATCCTGTTCTGGAGGTCATGTTACTTGACCATGACGAACGTACAAACTATGAGGAAGCGATGATGAGCCCAGATTCCACAAAGTGGCTTGAGGCCATGAAATCTGAGATAGAATCCATGTATGAGAACAAAGTGTGGACTTTGGTGGACTTGCCCATTGATTGGCAAGCCATTGAGAACAAATGGATCTTCAAGAGGAAGACGGACGCTGATAGTAGTGTTACTATCTAGAAAGCACGAATTGTCGCAAAAAGTTTTCGACAAGTTCAAGGTGTTGACTACGATGAGATTTTCTCACTCGTAGCAATGCTTAAATCTATCCAAATCATGTTAGCAATTGCCACATTTTATGAAATCTGGCAAATGGATGTCAAAACTGCATTCCTTAATGGATTTCTTAAAGAAGAGTTGTATATGATA
This sequence comes from Triticum aestivum, assembly GCF_018294505.1. NCBI lineage: Eukaryota > Viridiplantae > Streptophyta > Magnoliopsida > Poales > Poaceae > Triticum > Triticum aestivum. The sequence continues at coordinate 368,786,253 of NC_057800.1, read as the reverse complement.
CAACAAGAAGGTTTTGTCAATCCTAAAGGTACTAACAAAGTGTGCAGGCTCTAGCGATCCATCTATGGACTGGTGCAAACATCTCGGAGTTGGAATATATGCTTTGATGAGTTGATCAAGGCATATAGTTTTATACAGACTTGAGGTGAAGCTTGTATTTACAAGAAAATGAGTGTGAACACTACAACATTCCTGATAAGTATATGTGAATGACATATTATTGATCGGAAATAATGTAGAATTTTCTGGAAAGCATAAAGGAGTATTTGAAAGGAGTTTTTCAAAGAAAGATCTTGGTGAAGCTGCTTACAAATTGAGAATCAAGATCTATAGAGATAGATCAAGACGCTTGATAAAAAATTTCAGTGAGTACATACCTTGACAAGTTTTTGAAGTAGTTCAAAATGTAACAGTCGAAGAAGGAGTTCTTGCATGTGTTGCAAGGTGTGAAGTTGAGTAAAGACTCAAAAACCAACCACGGCAGAAAATAGAAAGAGGATGAAAAGTCATTCAATATACCTCAGTCATAGGTTCTATAAAGTATGCTATGTTGTGTACCAGACCTATTGTGTACCTCACCATGAGTTTGGCAAGAGGGTACAATAGTGATCCAGGAGTGAATCACTAAACAATGGTCAAAATTATACTTAGTGGAATAAGGAATGTTTCTCGGTTATGGAGGTGACAAAGAGTTCATCGTAAAAAGTTACGTCGATGCAAGCTTTGACACTGATCTAGATGACTCTAAGTCTCGATCTAGATACATATTGAAAGTGGGAGCGATTAGCTAGAGTAGCTCCATGCAAAGCATTGTATATATAGAAAATTTGCAAAATACATACGGCTCTAAATGTGGTCAACACGTTGACTAAACTTCTCTCACAAGAAAAACATGATCACTCTTTGGGCGTTAATCACATCGCGATGTCAACTAGATTATTGAATCTAGTAAACCCTTTGGGTATTAGTCACATGGAGATGTGAACTAATCACATAAATATGTGAACTATTGGTGCTAAATCACATGGCGATGTGAACTGGATTATTGACTCTATTGCAAGTGGGAGACTGAAGGAAATATTCCCTAGAGGCAATAATAAAGTTGTTACTTATATTTCCTTATATCATGATAAATGTTTATTATTCATGCTAGAATTGTATTAACCGAAAACTTAGTACATGTGTGAATACATAGACAAAACAGAGTGTCCCTAGTATGCCTCTACTTGACTAGCTCGTTAATGAAAAGATGGTTAAGTTTCCTGACCATAGACATGTGTTGTCATTTGATGAACGAGATCACATCATTAGAGAATGATGTGATGGACAAGACCCATCCGTTAGCTTAGCATAAATGATCGTTTAGTTTTATTGTTATTGCTTTCTTCATAACTGATACATGTTCATATGACTATGAGATTATGCAACTCCCGAATACCGAAGTAACACTTAGTGTGCAATCAAACGTCACAATGTAACTGGGTGATTATAAAGATGCTCTACAGGTGTCTCCGATGGTGTTTGTAGAGTTGGCATAGATCGAGATTAGGATTTGTCACTCCGATTTTTAGAGACGTATCTCTAGGCCCTCTCGGTAATGCACATCACTCTAAGCCTTGCAAGCAATGTGACTAATGAGTTAGTTACGGGATGATGCATTACGGAACGAGTAAAGAGACTTGCCGGTAATGAGATTGAACTAGGTATGATGATACCAACGATCGAATCTCGGGAAAGTAACATACCGATGACAAAGGGAACAACGTATGTTGTTATGCGGTTTGACCGATAAAGATCTTCGTAGAATATGTAGGAACCAGTACGAGCATCGAGGTTCCACTATTGGTTATTGACCGGAAGTGAGTCTCGGTCATGTCTACATAGTTCTCGAACACGTAGGGTCCGCATGCTTAACGTTCGATGATGATTGGTATTATGAGTTTATGTGTTTTGATGTACCGTTTAGAGTCCCGGATGTGATCACGGACATGATGAGGAGTCTCGAAATGGTTGAGACATAAATATCGATATATTGGAAGGCTATGTTTGGACATCGGAATGGTTCCGGATGAGCTCGGGCATTTACCGGAGTACCGGGAGGTTACTGGAACCCCCCGGGGGCTTAATGGGCCTACATGGGCTTTAGTGGAAGAGAGAGGAGAAGGCCAAGAGGAGGGGTGCCCCCCCAAGCCCAATCCGAATTGGGAGGGGGGCCAGCCCCCCTTTCCTTCATACCCTCTCTCCCTTCCCCCCCCTCCTAGTAGGACTAGGAAAGGGGGGAACCTACTCCTAGTAGGAGTAGGATTCCCCCCTTGGGGCGCACCCAAGGTGGCCGGCCGGCCCCCTCCTCCGCCCCTTTATATATGGGGGAGGGGGCACCCCATAGACACACAAGTTGATTGTTTAGCCGTGTGCGGTGCCCCCCTCCACATAATTCCACCTCTGTCATATCGTTGTAGTGCTTAGGCAAAACCCTGCACCGGTAACTTCATCATCACCGTCATCACGCCGCCGTGATGACGAAACTCTCCCTCGGCCTCAGCAGTATCAAGAGTGCGAGTGGCGTCAACAAGCTGAACGTGTGCAGATCGTGGAGGTGCCGTGCGTTCGGTACTTGATCGGTTGGATCACGAAGACGTTCGACTACATCAACCGTGTTTCATAACACTTCCGCTTTCGGTCTACGAGGGTACGTAGACATACTCTCCCCCTCTGGTTGCTATGCATCTCCTAGATAGATCTTGCGTGATCGTAGGAAAATTTTGAAATATTGCTTTCCCCAACACTATCATCGCTGTTACACTTGCTACAAAATTACTGCTAGCACTATTACTGTTATTGTTGTTGCTGCTACTACTATCAAAACTATCACATTACTTTGCTACTGATCACTTTGCTGCAGATAATTAATCTCCAGGTGTGTTTGAATTGACAACTCAGCTGCTAATACCTTCAAATATTCTTTGCCCCCCTTTGTGTCGAATCTATAAATTTCGGTCGAATACTCTACCCTGGAAAACTGTTGCGATACCCTATACTTGTGGGTTATCATAGTGCTAGTTAGCAATTGTATTAGGTTTACTGTAACAATGTAATTCAACAATTTGCCATGGATTGCATCCTTCAACCATGTTAGCAACTTTATTTTGATTTATCAGTTCAATCATTTTCATCCTCATGCCAACTTGGTCATACTTGACAAGTAAGCCTGATCATTCCAAAGGCCAGGTCGGGTTCGGGCCGGGATTGGTAAAGCTCAATGAAAAAATCCCAAGCTTGAGCCCAGCTCGGCCCAACCTGAAGCACATGAACAGTGTCTTTTTTAATTAAATTAGTCATATTTCGGATATTATATTAGTTTATTCTACCTATATTTCAAATAAAAATAATATATAGTCATTTCGGGCTTATTTCAGGCTTTCGGGCCGGGCTTCGGGCGAGAAACTGGAGCCTGAGCCCAGCCCGACATTCGGGCTTCGAGTTTGGGCCTCTGGGCCTGGTTGTCCATGAACAGGTTTACTGTTCAGCCTGCTTCTATAGCAGATAAAATTATCTCTGCTTAACCCTAGTTGAACCAATTCCCCTTCAAATTATAAATAGTAACTATGTCTAGACGCCAAGGAAAAGGACAAGGTTGAACAACAGATTTTGTGTGCTGAAGGAACCTAAGCAGCCACCACTGATCCATCTGTAAGAGACAAAATTACCTCTGACGAAACTTGAGAGAAGTAATTGAACTCTTCAAAGACATGCCTATAAATGAACTTTTTGGACACCTTAACTGAACATGGACATGACTGAACTTTATTGACACATGTTGATGCGGAGCATCCTACGGTCATCCCCATGGACCTACCATCGCCTCAACAAGAGCCAAGAGGACCCATGACACGAGCTAGATCTAGAGCACTCGAGAACGAGGTGACTTCCTTCCTTAGCGATATTACATATGATCCTCTCGAGACATGGCTACTACCTAAATCCGAGACGTTGTGCATGATTAGGTACCAAGAGAACCCTCCCAAAGATGCACGTGAAGGTGTACAAGCCCCCAAGTTCATGGATGAAGAGAACCCATGGAAGGAGTCAAGAACACCTCCCAGGACCGGGACATCCAGCCACGACCCCGGACGTCCGGCCCCTGGGGCGTCGTCCATCAGCAAGCTGCACAGTCGCCAAGCATCTATAGGCCCCAGACATTCGGCCCTTCCCGAGCTCCCGGATATCCTGCCACCAGCCTGGAAATCTGGACCCCTCCGAACCCGAGAGCAACAAAGCCCACCGCTCCAACCCGGACATCCGGCCTCTCCAGCCCGTACATCCGGCCCCACGTGAAAGCCCAGACATTCGGCGCGACGCCCGGACATCCGGCCTCCCCTGTCTGCGGATAGTGAAGGGCCAAGGCCCATGTACCCCTTCAACCCCCTAGACTATATATACTCCTCCTCGTCCTTCTTTCTAGGGTTAGCATTGGTTTATCTCATATTTAGAGATAGAGCACTGCTCATCCACATCGGATCTACTCAACGAGAGAGACCGCGACCCCTCTTCGGAGAAGATCCCTTTGGATTCAAGACCCCTTTCCGGGAAGAACCTCAAGACCTCCTCACAGAGAAGACCGGCTACCTTTGTATCATCCTTAGTTGTCCATGGATCGTGTGTTCTCTTATGTACTCGAGGATCTAGCACCTGCCTGACTATTTCTTGTTGGTTTAGTGTTTCTCTTGTGTTTCACTCGTGTTTTTCCTCGTTTCCCTCCTTGTGTTCTTCGCGGGATCCGCTCCTTTCGTGAAAGATCGGCCACATAGGGTTCTACCCTACATCATCTTGGTATCTAGAGCCACATTGATCACGATTTCGGGGCCTCCCCATTGTGTTTCTAGCCTAGTTTTTGTTGATTTTGTCCCTAATTCGAAAATTCCCCACAAAAATAGCCCCAATTTTTTTTGTGATTTGTTGGTGAGATGAAGTTTTGTTGGATTTGATCCACGGATTTCGTGTGTTGCAGGTAGATCTAGCCTTCCATCCACTTTTCCCCAATTTCCATCCACAAATTTCTTTGAATTTTCCCCGGATTTGACCTCTCCATGCAGTGTTCATCACGTTCGTCCCCGGATCCAGAGCCCAGACATCCGGCCTGACTGCCCGGACATCCGGCACCCCGGACATCCGGCCCCTGGCAGCAACATCTCCATCCACCGCAACGTTTCCATCCATATTTCGCCAAATTTTGTTCTGGTGCCCACATATACTTCCGCATACCACCATCACTTCCGCATAGCACCACCATATACCACTACCAACTCCGACAATTTTGGTCCAATTTTGCTTTGAGAATTTGAGTTGCGGTACCATGCCCTACTTGTGTTTCGTCTATTTAGGTGCGGTTTGGCATCAACATCACCGCCTCTCATCTTCGCCACGGACGCGTCATCAACAACAATCTCCTCGACTACATCTTGGTATTTGTGACACTCAATGGATCACCATCATCTGTTCTTGCTTACGGACGAGGACCTGAAGAACGGTAACCTCACCTTGGTATTGGACATATCATTCTTGCCATTACATTGATAGCCATCATAGCCTTACTCCTTTGTGTCGCTTACCCATCGAGACTAGCCGTTGAGTACTGCCAATAACGAGACTTGTGCACATTAGTGATCATACTTCCCATATTATACATACATAATTGTTGCATATCTTGGTATCATCTCTTGTGTCACAAGGTTGTCATCGCGTACACAATTGCTATCTTGGTTTGTGAAGCATTGCATGAGAAAAGAGCTCAAACACCAAAGAGCCAAACAAGCTTTTAAGCAAAAGGGAAAGATAAGCAAAGAGCTTTTAAGCAAGCACCATAGCATCATACAACATTAAGATTGTCATACTAGATCATCTTGGATCATATCATAGAAACACCTTGCATAGAGCATACTTGGGATAGAAGCCCTTGCATTTTTGCTTAGTATGATGTGCACAAGTCTTTGTATCCGCCTATTGTGCAATCGTGCTAGCGTCTCTCTAGTGTTGTGCAATAAGAGCATTTTTGTGGATTCCACATTTTGGCTCATCCTTGGTTGCACGACCCCACTAATCTTTTTGGGTGTGTGTTTCCGTGTACCTTATATTGCTTGGTCTACTTGTTGCATTGCAAACTTGCGAATCTTTTCCAAAATTATTGAAGCTCACTTACAATTGCATTAAATTTTGTGCCACCATCCTAACCAAGCTCCACCATAAGCTTTTACTTGTCTAGGTGTGAGAAACTGACAAGAATTGGTACCAATTGTGCTATTTCCTTGTCCACATTGGAGTGATCATTGATCCACTTTCAACTTCAGTCAAGGTACGTTTGGTATTCATTCTTCTCTTTCTACCACTCACATTTTTATCTCGAAATGATGGATAGGCCAAGTAACTCTACCAACCCACTCTTCATTGACCACGACGACGACATGAACTCCTACATCACCAAGAGCCACCTCTTTGGTGCAAAACATGCTTTGCATCAAGAGCAACAACCAATGAGTGAACGCATCGACAACCTCGCCACCGACTTGCGACTCTCCGAGCAATGTACAAGGGACTACTTCGACCACAAGATCGATGATCACAATCAAGAGAACGATGCAAGAATGGACGAGATTCGCGCTTTGTTCCTCAACCACTCTTCTTCCACTTCGTCCTCATCTAGAAGGAGCCGCTCAAGTCGACACTCCTACTTCACCCTCTCCGGCTCAAGTACACCGACATCAAACACTCTTCGACGTGCCGCGCGCAATGATCATCAAGCAAGCCTCAATCCTCTATGCGACACCAACTTTCAAGAGCACCGACAACGTCAAACCCATGTAACGCCCTCGATGCGGCTATATCTCCCACGTGTCGAAGCACGACTTAGAGGCATAACCGCATTGAAAGCAATGTCGCAAGTGAGGTAATCTTCACACAACCCATGTAATACATAAGGGAAAGAGATACATAGTTGGCTTACAATCGGCACTTCACACAAATACATGAATAAAGCATTACATCATCCAAATACAAGCAGGGCCCGACTACGGAGCCAAAATAAAAGAAAACTACCCCAAATGCTACACAGATTCCCGAGCGTCCCGACTGGGCTCCACTACTGATCAACTAGAACGAAACAACACAAAGGGCAAGATCTTCATCGAGCTCCTCCTTGAGCTTGGTTGCGTCATCTGCACGGACTCAACGGCACCTACAAACTGGTTTTGGAAGTATCTGTGAGCCACGGGGACTCAGCAATCTCGCACCCTCGCGATCAAGACTATTTAAGATTATGGGTAAGGTAAAGGTATGAGGTGGAGCTGCAGCAAGCGACTAGCATATATGGTGGCTAACATATTCGCAAAAGAGAGAGAGAAGAGAAGGCAAAAGCACGGTCAAGGAACTATGATTAAGAAGTGATCCTAAAACAACCTACGTCAAGCATAACTCCAACACCGTGTTCACTTCCCGGACTCCGCCGAGAAGAGACCATCACGGTTACACACGCGGTTGATGTATTTTAATTAAGGTCAACTTCAGGTTTTCTACAACCGGACATTAACAAATTCCCATCTGCCCATAACCGCGGGCACGGCTTTCGAAAGTTCAAAACCCTGCACAGGTGTCCCAACTTAGCCCATCACAAGCTCTCACGATCAACGAAGGATATTCCTTCTAGCGGGAAGACCCGATCAGACTGGAAATCCCGGTTACAAGACATCCTCGACAATGGTAAAACAAGTCCAGCAAAGCCGCCCGATGCGCCAACATCCTGATGGGAGCTGCACATATCTCGTTCTCAGGGCAACACCGGATGAGACATCCTACGAGTAAAACCAGCCCTCAAGTTTCCCCGAGGTGGCCCCGCAGTCTACTCAGTTTGGACCAACACTTAGACAAGCACTGGCCCGGGGGGATTAAAATAAAGATGACCCTTGGGCTGGCCTAACCCAAGGGAAAAAGAGGCTAGGTGGCGAATGGTAAAACCAAGGTTGGGCCTTGCTGGAGGAGTTTTATTCAAAGTGAACTGTCAAGGAGTTCCCATTATACCCAACCGCGTAAGGAACGCAAAATCCGGGAACATAACACCGATATGATGGAAACTAGGGCGGCAAGAGTGGAACAAAACACCAGGCATAAGGCCGAGCCTTCCACCCTTTACCAAGTATATAGATGCATTAATTAAATAAGATATATTGTGATATCCCAACAAGTAAACATGTTCCAACAAGGAACAACATCTCCATGTTCCAACAAGGAACAAACTTCAATCTTCACCTGCAACTAACAACGCTATAAGAGGGGATGAGCAACGCGGTAACTTAGCCAATCAACGGTTTGCTAGGACTTGGTGGGTTAGAGGTTTGGTTCAACAATATGGGAGGCATGAAAAGCAAGTGGTAGGTATCGCATCATAGGCATAGCAAAAGAGCGAGCAACTAAGCAAGCAAAGATAGAAATGATTTCGAGGGTATGATCATGTTGCCTGAAATCCCGCAAGGAAGAAGAACGAGTCCATGAAGAATACAAACGGGCATAGTCGAATGGGTCTTCACAAACGCGACGTTACCGGAACCAACCCGAAGAAGCAAACACCGGAAAGAAGCACACAACATAGTAAACAACCAACACAAGAACATGGTATGATATGCGAGACGGGGTATGCGATGCATATGCATGATTTGCAAGGGAATGAATGAACCTGGACTCATCCTGTAAATCCAAGTGTGCCACTGGAAAGGTGAGGTGATTTCGGTTGAAATCGATATAAAGTACGCCGGAATCGGAGTTACGGTTTGGAAATGGCAAGCAATTCAAATATGGCACCGGTTTGCGATATACAGCAAGTAGGCATCTAAATGCAACAAGATAATTATGCTACAGCACTCAAAGATGGTAACAAAATACATGGCAGGGATCTACTCATACATCTTAAAAAATTATGAACACTGAGCTACGGCCAATTCATCAATTAACAGGTTCAAACAAGCATGGCAAAAGTGCAAACCGTAAACAGATTTCAAACATAGTGAAATTAACACTTGTCTGGAATTTCAGATCAGGTAGCACACTTTGGAGCATGAATACTATATGCTACAGGGCCTGAACATGGCAAAGTAAAGCATGGCATGGAGCTACTCAAAGAGCTTAACAAAAGTCCCTTAGTGACCTTGAGCCAAAAGGGATCGGAAAATACATTTGCAAGCATGTGAACATGGCAAAAACATAATCAGATCACAGACTTGGGGAAAAACTGGAGCATGCAAATCAGATATCAAGTAGGCATGTTTACGAGCTCGGTGCACTCACTACAGAGCATGTCATGACAATCTAAGCATACACCCATCAAGAATACACATTATACAAGCTAGACATGGCAAGAACAATAACATAGAATGCACGGATCAACTACAACATCCTCGGCAAAATCGCTAACAAGTAGACAATCTGCCCAGATTCACGAAATAGAAAAAATAGAGCTCGATTGACTCAAGCTAGGGTGCTCCATAATTGCAAAAAAAGACATGGATGGATATAGCACTACAAGATTAACAAATCATCCTTACTGATCATCCTGAAAAAGAGGCATGGATCACTAGGAAACAACATGAACATATGGCATATTGAAATAAACAGATCAAGGACTTAGTGGAATTGCTAAGTCCCTGAAATCAGCATTAACGAATGCACCACTTTGCAAGCTTGTGCTAGTCACCACACAAATCACAAAAATACATGGATAGCACCTCTGGAAAGATGGTATGGCATATAACAAAACACATGTAGAGCTCAGGGGCATATCATGCACACATAATTCATGGCAAAAATGACAAATAGCTATTTGGTGCAGCAGATCTGACAATTAACTCAAATAGCTCTCTTCCAACAGCATTTCGGGCATCAAGATGAACTCAAATGAAAATGATGCAATGAGATGAAATGATATGCTCTCTGAGAAGAACATTTCGATTTGCTACACGCTCAAAACGGAGCTACGGATGCAGAGTTACAACATGATGAACAAGGGCATTTGAAACATGGAAAACTCGGGGACTTAGTGAAATATCTCACTCCGAGAACAGATCTAGGGTTCGTGCACGCGAACCGAGGCAACTCCGGCGAGCTTGACGTAACTCCGGCGAGGGGGAGGTCTTCTCCGGCGAGGACGGCCACGGAGGGGGTTGGCGAGGAGCGGATCCGGGCGCTCTTGCCCGGATCTAGCCGGAGGCGGGGCCGGCACTGGCCATGGCACGGCGCGACAGTGCCGTGGCGGCGCGGCGAGCTCGCCGACCGGCGAGGGATGAAGGCGGCGGCAAGGACCCGGCGGCTGCAAGGCGGGCGACCGTGGCGGGCAGCGCCCGTGCGGCGGCGGCGGCGGAATGGGCCGCGGGGGCCCGGTTTGGGCTCCGCGGGCCTCGGGCGGCGGCGTGTCAGCGGGATGACGTGGCGGCGTGGGAGTGGCTGAGGCGGCGGGGCGGACATGTCCGGGCGGCGAGGTTTTTGTCCGGTGGCGCGGGAAAGAAGAAGCTAGGGTTTGGACTCGAAAATTCGAAGGAGTGCACCTATTTATAGATAGAGGGAGCTAGGAGAGTCCAAATGAGGCGCGGTTTTCAGCCATGCGATTGTGATCAAATGCTGTAGATGATGGAGAGGGTTTAGGTGGGTTTTGGGCCAAATTGGAGGGGTGTTGGGCTGCAACACACACGAGGCCTTCTCGGTCCCTCGGTTAACCGTTGGAGCATCAAACGAAGTCCAAATGGTACAAAACTTGACAGACGGTCTACCGGTAGTAAAACAAGGCCGCTTGGCAAGTCTCGGTCCAATCCGAAATGTTTAATCCCCACACACGAAAGAAGGTAGAAAGGACCACCGGAGGAGATAGGAGCGCCGGAATGCAAAACGGACAACGGGGAAAAAGCTCGGATGCATGAGACGAACATGTATGCGAATGAAATGCACATGATGACATGATATGCAATGCATGACACGCAAGCAATGACAAGGCAACAATAGCGAATAACTGGAGGACACCTGGCACATCGGTCTCGGGGCGTTACAACACTCCACCACTACGAGAGGATCTCATCCCGAGATCTAGAATGGCACCGGAGGGAAAAAACGGAAGAGGAAGAGGAGAGGTAAAGCTAAGTTGCTTCTTTGACAAACGAGTGAAACCAAGGAACCTCGAGAGGTTGAGCAAATTTGAAAGAGAGAATACAAAGAAGATGAATAAAGTTGAAAGCACTCCGTTAAGAAAGAGGAATAAGAAAGAACCGATTCAGGTAGCACTCCGATTGAGAAGGGAGGCAAAAACTTGATAGGAAGAAAAGAACTCGAAAAGCGGGCACGACACTCCGGTTAAGAGGAGAAGGACGAAAAGAACACGATCCTGACAAAGCAAGAAGATGGGTTGGAGAGAGCAACATCACAATGCCTCCGGAACCAAAAGAGTAGAATGGAATGGGATGAACGAAGGGAAACAAGATCTCGAGGGAGCACGTTTACAACAAATGCTAGAACGGAGTTGTTGGAAAACCAAAAACGAAAGGAATAAGCTTGATATGGTCTTATGGAATACATCTCAAATTATGAGGTGACAACCTGCCACTCACGGGAAAAGAATTGGATTGATATGAACGAGGAGACGAGAAACTTATTTCACCGGGAGGATAAATGAAGAACTTGGGTCTTATATGAGCACCATAAATAGCAACAATCCTTAGGGACGGTTTTAGGTGAAATATAGCCCAAGATAATTCCAACGAAGAAATTGATGGATTTAAAATACCTCATTCTTAACAACATGTGAATCATGAAACATGAACTCAAATTATCAAGAATGACATAATACTACCTCCAATGATACGGAAGAAAGAATTGCACTCCGGATTACAATATGAAGAAAAGCTTGAGCTTCTTAGGAAAGAATCTCGATGAAAAAGTTGGAGAAGGAATTAAATCATAGATGAACCATCATGTAGAACCTCCGTGAAGAACTCCGGTAACAAAAGGATAACGAGAAGAAAAAGGAAGTTGAAAACACGAGGTGAAACCTTGTAATGCTTTAGGTGTATCTCCGTGAAGATATAATTGCGAGAGCTTGGAACTCCGGAAAAGAAAGATAAACAAATGAGATCAAGAATTTTGATGAGCCTCCGGGATAAGGAATTAATTACTTGGATGAACAAGAATAAGAATTACGTTATGCGTATCCTTCAACAATTTAATTGCTGACAAGCAACGGATTTGGCATACTACTTATCCTCGTAGAAAGATTAAGAGAGATATAGCGCAAACTTGAGAAGGTCTTCAACGAACCACCAGTAGAATTTGAAAGAATGAAAGAATTGATATGACAACGAATGACGAGAACTCTTGAATGAACCATCATGAGAATTGAAAAAGAATGAATAAAACATAAAGAAACACCGGGAAGAATTAGCAAATACACGAAGATGCTTGAGAGGATTTAGATACATGAGAACAAAGAGATCATGAGCCGATTAAAGATCACTTGCACGAAGCACCGGTAAAATTTGGAGAATGATAGCTGAAAGCTAAGAATGAATAAACCTGAATTGATGGACTCCAGATGAACAAACTGAAAAGGCTCCTGAATTGCTCCGGATGGATAAAAAGAATTCTCACAATCGAACAATTATGAGAGGATGGCAACAAGCTAGAATCACGAATCTTGAAGAGAATGGAGCAAGGTTGAAAGAAGAATCTTCTTTGGTCTTCCAAACTGAGAATGATGACGAGAAATACCATCATGACTTATTTAGGCACTCTGGAAGAATCAAAACGAAGAGGTTGAGCCAACGATGAAAAGAATTTGAAAGATCTTGGAGAAAAACATATGACAGATGATGAATCATTCTTACGTCAAATTTGAAATGAATTTAGGATAGCTCCGGCAAAATAAGAAGAGTCAGGTAAGATCCTGGGAGAAGACCTGTGGGTTAGGGCTCACTCAAAAGAAACACCATTGAATGATTTAAAAGATAGATTGCACCGGTTGAATTAAATGGCTAGAATGAGATAACAACCTCGAAAGAGCTTGAAATGATTACGAAAGCAGAGTGGAAAACACGAATCTTCTGAGATATCTTGAGCACTCCGAAACAATAGAATAGCAAGAAGTGAATGAATATGAGGAGCACCGGCATGATAGGGTATTTGAAACGAGGAGAAAGATATGATCAATAACTCTTGAATTTAAACCATCGGAGAATAAAAAATGAGTAAAGGGTGACGAACTTGAAGCTCCGTTAGAATCTTCATGAGAATCACCAAACACGAACATTGAAAGAAAAGAATGGAGAGACTTCCATCGATACCATGGATACTTGATTAAGGAATCTGAGTCCTTAAGAAACAAGGGTGGGAGGGAGGGACAACAAAGACACCTTAGGATGGATGAAAGAACACCGTTTAGAAAGCTGAGATTGAATCTTGCGGATGTTGAACATGAACGGATCTGCTTGGCAAGAGACACACGGGTTGAAAAGGATTGACATGACAAACTCGATTATCATGAAGGATTAGTATTCACATGAGAACACCGCTTAGCAAAAGGCATGGAATCAACACTTGACATTGAAGCAACTCGAATTTCACAACTCAAAACAAAACAAAGGATTGGCTTGCGGAATAAGCCAGAACAAACATATGATAGAGATTTCGTCCGAAGTTTTCGTGGTGGGGCCTACACGGGCTCGATCGTACAGCACCATCATGTACAAGGCAGTGCACATGACATACGAAGCGTCCCCGAGTCGGCATAGCCAAGGACTCTTTAAGACACAACGAGACCACTGTAAAACCGACCGTGAATAGGCGGACCACTAGACGTCGAACCCCAATTTCATATCATACATCTGTCGGAAAGATATCCTAAGAGCTACTTGAATTCCCACTTATAAACTCCCGAAATTTTCCGGTTATGCAATCAGGTGTTGGGGATACAGGGGAAGCATAATATCTCACCCAAAACTAGCAAATCCTACATCCAGCTGTATCCATCCTTCAACACATAACCAAGAAACCTTCGGAAATCATCTACCTCAACCTTCGAAAAGCATCCGTTATACAAGTTATGGCAATACTCCCGAACTCCCGCCCCAGTACTGGGTGGCGTCGAGGTTATCTTACCAACAACTGCATAAAAGAGATTTTCGATGTCGGCGAAACTAAACTCAGGTATTCCAGAACTGCAACGATAAAATTGTGATGACAACACCTCGGAGCTCAACTCCCCGGGACACTGCCACAACCCGTAAATGACAGGAGGCACCAAGAACAATGTTCTTGTCACAAATCCATCGGAACGATTCCAAGATACCCGTGTGATCCTAAAAATCATTTTAGTGAAATTTGAGAAGAGAAGAGTCAAAATCTACGTCAGGATGCCTTACCAGAGCGATGAAGGGACTGGGGAGTAAAAAGAATTCCTAAACTCTCCGATATATAATTCCTAAATGACTCAAAACATTTTCTAGACTCAACTCGTCCGCTAATTCGATCAAGCAATGGGGGCTCCTAAGGTCGGGGAAGGCTCTGATTACCAACTTGTAACGCCCTCGATGCGGCTATATCTCCCACGTGTCGAAGCATGACTTAGAGGCATAACCGCATTGAAAGCAATGTCGCAAGTGAGGTAATCTTCACACAACCCATGTAATACATAAGGGAAAGAGATACATAGTTGGCTTACAATCGCCACTTCACACAAATACATGAATAAAGCATTACATCATCCAAATACAATCAGGGCCCGACTACGGAGCCAAAATAAAAGAAGACTACCCCAAATGCTACACAGATCCCCGACCGTCCCGACTGGGCTCCACTACTGATCAACTAGAATGAAACAACACAAAGGGCAAGATCTTCATCGAGCTCCTCCTTGAGCTTGGTTGCGTCATCTGCACGGACTCAACGGCACCTGCAAACTGGTTTTGGAAGTATCTGTGAGCCACGGGGACTCAGCAAGCTCGCACCCTCACGATCAAGACTATTTAAGCTTATGGGTAAGGTAAAGGTATGAGGTGGAGCTGCAGCAAGCAACTAGCATATATGGTGGCTAACATATTCGCAAAAGAGAGCGAGAAGAGAAGGCAAAAGCACGGTCGAGGAACTATGATCAAGAAGTGATCCTAAAACAACCTACGTCAAGCATAACTCCAACACCGTGTTCACTTCCCGGACTCCGCCGAGAAGAGACCATCACAGTTACACATGCGGTTGATGTATTTTAATTAAGGTCAACTTTAGGTTTTCTACAACCGGACATTAACAAATTCCCATCTGCCCATAACCGCGGGCACGGCTTTCAAAAGTTCAAAACCCTGCAGGGGTGTCCCAACTTAGCCCATCACAAGCTCTCACGGTCAACGAAGGATATTCCTTCTAGAGGGAAGACCCGATCAGACTCGGAATCCCGGTTACAAGACATCCTCGACAATGGTAAAACAAGTCCAGCAAAGCCGCCCGATGCGCCGACATCCTGATGGGAGCTGCACATATCTCGTTCTCAGGGCAACACCGGATGAGACATCCTACGAGTAAAACCAGCCCTCAAGTTTCCCCGAGGTGGCCCCGCAGTCTGCTCAGTTCGGACCAACACTTAGACAAGCACTGGCCCGGGGGGATTAAAATAAAGATGGCCCTTGGGCTGGCCTAACCCAAGGGAAAAAGAGGCTAGGTGGCGAATGGTAAAACCAAGGTTGGTCCTTGCTGTTGGAGTTTCATTCAAAGCAAACTGTCAAGGGGTTCCCATTATACCCAACCGCGTAAGGAACGCAAAATCCGGGAACATAACACCGATATGAAGGAAATTAGGGCGGCAAGAGTGGAACAAAACACCAGGCATAAGGCCGAGCCTTCCACCCTTTACCAAGTATATAGATGCATTATTAAATAAGATATATTGTGATATCCCAACAAGTAAACATGTTCCAACAAGGAACAACATCTCCATGTTCCAACAAGGAACAAACTTCAATCTTCACCTGCAACTAACAACGCTATAAGAGGGGCTGAGCAAAGCGGTAACTTAGCCAATCAACGGTTTGCTAGGACTTGGTGGGTTAGAGGTTTGGTTCAACAATATGGGAGGCATGAAAAGCAAGTGGTAGGCATCACAGCATAGGCATAGCAAAAGAGCGAGCAACTAAGCAAGCAAAGATAGAAGTGATTTCGAGGGTATGATCATCTTGCCTGAAATCCCGCAAGGAAGAACAACGAGTCCATGAAGAAGACAAACGGGCATAGTCGAACGGGTCCTCACAAAAGCGACGTTACTAGAACCAACCCGAAGAAGCAAACACCGGAAAGAAGCACACAACATAGTAAACAACCAACACAAGAACATGGTATGATATGCGAGATGCGGTATGCGATGCATATGCATGATTTGCAAGGGAATGAATGAACCTTGCCTCAACCTGGAAATCCAAGTGTGCCACTGGAAAGGTGAGGTGATTTCGGTTGAAATCGATATAAAGTACGCCGGAATCGGAGTTACAGTTTGGAAATGGCAAGCAATTCAAATATGGCATCGGTTTGCGAAATACAGCAAGTAGGCATCTAAATGCAACAAGATAATTATGCTACAACACTCAAAGATGGTAACAAAATACATGGAAGGGATCTACTCATAAAGCTTAACAAATGATGAACACTGAGCTATGGCCAATTCATCAATTAACAGGTTCAAACAAGCATGGCAAAAGTGCAAACGGTAAACAGATTTCAGACTTAGTGAAATTAACACTTGTCTGGAATTTCAGATCAGGTAGCACACTTTGGAGCATGAATACTATATGCTACAGGGCCTGAACATGGCAAAGTAAAGCATGGCATGGAGCTACTCAAAGAGCTTAACAAAAGTCCCTTAGTGACCTTGAGCCAAAAGGGATCAGAAAATACATTTGCAAGCATGTGAACATGGCAAAAACATAATCAGATCACAGACTTGGGGAAAAACTGGAGCATGCAAATCAGATATCAAGTAGGCATGTTTACGAGCTCGATGCACTCACTACAGAGCATGTCATGACAATCTAAGCATACACCCATCAAGAATACACATTATACAAGCTATACATGGCAAGAAAAATAACATAGCATTCACGGATCAACTACAACATACTCGGCAAAATCGCTAACAAGTAGACAATCTGCCCAGATTCACGAAATAGCAAAAATAGAGCTCGATTGACTCAAGCTAGGGTGCTCCATAATTGCAAAAAAAATACATGGATGTATATAGCACTACAATATTAACAAATCATCCTTACTGATCATCCTGAAAAGAGGCACAGATCACTAGGAAACAACATGAACATATGGCATATTGAAATAAACAGATCAAGGACTTAGTGGAATTGCTAAGTCCCTGAAATCAGCATTAACGAATGCACCACTTTGCAAGCTTGTGCTAGTCACCACACAAATCACAAAAATACATGGATAGCACCTCTAGAAAGATGGTATGGCATATAACAAAACACATGTACAGCTCAGGGGCATATCATGCACACATAATTCATGGCAAAAATGACAAATAGCTATTTGGTGCAGCAGATCTGACAATTAACTCAAATAGCTCTCTTCCAACAGCATTTGGGGCATCAAGATGAACTCAAATGAAAATGATGCAATGAGATGAAATGATGTGCTCTCTGAGAAGAACATTTTGATATGCTACACGCTCAAAACGGAGCTACGGATGCGGAGTTACGACATGATGAACAAGGGCATTTGAAACATGGAGAACTCGGGGACTTAGTGAAATATCTCACTCCGAGAACGGATCTAGGGTTCGTGCACGCGAACCGAGGCAACTCCGGTGAGCTTGACGCAACTCCGGCGAGGGGGAGGTCTTCTCCGGCGAGGACGGACGCGGAGGGGGTCGGCGAGGAGCGGATCCGGGCGCTCCGGCCCGGATCTAGCCGGAGGCGGGGCCGACACCGGCCATGGCGCGGCGCGCCAGTGCCGTGGTGGCGCGGCGAGCTCGCCGACCGGCACGGGATGAAGGCGGCGGCGAGGACCCGGCGGCTGCGAGGCGGGCGACCGCGGGCGGGCGGCGCCCGTGCGGCGGTGGCGGCGGAATGGGCCGCGGGGGCCCGGTTCGGGCTCCGCGGGCCTCGGGCGGCGGCGTGTCGGCGGGATGACGTGGCAGAGCGGGAGTTGCTGAGGCGGCGGGGCGGACATGTCCGCGCGGCGAGGTTTTTGTCCGGTGGCGCGGGGAAGAAGAGGCTAGGGTTTGGACTCGAAAATTCGGAGGAGTGCACCTATTTATAGATAGAGGGAGCTAGGAGAGTCCAAATGAGGTGCGGTTTTCGGCCACGCGATTGTGATCGAATGCTCTAGTTGATGGAGAGCATTTAGGTGGGTTTTGGGCCAAATTGGAGGGGTGTTGGGCTGCAACACACACGAGGCCTTCTCGGTCCCTCGGTTAACCATTGGAGCATCAAACGAAGTCCAAATGGTACGAAACTTGACAGGCGGTCTACCGGTAGTAAAACAAGGCCGCTTGGCAAGTCTTGGTCCAATCCAGAAATGTTTAATCCCCACACACGAAAGAAGGTAGAAAGGACCACCGGAGGAGATAGGAGCGCCGGAATGCAAAACGGACAACGGGGAAAAAGCTCGGATGCATGGGACGAACATGTATGCGAATGAAATGCACATGATGACATGATATGCAATGCATGACACGTAAGCAATGACAAGGCAACAACAGCGGATAACTGGAGGACACCTGGCACATCGGTCTCGGGGCGTTACAACCCAAGAGGCTTTTGCGCTAGCACGAGAAAGGCAACGACAATGCCAACATGAAGTGAAAGAGCGAGCGCGTCTACACCAAGAAGCACAAGATGCCGAGGCACAACGTCAAGAGCAACAATTGCGAGATGCTCAAGCACTTGAGGCGCAACAAGCCCTCCAAGATGCAAGTCGCGCCATAGACAACCGAGGTCGACATTCTCGTGAACATGAAGAAGCACTTCGCGAAGAAGCTAACGAACGAAGATTTCAAGATCGCGTGCATCGTCAAGTTCCTCAAGTTCCTCCTCGAGCTCGACAAGCTCCTCCACAAGCTCGCCAAGAACGTCAAGTTCATCAAGAGAATGAAGACAATGGAAATCCTCCACGACAAGAGCAACATGAGTTTGACAACCCTCCTCACCAAGAGCAACACGAGTTTGAAAATCATCAACAACTTGGATGTCATCATCCCCGACCCTAACACATTGAAGAGCAATGCTATGGCAAGCTCAAGTTCACCATGCCCAAGTTCAATGGAAGCAATGACCCCGAAGAGTATCTTTCATGGGCATTGAAGGTTGACAAAATCTTCCGTTTGCACAACTATGAAGAAGAGAAGAAGATCGCGATGGCATCCCTTGAGTTCCAAGACTATCTCCTCATTTGGTGGGAACAATTTATCGAGCGCCGAGAGGCAAGAGGTGAACCACCCATCACTACTTGGGTGCAAATGAAGGATGTCATGAGAGCACACTTTGTGCTTACCTACTACAACCGTGACCTCTTCAAGAAACTTCAACTACTCAAGCAAGGAACCAAGAGCGTTGAAGAGTTCTACAAGGAGATGGAGATTGCCATGATAATAGCCAATGTCACGGAATACAATGAGCAAACTATGGCACATTTCTTGAATGGACTCAATCATCCTATCAAGAAGATCGCTGACTTCCAACCATACTCGAACCTCATCGATCTAGTGCATCAAGCTACCAAAGCGGAATGTCAAGTGCAAGACGATGACAAGTATGCCAAGTTCTCATCCAAGTCATACGGCTTCTCCAACACCCAAGCTTCAACGACTCCAACAATGTCTACCAAGCCTTCTACTAGCAACGTCGACAAGTCGAGTTCCAAGAAAGCTTCGTCAACTCCAAGTCATCCTCCTACTACAAGCAACTTCAAGTCAAGAGCTTCATCATCATCAACCCCCACCGATGCGACCGTCAAGACAAGTTCCTTCAAATGCTTCACATGTGGAGGCCAAGGCCACAAGTCCTATGAGTGCACCAACAAGTGGAGCATGATCCTCAACGACGACGGCACTTACGACTCAATGAGTGAACGAGAAATTGACGCCATCGAGCAAGTCGCCACGCACCGGCAAGTGAATGATGAAGAAGAGCAAGTCTTTTGCGATGAAGATTCAAGTCCCGCTCTTGTTGTCTCCAAGGTCTTGACTCTCCAACATCACCAAGAAGAAGACCAATGATGCAACATCTTTCATACCAAGGCCGGCATCAATGGATGATCCGTCAAGGTCATCATCGATGGAGGGAGTTTTCATAACCTTGCAAGTGAAGAACTTTGCTCCAAGCTCCAATTGCCCAAGACGAAGCACCCACATCCATACAAAGTTAAATGGCTTAGCAACTCCGGCACTCTCCAAGTCGAGCATCGAGTACAAGTCTCCTTCAAAATTGGTGCCTACGAAGACATTTGGAGTGTGACGTCGTTCCAATGACCGTTTGCCACCTTCTACTTGGACGCCCATGGAAATTTGATAGAGGAGTCATCCACAACAGCCGAACGAACCACTACATCTTCAAGATGAAGGGAAAGGAGCACGTACTTCGTCCCATGTCTCCAAGCCAAGTGATCGCGGACAAGCAAGCCACCCATCATGGAGAGAATAGTGAGAGAGCGAGCTACCAAAAAGAGAGTGAGCGCCACAAGCCCAAATCGAGCGCCTCCACGATGAGCGACAAGAAGAACTTAGTTCTATTTGCCACCAAAAGTGAGATAAGAGGAGTGTGTGAGAACCCATCTAGTGTCCTACACTATGTCCTTTTGTGCAAAAACAACGCAACACAAGCTAACAACTCTCACGCTCTTCCTCTAGTGTTGTCTTCTCTTTTGCAGGAATTTCATGATGTTTTCCCCGACGAGCTACCTCCGGGACTACCTCCACTACGAGGCATCGAGCACCGCATCGACCTCATCCCCGGATCACCTCTTCCAAACAAAGCTCCCTACCGCATCAACCCCGAAGAAACCAAAGAAATACAAAGGTAAGTAAAGCATCTTATAGACCATGGACATGTACGTGAAAGTTTGAGCCCTTGTGTCGTCCCGGTCATTCTTGTGCCAAAACGAGACGGTAGCTTTCGCATGTGCTCCGATTGTAGACCTATCAATGCTATCACCGTTCACTATAGGTATCTCATTCTACGCCTTGATGATATGCTTGATGAACTTAGTGGTGCCACTATCTTTTCAAAAATTGATCTTAAGAGTGGTTACTATCAAATCCACATACAAGAGGGTGATGAATGGAAAACCGCTTTCAAAACCAAGTTTGGGTTGTATGAGTGGTTAGTCATGCCTATGGGTCTATCGGAAGCACCGGGTACTTTTATGCGTCTTATGAATCATGTCTTTCGCCCTTACATTGGTGTGTTTGTTGTGGACTACTTCGATGATATCCTTGTTTATAGCTAATCTCTTCAAGATCATGTCACCCATGTTTGAACCGTTTTGCAAACTCTTCGAAACGAGCATCTCTTTGCTAACATGGAAAAGTGCCTTTTCGGCGTTGATAAGCTCGTTTTCTTGGGTTTTGTTGTTTCTTCTAAGGGTGTTCATGTTGATGACTCCAAGATCAATGCTATTAAAACTTGGCCACAACCAACCAACTTGCATCAAGTGCGTAGTTTTCTTGTCCTTGCAGGTTTCTATCATCGCTTTGTGAAAGATTTTAGCACCATTGCTTCGCCTTTGCATGCTTTGAGCAAGAAGAATGTGCCTATTGTTTGGGAACCATCCCAAGATACCGCTTTCAATGAGCTTAAGAATTTGCTTACTCATGCTCCCGTGCTTGCATTACCCAACTTTGACAAACCCTTTGAGATTCATTGCGATGCTAGAGGTAATGGCATAGGAGGTGTGCTAATGCAAGAGAAGCACCCCATAGCTTACTTTAGTGAGAAACTCTCCGGAGCGCAACTCAATTACCCCATCTATGACAAAGAGCTATATGCTTTAGTCCGCGTTTTGCATGAATGGGAACACTATCTTCACCCTCATGAATTCATCATTCATACCGATCATGAAACGCTCAAGTATCTTAAGGGCCAAACCAAGTTGAACAAGCATCATGCTAAATGGAGTGAATTTATTGAGTCTTTTCCTTATGTCATCAAGTACATCAAAGGTAAGGAAAATATTGTGGCGGACGCTCTTTCCCGCATATGCATGTTTGTTACTCAACTTGCATTGGATGTCATTGGCTTTGAGCATATCAAAGACTTGTATGAGCATGATCCAACTTTTGATACTCCTTATGCCAAATGTTTGACGCATACATCTTGGGAATGCTATTACATCAAAGATGGATATCTTATGAGAGCTAACAAGCTTTGCATCCCCGAGTCTTCTCTTCATTTGTTGCTTTTGCAGGAATCTCATGGAGGAGGATTAATGGGACATTTTGGACGCAACAAGACGTTCGCTATGCTCTCAAGGAACTACTATTGGCCCAAGATGTTTCGTGATGTCAACCACTTCACAAACCGATGCTCTACATGTTGCAAAGCTAAGTCTAAAACTCAATCACATGGCCTTTACATGCCTCTACCAATTCCGTATCAACCATCGGAAGACATGAGCATGGATTTTGTACTTGGATTGCCTAGGACTCGCAATGGAAAGGATTTGGTATTTGTCATTGTGGACCGTTTCTCCAAGATGGCACATTTCATTCCTTGCAACAAGATAGACAATGCTTAACATGTTGCCAATCTCTTTTGTAGGGAAATGTTGCGTCTTCATGGAGTGCCAAAGACGATTGTCTCGGACCACGACGTCAAGTTCCTAAGCTACTTTTGGAAGACCCTATGCGCCAAGCTCGGAATCAAGCTACTCTTCTCCACGGCTTACCATCCTCAAACCGACGGCCAAACGGAGGTGACCAACCGCACACTCTTCGCTCTACTTCGAGTGCTAATCAATAATAACATCAAGGAGTGGGAGGAGTGTCTACCTATCGCCGAGTTCGCCTACAATCGCGCAAGACACTCCACAACCGGCAAGTCCCCCTTCGAGGTCGTCTACGGATTCAACCCTTTGTCCCCATTGGACATCCTTCCTCTACCACTACAAGAGCGCATCAATATGGATGTAAGTGCACGTGTGAACCATCTCAAGAAGGTACATGAAGATACAAGGCAAACCATCGAGCGCCAAGTACAACGACTTGCGACCCAGCGCAACATCAATAAGCACCCAATGGTATTCAACATTGGAGATCTTGTGTGGCTACACCTTCGCAAGGACCGCTTCCCCAACGAAGGAAAGTCCAAACTTCGACCACGAGTGGATGGACCCTTCAAGGTGCTTGAACGCTACAACAACAACACTTACAAGATCGACCTCCCGCGCACAAGTACTTCGTGAGCGACAACTTCAACGTCAAGGATCTCTCGCCCTACCATGGTGATGAGGATTTCGATCCGAGGTCGGATCTTCCCCAAGGGAGGGGAGATGATGCGGAGCATCCTACGGTCGTCCCCATGGACCTACCATCGCCTCAACAAGAGCCAAGAGGGACCATGACAAGAGCTAGAGCTCTCGAGAATGAGGTGACTCCCTTCCTTAGTGATATTACATATGATCCTCTCGAGACATGGCTACTACCTAAATCTGAGACGTTGTGCATGATTAGGTACCAAGAGGACCCTCCCAAAGATGCATGTGAAGGTGTACAAGCCCCCAAGTTCATGGATGAAGAGAACCCACAGAAGGAGTCAAGAACACCTCCCAGGACCCAGACATCCGGCCACGACCCCGGACGTCCGGCCCCTGGGGCGTCGTCCATCATCAAGTTGCACAACCGCCAAGCATCTACAGGCCTCGGACATCCGGCCCCGACAGCCCGGACATCCGGCCCTTCCCGAGCTCCCGGATATCTGGCCACCAGCCCGGAAATTCGGACCCCTCCGAACCCGAGAGAAAAAAAGCCCACCGCCTAGCCCGGACATACGGCATCTCCAGCCCGGACATCCGGCCCCGCGTGAAAGCCCGGACATCCGGCCCCGCGTGAAAGCCCAGACATCCGGCCCGATGCCCGGACGTCCGGCCTCCCCTATCTACGCACAATGAAGGGCCGAGGCCCATGTACCCCTTCAACTCCCTACACTATATATACTCCTCCTCGTCCTTCTTTCTAGGGTTAGCATTGGTTTAGCTCATATTTAGAGATAGAGCATTGCTCATCCACATCGGATCTACTCCACGAGAGAGACCGCGACCCCTCTTCAGAGAAGATCCCTTTGGATTCAAGACCCCTTTCCGGGAAGAACCTCAAGACCTCCTCACGAAGAAGAACGGCTACCTTTTTATCGTCCTTAGTTGTCCGTGGATCGTGTGTTCTCTTATGTACTCGAGGATCTAGCACTTGTGTGGCTATTTCTTGTTGGTTTAGTGTTTCTCTCGTGTTTCACTTGTGTTTTCCTCGTTTCCCTCCTCGTGTTCTTCGTGTCCTTCGCGGGATCCGCTCCTTTCGTGAAGATCGGCCACATAGGGTTCTACCCTACATCACATGTCTTAGTGCTTCGATCATGAACTCTAACTTTAGATCTATCACAAATCATTTTGTTTGTACAAACAAACCTTATACTCACTTCAGATCTATCAATAAGACACATAAACAACTCTTCAAAGCCATGCCAATAACTAAACTTTTCTGACCACTCTAACCGAATTTTTGACCTATAACTAAACATAGACATAACTGGACTTTCTTGACACAAGGTTAGTGCTTCAGTCCTGAAGAAAGCCATGTGTTTTAGTCGTGTCAACAGTCCTTAAACCCTATCTTCGAAGTCATGCCTTTTTTAGTGCTAAGACCCTATCTTCAGCAATTAGTACACAAATATGTAGCAGATGGAGAAAAGAAGAAGATAACGACATGTACATGGAGTAGATCCATCACATGGAGACATACCAGATCCATCACCATGACATTGACATGCATTAGAAGTAACACAATCAAGGCAGAGCTAATTAGTACATGGAGGAGATGGACATGGACAAGGAGGAAAGCTTACCACCGGCGGTGGCAGGTGCTCCATCCAGCACTACGTCGCCTTGATTGTCATGACTGCACCGTCGACGAGAAACAAAATAAAGGGGAGTGGGAGGACAGAGAAGGGGTGGCGGGAGAAACAAACCCAAGAAAGGAAAGATGGGGTCGTGGCGCTCTATCGACCACACGAGCTGGCGGGCGTGGCTAGTAGTTGGCGCGACGACTACCTAGTGCGACTAGACCAACTCGGCGTGGTCAGTCCTGGGTGCGCGCAGTCACCCGCCGGTTTGCTGCCCTCACAAAGACCGGTCCAACTTCATGAAAAATAAAAAACAAAACGAATGAAATTTGAAAAACCGACGACGTGTCATGCCAAATCAGCACCAAATCGGGATGAACAGTAAAAATTGGGGGTAATTTATGTCAATGGAAAAATGTGGAAGGAATGTTTAAATTAGAGGTCAAATTTGAAAGATTCCCGATTTATGATATTCTCTGTCATAAGCATCAATTTTAAGGGTAAAAAGATAGAATTAACTCAAAAATATACTCCCTTCGTTTCCAAAATATATTGTGCCACGTTTCCCAATGTTCAACTTTGACCATAAATTTATAATTTTTGCTCCCGCTGCAGTCGGTCTCGTTGGTCAAAGTTGAAACACGGAAATCGAGAATGCACTATATTTTGGAACAAAAGGAGTACAAAGTTGCACGTACCGTTTGTGTTTGCTTTGGGAGAAGCACTAAGGCTGGTCATAGTGGGGAGTAATTTATATTAGTGTCATGCCTATGACACTAGTCTAAGTTACTATCTCCATAGTGCAAAGTAACATAGTAGTAGTGTCATAGATGACTTCATTTATTAGCTTATAGACTCATTCTTTCTCAGGAAGCGCTATGTTACAGTAACATATTATGTTACTTTAAACATCTCTCTCCTCATTAAATATATGATACATAAGCAAAAAATTCTTAAAGTGCGCTATGTTACTATCTAAATTACTCCCACTATGACTAGCCTAATCGTTTGCTGAATCATGTCTCTTGGTCTGGTATCCGTCCGAGTCTGACCGTGTGGATGTCCCCACCTCTGGTTTTTTTTTGAGTGAAACGTCCCCACCTCTGTGTTTCTGTACGTGGGACCGCCTGCGAATGAGGGACTACCATCCACCAATAATTCAGGCGGCGGTCGGCGTTGTAGCACCACCGTCGACGGCTAATCTGCCAGGGTTAGTTGCGATTTTTGCCGACCTACGTGCCTGCCAGCTGTGTCTTCTTCTCTCCTCAGAAGAAATATCAATTGTCTCTTCTGCTTGGCCACTATGAGCTGAATGGCCAATACGTTGTGTTTCGAAGCTTCACGAAACGTGCCAACATTTGGTTTGTTGTGCGCGTGTTAGACTGGAGAGTGATTAAATTAGCACGTCCGGCCCAACCGTCCGTTCACGTCCCAGTCACGAGCGTAATTTAACCGAGACAGACCAAGCAAATATAAATGATATAGCCATGCCAATCGCATCGACTACTGCTAACTGCTAAGTCATGTCGCAAAATAGAGTCAATTACACCACAAGTGTCTAAACTTGGCACAAAAATCAGTTTGGTGCTGAAACTTGTGGTGTACAGATACGTTGTGACATAACTTGGTTTCGTCGTGCAGACACGGTCATATTCACATTTGGATACGAACTGGGTGCTGCCGAGGCCTGCCAGCGTGGCGGGGGACCCTTTGTCAATGGCTGGATGGCGCGGGCGAGGTCATGTGGCCCTTGTTTTCGCCAAAAAAACCTGGACCTTACATTTTTCGCAGAAAAGCTCCTGCAGAGGCGGGAGAGGTGTGGCACGTAAGTTACGCGCATATGACCCCGCATATGACTTGATTATTGAGAAAAAATCCTGCCTCATCAACTCCCTTGCCTTGAGTTCTCTCCTCTCGATTGTTCATAGGCGACGGCGGCGGCTATTGGGACGGTAGCGCTGATCGGCATCGAAGGCGATGGAGCCCCGACGGCGAGATCCCGGGGAACGAGCCCCTGTATATGGTGAGCATGCCCTCGGTTTCTCTCTCCACTACCTCTGTCTCCCCTTTTTATGTTAGGGTTTTAATCATTTGCTCGAATCGGTGGCTATGTACATGGTTTCTCCCCTATACGCATTCACCCATAGTGCTGGCTATGTACATGGTTTCTACCCTGTACGCATTCATCCATAGTGTTAGCTATGTACATGGTTTCTCCCGAGTTTAAAAGGGCTCTGTTTTGTGGTCTGAAATATTCGGATATGCCTCAGAAATTTACCACCCGTTGTACAAGAATGTTAGAAAAAAAATTGCTCCTGTCAAAACATTGGATATGGGTGCAGATGTTTGTAATTTTCATGAATTGTACTTAACTGAATATTTTGACAGTAGCTAATTGAATTTTTCGACATTTGCTAACTGAATATTTGGACAATGGTTGTGCGTACAGCAGTTGATTTTAGAGATTCAGGAAATTTATGTAGTTTGCTTGTTGTTACTGTGGGAGTAGGCAGTGTTAATTGAAGATCTGGTAGTTAGATTCACTATTTGTAACTAGACACGACTAAAACGTAATGGAAATTGGCAGGACTGTTAAATACATGTTGTTTTAGTGAACAAAAGTAGTGTTAACTGAAGATTTTCTCTGTTTTTGCATTGTGTGAATTGCAGGTGATTTTGATGGGCATTTCACAGTAGAGATTCATCACAAAGGATTCTTCTATGGAACTGGCAACAACAACTACTACATTGACTATGAAGTTGATTGGTTTGATCATTGTGATTGTGACACTTGGTCTATACTGTGGATTGAAGACTTTGTGAAGCAGCTGGGCTATGATAGAGAGACAGGGCAGCATGATGTATACTGGTGTCAGCCTGGAAGGGCACTTAATGAAGGAATGAGAGAGATGAAGTCTGATGCTGATAGCCTTGCCATGATAGCAGCTAGCACTATACACAAGAATCTGTTGCTGCTCATAGACCATGGAGAAACATTAAACAACCTTCTTAGACATCATATTACAGTTGATGGACTGCCTGAGTTGCCAAAGGTCGTAACCCCAACAAAAGATGGCAAGGGAAAAGAACAAGCTAGCTCAACTGAAGTGATAAGTGAGAAAACTGAAAGGAGAGCAAGGAGATTGTTTACTGAAGCAACATCTACAGGATGTGTTGATGAAGAAGTGGAGGAAGAACATAAAAATGGTGCAGCAGATTCAGACACAGATGAGGAATTCTATGATAGTGACTATGATATTATGGATGGGGATGATGATCTTTTTGAGGAACATGTCGACAAAGAGGTGGATGATCACAGAGAAAAGGTTTACACATGTGACTATCAAACAGAGCTAGCAGAAGATGCTCTAGATGATCCTACCATAATGTTATCCAAAGAAGAGAGGGATAAACTTAAGTACAACTTCAAGACTTACAATCCAGAAACTGATTTGAACGCACATGTATTCAGATTAGGTATGGTGTTTGGTACTGTTGGGGAGCTGAGGCATGCTATTACCTCTTATAGCATCAGAAACAGAGTTGCAATCAAAAAGACTAGAAACACATCAACTACAGTAGAAGCAGTATGCGTTGATGATTGCCCGTGGTACTTGAAAGTAGGGATGGATAACAGGAAAAATAGCTTTGTGATCAAGAAATACTGTGATCAGCACACATGCCCTAAGACATGGAAGCTGAAGGGTCTAACTGCTCCATTTTAACCAAAAAATTGAGAGATGAGTTTAGGGGCAACAAGAAGATGCCATTGCAGAAATTTGAGGAGAAGGTTCAACAGGAGTACAATCTAATTCCAAGTAGGAGCAAGTTGGGAAGGGCTAGAAGAGCATCAGTAAAGCAGATCAGAAGTGAGGATGATGACCAGTATAAGATGCTATGGGATTATGGAGAGGAGTTGAGGCAAACAAACCCTAGTAACAAGTTC
This sequence comes from Triticum aestivum, assembly GCF_018294505.1. NCBI lineage: Eukaryota > Viridiplantae > Streptophyta > Magnoliopsida > Poales > Poaceae > Triticum > Triticum aestivum. The sequence goes on along the minus strand of NC_057800.1, from coordinate 368,757,192 downwards.
TACCTTTGCACAAAGGAGATCTTTGATGAAAAGACCAAGGAGACAAAAGAACATTTCTCAACTTTGTACTGGTCATTGGATACTTGCAAGAGAGGTTGGTTGTTGGGATGTAGGCCAATCCTATTTGTGGATGGATGTTAGATTAAGACTAGGTACAATGGGAATTTATTGATAGCAGTGGGTATTGACCCCAATGGTTGTATTTTTTCCCTAGAATTTGGGATTGTTGAAGTGGAGTCTACTAGCAGCTGGGAGTGGTTTTTGGCTAGCCTAAAGGACGACCTCAACATATGCAACACCTCTCCATACACAATCATGCGTGATAAGCAAAAGGTATGTGCATTACCTTATGCTTTTCACCTCATTTCTTGATATAGTATAATGTAGCTTAGATTTAATGGATACTTGCATTGTTTATGTGTTCTCCAGGGTCTTATAGCTGCAGTTGCAAAGGTGTGACCAGATGTTGAACACAGGTTTTGTATTAGGCAGATGTATCAGAATTTCCACAAGCTTCACAAGGGGAACAACTAAAGAACAATCTGTGGGCTATTACAAGAGCCACAAACACTCCAACATACACCAGAGCAATGGACAAGATGAAGGCAGATAGTGTACCTGCATACAAATTGGTTGATAAATGGTCACCAAGAACATGGATTAAATCTTTTTTAATCCTTTTCCAAAGTGTGACATCCTACTCAATAACATGTCTGAAGAATTTAATAGGTAAGCATGTAGTGCACTTCAAATTAAGCATTTCTGGGTTGTGCTTTTCTAAACTGTCAAATGCATTGATGTGTTGAATCTTGTGAACTAACAAGGTTTAAATTTTCAAAACACTTGCAACATATATACACTAACATGTTATTTCTGCTTTGTTTAGAACATAATGCCACACACACAGTCCATGCACACATGGATCCAAGTCAAACTCTAGGGTCCATGGTTTATCTCATGCAGCAAATGGTAACCTTCTCTTCACCATGCTATGTTTTTGGTTTCTGCGTATCTATCTGAATCTTGTGCATTTTGGTCCACTTAGGATAGGAAAGCGTACAAACCAAGCATGGATCATGGACCTCTTCCAGAATCAACATTTGTTGCTCAAGCAAGAAATTACATACCCCCTCCCAGGGTTACAACTGCTATGTCAAGAGGCAATGTTAGAAGAAGAGGAGTCACTGAAGACATACTAGAAGATGTACCACAGTCAAGCAACCAAGCAGCTCCAACTTCAAGAGAAAGAAAGAGAAGAGCAGCTGGAGATGGTGGAGCAGCTGGCAGGGGAGGCAAAGGAGTTGGTGGAGCAGGTGGAAGGGGAGGCAAAGGAGCTGGTGGAGCAGCTGGAACGGGAGGCAGAGAGAACTGGTGGAGCAGCTGGAAGGGAGGGAAGGGGTTCTGCAACAGAACGCGGCAATGGAGGCAAGGGAGTTGATGGATCAGCTGGCACAGGAGGCATAGGAAGAACCAACCAAGGAGCCGGAAGAGGAGCAGGGGAAGCATATAATGGACCAGGTGCTGGGTTCTGGAACCTTATGTTTGGACCAAATTTAGAAAGTTTTTATGTGCAAGCAGAAGAGGAGCCAATCACACAAAATGCACCACAAGAGGATTGGGCCGATGATTTCCAAACCTTATAGATCACAATGCAAAGTGAATTAGTTAATGAGTGAACTGGATGGAAGTACAAGTTCATGTATGAACTTTTGTCATAAGACTAATTTATATTCTGTTTATGCTCAAATGTGAGGATCTGAACCTTATATTTTTCTACTCTATTTAAGTAGACTTGTATGAAGTAATCTGAGGTTGGACAAAATGCAGTTGTGATGATGTTCTGTTGCTATAAAGTTTGAAATTCTCCTGTCAAAAACTGATGCTTTTGTTTCCTATGTTACAACAAAAGCTACACTTTCTGAATTTTTTCTGCCAAGAACTATATGTATAATCTCTAGAACAAACTTAGGCTTATGCTTTTTCTCTGAATTTTACTGATAGAAATTGCATTTTTCTGAAGTTTTGCTATCAAAAACTGCATATAACATCTCTAGAACATACTAAGGCCTATGGTTCTCTGAATTTATACTAAGGAAAACTGAATTTTGCAGTCTAAAATTGCATGCACAAAAATTCAAAGTCGTCGCTATCCGCGCTAGCCGGATGTCCACCGGAGGGCGTTCACATAGCCTTTGAAAAATTGATCGAGTTGTATTTGTGCTGCCGATGCCGCCGTATTCCTTTGAAGAATTTGTGCTGACTACACAGGCCGACTAGGCATGCTGCTCGGCACAGCAGTAGCTGGATCAGGCCGTTCAGGCGGTGTCGTGGAATTGTCACGGCAGATGTCCTAGTGTGAGGACTTAGTCATGAGGCCAACACATCTATGTGGTAGCTTGAAGGGGTTGATCAGAATCGAGAGACGCAACACGCAAGCAGAAGATTTAGACAGCTTCGGGCCCCAGGAAACATCATCCGGTAACAACCCTACATGTTTTTTGTGGCTAGGTCTCATTATCATCATGAGGGAGTCGTTGTAACTCCGGCTCTCCTAGTTGTGTCTAGACATAATGATTATTCAACTTGTCCCTCTTGGGGTGCCCTGCCCCTCCTTATATATGTTGAAGGGGCGGGTCACATGTAGAGTCCAACTCGGACTTAAGACTTAACTATTCTGACTTCTCTCCATGGGCTTCTTCACTATTGATTTACAATCTGGCTTACCATCTGGCTTAACTGTCCGGCTTAACTGTCCGGCTTAACTATCTGATTTAACTGTCTGCTTAACTATCTGTCTTATATGACTGTGTCTGCCGGGTTACATGACTGTGTCTGCTGGGTTACATGACTGTGTTTGCCGGCTTACAATGCTTAACTGTTCCCGCTGGCTTATAGTCTATCGGGTCACCAATGAAACATCAAGTCCCAGCCGGGTCATATCTTCGGCTGGGTCATACCGCGGGGTATATCCCCGACATTAGCCCCTAGTTTAATTTGGATTCATCCATGTTAAACTAATCCTGTAAAACAAACACAAGAACAATTTTCACAGATTATGCTCTGGGTTAAAAGCTCTTGTAAGCCAGCACCTGATCATCCTTAATTCCTTGGTATTTCCTTCTTCTAGAAAATCCGAGTCAATAAACCAGCTTCATAATAGAAAACATTGGACATGAAATACTCATCTAATCTTCAGCCATCTTGAAGATGTAGAACTCCATTATATTCATATCACTTGTAGCCCCCAAGTGCCGGGTCATTATGAAATAATGAGCAGGGACTTTGTAAATATGATCATGTAAACTTGAGCAACAACGTGCAGCCCACAAGGGCCGGCTCACTAAGATAATACTGAGCTGGGACTTTGTATATAATTCATTGATGATAACATCATATGATGTAATCTCCACCATGGGGCTTGAACCCACGTCCATAAGGTTAAAAGCTTTGTGCTCTACAAACTGAGTAGTGGATCTTTCAATATAATGGGCTGAAGCTTGTGTACCTTGAATTTTTTGACAGGAGCAATTGGTAGCCCCCAAGGGCCGGCTCATTACAATGGGATGAGTCGGGTCTTCAATAAGGCCAATAAAAATGACTTTGCATTAGCCCCCAAGTGTCATGGTGCAAGCTCGCAGCGACATGAGACTTGCATATTTGATGTAATCTCAACTTGAATAATGTAGCCCCTAAGTGCCGGGTCGTAAGCCTGCAGCGACTCGGGACGATTCCTTCCATTGTAGAATAAATTATATCCATTTATAAAATAATATCCATTGCGCTGAAGCGACTTTGAAAACCTCAATCGTAATATTGGTTATTGATAACCATAATAAAAATCCAGCCATGTTGGCTATTATAGATTTGAATAATATAACCCGGTTTGAAAAACCGGTTCCTGTGATATTGAATCATACTGTCGATTTAGGATACCTGTGCAGTAAGGGTGATAACCCAATCTTTAGAAGCTAAAAACTTCCAAATGTTTATGATTGTCATATATGGCAACTAATCATCCAAAGTCAAGCCGGGTTAATCGAAACCACATATATGCTTCAGATATGAACAAAAAGTCTCAAGACAAACCCAAAAGACTATTTTCAAAAAACATAAGCAAAATAGAAAGCAGAATTTGAGGCTTCTGATTCGAATACGATCAATAAACCGGACCAAAGGGGTTAAGCTAGGATTCGAATACAATCATGTAGCCCCCATTGGCTTTGGTGTTGCGCCGATCAAGAGGGTACCGACAGCTATGTTCTCTTTGGTTCGAATATGACCTATGTTTGAACAGGAAGCCCCCAAATGACCTTGAGAGGTTTTTAACGACCCTAATTCGAATATGATCCAAGTCGTACCCAAAAGGGGTTAAGCTATGATTCGAATACGATCAAGAAGCCCCCTAGTGTGCTTGCCATTGCGCCGATCAAGAGGGTACCGACAGCTATGTTCTCTTTGGTTCGAATACGACCTATGTTTGAACAGGAAGCCCCCAAATGACCTGTAAATGTGGATATCAGCCGGATCAAAGGGTAATCATAGCTTAGCTCAATAAGCCGGAAGCCCCCAAGTGATATATTTCTGAGATGTGCTCGTCGGTGACTATTTGAGTTATGCTGTGCAACAAACTCTCTTTGGTCCCTGTAATTTTTTCTGAAAACTCGAACTTGCGAGAGATGAATTCTTTTTAAACTGGAATTTCAAACAGGATATTTAGAGCTTCAAAGCTTTGTGGGAGACAGGTTTACCTTGAACCGGATTGTAAACCGACGCATCATTGTGAGACGGAAATTTTCTGACGGCCTTTAAATTTTTACCAATATGGAGGTAGCCTCCGGGACCGGGTTATCTTCCCTCCAATGACCTGGGTTCTTGAATCTAATGATATTTGCTAAGTCATGTCATCATAGCCCCCGAGTCTTAAGACTACTCGAGGAGTTGGCTTGAGACTCTCCATGCTTGACCATGATATTACCAATGGATTGCTGGAGTATGTTGAATCTCAGTGGGTTATAATTGACCCTGTCCATTGACCCGTCCGGTGTAGGCAAAGGCCATAGCTTGATGGCCTCTTTTTTTATGAAGAATTGTTCTGCATAAGAAATTGCACAAACTAGAGTAATTGTTCTCGAAGTAAATAAAATGTATCAACAAAAATTGACCGGATGGATGTCACATGATCCATCTAGACGACAGATTATCCTCAGAACGTGCTGATCGATGTAGCTCGACACGGACCCTCCGGGTCATCATATATATATATATATATATATATATGCATATATGTAGGACAGGGCTATTCTGTTACTAGTAACAGAATATTATTCCGTTACCATCAGGCCCTTATAAAGGCCCGATCCATTTTGCACAATCTGGTGCTCCTATGATGTGGCACGAAACAGAGAAAAAGCCCACCCACTCCCCACCGCCTCCCCGCTACTTCCACCCGCCGCTGGCTCCACCCCCTGCTCCCACCCGTCGCCGGCCGCCGGGCCCAGCCTCCCTGCTCCCACGTGCCGCCGACTTCGTCCCCGGCTTCTACCCGTCGCTGGCGTCGCCCCTCTACTTCCACCGTGCCACCAACCCGCCTCCCTGCTGCTCCCACTGGAGCGCCGCCCCCTTGCTTCCACCGCGCCGCATGGCCAACCTCCCCGCTGCTTCTACCGCGTTGCCGCCCCGCACACAACCTCCTGGTTGCCGGTCGTGTCGCCGCTCCTTGCCCAACCTCCTAGCCGCCGGCGCCGCCGCTGCTTCACAAGCCTCCGTCGACCCCATATCCTCTTGATCTCTTCATCAATCCCCAACCACTCTGCAGTCACTGGCTCCGGCCGCCACCCTGTTTCCCATCTCCCCCAGTCTACTAGCAAACCACCTACACGCACAGCCGCAGGTCGCCGGTGTGACCCACTTCTTCTGCTGCATCGTCCCTGATGTCCATCTCCATCGCGACAACCACCAACCCGACTTGCCCTCCGTTCACCGCTGCCACCCCGGATCGTTCAACAACACAGTGCCAAGCCGTTCGATACCGCAGCTCGGGAGGTGCCCATCTTAACCTTTCCACACCTCCCCGTGGATGTTCATGCTCCTCTAGTATATATTCAGTTCATATTGTAGCTATGGTCATTCTATTATGATTTTCAACTCATCTTGTGTGATTTCTTTCTTTGGTCCCAAGTGGCAAATTTGTTCTGCAGCATATGGTATCATTGAGCTGCACTTGTTTGTACTGTCCCTCTTCCCTTCTCCTCAAGCGCCACTATTGTTTTGTGCTTGTTGTTCGACAGGTATTTGTCTTAATGCCTAGAGAAGAGACTTGTTTTCTGTACTAAACTCATTATTAGTTTGGTTTGTATTATTTTGTCAGTTCATGAAAAAACATAAGATAGTTGGGTGCGTGCGCAAAAAAATCACCAGTACACGTTTGAAAATTATGTAAGTTTAGATATATCACCTAAAAAAGTTCAATGAAAAATTATGCAAGTTCAATCTATGTGCTGCTACAAATTTGCACTTCTTGTCCACTCGTACTAGTACTGATGAATAACGAGTTACTGATAGTTATTAATGATTGAAAAATGTAGGGGTTGAAGTAAACCCTCTCGATATAACTATTACTGATATATGAGCTCTGCATGCACATTTTTCAATACCGAAGAATAACCCTAGCGAAAAGTTCATGTTTAGAAAGTTGGTAGGTTCATACATAGAAACTTAACAAATATTGTCCATTTTAGTATTGATCGAGTATCATATATGCATCAGTTCTAAATACTTTGTTCATTGTGATTAGAGATAATACAAAAAGCATCTCCTTCAGTTCTGGAGATATTTTACAACTTCTCCGAACATGCGTCCACCGACATGCTCGGCGCCGTCCACAACTTCATCGTGTGAGAGCTTCTACTCCAGATCCTCTCCCTCCATGGTCCCCGCACGCCGTGACGACCAGGTCTGCAACCGAAACTACATCATAGTGTTCTTGGAACCAAACTGAAGCAATGCAATGAGAAGTACAAAAATTTGGGCTGATGTACCTTGTCCTATACCCACTTCTTTGCCTGGATGTAGGAATCTGATAGAAAAAACAAGGTGTGTCCCTCTACATATTCACGAGGAAAATTTGATTGTTGAAAATGCTTGTGTTTATACAATTTAATTTCGCTATATGTTTATTATTTTAATTCAGTCCAGTATCTAATTTTAGTTCAGTTCAATTATCATTCTGGTTTAAGTTCAAGCCAATTCTTATTTTATTTTATCGTCTTGTGCTTCCATCCATTCTGTGGTCTAGGGCAGCTATCATGGTGTTAATTTGTGTCTTCTGACTTGTGCAGTTTGATTTCTTGGCACACTGTCTTGTCCATGTGTGTGGCATTAATCAACCGTCTAAAGGAGAAAGGTGTTCTACATGAAACTCATCCATTTGTCAGTGCGGGTTTATTCTTTTTTGTCAGGTCTAAGTTCAACTATGGTTTTGTTTGGACTTGCAAGATTTAGTTGACAACCACTAGTGTGCAATGATATTATGGTACTATCAACATAAACATAGAGCCTCAACCTATGGCGACGCGCCATGGCTCCTCCTCCCACCTCCAACAACGCGCTGCAGGGGGGGTCGCCGGCGGAGGGCGGAGCATCAGCAACAACCACTTCTGCCCCATCCTGCTCCTCTTCATCGCGTAACCGTCTCCTTCAGTGCCCTGCACCTCGACGTTGAGCACTGCCCTCACATGAGAGATCGGATCGACAAGGCGCTCCTGCCACCTTCTTCCCCGTTGATCGAGCTCCTATTCCCCGCCGACAACAGGAGACATGAGGTCACCTCCGGTGCTGCTGGTGGCGTGAAGGCCGTCAAATGGTAAATTTCTGACCCTTGTAACCTCAGGTACTACTACAAAGCAGAAAGGATCTCTGTAAGTTAGTTAATAGCACCATGCCGTGCCTCTTGTGCTGCAAGACTTCTAGTTCTTCAACTAAAAAAATATATGTTTTGCTTGGCATGCTTTCTGGATGAGGTATTACATGATATCAGTCCCAAAAAAGTATAAATTTCTTCTATTGTCAGTTCAATTTTCTCTAGTATGCATGTTTTTTTTTGCTTTTTATCATGATATATAGAAAGATGCTGGTAGCTCTAGTACCTATACTACAATAGTTCATTGACAAAAAATATATCAGTTCAATACATACTTGGAAAAAATCTCAATACTAAGTGTTCTCTACCTATCCTTACATTAGCTAGTCTTCACCATGTTCAGATAGTGGCTAGAAGAAGTTAACTCATGCATTTCCATAAAACTATGTACTGATAAATCAGAACTGGTGCATTTCCATAAAATTCTATAAGTTTCGTGTGTGTGCTTCTACAAATCTGAAATACTTTTCCAATTATACTAGTATTGATGCAATTACATAAAAACATTGAGGAAAAATTCTGTAAGTTTGGTGCGTGTGCTGCTACAAATCTAAACTTCTTGTCCAGTCATTCTAGTACTGATGAAGATCGAGTTGACTGAAATAATGTAGTCGATTCCTGAGACCCTTACTAGTCCTATATATATAAGTTGTGCCTGATAGCCATACATGACTTTTCTCTTTCTTTCCTACTTCTTTTTGTAAAATTCTTTGAACTTATTTAGGTGATATATTTGGACCTTTGCCTCGTCAGTACAACAGCATGCTCCCCAGCCGGTCACGAGAAGAGTTGCGTGCAGGCCCCTTGTGCTCTGTCCTCGATCCGCCTCAGTCATCTCCCTCTCATCCTCTCTCTGCTCCGTGTGTGTGTGCAGGGAGTGGGAGCAGATAGAGTGGGGGAGTGGGAGGCCCTTCCATGGTGAATTCATAGGGATCTTCCATGGATATTGTGAGCTGTGCTTGAGGATTTATGTTGTTGGTCTGTCCACTGTAGTTCAATATTACTCTGTAACTTCAGATATATCACCTAAATAAGTAATGATTTGCAGCGAATTTCTTCAAAATCCTGTAAAGTTTAGATATATCACCTAAATATCGTCAGTGCAAGTTTCAAAATTCTATAAGTTTCTATATATCATAAAGAAAAATCGATGAGTCACCATCTGCTTTATATTCATGTTCTCTGTAGCACAAGTAGCAATGGGGCTGACTAAGAGTGATCCCTGAACCATTTCATTAAAGGCCATGGTTTCCAATAATGCTAATGCTAATCCATGAACCATCCTGTCCTCTATACAGATTGAGAGATTAACATATCAATGGAAGTTTGTTCTCAAAACTGAAATTGTTCTGCATGTACTAACAGGTTAGTTGTTAATTATCGGAGTGTTTCGTTCTTGCAGAATAAAAATATTATGTATGCATTGCTTCTTGGCCCAGCTGAGAGAACCGTCATGTTAAAAAGTATAAAAGCAGTTTTGAAGCAATTCCCAGTGTCTTTAGAAGCATTCATGGTTAAAAAGCAATGACTACCTCCTCCGTTCGAGTTGAGCACTTGTCATCGTCCAAGTTGAGCACTAGGTGTCGTCCAAGTTCAAAGAGGGTTGTATGCAAGTACAGAAGTTTATTTTAGTGAGAAAATGTGGCGTGTTCACAATATTCTGTATGATTCATTTGTTCAACCTTAGAACTTAGTGATATTCAGTCTATTTTTCCATGATGAAGGCACACATGAAGTCATGTGCAATGGTTATACCCCTAGTGTTTCAAAGATTCGTATTTTGTTTCTTCAAATGTGTTGTGCGCCTGTTTGATGAGGTAAAACAAAGTAAAATAGTGAAAATGGCATTAAAGACACTTGGAAGTACAAATGTAAAAAATAAATAAGTTCTGATTCTCGACAGGTAGGAAGTTTGGAGAAGAAAACATATAAGTTTTTTAAAGAAGGGAATGGTAAAAATGTAAGTCCTTTCAACTATATAAACCATAAAGGTATGATGGTGATTACACCGTCAGTAAAGATAAGGATAAGAAAGAAAATTAAAAACTAAAACTAAAAGAACATCGGGTGATTATTTTTTAAGAAGTACAAACTCTCTAGTACCATAAAATTAAAATTAAAAATTGCATCTGTTCTTACTCAAGGGACAATAAATTTGCAAAAAAAAATGTACCAATAAATGTTCGGAGGGAAAAAAAGCAACTTAATAAATGGAAAAAACGATAAGTTCACAACTACCAAGTTGTATGTTCAAACATGACGTCTCAGATAAGTTTGGGAAAAAGCTCAAACAAAAGAAAAACCCACGGAAATTCAAATGGTAAAAGTCCAAGTTGCAAAACGCGAGAAGTTCAAAACATCATTGCAAAAAAAATGAGTTCAAAAAAAGAAACACACAAAACATATTGTTTTAAAATAAATATCACTCAGCTCAATGATATAAACCATGCAAGTTCGAGGATTATGATACCATAAACTATCGAAAAGTTATGAGGAAAAGGTGTACCCAAAAAAGTGTAAAGTTTAGTCTATGAAAACACGCTCAACACGAACACATACTGACATCAGTTCGAGTACTTTTTTCAAAACCATTCAAAATTACTTCGTGAAAAATATCTCCCTGGTACAAACACACACAGAGATCAGTACGAGTACTCTGTTTTTTCTGATGGGAAAGCAACACGAAGGGTCTCACCATATTTCAAATTCGTCTTCACCAGTTGCGAATTTGAGAAAACGTTCAACATGACTAAGTTTCACATTTTCGATAGCTTTGTGTAGACGTTGAACTGAAATCTATGACCTCTTTGAAAGTTTCGCATTTGACAATTCTTTGTGAAATTTTATTGCACACCTACCGCAAAAGTTTCCCAGAATATGAGCTGCCATTTTATAGCTCGCATCGTGCTCAGTCTCATGTCAAATACAGTAGTAACTACCGTTAGCCCCTGATCAAATACTACTACTATAGTAGCTCCACGAGCAACAACATAGTGCAGGATAATTAATTAGCAACGGAATCTCCTCAGCTCCCATTTCATGTTCCATTTTAGGTTCATGAATTTTGGAACAGTGCTTCCTGTAAATTGCACTTTAAGCACATAAGATTCAGCTTCAGCTGCTCTTCAGATTCTGCCCTATGTTGCCAACTCTATGGTTCCTGGTAGCAACACTAGCCTGGAACCTCGTCTTGGCATCTTACATGAGATAAATGAACAAATTCAGACATGCCATGAGATGGCCAAGATTCTGGTGCAGGCTTTAGTTCCTGCAGAACTGGATGACCTTTCCTGTATTGTGCAGAAAAGATAGAGCATAGAGACTGATCTTCGAGAGACTCCAAGGATGGGCACATGGGCAACATGGCTACAGTTGCCGGCGACTAAGGTGAACTTGGACGGACGGTGGTGGTGGTGGCCACCGCCCCCTCCCACTCCGGCGGGACCCGCTCTGTCGTTCCCTTCCTAAGATGGCAAGGTAAACGAAATCAGTGGAGTGGTCAATCAATCTTATCAACCACATCACAGCTCGGCGCCTTGCCACTAGTACAAAGGGGAAGGAGGAGGAGGGGAGCGGAACATGGCGACTCCACCACCACCTCGACCCGATCCCCGGCTGGAAATGGCGGCCTCCCCCTCCGCCCTCGCGCTCTCCCCCACCATGCGGGTATTCCTTGTGCCGTCGCTTGAGTTCTCTCCGCTGATTTCTCGCTTGGCGCCACTTGCAGGTGGTAGCTGCTTCGTCCGTGTTGCTGGCGCTAAGGCGGACTCTGGCGCCGTGCGTGGCTGCCATCTCCTCTGGCCAGCTCCGCGTGTGCTCTTGGGGCGCGCTGCGCCCTCTATGGCTGGAGCTCGCCGCGACCCCTCCTCGCCCCGGCGTCACCCACTGCAGGGCGCCTCTGCTCCGGCTTGGCGCATGTATGCACCCACGCCACACTTCTCTCCACCATACAAGCTCCAGTAGCAACGCCACCGCCGTTGCGCGTGCTCCGGCGTCCATCACCGCGACTGGGGTATGGCCTGGGTTGCCAGGAGGGAGGCGGGCGGGTGGAGGGATCCACCACAAGAAGTCTGCTCAACGGGGAGAGAGAGGAGAGGGCTCTTATTTGCTCTTTTAATAAAAAAACGATCAGTTCAACAAAATGACATAATCAGTACAACCGCTCGGATTCATCAGTTCAAGAAAAGTAACAGAATAATATTCTGTTACGCGTAACAGATTAGCCCAGATGTATATATATATATAACTCGGCCAATGGACACTTTTTTTATGACCATGGATACTGGAGATCCAAAGTATATCAAACGTGTGATATAGCTCCTTTGAGCAGCTGGTTCCTTTGACTTTAGTCCAACTTTACATGGATAGTCGGTCTCCTGTTCTTTCCTTTGCTCCGTAGCAGCAATAGAGTGCGGCACTCGAAACAAGGGCGGAGGCCAGCATGGGCGACGAGCCGGTAGGCATCTTGGACGCGGGAGGCGGCAGTCAGCCAGCGCGAGCGACTCCCTAGACAGGGGAGGCGGGTCAGCCCGGAGCAGCAGAGAAAAAGGGAAGGAGTGAGGTTGGCCATCTTCAGAAGAGTCCGGTGATCCACCGTGACGGCAGCTCGTCAACGGGACGGATGTGAGGCCCTCGCCATACAGGTCAAGGAGGAAGCGGGAGTAGCAGGCCGGCTCATCGCGATGGCCAAGAGACTCGCCCATGGTGACTTTGGAGACCACATCCACAGAGGCGAGGTGAGCACCGCGGTGACGATGGCTCTCAGCAGCGATTCGTCCACGTGAGGGCGGCTCATGGAGGCGATGCGAGATCGCGTGACGGTCGGCTCGGCTCACGGGCGGTCTACAGCGGCGAAAGCAAAGGCCGCGGGACAGCTCATTGCACAGCTATTGAAACCCCCAGCGAGGCAACTGCAGTGACTTGGCCAGCGGCGGTTTGTGCAGACGGGCGCGCAATTCCATAGTTGGCAGAGGAATCCACTTGGCGACTCACAAATGGCAATTGTGGAGGCGATCTACAGCGTCTTGAGGGAACTGTGGTTGAACTAGGGCGCGGCGGGTCACAGAATAGTGGCGCAGTAGCATCCGCAAGAGGAGGCTCGGCGGCCCGAGGAAATAGAGTTGAAGAAGGCCCGGTCCAGGCGATTTGACGTGGCGACCGGGGGTGACTTGTAGGTACAACGGTTTAGAGCCCGAGTCTGAAGCAAAGTCCTTGGGCGACTTTGCAATTCGCGGCACCAAGGTGGATTCGAGGGCGAAGGCGAGCTATGGGTGCAGCACTCAAGTCCGTGGTCTAGGTGGCCAACACGAGCTGCTGATGAGGCCCCTGACCCGGTGGGTCGAATGATGAGGGCACGACGGCAACCGGACGGCTCAGAACAATGAGTCGCAGCGAAGGCAACCAGGCAACCGTTCGCGGCGACTCACGTCGGCTCGGAGACGGGTCCACGGACGAGTCATGGTGGCAACGGAGTAGTTTGGCGATGAAGTTGTAGCTCAGTGAGGAGATCGCCTCGGTGGAACCGCGGGGGTGGTTCGGCAATGGTGGGGGCGGCTCGGCGCGGTGGCAGCAGCTCAATCGACCCGAAGCAATGGAGGCGGCTCAACGGCTGGCTCTTCAACGCGCGGCGAGGTTCGGAGCAGAAGCGAGGCCCTTGATGGCTCCAGGTGGCGGTTGCTGCGGAAGTAACCCGCCTGAGCAAAACACACGAGGACCGCGACGGGGGCGGCTCAACGGGGTCCATCGAAAACGGGCACGGCGGCTTAACCGGGGCGGCCCGAGGCGGACGACTCAACAGCGAGGCAGGTGTGGTGCGCCGGTGACCGCGGAAACGAGGTGTACCAGCAGCTCTGAAGCAGACAGAGATGGCGCCTTGCCGGCGGTGGCTTGAGACAAAGCTGACAACCCAGCTTTGAGGCGCACGTGCAGTGGCGGCGGGTGAAGAGGCCCATGGCGGGGCGGATCAATGGCGACGGCGGCTCGCAGCAGTAGCAGCGGGCGGCTCAAGACGGTGGCCCACGGCAGCGGCTCATGATCGTTATCGCAACTGCGGAGACCCGCCGGCAAAGTGAAGGCCACAGGCGCGAGTTACCACAGTGGCTTAATGTCGGTGGAGACGAGTCCATGGACGCGAGGAGGCTCGGTGCAGCGGAATCAAGGCCCGACGATGGTGCAGACGACCCGGAGCAATACGACGCGGGTGCTCTGAAGCGGCAATCGCGACCTGGGCGGGAGCCGCGGTCTCGAATATCTCCGGGTCAATGTTTACGGCCAGCCCCTTTTTCTTTTTATACTTTTTGTTGAAGACTTTCTTGATGCTAGGTCTGATCCTTGATCCTTAATTTCTCTGGTGATGATATGCTCCCGCTTTGCTTTTGGTTAACCAATAGTAGTAGCAGTCAAACTTCATAGATACTACTAGCACTAGCTATGCCTGATCTTCTTCGAAATAGCAAACAACAACCCGGCAGAACGGCTAATGTCCGGGCCATATCACGCGTCACGCGTCACGCATCACGCGTCACGCGCTGCGGCTGCCTCTCGAGATCTCGGATTAACTCGGATCCGGACGGCTGTTTCTGAAGTGGCGACGGCAACTTGCTGATTATGCTGTTTTAAATCAATTCGGACGAGTATTAATTTGACGATCCTGCTTCAGTCGATGGAACCAGCTAGTTTTGACAGTTCATGCAAAGTGGCGGCTTGTCTCGGCGAAACTGATCTCTTATCGGTCTCGACGGCTTTGCGGCGCGGCAGCGCATAGCCAAAATCATCTCCTGCCGGCTTTCGGCAAGCTGTAGGACGTAATGATGCATAGATACAACCCTAAATACTCTCGACCTCAATCTGGTATATACAGTTGCTGAAAAACTTCTTCAATCTTGACTGATGTACTTGTAGTTGATATACATCCTTAAAAAATATGTTCTTCTTCCTCCAGAAAATTACAAACTTCTCGATCCCTGTGAGAGATCCCTCTAAGAACTCAACACCACCGTGCGTGAGCCCCACAGTGGGCGCCAACTGTCGTGGAATTGTCACGGCAGATGTCCTAGTGTGAGGACTTAGTCGTGAGGCCAACGCATCTATGCGGTAGCTCGAAGGGGTTGATCGGAATCGAGAGATGAAACACACAAGACGAAGATTTAGACAGCTTCGGGCCCCGGGAAACATCATCCGGTAACAACCCTACATGCTATTTGTGGGTAGGTCTCATTATCATCATGAGGGAGTCACCGTAACTCTGGCTCTCCTAGTTGTGTCTAGACTTAATGATTATTCAACTTGTCCTTCTTGGGTTGCCCTACCCCTCCTTATATATGTTGAAGGGGCGGGTTACATGTAGAGTCCAACTCGTACTTAAGACTTAACTATTCTGACTTCTCTCCATGAGCTTCTTAATTGTTGATTTACAATCTGGCTTACCATCTGGCTTAACTGTCCGGCTTAACTGTCCGGCTTAACTGTCCGGCTTAACTGTCTGACTTAACTGTCTGCTTAACTATCTGGCTTATACCGGGTTACATGACTGTGTCTGGCGGGTTACATGACTGTGTCTGCCGGGTTACATGACTGTGTCTACCGGGTTACATGACTGTGTCTGCCGGCTTACAATGCTTAACTGTTCCCGCCGGCTTATAGTCTGCCGGGTCACCAATGAAACATCAAATCCAAGCAGGGTCATATTTTTGGCTGGGTCATACCGCGGGGTATATTCCCGACAGGCGGCCTCTCTGTCCATCGCGCCAGAGCGAACCGTGGGACGGCATTCAACCGTGCCATTGTCAGCATCGAGGCGGCGGAGCATGAGGTCAACATCATTTCGCCCAACGAGGAAGATTGAAGAAAAAGCATCGGTTTCGTCTAGCAATTTGCAGATTTCTTCAGTTAGTGCGTCCTAGTTTTCTTCAGTTAGTGCGTACTAGTTTTCTTCAATTAGCTTGTACTAGTTTTCTTCAGTTAGCGTTGTGGTTTCCTTACGTGTATGTGTTCTGAACTACTGAAAATAAAACTTCCAATGGGTTTCCCGCAAATAAACAGGCCACACGCCTCTACCTGCGCCATCCAGCCACTGACAGAGTGTCCCGCGCCATGCTGGTGGGACTCGTCAGCGCCCAGTTCGTATCCAAACGTGAATATGACCGTATCTGCACGACGAAGCCAAGTTCTGTCACTACATATCTGTACACCATAAGTTTCAGCACCAAACTGATTTTTTGTGCCAAGTTTAGACACCTATGGTGTAATTGACTCCGCAAAATAAGCTGCTAAGTCATGTCGTGTCGAGATTTTCGCATGTATGAATAGTGTTGTGGTTTTCCTCGGCTACATGGCTTCACTTGGCCTGACACGTACCACAAGGACACTCCCATTTTTTCCCGCAAAAAGAAAAACGGCACTCCCATTTTGTGCATGTGTGTTGATAATTACGTTAAAAAAAGCCAGACCTGAAATTGGAAGGATATTTGGACAACCTAGCTGATACCATCGTCCGCATTGCTCCAAAACAAGCCAGACCTGAAATTGGAAGGATATTTGGACAACCTAGCTGATACCATTGTCCGCGTCGCTCCCAGCCGCTCGGCGACGTCACCGGACAAAGCCCATGCGGCGGCCGGTGGCGGCGAGCCACCTTCTCTCGCGCTGCGAGGGCATCGACTGGTTCAGCGTGTTGGCCCTGGACGGCGAGCTCTGCCGACGGTGTGCGGACGCCAGGGCGGCGGCCTCGAGACCTTCCTGTGGTCCGGCGGCTGTTGTGGTTGCACGGGCGGCACGGTGGCCGGATCTAGAGGTGTCGCGTCTTGCATCCAGGCGGTGCTCGGGGGCGGGATCCCGTGAGGTGCGGTCTTTGGCTACGGGCGGCGTCCCTCCGAATTTGCAGCGGTTTTGGTTGGCGTCCCTGTGCTTCGGAGGTTAGGTGTTGGTGGTGCGTGCATGGTCACTGGGCTTTGCTGGGCACGGCTGGATCTGGCACCTGCGGGGACCTCTCACGCGACTCTGCTCATTGGCTCTATGTGGTGCTGCTGCGACGGAGGGCGGACGTTGAACATGGGGATTGTGTGCTGCGCAGTGCTTCAGATCTGCTCGGATTCAGAGGTGTGGAGGAGCTCTAGGTGAAAGTCTAGCACTGACCTTGGGTTGGTGCCGGCAACAGCGGCGCCATGGCCATGGTGGCGTTTGTCTTCTTGAAGGTGTTGACGTGGAGCTCCACTACACGACTCTCCGAGAGAAATCCCTAGCTTCAAATGGTCGAAGCGGGCGATGGCGGCAGTTAGGTCATTTCCTTCTTTGAGGCATCGCCTTGGAGAGTTAGCATGTTGCAGTTTGCACAGATCTCTTCGTCGTCGGGGACAGTGGACGTCGGGGCGGCGGCTCCGGGTGGTTTCTGGTTATGCGTCGACATGATGATCTCGGGAACAATGTGAGTGGCAGCTCTATGAGGTGGGGCTCTGCCTCACATTGGTTGAGTGGCATCCTTGTCCCGCTTGGGCGGTAGGGGTGTCGGCTCGGTCGATGCACCCCCGAGGGGGCGGTCTGACTTGGCGACTGAGCAATGGCCCCGGATATGGTGCGATGTTCGTGGTCTACGAGCAGTGTCCTTGAGCAGCGTGCGCTGCGGGCAGCTGGGTTGTGCAGCGTTGCTGCTCGAGGGGGGCGGTGGTATGTCGGGGCGGTGTCGGTTGATTGTGCTGTGCGCGATGGAGCAGTGGATGTCGGGGCGAAGGCCCTGAGAGAATCACTGTGGTGACCAGACTTTCGAGTCAACGATGATGGTGGGAGAAATGTCGGTGACACGGGAATGGTTGCGGTAGTCGGCTCTTCTCTAGCGTGTCCACGATTTTGACTCGGTTTGCTTGTTGCTGTGGAGCGGAAGCTGCGGCGGTGGGGCCCTATGGTGTATGATGACTGGCTCTAGGTGCCCCATTCGATGATCTTCTGTGGCACCAGTTGTGCCTGGTTTTGTTCTTCTAAGTTCTCCATTAGAGTCGGAGCTGCGTTGTTTGGCCGCAGGTCGACTTGTCGTCGATAAGGGTGGGCTTTGCCCTATGTGTTTCAGTCTATGGGAGTGGGCTTGGCTCTTGTTGTTTCGGTTTTTGCTCGATTTTCTCTAATTAACTGGGCAATTATCTTCTGCTTAATTAATAGAAGAGGCAACTTTTGCCTCCGTTTCAAAAAAAGCCAGACCTGCTTGAAACTATAAATGGGACGCCCCCATATCCTCCGCCGCACAAGCCTGGCCTTCTGCTCGGTCACCATTTTGCCATCCAACTTAACCAGGCAAACCTGGCCCAAACGTCCGGACTGACCAGCAACCTCCATATTGTAACACTCTAGTTTTTGGCCTCTTTCTTTTTCTTTTTGATTTATTTGGTTTTTGCTCTGATTTTGTTTTTGAAGTAGATCTGTGGACTTGAAACCTGGGAGACCTTCATTTCTTCTCCTCCCAAGTGTCTTATCACTCTCAAATCTTCCCCAAGATCATGTCATTTCCATTCTAGCTCAACCCTAAAGTTCTTTTCTAAGGAATATTCCTTTTTCTATTAAAGGAATAGTCCTATTTGCCCTTAGGTTGTGAAGCAACCTATATTTCTGTCACTCTCAAAATTCCCAAATAATTCTCATAATTTCTTTGGGTAATATGTTGCTCAAATATGCCCAAACTTTCCTTTACTAGCCCAAAATAATTCCCCAATATTTATTCTTTATTTCTGGCCAGCATGGTTTTCTGTGAAGGAAGTGCCATCTATCTTTCCTTGTTTACTCCCAAACTTTTTGGGCATGCTTATACATCCAAATAATTGCCTTTGTAACACCCCGAATGTAACTTTCCATAATTGTAACTCCGACTCTTGCCATTTTCGGCTTTGTGATATGATATTTCCTTCGTGGTTGGGTTTTGTCTCTTGTTTTGCCTTTTGTTCATGTCATGCATTTCATCTCATGTCATCATGTGCATCTCATTTGCATTTGTGTTCGTCTCATGCATCTGGTCTTTTCCCCGTTGTCCGTTTTGAAATCCGACGCTCTCTCGTGCCCCGTTGCACTCCTCTAATCTTGTTTTGTGAGCGGGAGAAAAACATTCTCGGAACAGGTCGAGATTTTTCGAGTGGCCTTGGTACATCACCGGTAGGCCGCCTGTCAAATTTTGCTCCATTTAGAGGTCGTTTGTTGCCCCAACGGTTAACCGGGTAACTGCATAAGCCTCTCTCCTTTTGCAGCCCAACACCCCTCCAAAACATCCCACTAACCCATCTAAACCCCCTCCATGCTCTCCGTCATTGGATCACGATCGTGTGGGCGAAAACCGCTCCTCATTTGGACTCTCCTAGCTCCCTCTACCTATAAATATGTGCATTCCCCGAAAATTCCGCAGTCCAAACCGTAACCCCGCTCCTCTCCCCGCACGGGACACGTCCGGATGGCGCCAGACGCGTCTGCAGCCTCTTCTATCGCGCCACGTGTCGCCGCCGCCTCCCTCCACCAATCGGCCCGCCGAGGCACGGGTTGCCCCCCCCCGGCCCGCACCGCCGCTCGTGCCCTCGCGCTGCCCCCGTGCGTGCTCCGCCGTCCCGCACCGCCACATGCCGCTCCTTCGCTCACCGCCCAGCGCGCCGGCGTCCAGCTCACCATCCGACGCTTCGGCTCCGGCCACCGGAGCTCCGGCGACCCCCGACCACTCCGGCCGTCGCCGCCACCTCGTTGTACTCTTGTTCTTCGATCAAGCTCCGACGATCTCGCACTGTCGTCTTGGTCTCTGTGCCACCCCGAAACCCTAGATCCAGATCTGGGAGGTGATATTTTTCACTGTCCTTTTTCCCTAACATTTTTATGTCCACTTTGACATGTTATATCTCCATGACCGTGACTCTGATTCATGCATATGATATATTGAAATGTTCGTCTTGTTAAGCTCTTCATGTTAGTGGAATTTGCATGAATGTTACTGTCCATATTGACTCCATTATCATTGTTGCAAGAGTGCTATATGATGTTAACTGATGTCTGTTAACAGAACTTGATGATTTGTCATTTTTGTTGCATTTTGTGTGTGCATCCTATGAGCATGATATCTACATGTTTTATGAGCTCCAGCATACCTTATTTACAGGGGGTGCAAGTCTTGTATTTTCATGATCTATGTGGTGACTAGCACAAGCATGCAAAGTAGGCTTCATAATGTTGCTGATTTCAGACACTTGGTGATTTTGCTAAGTCATTTCCCCATTACATTGTAATGCCATGTAAACTTGTTGCTACGATGAGATCCATGCACATTTTTATATAGTTCAGTAAACATGTTTTGTATATGTGGTATTGCTCTATCCATCCATGCCTCTGGTTGCAATTATGGAGTAATCTAGCATGTCATTTTCTTGTCTACTTTTGCTAAATATTGTTCCTGGCAGATTGTTAACATGTTATTCAATATTGCCATGTGTTTCGCAAGTGATGCATGTACCCTATGAACTTTCTCTTGCCATTATTAGCTTCTTGAATATGTCTACTTCATGTTGTTTACCTTTTAATGCCATGTAATGCCCTGTGGTGAGTGAATCGAGCTTGCAAACTTGCTATCACAAATCTGTTTATGACATGCTCTGTTTTTCTTCTAAGTCTGAATATGTTAACATAATTTGCCATGTTTGCATGGGTGCCACATCAATTTCCATGCCTCCTTGGTTAAATACCAGTAAGGTAGTTTTGTTCTATGTGTTTAGCACTAGCATTCCATGCCTTTGTTTGCCATGATACGTTCCTGTAGCATGTTGTTTGCTTTCTCTAAACATTGCTATATGATGTTGTTTTGCCATGTTTAGTATTTTCTCTAAGTCTGTGAAGCTGATAACATTTGCATTTTTGACATGCTATTTTGAGCTTGTTCTAGTGAGATCTAGTAGGAGCTCAGTGTTCATGATTTGAAGAGCTTCATGTGTACTTTGTGCACATATGCTTGTTGGAGTGCAGCAGTTTAGTTTATTTTTGCATTATAAGTGCTATCATGCTGTTAATCGCAGATTTGCATCATCCTTGTATTGCTTGTCATTTGCAAACCTTGCATCCGTTTTCGGTGATCCTGTTATAGATTTCGACCGAAATCACCTCATCTTTCCAGCGTTATACTTGTTTTGACAAGTTGACGCCTTGTTCATCCTTTTCCTTCCGGAGTAGGCATATGCATTGCAAATCATATCTTGCATATCATGCCATGTATTGCATCATGTTGCTTGTGCATTGCACCGTGATTGATTGTTGTTCTGTTGCTTGTATTCTTGCTTTGGGTAGAGCCGGGAGACGAGTACATGAATGAGGAACCTGTTGAGTACGCGAACGAGGATCAAGCTTTCGACTACTCAGAGAACTTTGTAGGCAAGATGACCATACCCTTGATATCACTTCTATCTTTGCTTGCTAGTTGTTCGTTCTATCGCTATATCGCGCTTGTTGGGGAACGTAGTAATTTCAAAAAAAAATCCTATGCACACGCAGGATCATGGTGATGCATAGCAACGAGAGGGGAGAGTGTTGTCTACGTACCCTTGTAGACCGTTTGTGGAAGCGTTATATCAACGCGGTTTATGTAGTCGAACATATTCACGATCCGACCGATCCAAGTACCGAAAGCACGACACCTCAGAGTTCTGCACACGTTCGGCTCAGTGACGTCCTCGCCTTCTCGATCCAGCAAGAGGGGCGAAGAAGTAGATGAGTTCTGGCAGCACGACGGCGTTGTAACAGTGTTGGTGAAGAACAATCTCCGTAAGGCTTTGCCTAAGCACTACGAAAAATATGACGGAGGACAAACTAGAGGGGACGGGGTTGCTGGCACATGGCTTGGTGTTTCTTGATGTGTCTTGGGTGCTAGCCCTACCCCTCTATTTATATGTTGAGCCTTGGGGGTCGAAACTTGGAGTAAAAGCCTCCACAAGGTTGGTTTCACCCGAAAGGCAAGAGACCTTCTCGGACTTCAGGCTCAGATGCCAGGGTTCCCGGCGTCTGGACCCAGACGCCAGGGACCCTGGCGTCTGGCCCCTGGACTCCGCAAAACTTCCTTTTGCGCTTTCCAAAAACCTTGTGGGCTTTCCCCTTTTGCCCAAATGAAGTGTTCTTGTACCCAAACATTTCGGGAAACATCCGGAACCCCTTCCGGTGAATTCCGAAACACTTCTCGTGACCAAACACTAGTATCCCATATATCAAACTTTATCTACGGACCATTCTGGAATTCCTCGTCATGTCCGTGATCCCATCTCAGACTCCGAACAACATTCGGTCACCAACATACATAACTCATATAGTATTATATCGTCAATGAACGTTAAGCGTGCGGACCCTACGGGTTTGAGAACTATGTAGACACGACCGAGACACCTCTCTGGTCAATAACCAATAGCGGGACCTGGATGCCCATATTTGCTCCTACATATTCTACGAAGATCTTTATCGGTCAGACCGCATAACACTACTAGGGAAAAGCCTACCAACAGCGAGGGTGACAAATCCTAATCTCGAAATACGCCAACCCAACAAGTACCTTCAGAGAAACCTGTAGAGCACCTTTATAATCACCCAGTTATGTTGTGACGTTTGGTGGCACACAAAGTGTTCCTCTGGTAAACGGGAGTTGCATAATCTCATAGTCATAGGAACATGTATAAGTCATGAAGAAAGCAATAGCAACAAACTAAGCAATCAAGTGCTAAGCTACGGAATGGGTCAAGTCAACCACATCATTCTCCTAATGATGTTATCCCGTTAATCAAATGATAACTCATGCCTATGGTTAGGAAACTTAACCATCTTTGATCAACGAGCTAGTCAAGTAGAGGCATACTAGTGACACTCTGTTTGTCTATGTATTCACACAAGTATTATGTTTCCGGTTAATACAATTCTAGCATGAATAATAAACATTTATCATGATATAAGGAAATAAATAATGACTTTATTATTGCCTCGAGGGCATATTTCCTTCAGTCTCCCACTTGCACTAGAGTCAATAATCTAGATTACACAGTAATGATTCGAACACCCGTGGAGTCTTGGTGCTGATCATGTTTTGCTCGTGGAAGAGGCTTAGTCAATGGGTTTGCAACATTCAGATCCGTATGTATCTTGCAAATTCCTATGTCTCCCACCTGGACTAGATCCCGGATGGAATTGAAGCGTCTCTTGGTTTGCTTGGTTCTCTTGTGAAATATGGATTCCTTTGCCAAGGCAATTGCACGAGTATTGTCACAAAAGATTTTCATTGGACTCGATGCACTAGGTATGACACCTAGATCGGATATGAACTCCTTCATCCAGACTCCTTCATTCGCTGCTTCCGAAGTAGCTATGTACTCTGATTCACATGTAGATCCCGCCACGACGCTTTGTTTAGAACTGCACCAATTGACAGCTCCACCGTTCAATGTAAACACATATCCCGTTTTTGATTTAGAATTATCCGGATCAGTGTCAAAGCTTGCATCGACGTAACCATTTACGACTAGCTCTTTGTCACCTCCATAAACGAGAAACATATCCTTAGTCCTTTTTAGGTATTTCAGGATGTTCTTGACCGCTGTCCAGTGATCCACTCCTGGATTACTTTGGTACCTCCCTGCTAGACTTATAGCAAGGCACACATCAGGTCTGGTACAAAGCGTTGCATACATGATAGAGCCTATGGCTGAAGCATAGGGAACATCTTTCATCTTCTCTCTATCTTCTGGAGTGGTCGGGCATTGAGTCTTACTCAACTTCACACCTTGTAACACAGGCAAGAACCCTTTCTTTGCTTGATCCATTTTGAACTTCTTCGAAACTTTGTCAAGGTATGTGCTTTGTGAAAGTCCAATTAAGCATCTTGATCTATCTCTATAGATCTTGATGCCCAATATATAAGCAGCTTCACCGAGGTCTTTCATTGAAAAACTCTTATTCAAGATCCCTTTATGCTATCGAGAAATTCTATATCATTTCCAATCAACAATATGTCATCCACATATAATATCAGAAATGCTACAGAGCTCCCACTCACTTTCTTGTAAATACAAACTTCTCCAAAAGTCTGTATAAAACCAAATGCTTTGATCACACTATCAAAGCGTTTATTCCAACTCTGAGAGGCTTGCACCAGTCCATAAATGGATCGCTAGAGCTTGCATAATTTGTTAGCTCCCTTTGGATCGACAAAACCTTCTAGTTGCATCATATACAACTCTTCTTCCAGAAATCCATTCAGGAATGCAATTTTTACATCCATTTGCCAAATTTTATAATCATAAAATGCGGCAATTGCTAACATGATTTGGACAGACTTAAGCATCGCTACGGGTGAGAAGGTCTCATCGTAGTCAATCCCTTGAACTTGTCGAAAACCTTTTGCAACAAGTCGAGCTTTATAAACAGTAACATTACCGTCAGCGTCAGTCTTCTTCTTGAAGATCCATTTATTCTCAATGGCTTGCCGATCAACGGGCAAGTCAACCAAAGTCCACACTTTGTTCTCATACATGGATCCCATCTTAGATTTCATGGCTTCAAGCAATTTTGCAGAATTTGGGCTCACCATCGCTTCTTCATAGTTCGTAGGTTCATCATGGTCTAGTAACATGACTTCCAAAATTGGAGTACCGTACCAATCTGGTGCGGATCTTACTCTGGTTGATCTACGAGGTTCAGTAATAACTTGATCTGAAGTTTCATGATCATCATCATTAACTTCCTCACTAATTGGTGTAGGCGTCACAGGAACCAGTTTCTGTGATGAACTACTTTCCAATAAGGGAGCAGGTACAATTACCTCATCAAGTTCTATTTTCCTCCCACTCACTTTTTTCGAGAGAAACTCCTTCTCTAGAAAGGATCCATTCTTAGCAACGAATGTCTTGCCTTCGGATCTGTGATAGAAGGTGTACCCAACAGTCTCCTTTGGGTATACTATGAAGACACATTTCTCCGATTTGGGTTCGAGCTTATCAGGTTGAAGCTTTTTCACATAAGCATCGCAACCCCAAAACTTTGGTTTCTTGCCAAACCATAGTTCATAAGGCGTCATCTCAACGGATTTTGATGGTGCCCTATTTAACGTGAATGCAGCCGCCTCTAAAGAATAACCCCAAAACAATAGCGGTAAATCAGTAAGAGACATCATAGATCGCACCATATATAGTAAAGTACGATTATGACATTCGGACACACCATTACGCTGTGGTGTTCCGGGTGGCGTCAGTTGCGAAACTATTCCGCATTGTTTCAAATGTAGACCAAACTCGTAACTCAAATATTCTCCTCCACGATCTGATCATAGAAACTTGATTTTCTTATTACGATGATTTTCAACTTCACTCTGAAATTCTTTGAACTTTTCAAATGTTTCAGACTTATGTTTCATTAAGTATATATACCCATATCTGCTCAAATCATCTGTGAAGGTGATAAAATAATGATATCCGCCACGAGCTTCAATATTCTTTGGACCACATACATCTGTATGTATGATTTCCAGCAAATCTTTTGCTCTCTCCATAGTTCCAGAGAACGGCGTTTTAGTCATCTTGCCCATGAGGCACGGTTCGCAAGTACCAAGTGAGTCATAGTCAATTGGTTCCGAAAGTCCATCAGTATGGAGTTTCTTCATGCACTTTACACCAATATGACCTAAACGGCAGTACCACAAATAAGTTGCACTATCATTATCAACTCTGCATCTTTTGGCTCCAACATTATGAATATGTGTATCACTACTATTGAGATTCATCAAAAATAGACCACTCTTCAAGGGTGCATGACCATAAAATATATTACTCATATAAATAGAACAACCATTATTCTCTGATTTAAATGAATAACCGTCTAGCATCAAACAAGATCCAGATATAATGTTCATGCTCAACGCTGGCACCAAATAACAATTACTTAGGTCTAATACCAATCCCGAAGGTAGATGTAGAGGTAGCATGCCGACGGCGATCACATCGACTATGGAAACGTTTCTCACGCGCATCGTCACCTCGTCCTTGGCCAGTGTTCGCTTAATCCATAGTCCCTGTTTCAAGTTGCAAATATTAACAATAGAACCAGTATCAAATACCCAGGTGCTACTGCGAGCTCTGGTAAGGTACACATCAATAACATGTATATCACATATACCTTTGTTCACCTTGCCATCCTTTTTATGCGCCAAATATTTGGGGCAGTTCCGCTTCCAGTGACCAGTCTGCTTGCAGTAGAAGCACTCAGTCTCAGGCTTAGGTCCAGACTTGGGTTTCTTCTCTTGAGCAGCAACTTGCTTGTTGTTCTTCTTGAAGTTCCCCTTCTTCTTCCCTTTGCCATTTTTCTTGAAACTGGTGGTTATATTTACCATCAACACTTGATGCTCCTTCTTGATCTCTACCTCCGCAGCCTTTAGCATTGCGAAGAGCTCGGGAATCGTCTTATCCATCCCTTGCATGTTATAGTTCATCACGAAGCTTTTGTAGCTTGGTGGCAGTGATTGAAGAATTTTGTCAATGACGCTATCATCCGGAAGATTAACTCCTAGTTGAATCAAGTGATTGAAGTACCCAGACATCTTGAGTATATGCTCACTGACAGAACTATTCTCCTCCATCTTGCAGCTGTAGAACTTATTGGAGACTTCATATCTCTCAATCCGAGCATTCTTTTGAAATATTAACTTAAATTCCTGGAACATCTCATATGCTCCATGACGTTCAAAACATTGTTGAAGTCCCGGTTCTAAGCCATAAAGCATGGCACACTGAACTATCGAGTAGTCATCAACACGTGACTGCCAAGCATTCACAATGTCTGATGTTGCTAGCGCAGGTGGTACACCTAGCGGTGCTTCCAGGACGTAACTTTCCTGTGCAACAATGAGGATAATCCTCAAGATACGGACCTAGTCCGCGTAATTGCTACCATCATCTTTTAACTTTGCTTTCTCAAGGAACGCATTAAAATTCAACGGAACAACATCACGGGCCATCTATCTACAATTAACATAGACAAGCAAGATACTATCAGGTAATAAGTTCATGATAAATTTAAGTTCAATTAGTCATATTACTTAAGTACTCCCACTTAGATAGACATCCCTCTAATCCTCTAAGTGATCACGTGATCCATATCAACTAAACCATAACCGATCATCACGTGAAATGGAGTAGCTTTTAATGGTGAACATCACTATGTTGATCATATCTACTATATGATTCACGCTCGACCTTTCGGTCTTAGTGTTCCAGGCCATATCTGCATATGGTAGGCTCGTCAAGTTTAACCTGAGTATTCTGCGTGTGCAAAACTGGCTTGCACCCGTTGTAGATGGACGTAGAGCTTATCACACCCGATCATCACGTGGTGTCTGGGCACGACGAACTTTGGCAACGGTGCATACTCAGGGAGAACACTTTTATCTTGAAATTTAGTGAGAGATCATCTTATAATGCTACCGTCAATCAAAGCATCACATGCAATCAATATAAGTGATATGGTATGGTCATCATCATCTCGTGCTTGTGATCTCCATCTCCGAAGCAGCGTCATGATCACCATCCTCACCGGTGCGACACCTTGATCTCCATCGTAGCATCGTTGTCATCTCGCCAATCTTATGCTTTTACGACTATCGCTACCGCTTAGTGATAAAGTAAAGCATTACAGGGCGATTGCATTGCATTCAATGAAGCGACAACCATATGGCTCCTGCCAGTTGCCGATAACTCGGTTACAAAACATGATCATCTCATACAGTAAAAATATAGCATCAGGCCTTGACCATATCACATCACAACATGCCCTGCAAAAACAAGTTAGACATCCTCTACTTTGTTGTTGCAAGTTTTACGTGGCTGCTATGGGCTGAGCAAGAACCGTTCTTACCTACGCATCAAAAACCACAACGATAGTCCGTTAAGTTAGTGCAGTTTTAACCTTCTCAAGGACCGGGCGTAGCCACACTCGGTTCAACTGAAGTTGGAGAAACTGACACCCGCCAGCCATCTGTGTGCAAAGCACGTCGGTAGAACCAGTCTCGCGTAAGCGTACGCGTAATGTCGGTCCGCGCCACTTCATCCAACAATACCGCCGAACCAAAGTATGACATGCTGGTAAGCAGCATGACTTGTATCGCCCACAACTCACTTGTGTTCTACGTGCATATGACATCTACGCATAAAACCTGGCTCGGATGCCACTGTTGGGGAACGTAGTAATTTCAAAAAAATTCCTACGCACACGCAGGATCATGGTGATGCATAGCAACGAGAGGGGAGAGTGTTGTCTACGTACCCTCGTAGACCGTTCGCGGAAGCGTTATATCAACGCGGTTGATGTAGTCGAACGTCTTCACAATCCGACCGATACAAGTACCGAAAGCACGGCACCTCCAAGTTCTGCACACATTCGGGCGAAGTAGTAGATGAGTTCCGGCAGCACGACGGTGTGGTAACGGTGTTGGTGAAGAACAATCTCCGCAGGGCTTTGCGTAAGCACTACGAAAAATATGACGGAGGACAAACTAGAGGGGACGGGGTTGCCGGCACATGGCTTGGTGTTTCTTGATGTGTCTTGGGTGCTAGCCCTACCCCTCTATTTATATGTTGAGCCTTGGGGTCGAAACTTGGAGTAAAAGCCTCCACAAGGTCGGTTTCACCCGAAAGGCAAGAGTCCTTCTCGGACTCCAGGGCCAGACGCCAGGGTTCCCGATGTCTGGACCCAGACGCCAGGGACCCTGGCGTCTCGCCCCTGGACTCCGCAAAACTTCCTTTTGCGCTTTCCAAAAACCTTGTGGGCATTCCCCTTTGGCCCAAATAAAGTGTTCTCGTACCCAAACATTTCGGGAAACATCCGAAACCCCTTCCGGTGAATTCCGGAACCCTTCCGGTGACTAAACACTATTATTCCATATATCAAACTTTATCTCCGTCCATTCCGGAGTTCCTCGTCATGTCCGTGATCCCATCTCGGACTCCGAACAACATTCGGTCACCAACATACATAACTCATATAGTACTATATCGTCAACGAACGTTAAGCATGTGGACCCTACGGGTTCGAGAACTATGTCAACATGACCGAGACACCTCTCTGGTCAATAACCAATAGCGGGACCTGGATGCCCATATTGGCTCCAACATATTCTACGAAGATCTCTATCGGTCAGACCGCATAACAACATACGTTGTTCCCTTTGTCATCGGTATGTTACTTGCCCGAGATTCGATAGTCGGTATCTCAATACCTAGTTCAATCTCGTTACCGGCAAGTCCCTTTACTCGTTCCATAATACATCATCTCGCAACTAACTCATTATGTAATGCTTGCAAGGCTTATAGTGATGTGCATTACCGAGTGGGCCCAGAGATAACTCTCCGACAATCGGAGTGACAAATCCTAATCTCGAAATACGCCAACCCAACAAGTACCTTCGGAGACACCTGTAGAGCACCTTTATAATCACCCAGTTACGTTGTGACGTTTGGTGGCACACAAAGTGTTCCTCTGGTAAACGGGAGTTGCATAATCTCATAGTCATAGGAACATGTATAAGTCATGAAGAAAGCAATAGCAACAAACTAAACGATCATGTGCTAAGCTAACGGAATGGGTCAAGTCAATCACATCATTCTCCTAATGATGTGATCCCGTTAATCAAATGACAACCCATGTCTATGGTTAGGAAACTTAACCATGTTTGATCAACGAGCTAGTCAAGTAGAGGCATACTAGTGACACTCTGTTTGTCTATGTATTCACACAAGTATTATGTTTCCGGTTAATACAATTCTGTCATGAATAATAAACATTTATCATGATTTAATGAAATAAATAATAACTTTATTATTGCCTCTAGGGCATATTTCCTTCAGCGCTACCTACCACTTGTTATATCATGCCTTCCATATTGCCATGTCAAGCCTCTAATCCACCTTCCTAGCAAACCGTTGTTTGGCTATGTTACCGCTTTTGCTCAGCCCCTCTTATAGCATTGTTAGTTGCAGGTGAAGTTGAAGTTTGTTCCTTGTTTGAAACATGGATATGTTGGGATATCACAATATCTCTTATTTTAATTAATGCACCTATATACTTGGTAAAGGGTGGAAGGCTCGGCCTTTTGCCTAGTGTTTTGTTCCACTCTTACCACCTTAGTTTCCGTCATACCGGTGTTATGTTCCTTGATTTTTGTGTTCCTTACACGGTTGGGGTTATGGGACCCCCTTGACAGTTCGCCTTGAATAAAACTCCTCCAGCAAGGCCCAACCTTGGTTTTACATTTGCCTACCTAAGCCTTTTCCCTTGGGTTCTGCAGACCCAAGGGTCATCTTTATTTTAACCCCCCCTCGGGCCAGTGCTTCTCTAAGTGTTGGTTCGAACTGAGTAGACTGCGGGGCCACCTCAGGGAAACTTGAGGGCTGGTTTTACTCGAAGGATGTCTCATCCGGTGTGCCCTGAGAATGAGATATGTGCAGCTCCTATCGGGATTTGTCGGCACAGTCGGGCGGTCTTGCTGGTCTTATTTTAGCATTGTCGAAATGTCTTGTAACCGGGATTCCGAGACTGATTGGATCTTTCCGGGAGAAGGAATATCCTTTGTTGATCGTCAGAGCTTGTAATGTGCTAAGTTGGGATACCCCTGCAGGGGATAAACTTTTGAGAGCCATGCCCGTGGTTATGTGGCAGATGGGAATTTGTTAATATCCGGTTGTAAGGAACTTGACACTTGACTTAATTAAAATGAATCAACTGCGTGTGTAGCCGTGATGGTCTTTTTTCGGCGGAGTCCAGGAAGTGAACACGGTTTGTGTTATGTTTGGACGTAAGTAATTTCAGGATCACTTCTTGATCACTTCTAGCTTAACGACCATTGCGTAGCTTCTCATCTTACTCTTATTTGTGTATGTTAGCCACCATATTTGCTTAGCACTTGCTGCAGCTCCACCTCTTTACCTTACCCTACCCATAAGCTTAAATAGTCTTGATCTCGTGGGTGTGAGATTGCTGAGTCCTCATGACTCACGGATACTTCCAAACAGTTGCAGGTGTCGATGATACCAGTGCAGGTGATGCTATCGAACTCAAGTGGGAGTTCGACGAGGACCTTGGTTGTTACTATGTGTCGTTTCCTGATGATCAGTAGTGGAGCCAAGTTGGGACGATCGGGGATCTAGCATTTGGGGTTTATCTTTCTTTTATACGGATTTGACTGTAGTCGGTTTATGAGTGTATTCGGATGATATGTGAATTATTTATGTATTGTGTGATGTGGTGAGTGTAAGCCAACTCTATTTATCCTTGTCTTATTCATTACATGGGATGTTTGTGAACATGAACCTTCTTGCGACAAAACCACCATGCGATTATGCCTCTAAGTCGTGCCTCGACACGTGGAAGATATAGCCGCATCGTGGGCGTTACAGCCTCATACCAAAATTCACCTTCATTTGCCTAGCCAACTTTTCTCTGTGATTTTTCAAAGTTTCTGTCAAACTAGAAGCCATTGTGAAGGAAGTACTAGCAGGAGATCCCAAATGACTTGATATTTTGCACACTCATTCATGTGCTCATATTATCACCCTCCTCCAATTTTCAGCTCTATCCAATCATCTATGTGAGCACAACATCAAATCTTTCATTCTGTCAATATTTTCAGGTTGTGAAGAAAGTATATTTTATATTGCTTCATTAATTCTGAGAAATTACCAGATCATGCTCCTACCAATATCACTTCTCTCCATAAAATTTGGGGCCATTTTATCAAGCCATTTTCTCTCCAAAATTATTCAAAGTTTCTGGACAGAGAGGATAGCTGTGAAGGAAGTACCATTTTGGCATGTCCAATTGGTATTAAATTTTTACAGTATCTTCATATGTCCAAATAACCGTCCCATGCAAAATTTCAGCTCAAGTTGATACACCATGTGAGTACATCATCCAAATCCCTTTTGTGGACCAATTTTGCAGTTACAAAGCAAACCCTGCTGTTTTGTGATCCATTTCCCCTTAAAAAACCAGGATTATAGTCCTTGCTAAGATAAACACCTCAGACATCCACTTTGGCCCTTATCTCTTCCCTGTTGATCACTAGTGCGTAGCGAAGTTTGCTACAGAAAACTTTCATCAATGCCTCCCTTCGCTACAGAGGCTTTCCTCTCAATATTTCACTTTCCAAAACCCCACTGATGCAGAGACAACACCACAGACAAAGTTTTCCAGCCCAGTGTGTCCTCCCCGTGACATGGCGCATAGTGACCGCGTTGGCAACATGCCTGTGTACGCGCTCTGCAGGTCGGGGGCGCGTCCAACGCTCTGTCCAGCTCGACTCACTCCTCTCTTCGCCGTCTTCGCGCGCGTGAGCATGTCTAATAGCTTCCCCGTGCCATTGCCATCGCTCTGAACCC
This sequence comes from Triticum aestivum, assembly GCF_018294505.1. Taxonomy (NCBI): domain Eukaryota; kingdom Viridiplantae; phylum Streptophyta; class Magnoliopsida; order Poales; family Poaceae; genus Triticum; species Triticum aestivum. The sequence continues at coordinate 368,724,885 of NC_057800.1, read as the reverse complement.
CTCTCCCCCTCCGGCAGCTTCCTCGTCAGCGCTTGCCGCCACGTGCCCACAGGCGAACAGTGGCCGACATGGCTTTTATTGCGGTCATCCCTTCTTCCCCGTGTCCCTGGCGTCGTCTACTGCTCCGTGACCCTCCTGAGCCCTCACCAGTCATCACCGTCCTCCCCGTGCAACTAAACGCCATCGCCAGAGCCGGCCCGTGCGTCCATGGCGGCATATGGCTCGGCCATCCCCTCCCCCACCTATTTAAGTGGCTCCCGAGGCCTCTCGACCGCACCAGCAGCTCCCTCTCACTCCCAGAAGCCACCCCGACTCCTTAGTCCATTGCCGGAGCCCCTTCTTCCTCCCCCATAGTCACCACGTCTGCTTCGGCCGCCACCTAAATTTCGGCGAACCGAAGCCTATCTCCCTCTTCTTTCTTTACCACTAGAACCAGAAGACCCAGGAGAACCTCGCAGGCTCTTCGCCCCGTCCCCGGAGCGGCCGTGGTCTCGGCCCCAACTCCGGCCGACGGCCTCTCCCGCGGCCACCGCGAGCCACCACGGCTACAGCCGTCCCCGGCGCGGCTGCTGCGCTCAGTCGGGCGCGGACCGGTACCCCGATCCTGTTGATGGCCGGACCCCAGCTGGAGACGGCCTGAGCCTCCGGGGCAAGCGTCGGCGTGTGCTTGGCCTCATCTCTGCCTCCCCGTCGCGATGAAGAAGGAGGAGGAGTAGGAGGAGAGAGAGGACAAGGCAGGCCCCACCTGGCAGCGGCACAAGGCTTGTCCTCGCCCTGCCAGCGTGGATAAGTGGAGGCGTATTCAGCAGAATACGTCTCCCCTTCACGAAAGCGTACTCTAAATATCCTTTGGCTAGGTATGCGTTTTCGGTCTATGAAAGCGTACTTCACCGTAGTGCGCTTTCTGTTTTTCAGTCAGGGGCCTGTTTGTGATGATTTTAATTACAAATGGGTTCCTGGCAAAAAAACCTTTATAACTTTTCACTCACAACTCCGATTCAGGTGATTTCAAAGCCCACTTCTTCGTCTCGTCGATCCCGTTCCGATGGGTCCTTTTTCATCATGTGATAACATTCTGAAAATGACCATTTTTCCCTTGCCCTTATTTAGCCCCCTTTGAGAGAGAACATTTTCCGGCGATTCTTTCCGCGAGCTTCTCGCTCTTCCTCCCGGTGAATCCATCCACCCCAGGCAAGCCACACCATCCATTTGCATGATTGCAATGCAGTGACATGGTTTAATTAATTAAACTTATTTAAAATATTGCATTAGCTACATATGACTCGTTCATGGCATTTCTCAGAGTGATATTTTGATCTAGCTATTGCCATGATGTTGCTTGGAGTTCTAGGACTAATATTTTGCAGCTTATGAGGATGACATGTGCCATTGGATTATTAGTGGCTTATATTATTTTCATGATGGTATTGGATACTATGCTTTGGAGTATTATTTTGGATATGATGTTATCATGTGGATCTTAGGTTAATATTTTGATCTTGCTATTGGATTAGTAGTATCATGTTTTTTTGGATTCATTATGATCTTAGTTTATACGCTACCCTCGGAGTATTAGGTTATGACTATATTATTCTCTGGATTATGTGTTGGATATTGTTATGACTTGGATTACAGGTGGATATATGATATCGGAGTATCAGTTATACTTTGGGGATAAATTTCGTCATTTCGTTGGTCAGGTGCCATTGAATCGGGCTTTTCCAGTGCAACCACATTTTCCATTCTGGGAAGGCCCTAATGCGGTCTATTGTTGTGCCCCTCGCCGATGCCTCCAACTAGGGAAGGTTATACGCGTGCGCTACCCTGATCGGGTAGGTCGGTATAAGCCTTGTGTGCCCGAGTTGTTTGCGCGCTTTTGTTCCCGTTTGGGACCATTTTTGTTTTGCCACGACGATGGCCGTTGGGTGTCACAAGGTGACATCGGGGCCACCCAGGACTGATCCCAATGGGGAGTTGGTCGGAGTCGCCGGGAGAGTGTCATGGTAGTAGACTGGTTTTGTCGGAACGTCGTTGGTCCACCCGAATGGGAGCACGAGGCCATGGGTTCTGTGATGTGGGTACAGTGTGCTAACCTCTGCAGAGTGTGTGTTTAATATGTCGATAGCCACGTCCTCGGTCATGGGCACAAGTTCGTACTAGGTCACACCGTTCGATCAACACTCACATGACGGAATGACTTATAGGTGATTTATATGTTGATTCTATGAGCAGTAACAGTTTGGCAGGATGTTGGTGATGATTTTGGGATGATCTCGAGGATGATCATTCAGTTGTGATGTGGTCACGCGGTGATCACGTGAAGGTATTAATCACGAGGCGATCGAGTTGATTTATTGCTTGGCCGGGTAGCCAAGAGTGAGATGGTTCTTGAGACCAGAGATGGTGGTTCATCAGTATTCGAGTAGTATCATATCATGCTTAGTAGTTGCTTTCTTATCATAGTAGTTGTTAATAACTTAACCTATTAATGCTATGTTGTTGTCTTGCCTTGATGCTTTCGGTGTTTGAGAGCTTACAAGTACATTCAATGTACTAACCTGGCGTGTCATGCCAGATTGCAGGTGATGCCATGATCGATTGTTTGTCGAGGTTACCATGCGTGTGAGCTAGATCCTGTCCCAGCCAGAGTCCCTGCGGAGTGGGGTGCACCACCTTCATCGTTGTTCCGCTGCTAGAAATTATTCCGCTGCTACGAGTTGTTCTGTTGTTACCATAGAGCTACCTCAGCAGGCGTAGTGTCGTTGCGCTGATGTGATATTTTGTAACATCAGACCTTGGTATCCCTTAGTCATTGTAATAAGAGTTGATTTGTTCTATGTTGAGCAGTGTCGTATTCCAAAAGACTTGATCTCTGGGCTGGAATATGGGGTGTTCCGTTTTCTTTGAGCCGGGGTGCCACACATATCCAACTAATACGTGAGACCTATATGGGGACGCTCGGACGTGTTCGCCACGTCGAACTGATCACAAGGACCCACGTGAAAACCCATCAGTCCATAGGGTGCCTCCTCCATTTTTCGGTTAGGGCATTCATGTTGTCGTGTGGCGGTGCACCGGGACCAAGTTCGGCTATTTAAGCTGGATGATGGCATCCCAACCCTAGCTTGTCCTATTTCTTCCTTCTCCCTCCTGTTCGTGTCGCCACCTTCCAAAAATCGGTCACCATCAACCACTAGCCATGGCCTAACAGAGGATAACCACTTACACCATGCTCAGTTCAGAGTGGCGGCTGCAGCTGCTGGAGGAGATCTGGGCCAGTCACGTAGCTCAGTTTGCAGTCGACCTGCCTCTGTATTTGCTAGAGCCGGAGGAGGAGGAAAAGCAGGAGTACACGGCCATGGAGGACATGGAGCAGGAGGATAAGGAAGGGGTAGAGGGTGAGGCTAATCCGATGCTTCGTCATGGTCTACACACTAGAGGAGTTCGAGGTGGCCCAAGTAGAGAAGGCAGCGGAGTAGTAGGTGTTGGGAATCGTTGCATGGAAACCAAAAAATTCTATACACACGCAATGATCTATCCACGGAGATGCATAGCAACGAGGGGGAGAGTGTGTCTACATACCCTCATAGACCGTAAGGGGAAGCGTGTCTCAATGCGATTGATGTAGTCGATCTTCTTTGCGGTTCAACCGATCAAGTACCGAACACACGGCACCTCCGCGTTCTGCACACGTTCTGCTCGGTGACGTCCCTCGCGTTCTTGATCCAGCAAGACATCGAGGTAGTAGATGAATTCCGTCAGCATGAAGGCATGGTGACGGTGATGGTGAAGTGATCCTCGCAAGGATTCGCCTAAGCACTACGAAAATATGTCCGAGGGTGTAAACGATGGAGGGGGTGCCGCACACGGCTAGGCAATTGTCTGGTCTGATAGGGGTGCCCCCACATATATATAGGTGGGAGGGAGAGGGGAGAGGCCAGGAGGCGACCCAAGTAGTACCGAATCCTACTTGGGTTCCCCCTTGGTCGGCTGCCCCCCTTCCTTATTTACCGAAGGGGGAAGGAAAGAGGGAGGAGGGAAGGAAGGGGGGGGGGGGCGAATCCCCCCTTTCCTTCTCCCTTCCCCTCTTTCCTTCTCCTATGGTTTGTCCCATATGGGGGGCGCACCAGCCCCTAGTGGCTGGTGCGTTTCCCCTCTTGTCCCATCAGGCCCATATCCTTTGTCGGGGGTGCCCGGAACCCCTTCCGGTGACCCGATAAGTACCCGGTACCCCCGAAACACTTCCTGTGTGCGAATAACATCTTCCTATATATGAATCTTTACCTCTCGTCCATTTCGAGACTCCTCATCATGTCTGTGATCTCATCTAGGACTTAGAACAACATTCGGTCACCAAATCACATAACTCATATAATACAATATCGTCATCGAATGTTAAGTGTGCGGACCCTACAGGTTCGAGAACTACGTAGACATGACCGAGACACCTCTCCGATCAATAACTAATAGAGGAGCCTAGATTCCAACATTTTCTCCTACATAATCTATGAAGATCATTATCGGTCAAACTGTTATGAAAGCATACGTTATTCACTTTGTTTATCGGTATGTTACTTGCCCGAGATTCGATCATCGGTATCTTCATACCTAGTTCAATATCGTTACTGGCAAGTATCTTTACTCGTTCCATAATACATCACCTCGTGACTAAACTCATTAGTCATTTTCTTGCTAGCTTATGATGTGGATTACTAAGAGGGCCCAGAGATACTTCTCCGATACTCAGAGTGACAAATCCTAATCTCGATCTATGCCAACTCAACAAACACCATCGGAGATACTTGTAGAGCATCTTTATAATCACCTAATTATGTTGTGACGTTTGATAGCACACAAGGCATTCCTCCGGTATCCAGGAGTTGCATAATCTCATAGTCGAAGGAATGTGTATTTGACACGAAGAAAGCAATAGCAATAAAACTGAACGATCATAATGCTAAGGTAACAGATGGGTCTTGTCCATCACACCATTCTCCTAATGATGTGATCCTGCTATCAAATGGCCACTCATGTCCATGGTTAGGAAATCTTAACCATCTTTGATCAACGAGCTAGTGAATTAGTGGCTCACTAGGGACACGGTATTTATTTATATATTCGCACATGTATTTAGGTTTCCGATCAATACAATTCTAGCATGAATAAGAAACCTTTATCATGAATAAGAAAATATAAAATAACAACTTTATTATTGCCTCTAGGGCATATTTCCTTCAGTCTCCCACTTGCACAATAGTCAATAATCTAGATTACATTGTAATGAATCTAACACCCATGGAGTCTTGGTATTGATCACGTTTTGCTCATGGAAGAGGCTTAGTCAACGGGTCTGCTACATTCAGATCCGTATGTATTTTGCAAATTTCTATGTCTCCCTCCTTGACTTGATCACGGATGGAGTTGAAGTGTCTCTTGATGTGTTTGGTTCTTTTGTGAAAACTGGATTCCTTCGCCAAGGCAATCGCTCCAGTATTGTCACAAAAGATTTTCATTGGACCAGATGCACTAGGTATTACACCTAGATCGGATATGAACTCCTTCATCTAGACTTCTTCATTTGCTGCTTCCAAAGCAACTATGTACTCCACTTCACACGTAGATCCCGCCACGACGCTTTGCTTGGAACTGCACCAACTGACAACTCCACCATTCAATATAAATACGTATCCGGTTTGTGACTTAGAGTCATCTGGATCAGTGTCAAAGCTAGCATCGACGTAACCATTTACGACGAGCTCTTTGTCACCTCCATAAACGTGAAACATATCCTTGGTCCTTTCCAGGTACTTCAGGATGTTCTTGACCGCTGTCCAGTGATCCACTCCTAGATTACTTTGGTACCTCCCTGCCAGACTTATAGCAAGGCACACATCAGGTCTGGTACACAGCACAACATACATGATAGAACCTATGGCTGAGGCATGGGAATGACTTTTATTTTCTCTCTATCTTCTGAAGTGGTCGGGCTTTGAGTCTGACTCAATTTCACACCTTGCAATATAGGATAGAACCCTTTCTTTGACCGATCCATTTTGAACTTCTTCAAAACTTTGTCAAGGTATGTGCTTTGTGAAAGTCCTATTAAGAGTCTTGATCTATCTCTATCGATCTTGATGCCCAATATATAAGCAACTTCACCGAGGTCTTTCATTGAAAACCTCTTATTCAATTATCCATTTATGCATGCTATCCAGAAATTCTGTATAATTTCCAATCAATAATATGTCATCCACATATAATATTAGAAATGCTACAAAGCTCCCACTCACTTTCTTGTAAATACAGGCTTCTCAGAAAGTCTGTATAAAACCATATGTTTTTATCACCTCATCAAAGCATATATTTCCACTCCGAGATGCTTGAACCAGTCCATAGATGGATCGCTAGAGCTTGCACACTTTGTTAGCACCTTTAGGATCGACAAAACCTTCTGGTTGCATCATATACAACTCTTCTTTAAGAATTACATTAAGGAATGCAGTTTTGACGTCCATTTGCCAGATTTCATAATCATAAAATGCGGCAATTGCTAACATGAACTTGTGAAAACCTTTCGCGACAGGTCGAGCTTTGCAGACAGTAACATTACAATCAGCGTCAGTCTTCTTCTTGAAGATCCATTTATTCTCTATGGCTCGCCGATCATCGGGCAAGTCCACCAAAGTCCACACTTTGTTCTCATACATGGATCCTATCTCATATTTCATGGCCTCAAGCCATTTATCGGAATCTGGGCTCATCATAGCTTCTTCATAGTTCGTAGGTTCTCCATGGTCTAGTAACATGACTTCCAAAATAGGATTACCGTACCACTCTGGTGTGGAACGTGCTGTGTTCGACCTACGAGGTCTAGTAGTAATGTGACCTGAAGTTTCATGATCATCATCATTAGCTTCCTCACTAGTTGGTGTAGGCATCACGAGAACGGATTTCTCTAATATGCTACTTTCCAAATTAAGAGAATGTAAAATTACCTCATCAAGTTCTTTCCTCCCACTTACTTCTTTCGAGAGAAACTCCTTCTCTAGAAAGGTTCCATTCTTGGCAATAAAGATCTTACCTTAGGATTTGTGGTAGAAGGTGTACCCAATTGTTTCCTTAGGGTATCCTATGAATACACACTTCTCCGAATTGGGTTCGAGCTTATCAGGCTGAAGCCTTTTGACATAAGTGCCACAACCCCAAACTTTAAGAAATGACAACTTAGGTTTCTTGCCAAACCACAGTTCATACGGTGTCGTCTCAATGGATTTAGACGGTGCCCTATTTAACATGAATGCAGTTGTCTGTAATGCATAACCCCAAAATGATAGTGGTAAATCGGCAAGAGACATCATAGATCACACCATATCTAATAAAGTACGGTTACGACGTTCGGACACACCATTACGTTGTGGTGTTCCAGGTGGCATGAGTTGTGAAACTATTCCACATTGTTTTAAATGAAGGCAAAACTCGTAACTCAAAATATGCCTTCACGATCAGATCGTAGAAACTTTATTTTCTTATTACGATGATTCTCCACTTAACTCTGAAATTCTTTGAACTTTTCAAATGTTTCAGACTTGTGTTTCACTAAGTAGATATACCCATATCACCTCAAATCATCTGTGAAGGTCAGAAAATAATGATACCCGCCACGTGCCTCAACACTCATCGGACTGCATACATCGGTATGTCTTATTTCCAGTAAGTCATTGGCTCGCTCCATTGTTCCGGAGAATGGAGTTTTAGTCATCTTGCCCATTAAGCATGGTTCGCAAGTATCGAATGATTCATAATCAAGTGATTCCAAAAGTCCATCTGCGTGGAGTTTCTTCATGCGCTTTACACCAATATGACCTAAAAGGCGGTGCCACAAATATGTTGCACTTTTGGCATCAATATTATGTTGGGGAACGTAGTAATTTTAAAAAAATTCCTACGCACACGCAAGATCATGGTGATGCATAGCAACAAGAGGGGAGAGTGTTGTCTACGTACCCTCGTAGACCGGCAACGGAAGTGTTGACACAACATAGAGGAAGTAGTCGTACGTCTTCCCGATCCGACCGACCCAAGTACCGAATGTACGGCACCTCCGAGTTCTGCACACGTTCAACTCGGTGACGCCCCTCGAGCTCCGATGCAGCCGAGTGTTGAGGGAGAGTTTTGTCAGCACGACGGCGTGATGACAGTGATGATGTTCTACCGACGCAGGGCTTCGCCTAAGCACCGCTATGATATGACCGAGGTGGAATATGGTGGAAGGGGGCACCGCACACGGCTAAGGAACGATCACGAAGATCAACTTGTGTGTCATGGGGTGCCCCCTTGCCCCCGTATATAAAGGAGGGAGGGGGGAGGTGCGGCCGGCCCCTAGGGGTGCGCCTGGAGGAGTCCTACTCCCACCGGGAGTAGGACTCCTCCCTCTTGCCTTGTTGGACAAGGAAAGGGGAAGGGGGAAAGAGGAAAGGGGGGCGCGACCCCCCTTCCTTGTCCTATTCGGACTAGGGGGGAGGGGGCGCGCGGCCTGCCCTGGCCGGCCCTCCTCTTCTCCCTTAGAGCCCATGTAGGCCCATTAACACCCCCCCGGGGGGGGGGGTCCGGTAACCCCCCGGTACTCCGGTAAAATCCCGATTTCACCCAGAACGATTCCGATATCCAAATATAGGCTTCCAATATATCAATCTTTATGTATCGATCATTTAGAGACTCCTCGTCATGTCCGTGATCACATCCGGGACTCCGAACAACCTTTGGTACATCAAAACACAAAAACTCTAATTACGATCGTCACTGAACTTTAAGCGTGCAGACCCTACGGGTTCGAGAACTATGTAGACATGACCGAGACACATCTCCGGTCAATAACCAATAGCGGAACCTGGATGCTCATATTGGCTCCTACATATTCTACGAAGATCTTTATCGGTCATACTGCATAACAACATACGTTGTTCCCTTTGTCATCGGTATGTTACTTGCCCAAGATTTGATCGTCGATATCTCAATACCTAGTTCAATCTCGTTACCGGCAAGTCTCTTTACTCGTTCCGTAATACATCATCCCGCAACTAACTCATTAGTTGCAATGCTTGCAAGGCTTAAGTGATGTGTATTACCGAGAGGGCCCAGAGATACCTCTCTGACAATCGAAGTGATAAATCCTAATCTCGACACCTGTTGAGCACCTTTATAATCACCCACTTACGTTGTGATGTTTGGTAGCACACAAAGTGTTCCTTCGGTAAACGAGAGTTGCATAATCTCATAGCCATAGGAACATGTATAAGTCATGAACAAAGCAATAGCAACATACTAAACGATCGTGTGCTAAGCTAACGGAATGGGTCATGTCAACCACATCATTCTCCTAATGATGTTATCCCGTTAATCAAATGACAACTCATGTCTATGGTTAGGAAACTTAACCATCTTTGATCAATGAGCTAGTCAAGTAGAGGCATACTAGTGACACTCTGTTTGTCTATGTATTCACACAAGTATTATGTTTCAGGTTAATACAATTCTAGCATGAATAATAAACATTTATCATGATATAAGGAAATAAATAATGACTTTATTATTGCCTCGAGGGCATATTTCCTTCAGTCTCCCACTTGCACTAGAGTCAATAATCTAGATTACACAGTAATGATTCGAACACCCGTGGAGTCTTGGTGCTGATCATGTTTTGCTCGTGGAAGAGGCTTAGTCAATGGGTTTGCAACATTCAGATCCGTATGTATCTTGCAAATTCCTATGTCTCCCACCTGGACTAGATCCCGGATGGAATTGAAGCGTCTCTTGATTTGCTTGGTTCTCTTGTGAAATCTGGATTCCTTCGCCAAGGCAATTGCACCAGTATTGTCACAAAAAAATTTCATTGGACCCGATGCACTAGGTATGACACCTAGATCGGATATGAACTCCTTCATCCAGACTCCTTCATTCGCTGCTTCCGAAGCAGCTATGTACTCTGCTTCACATGTAGATCCCGCCACGACGATTTGTTTAGAACTGCACCAACTGACAGCTCCACCGTTCAATGTAAACACGTATCCTGTTTTCGATTTAGAATTGTCCGGATCAGTGTCAAAGCTTGCATCAACGTAACCATTTATGACTAGCTCTTTGTCACCTCCATAAACGAGAAACATATCCTTAGTCCTTTTCAGGTATTTCAGGATGTTCTTGACCGCTGTCCAGTGATCCACTCCTGGATTGCTTTGGTACCTCCCTGCTAGACTTATAGCAAGGCACACATCAGGTCTGGTACAAAGCATTGCATACATGATAGAGCCTATGGCTGAAGCATAGGGAACATCTTTCATCTTCTCTCTATCTTCTGGAGTGGTCGGGCATTGAGTCTTACTCAACTTCACACCTTGTGACACAGGCAAGAACCCTTTCTTTGCTTGATCCATTTTGAACTTCTTCGAAACTTTGTCAAGGTATGTGCTTTGTGAAAGTCCAATTAAGCATCTTGATTTTCTCTATAGATCTTGATGCCCAATATATAAGCAGCTTCACCGAGGTCTTTCATTGAAAAACTCTTATTCAAGTATCCCTTTATGCTATTGAGAAATTCTATATCATTTCCAATCAACAATATGTCATCCACATATAATATCAGAAATGCTACAGAGCTCCCACTCACTTTCTTGTAAATACAGAATTCTCCAAAAGTCTGTATAAAACCAAATGCTTTGATCACACTATCAAAGCGTTTATTCCAACTCTGAGAGGCTTGCACCAGTCCATAAATGGATCGCTAGAGCTTGCATACTTTGTTAGCTCCCTTTGGATCGACAAAACCTTCTAGTTGCATCATATACAACTCTTAATCCAGAAATCCATTCAGGAATGCAATTTTTACATCCATTTGCCAAATTTCATAATCATAAAATGCGGCAATTGCTAACATGATTTGGACAGACTTAAGCATCGCTATGGGTGAGAAGGTCTCATCGTAGTCAATCCCTTGAACTTGTCGAAAACCTTTTGCAACAAGTCGAGCTTTATAAACAGTAACATTACTGTCAGTGTCAGTCTTCTTCTTGAAGATCCATTTATTCTCAATGGCTTGCCGATCAACGGGCAAGTCAACCAAAGTCCACACTTTGTTCTCATACATGGATCCCACTTAGATTTCATGGCTTCAAGCAATTTTGCAGAATCTGGGCTCACCATCGCTTCTTCATAGTTCGTAGGTTCATCATGGTCTAGTAACATGACTTCCAAAATAGGATTACCGTACCAATCTGGTGCGGATCTTACTCTGGTTGATCTACGAGGTTCAGCAATAACTTGATCTGAAGTTTCATGATCATCGTCATTAACTTCCTCACTAATTGGTGTAGGCGTCACAGGAACCAGTTTCTGTGATGAACTACTTTCCAATAAGGGAGCAGGTACAATTACCTCATCAAGTTCTATTTTCCTCCCACTCACTTTTTTCAAGAGAAACTCCTTCTCTAGAAAGGATCCATTCTTAGCAACGAATGTCTTGCTTTCGGATCTGTGATAGAAGGTGTACCCAATAGTCTCCTTTGGGTATCCTATGAAGACACATTTCTCCGATTTGGGTTCGAGCTTATCAGGTTGAAGCTTTTTCACATAAGCATCAGAGCCCCAAACTTTCAGAAATGACAACTTTGGTTTCTTGCCAAACCATAGTTCATAAGGCGTCGTCTCAATGGATTTCGATGGTGCCCTATTTAACGTGAATGCAGCCGTATCTAAAGCATAACCCCAAAACGATAGTGGTAAATCAGTAAGAGACATCATAGATCGCACCATATCTAATAAAGTTCGATTACGACGTTCGGACACACCATTACGCTGTGGTGTTCTAGGTGGCGTGAGTTGCGAAACTATTCCGCATTGTTTCAAATGTAGACCAAACTTGTAACTCAAATATTCTCCTCCACGATTCGATCGTAGAAACTTTATTTTTTCTTGTTACGATGATTTTCAACTTCACTCAGAAATTCTTTGAACTTTTCAAATGTTTCAGACTTATGCTTCATTAAGTAGATATACCCATATCTGCTTAAATCATCTGTGAAGGTGAGAAAATAACGATATCTGCCACGAGCCTCAACATTCATCGGACCACATACATCTGTATGTATGATTTCCAACAAGTCTGTTGCTCTCTCCATAGTACCGGAGAAGGGCATTTTAGTCATCTTGCCCATGAGGCACGGTTCGGAAGTACCAAGTGATTCATAATCAAGTGATTCCAAAAGTCCATCAGTATGGAGTTTCTTCATGCGCTTTACACCGATATGACCTAAACGGCAGTGCCACAAATAAGTTGCACTATCATTATCAACTCTGCATCTTTTGGCTTCAACATTATGAATATGTGTATCACTACTATCGAGATTCATCAAAAATAGACCACTCTTCAAGGGTGCATGACCATAAAAGATATTACTCATATAAATAGAACAACCATTATTCTCTGATTTAAATGAATAACAATCTCACATCAAACAAGATCTAGATATAATGTTCATGCTCAACGCTGGCACTAAGTAACAATTATTTAGGTCTAATACTAATCCTGAAGGTAGATGTAGAGGTAGCGTGCCAACTATGATCACATTGACTTTGGAACCATTTCCCACGCGCATCGTCACCTCGTCCTTCGCCAGTGTTCGCTTAATCCGTAGTCCCTATTTCGAGTTGCAAATAATAGAAACAGAACCAATATCAAATACCCAGGTGCTACTGCGAGCTCTAGTAAGGTACACATCAATAACATGTATATCACATATACCTTTGTTCACCTTGCCATCCTTCTTATCCGCCAAACACTTGTGGCAGTTCCGCTTCTAGCGTCCAGTCTGATTGTAGTAGAAGCACTTAGTTTCAGGCTTAGGTCCAGATTTGGGTTTCTTCTCCTGAGCAGCAATTTGTTTGCTGTTCTTCTTGAAGTTCCCCTTCTTCTTCTTCCCTTTGCCCTTTTTCTTGAAACTGGCGGTCTTGTTGACCATCAACACTTGATGCTCCTTCTTGATTTCTACCACCGCAGCTTTTAGCATTGCGAAGAGCTCGGAAATCATCTTATCCATCCCTTGCATGTTATAGTTCATCATGTAGCTCTTATAGCTTGGTGGCAGTGATTGAAGAACTCTGTTAATGACACTATCAACAGGAAGATTAACTCCCAGTGGAGTCAAGTGATTATGATACCCAGACATTTTGAGTATATGTTCACTGACAGAACTATTCTCCTCCATCTTGCAGCTATAGAACTTATTGGAGACTTCATATCTCTCAATCCGGGCATTTGCTTGAAATATTAACTTCAACTCCTGGAACATCTCATACGCTCCATGACGTTCAAAACATCGTTGAAGTCCCGATTCTAAGCCGTAAATCATGGCACACTGAACTATCGAGTAGTCATCAGCTTTGCTCTGCCAGACGTTCATAACATCTGGCGTTACTCCAGCTGCAGGCCTGGCACCCAGCGTTGCTTCCAGGACGTAATTCTTCTGTGCAGCAATGAGGATAATCCTCAAGTTACCGACCCAGTCCGTGTAATTTCTACCATCATCTTTCAACTTTGCTTTCTCAAGGAACGCATTAAAATTCAACGAAACAACAACATGGGCCATCTATCTACAACCAAACATAGACAAGCAAGATACTATCAGGTACTAAGTTCATGATAAATTTAAGTTTAATTAATCATATTACTTAAGAACTCCCACTTAGAAAGACATCCCTCTAATCTTCTAAGTGATCACGTGATCCAAGTCAACTAAACCATAACCGATCATCACGTGAAATGGAGTAGCTTTCAATGGTGAACATCAATATTTTGATCATATCTACTATATGATTCACGCTCGACCTTTCGGTCTCAGTGTTCCAAGGCAATATCTGCATATGCTAGGCTCGTCAAGTTTAACCTGAGTATTCTGTGTGTGCAAAACTATCTTGCACCCGTTGTAGATGGACGTAGAGCTTATCACACCCGATCATCATGTGGTGTCTGGGCACGACGAACTTTGGCAACGGTGCATACTTAGGGAGAACACTTTTATCTTGAAATTTAGTGAGAGATCATCTTATAATGCTACCGTCAATCAAAGCAAGATAAGATGCATAAAAGATAAACATCACATGCAATCAATATAAGTGATATGATATGGCCATCATCATCTTGTACTTGTGATCTCCATCTCCGAAGTACCGTCATGATCACCATCGTCACCAGCGCGACACCTTGATCTCCATCGTAGCATCGTTGTCGTCTCGCCAATCTTATGCTTCCATGACTATCGCTACCGCTTAGTGATAAAGTAAAGTATTACAGCGCGATTGCATTGCATACAATAAAGCGACAACCATATGGCTCCTGCCAGTTGCCGATAACTCGGTTACAAAACATGATCATCTCATACAATAAAATTTAGCATCATGTCTTGACCATATCACATCACAATATGCCCTGCAAAAACAAGTTAGACGTCCTCTACTTTGTTGTTGCAAGTTTTACGTGGCTGCTACGGGCTTAGCAAGAACCGTTCTTACCTACGCATCAAAACCACAACGATAGTTTGTCAAGTTGGTGCTGTTTTAACCTTCGCAAGGACCGGGCGTAGCCACACTCGATTCAACTAAAGTTGGAGAAACTGACACCCGCCAGCCACCTGTGTGCAAAGCACGTCGGTAGAACCAGTCTCGCGTAAGCGTACGCGTAATGTCGGTCTGGGCCGCTTCATCCAACAATACCGCCGAACCAAAGTATGACATGCTGGTAAGCAGTATGACTTATATCGCCCACAACTCACTTGTGTTCTACTCGTGCATATAACATCAACGCATAAAACCTGGCTCGGATGCCACTGCTGGGGAACGTAGTAATTTCAAAAAAATTCCTACGTGCACGCAAGATCATGGTGATGCATAGCAACAAGAGGGGAGAGTGTTGTCTACGTACCCTCGTAGACCAGCAACGGAAGCGTTGACACAACATGGAGGAAGTAGTCGTACGTCTTCCCGATCTGACCGATCCAAGTACCGAACGTACGGCACCTCCGAGTTCTGCACACGTTCAACTCGGTGACGTCCCTCGAGCTCCGATCCAGCCGAGTGTTGAGGGAAAGTTTCATCAGCACGACGGCGTGATGACGGTGGTGATGTTCTACCGACGCAGGGCTTCGCCTAAGCACCGCTACGATATGACCGAGATGGAATATGGTGGAAGGGGGCACCGCACACGGCTAAGGAACAATCACGAAGATCAACTTGTGTGTCATGGGGTGCCCCCTTTCCCCCGTATGTAAAGGAGGGAGGGGGGAGGTGTGGACGGCCCCTAGGGGTGCGCCTGGAGGAGTCCTACTCCCATCGGGAGTAGGACTCCCCCCTCTTGCCTTGTTGGAGAAGGAAAAGGGAAGGGGGAAAGAGGAAAGGGCCCCCCCTTCCTTGTCCTATTCGGACTAGGGGGGAGGGGGCGCGCGGCCTGCCCTGGCCGGCCCTCCTCTTCTCCCTTAGGGCCCATGTAGGCCCATTAACCGCCGGGGGGGTTCCGGTAACCCCCGTTACTCCGGTAAAATCCCGATTTCACCCGGAACGATTCGGATATCCAAATATAGGCTTACAATATATCAATCTTTATGTCTCGACCATTTCGAGACTCCTAGTCATGTCCGTGATCACATCCGGGACTCCGAACAACCTTCGGTACATCAAAACACAAAAACCCTAATTACGATCGTCACCGAACTTTAAGCGTGCGGACCCTACGGGTTCGAGAACTATGTAGACATGACCGAGACACGTCTCTGGTCAATAACCAATAGCGGAACCTAGATTCTCATATTGGCTCCTACATATTCTACGAAGATCTTTATCGGTCAGACCACATAACAACATACGTTGTTCCCTTTGTCATCGGTTTGTTACTTGCCGGAGATTCGATCGTCGATATCTCAATACCTAGTTCAATCTCGTTACCGGCAAGTCTCTTTACTCGTTCCTAATACATCATCCTGCAACTAACTCATTAGTTGCAATGCTTGCAAGGCTTAAGTGATGTGTATTACCGAGAGGGCCTAGAGATACCTCTCCGACAATCGAAGTGACAAATCCTAATCTCGAAATACGCCAACCCAACATGTACCTTCGGAGACACCTGTAGAGCACCTTTATAATCACCCAGTTACGTTGTGACATTTGGTAGAACACAAAGTGTTCCTCCGGTAAACGGGAGTTGCATAATCTCATAGTCATAGGAACATGTATAAGTCATGAAGAAAGCAATAGCAACATACTAAACGATCGTGTGCTAAGCTAACGGAATGGGTCATGTCAATCACATCATTCTCCTAATGATGTGATCCCATTAATCAAATGACAACTCATGTCTATGGTTAGGAAACATAACCATCTTTGATCAACGAGCTAGTCAAGTAGAGGCATACTAGTGATACTCTGTTTGTGTATGTATTCACACATGTATTATGTTTCCGGTTAATACAATTCTAGCATGAATAATAAACATTTATCATGATATAAGGAAATAAATAATAACTTTATTATTGCCTCTAGGGCATATTTCCTTCATATTATGAATATGTGTATCACCGCAATCGAGATTCAACAGAAATAGATCACTCTTCAAGGGTACATGACCTTAAGATATTACTCATATAAATAAAACAACCATTATTATATTATTTAAATGAAGAACCGTCTCGCACAAAACAAATTCCAGATATATTGTTCATGCTGAACGCTGGCACCAAATAACAATTATTCAGGTCTAAAACTAATCTCGAAGGTAA
This sequence comes from Triticum aestivum, assembly GCF_018294505.1. Classification (NCBI taxonomy): domain Eukaryota; kingdom Viridiplantae; phylum Streptophyta; class Magnoliopsida; order Poales; family Poaceae; genus Triticum; species Triticum aestivum. The sequence continues at coordinate 368,708,071 of NC_057800.1, read as the reverse complement.
ATGTAGAGGTAGTGTGCCGATGGCGATCACATTGACCTTTGAACCATTCCCGACGCGCATCATCACCTCGTCCTTAGCCAATCTTCGTTTAATCCGTAGATCTTGTTTCGAGTTACAAATATGAGTAACCGAACCAGTATCAAATACCCAGGCGCTACTATGAGCATTAGGAAGGTACACATCAATAACATGTATATCAAATATACCTTTGTTCACTTTGCCATCCTTCTTATCCGCCGAATACTTGGGGCAGTTCCGCTTCTAGTGACTAGTCCCTTTGCAGTAGAAGCACTCGGTTTCAGGCTTGGGTCTAGCTTTGGGCTTCTTCCCGGGAGTGGCAACTTGCTTGCCATTCTTCTTGAAGTTCCCCTTCTTACCCTTGCCCTTTTTGTTCAAACTAGTGGTGTTGTTAACCATCAACACTTGATGCTCCTTCTTGATTTCTACCTCCGCAGCTTTGAGCATTGCGAAGAGCTCGGGAATTGTCTTCTCCATCCCTTTCATATTATAGTTCATCATGAAGCCTTTGTAGCTTGGTGTCAGTGATTGAAGAACTCTGTCAATAACACTATCATCTGGAAGATTAACTCCTAGTTGAGTCAAGTGATTATGATACCCAGACATTTTGAGTATGTGTTTTTGACAGAACTGTTCTCCTCCATCTTGCAGCTATAGAACTTGTTGGAGACTTCATATCTCTCAACTTGGGCATTTTCTTGAAATATTAACTTCAACTCTTGGAACATCTCATATGCTCCATGATGTTCAAAACGTCTTTGAAGTCCCGATTCTAAGCCGTAAAGCATGGCACACTGAACTATCAAGTAGTCATCAGATCGAGCTTGCCAGACATTCAAAACATCAGCATCTGCTCCTGCAGCAGGCCTTTCACCTAGCAGTGCATCAAGGACATAATTCCTCTATGCAGCAATGAGGATAATCCTGAAGTTACAGACCTCGTCCGTGTAGTTGCTACCATCATCTTTCAGCATAGCTTTCTCTAGGAATGCATTAAAATTCAGGGGAATGGTAGCATGGGCCATTGATCTACAACATAGATATGCAAATACTATCAGGACTAAGTTCATGATAAATTAAGTTCAATTAATCAAATTACTTAAGAACTCCCACTTAGATAGACATCCCTCAAGTCATCTAAATGATACATGATCCAAATCAACTAATCCATGTCCGATCATCACGTGAGAGGAGTAGTCATCAATGGTAAACATCTCTATGTTGATCATATCTACTATATGATTCACGTTCGACCATTCGGTCTCCAGTGTTCCGAGGGCATGTCTGTACATGCTAGGCTCGTCAAGTTTAACCCAAGTATTCCGTATGTGCAAAATTGTCTTGCACCCGTTGTATGTGAACGTAGAGTCTATCACACCCGATCATCACATGGTGTCTCAACACGATGAACTGTAGCAACGGTGCATACTCGGGGAGAACACTTTTACCTTGAAATTTAGTTAAGGGATCATCTTATAATGATACCGCTGTACTATGAAAAATGAGATGCATAAAAGATAAACATCACATGCAATCAAAATATGTGACATGATATGGCCATCATCATCTTGTGCTTTTGATGTCCATCTCCAAAGCATCGTCATGATCTCCATCATCACTGGCTCGACACCTTGATCTCCATCGTTGCGTCGTGGACGTCTCACCAAATATTGCTTCTACAACTATCGCTAACGCATAGTGATAAAGTAAAGCAATTACATGGCGTTTGCATTTCGTACAATAAAGAGACAACCATAAGACTGCTGCCGGTTGCTGATAACTTTTACAAAACATGATCATCTCACAATACCATATATCACATCATGTCTTGACCATGTCACATCACAACATGTCCTGCAAAAACAAGTTAGACGTCCTCTACTTTGTTGTTGCAAGTTCTACGTGGTTGCTACGGGCTTCTAGCAAGAACCGTTCTTACCTACACATCGAAGCACAATGGTGTTTCGTCAAGTTTGATGTTTTAACCTTCTTCGAGGACTGGCCATAGTCAAATTTGATTCAACTAAAGTAGGAGAAACAGACACCCACCAGCCACCTTTATGCAAAACTAGTTTTTTTTGACTGAACACTGTGAGGCAACAGCCCCACAACCTTTATTAAAACTTGGCCCAAAAAGTACAAAGAAGTTCAAAGGTAAGACTAACTATGAGACAGGAGACCTACCTATACCTGTACAAATATACAAATATACAAATATACAAATATACAACAGCATGTGCCACATGATTAAGGCAAAGCATTAATCCAGTCCAGGAGAGATTGCTTGATCGAGGCCTAAATCCTATAAGAGTGCAGAGTAATGTCATGGATGAATTTGGCTTTCCATCTGCCAAAGGTTGGCCTAATATGCAAAACTAGTTGCATGTCTATCGGTGGAACCGGTCTCATGTGCATGGACATGTAAGGTTGGTCGGGGCCGCATCATCCCACAATACCTTCGAATCAAAATAAGATGTTGGTGGTAAGTAGTATGACTATCACCGCCCACAACTCTTTGTGTTCTACTCGTGCATATCATGTACACATATACCTAGCTCAGGATGCCACTGTTGGGAATCGTTGCATGGAAAAAAAATCTACGCACACACAATGATCTATCCATGGAGATGCATAGCAACGAGGGGGAGAGTGTGTCTACGTACCCTCGTAGACCGTAAGCGGAAGCATTTCTCAACGCGGTTGATGTAGTCGAACTTCTTTGTGCTTCAACCGACCAAGAACAGAACACACGACACCTCCGCATTCTACACACATTTAGCTCGGTGAGATCCCTTGCCTTCTTGATCCAGCACGACGTCGAGGTAGTAGATGAGTTCCGTCAGCACGACAGCATGGTGACAGTGATGGTGAAGTGATCCTTGCATGGCTTCACCTAAGCACTACGAAAATATGACCGAGGGTGTAAACGGTGGAGGGGGGTGCCGCACACGGCTAGGCAATTGTCTGGTGTGTGCTAGGAGCGCCCCCATATATATAGGTGGGGAGGAGAGGAGAGAGGCCAGGAGGCGCCCCAAGTAGGACCGAATCCTACTTGAGTTCCTCCTTGGCCGGTCGCCCCCCTTCCTTATTTAACGGATGGGGAAGAAAAGAGGAGGGGGGGGGAGGAAGGGGGAGGCCGAATCCCCCCTTTCCTTCTCCCTTCCCCTCTTTCCTTCTCCTCTGGTTCGGCCCATATGGGGGGCACAACAACCCATGGTGGCTGGTGCGTTTCCCCTCTTGGCCCATTAGGCCCATATCTTTTGCCGGGGGTGCCCGGAACCCCTTCCGGTGACCCGATAAGTACCTGGTACCCCCGAAACACTTTCGGTGTCCCAATACTAACGTCCTATATATGAATCTTGACCTCTGAACCATTTCGAGACTCCTCGTCATGTTCGTGATCTCATCCGAGACTCCGAACAACATTCAGTCACCAAATCACATAACTCATATAATACAATATCGTCATCTAACGTTAAGCATGTGGACCCTATGGGTTCGAGAACTATGTAGACATGATCGAGACACCTTTCCGGTCAATAACCAATAGCGGAACCTGGATGCCCATATTGGCTCCTACATATTCTATGAAGATCTTTATTGGTTGAACCATTATGATAACGTACATTATTCCCTTTGTCTATCGGTATGTTACTTGTCCGAGATTCGATCGTCGGTATCTTCATACCTAGTTCAATCTCGTTACCGGCAAGTCTCTTTACTAGTTCCATAATACATCACCTCGTGACTAAACTGCTTAGTCATTTTCTTGCAATCTTATGATGTGTATTACCGAGAGGGCCCAGAGATACTTCTCCGATACTGGGAGTGACAAATCCTAATGTCGATATATGCCATACCTGTTCAGCATCTTTATAATCACCTAGCTACGTGATGTCTCTTGACATGCATCAGGGTTTCCCCAAGGAATAAGGGAGGATGCAACACATCAACGATAAGGTATTTCCTTCAGTGATGAGACCAAGGTTATTGAACAAGTAAGAGAACCACACAACACTACGTAAACGGAACATGCACACAAAAAACAAATACTTGCAACCCAACGCGTTAAACGGGTTGTCAATCCCTTTCGGGTAGCGGTGCCAAAAAGTGACGTGAGGATAGGATAAAATTGTAGTAGATTGATAGATGCAAATAAAATTAAATAAAATGCAGCAAGGTATTTTTGGGTTTTTGATAATACATATCTGAAAATAAAAGAAGCAAATAAAAGAAAAGGCAATTGGCAATATGAATCTAAAAGTATATGCTGAAAAATAGACTCGGGGGCGTAGATTTCACTAGTGGCTACAAATTACTGTTGGGCAATTGATAGAAAAGTAAATAATTATGACAATATCCAAGATAATGATCATGTATATATGCATCACGTCCAAGATTAGTAGACCGACTCCTGCCTACATCTACTACTATTACTCCACACATCGATCGCTATTCAACATGCATCTAGTGTATTGAGCTATGGAAAAATGGAGTAATGCAATAAGAACGATGGCATGATGTAGACAAGATCTCACTACAAAAAAAGACACATCCGTGACATTTTGGGCCGAACGATTTTTTTTTCTGTCATACATATGACACTTCTATGATGATAATTGTGACAAAACCCGGTATCATCATAGATGTGGTGGGCTCCTACTTCCATGACAAAAAATCATGATAGAAAATGGGCTTTTCGTCCTGGGCGGGCCGGAGACGCAGCTGCATGACATTCTTTTGGCCGTCCATGACGGAAAAAATCATGGTAGAAGCGAGGGGGAGGAAAATTTCGGGGAGTTCCTGGTTACGGTGGGAGGTCGGGGGCCGAGCGATACTCGTTTCTCTCGTACACATACGGGCGTGTGTGTGAGGCGTTGGCGCTAACTGAACCCGAGCGAGGCGTTGGGCTCTAACTGAACCCGAGCGATTGCACTGCAGGCTATGTGTTACTGAACCCGAGTGATCGATCGATGGCTGTTAAGTGAACCCGATCGAGCGATTCCTTCGCTACTTCTGCTAACTGAAGCCGATCGATGCTGCCTCTAGAT